>NC_060143.1:9625264-10306558 GCF_021461385.2 Schistocerca piceifrons
GTCTTGAATGCGGCTAGCAATTTCTCATGCTGACAATCCTCGTCAGCACACAAACAGTACTGGAGGTGCTCAGAGATTGCTTGGTTCGAAATACGTCCAATCCTCACGGTTTGGGATTTGTATTCTTGAACTAAATGATTCCAGGCAATTTCCGTGACGCTTTCTTCAGAAAATTCGCGGCTGATATTTCTAGGGCCGAGGAAATGTTCATTTGGTGACGGAGAGAAAGGGAGGAATGCTAAAGACCGTCGCTATTCCTCCTTGACGGATCTCCAGCTTTTCAGCAGGGACTGTGGCGCCCCACTTCAATGTTTGCCTCCTCGTTCCTCCTCGGTGCTGACTCGGTAAACATTCTGCATGTACTCGCTTACTTCTTCCCCCAAATATCGGCAGCGATAAGATAACGACGAGTACGGAAATACTGTGGAAAGTAACAAAGAGTTCCCTCACTACAGAAACGACGAACGAAATACAGTTTGCGGAAGGCAGGGCCTACCTAACATCGTTCACCGCGCGTATGCGCACAGTGTTTTCCTCACAGCACATCGCCATTCTCCAAAATGGTTCAAATGGCTCTGAGCACTACGGGACTTAACTTCTGAGGTCATCGGTCGCCTAGAACTTAGAACTACTTAAACCTAACTAACCTACGGACATCACATACATCCATGTCCGAGGCAGGATTCGAACCTGCGACCGTAGCGGTTGCGCGGTTCCAGACTGTAGCGCCTAGAACCCCTCGGCCACCCCGGTCGACCTCGCCAGCCTTCCGGAATGCGGACAGCTGCTGCCGCCGGCTGCCACTGTGAGTTCCAAGCAGATGAATGAATCGCAGCCATGTCGCCTCGGTCTGTCACTGTCGCCTCGCCAATCTGCTACTCTTTTCATTTCGATACTTGGGACCGTCTGAATCAGCCGGGAGCTTACGTGACGAGATTCGTACCAAATCTTTTTTTTTTTTTTTTTCTCGCGATGGCATTTATACTGTATGACGCAACAGACGGATAATCGAAAAAGTCAGAGAACTCTAGCCACAGTGTGAATAAAGACATATATATGTTGTTGTTGTTGTTGTTGTGGTCTTCAGTCTAAAGACTGGTTTGATGCAGCTCTCCATGCTACTTCCTGCGCAAGCCTCTTCATCTCCGAGTAACTACTGCAACCTGGAACCCTCTGAATCTCTTGGTCTCCCTCTACCCCTCTACGATTCCCTCTTCGTCCCCCCCTCCCCCCACGCTTCCCTCCAGTACTAAACTGGTGATCCTTTGATTCCTGAGATGTGTCCTACCAATCGATCCCTTCATCTAGTCAGATTGTGCCACAGATTTCCCTTTTCCCCAATTCTATACAGTACTTCCTCACTAGTTGTGTGATCCACCCACCTCTTATTTTATTTTTTATCCACACGTCTAGTTACGTAGGACCAAATTGAGGAGCAAATCTTCAAGGTCATGGAACGTGTCCTCTTGCTGCCCATCTAATCTTCATCATTCTTCTGTAGCACCACATTTCGAAAGCTTCTATTCTCTTCTAATCTAAACTGTTTATCGTCCATCTTTCACTTCCATATATAGCTACACTCCATACAAATACTTTCAGGAAGGACTTCATGACATATCTTTATTGGCTGTTAATAAATTTCTCTTCTTCAGAAATGCTATTCTTGCCATTGTCCGTCTACATCCTCGCTACTTCGACCGTCATCAGCTATTTTGCTTCCCAAATAGCAAAACTCATTTACTACTTTAAGTGTCTCATTTCCTAATATAATTCACTCAGCATCAGCTGATTTAATTCGACTACACCCGCGCGGAGTGGCCGCGCTGTTTAAGGCGTCCTGTCACGGCTGGGCAGCCACTCTCACCGGAGGTTCGAGCTTGAGTGTGTGTCTTGTTCTTAGCATAAGTTAGTTTAACTTGGTTTAAATAGTGATAGTGTGTAAGACTAGGGACCGATGACCTAAGCAGTTTGGTCCCTTAGGAATTAACACACATCTGAACATCCGAATTCGACTACATTCCATTACCCTCGTCTTGCTTTTCTCGGTGTTCATCTTGTATCCTCCCTTCAAAGTCCTTTGCTGTCTCTGACAGAATTACAATATCATCGGCAAACCTCAAAGTTTTTGTTTCTTCTCCCTGAACTCCCTGATTTTAATACCTACTCCAAATTTTTCTTTGGTTTCCTTTATTGCTTGCTCAATATACAGATTTTATAACATCGGGGATAGGCTACAACCATGTCTCACTCCCTTCCCAACCACTGCTTCCCTTTCATGACCCTCGACTCTTATAACTACCATCTGGTTTCGGTACAAATTGTAAATAGCTTTTCGCTCCATGTATTTTACCCCTACAACCTTCAGAATTTGAAAGAGAGTATTCCAGTCAACATTGTCAACAGCTTTCTCTAAACCTACAAATGCTAGAAACGTAGGTTTCCCTTTCCTTAATCTACTGTTTAAGGTACGTCGTAGGGTCAGTATTGCCTCACGTGATCCAATATTTCTACGGAATCCAAACTGATCTTCCCCGAGGTCGGCTTCTACCAGTTTTCCCATTCGTCTGTAAAGAATTCACCTTAGTATTTTGCAGCTGTGACTTATTAAACTGATAGTTCGGTAATTTTCCCACCTGTCAGGAGCTGCATTCTTTGGAACGGGGATTATTATATTCTTCTTGAAGTCTGAGGGTATTTCGCCTGTCTCATACATCTTGCTCCCCAGATGGACGAGTTTTGTCATGCCTGCTCTCCCAAGGCTATGAGTAGCTCTAACGGTATGTTGTCTTCTCCCAGAGCCTTGTTTCGACTTACGTCTTTCGGTGATTTGTCAAATTCTTCTCGCGGTATCATATATCCCTTGTCATCTTCCCTTATGTCATCTTCTATGTCCATAAAATTGCCCTCAAGTACATCTCCCTTGTATAGACTCTCTATACACTCCTTCTAGATATTTTCAAAATGGTTCAAATGGCTCTGAGCACTATGCGACTTAACTTCTGAGGTCATCAGTCGCCTAGAACTTAGAACTAATTAAACCTAACTAACCTAAGGACATCACACACATCCATGCCCGAGGCAGGATTCGAACCTGCGGCCGTAGCGGTCACGCGGTTCGAGACTGAAGCGCCTTTAACCGCACGGCCACACCGGCCGGCGCAGATATTTTCAATATCGTGCAATACGGCTAGTATAAAGCAGTCCTTTGTCTCGTTCTTTTTGTACTAATCTTATCTTACCGTCACTACATTCAACATTCTTGGTAACTGTGGATCACACATTATAATCCGCAAAATTTGAAGCTACACTATGTGATCAAAAGTATTTGGACACCTATTAGGTGACTTTAATATGGGATGTATCCACCCTTCGTTTTTATGACGGCTTGAACTCTGTTAAAGACACTTTCGGTGAGGGGGAATGGTATCCCATTCTTTCTCGAGAGCCAAAACCAGAGAAGATAGTAATGTTGGACGCCGGAGTCTAGAGCTAATTCGACGTTCTAGCTCAGACGAAGGATGTTCCACTGGGTTTAGGTCGGGACTTTTCGGCAGGCTAGTAGATTTGAGAAATGTTACCGTTTGTAAACTATTTGCCTCACAGATCCTGACGAAATATATTGTCTTGATAATACAATCATCGTCTCCGAGCTATCTCTCTACTTTAAGCAGTACATAATGCTGCAAAAGTGTTCACGTCCTTCCTCATTTTGCGCTTTGTTAAATCCAATAAAGGAACCACGTCCTAACAACGATAAAAACACCTCCATACTGTAACACCACTTCCTCCGTGCTTCACTTTTGGCACTACATATGATAACAGATAACGTTCTCCAAGCATTCGCAGAACCCAAATCCTTCCATTGAATTCGCACAGGGTACAAAGTAACTCGTTTCCAGCCATCCACTGTCCCGTCGCGTCCCTTTTTACACGACTTCAAACGTTGCTTAGCACTGACTACAGAAATATGTGGGGTATCAGGAGCTCCTTGACCTTTGTGTCTGTCCTAAAGAGTTTCTACAGCTGTCACCACATCCCACATATCAGTCGCCATCGGTTTCTACCTTCTCACGCTTCCTCGTCGTCATATACTAGTACTTCTCTTTTTCGCATTGCCTTTCTAACTGGGCAACCTTCAGTCTTCCCCTTCTCCTTCTTACCTGAGGATGGTACATCCAGCTCTCCTTTGGCAATATGTCACCTGACTTTCGCATTGTATGTCACCACCACTCGAGCTGTCGTCCTGTCTGTGATGCTTTGTTGAGTAGAGGCATCTACATAAAACTTTTACGCTGAAGAGCCAAAGAAACTAGTACACCTACCTAATATCGTATAGGCCCCCCGCGAGCAAGTAGAAGCGTGACTTGGCATGGACTCGACCGATATCTGAAGTACTGCTGGAGGGGACTTAAACCATGAATCCTGCAGGGCTGTCCATAAATCCGTAAGAATGCGAGGGGGTGGAGATCTCTTCTCAAGTGCAAGGCATCCCAGATATGCTCAATAATCTTCATGTCTGGTGAGTTTGGCGGCCAGCGGAAGTGTTTAAACTCAGAATATTGTTCCTGGAGCCACAGTGTAGCAATTTTGGACGTGTGAAGTGTTGCGTTGTCCTGCTGGAATTGCCCAAGTTCATCGGAATGCATGGAATGGATGCATGTTGTTAGAAAGGATGTTTACATACGTGTCACCTGTCAGAGTCGTATCTGGACCTAGCAGGGGGGTCATATCACTCCAGCTGCACAACTGCACACGCCCCCCCCACCATTAAAGAGGCTCCACCAGCTTGAACATCCCTTGCTAGTAGGGGAACAAGCTATGTTGTGGCACATTTTGTTACTGTGGGTTGCAGAGGTATGCACTCAGGAGCGAACCTATTGTTCTCCTTTGATTGACAGGTACTTAACCCATTGTTCTCCTTTAATTTACAGGTACTTAACCTATTGTTCTATTAAGTGCTTTTCCATGTCATCCCCATTTCCTTTTGATTGATAGGCACTTATTCGATTGTCCTCCCACTCCCTCCACCTCCCCCCCCCCCTCCCCCCCCCCCCCCTCGCTGCTACAGGTACACTTTCAGGTCTGAGTTATTGGAATAGCTGCTCGCACTCTTATCAATTTGATTGACTACTTAATTAAACTGATCAATTAATTAACCTCTCACCCACTGGTAAACACCATCCCCCACACCCAGAAAATGGTGGTAAGTTCAAATTTCATCAGGTCCATGCAACACACCATGGCTACCTCCACTAACCTAAGAAAATGGCGGGACAAAGGGCACTTTGGCTACCTCCATTAACCTAAGTCATCTGACTGCCAGCTCTTCCTAGGGATTAGTGGGAAAAGGACTCTGGCTGTGCTGGACATAAATCTTTATTTTCAGTCTTTATTTAAGCAATTAGAGGCAGTACTGCCATCAAGTGTGTACACCCCAAGGTCCAGAGTCCAACTGTTCTAGTACACAGTACTGCCACCAGAGGGCATTGTTGTCCCTTCCATGACATAATCCAAGATGGCGGCCCAGTGGTGGTGGAGAGGAAGAATCTCATAACAAGAAATTCAAGGGCATATTGCTTATCTATAAAAAAATTCAGTTTGTGGCGTTGGATTTCTCTTGCTCATCATTCTCTGCTGTTTGGACACATGTAGGTCTTGTAAGAAGCAATTACATGGGGCAAACATGTTGCATAAAAAAATGTTTGGCACTATACTCCAGGTGTCTTAACCTAATGTTTGGGACTTTGTTGGCACTTAACCTATTGTTCTGTTAAATGGCTTCCCATGTCACTCCCATTTCCTTTAACTATTGTACCGCCTTTGATACCACATTAAGTAATTATTTATGTCCTCCCACCATTTTCTGGTACACTTTTCGAATTTCACATGCTTTTGAACCCCATTTTTGACGTATTCTTCTTTGTCACCCACCCCCTTAAACTATTGTACTGTGTTTTACATAAACATTATGCAAATTAACCTATTGTTCTGCACTTAACCTGCTGTTCTGCTCCATGTCACCCTCCCCTTAACTACTGTACCGTTAACACCACGTCGTCCGCAGCTCGTGGTCGTGCGGTAGCGTTCTCGCTTCCCGCGCCCGGGTTCCCGGGTTCGATTCCCGGCGGGGTCAGGGATTTTCTCTGCCTCGTGATGACTGGGTGTTGTGTGATGTCCTTAGGTTAGTTAGGTTTAAGTAGTTCTAAGTTCTAGGGGACTGATGACCATAGATGTTAAGTCCCATAGTGCTCAGAGCCATTTGAACCATAGTGCTCAGAGCCACCACGTCGATATAAAAAATTTATGCAACTTAATTAATCGGTATTCTTCACATGTATTGGGTAGTTGTTCTTATTTTGCAGTATCCTACTGGTCGGTGAAATCGATGGAGTATAGTTTAAACAAAAGATCACTAGTAAAAAAAGACGTCCGGCCACCCGATGCTCGACGCCGACACCGGAGTCCGGGTGCATCAGTGGGCCTTGCAAAGTGGTGGCGCGCCCATCAGCTGCCCAGCGAGGCACAGGTGTCATTTCTGATCCCTCAGCCACGAGGTGGTGACATCCCTTTTATACTTGACACATGAGAAATTCCTGTCGAAATACGTGATCACCTAGGCACCATTCCTGACGCAACCAGATGGGAGTGAAGACCTATTTGCAGAGCACAGTCACTCCAAGGGCCCATGAGCGTCAACGCCGGACGTAAGTCAGCATGAGTCATCGCCCTCACGTCGCTGCTGCCTACAGTGAGCAGGTGAAAGTTGGGTCTATTTTCGGGTATACAGTTAGAGTTATACTAACATCATAGAACTGCAGGACATGCTCATGCCGGTCCCATACGCGAGACGCCCCCGTGCTGCGCGAGTGTGTGTTCGCCGCTGCTGGTGTGATTCCTCTCTCTACCTGCGGTCCAGTGAAGAGCTAATTGCCGAGCGACTCACCCTTGCAGACGCTGCAGAAATGGGTTCCAGAATAGCACAGGGTGCATTGTTCCGCACGGTCCTAGCTGAGCCACGGCTGGCTCAAGTGGTGCTTGTCTTGGGTTAAACCCTGGTTGCACTCCTGTAGTTTTATTTCTCCTGTGGCTATCATGATAATGTTGCTGTCCTCTCCATGAGTGGCAGCAGCAGCGTGAATCGATACTAGTACTGCTGTACTATCTTTGGTGTGGCACATATAGTTTCCAGCTCAGAGGTGTGTGTGTGTGTGTGTGTGTGTGTGTGTGTGTGTGTGTGTGTGTGTGTGTGTGGAGTCGGTCGATTGGCATGGAGCAGCAAGGAAGTCTCCGTCGCACGTACTCTGGCTGGGGCCGCTGGCAGTATGCACGCGTGGTTGGAATGTGAGGTGCTGCTTGCAAGTGCTACGAAGTTCGTCGCCCACCTATCTTGGATATGAAAGTTGGGTCCTCACTTAACGTACTATCGAGCCTCAGCTGTTTACATTTCTTCGTTTGGTCCTGGTTGTCGCTTATGGGACATTCCCGTGAGCAACAACGTGGGTGTATTCAAGTTGACTAAGATTCAAGCCGTCTTCCAGGGGAGTTTAACTTACCGTAATTTATTCCCCGTTGCTGAAGCTGACCAGCGGTATCTTCTGCCTTGTGGCCGTTGACGTTCCGGTTACCTGCCTTGGTCGTTGACGTAATTTTCGGCAGCGTATTTCCCTCGTGTTGTTACTGTCCAGCGTGAAGTGTAGTTCGACAGCTGAGGTGTTGGTCGTTGTTGGCGCCTATATTGTGTGTGTCGTCGTATAGAAACCATGTGGTGGTTTTGCTGGTTGCGTGGAGTGGAACTGATTTTGTTGATTCGTCGGTCGACTGTCTGTCGCTTGGGTTGGCTTCAGATTAAGAAGTCGTTGGACAGGCTCCCTGTCTCACCTAAGCGGGCGTTAGTGTTACAATCTCAGTCTGACCCTTGGAAACTTCTGAGTGCCATTTCTGTTTGTGTTACATAGTAATTTCCCTGTTTGGGTTTTAGTTATTTGGTGGATTTGTCGCCTTCATCCGAATATCAATATCTCTTAAATTAATGTTCTTGTCTTGCCCTTAAGGCATAAGATTGTTATTCTTTATTGGGGCCTTAAGCCAAATTTTGTATGAAATGTTTTAAGATACAGCCTTCTGCCTTTTAAAATTGAAACTCTTCTTTCTAGGGCTTAAGCTGTTAAACATATTTTTTTGATATGTGGCCTTCAGCCGAGTATTAATATCTCTTACATTAATGTTCTTGTCTTGCAATAAGCCATAAGATTGTTATGCTTTTGTATGGGACCTTGAGCCGAATTTTGCATGAAATGTTTTAAGATAAGTCCTTCTGCCTTTTGATTGTAACTCTTCTTATTGCTTAAAATGTGGCCTCCAGCCAAGTTCCATTAAAATTAAATTGCTAACGCTTTCAGCCTGTTTATATTGTAGATTTAGGAAAATATTTTTGGGTGAAACCTACAGAAGAACCTTGTATTTCAATTTCTTGCTTAGGCCTTGTGCCTTGGATTTTGAGTGTGGCTTTCAGCCGATCTAAAGTTAATCAAAGGAGGTCGATTAAAGTTTTGAGTGTTCTTTATCCTTGTTGTAAGATTGTGTGTTGATAAATAAAGTTTGTACGTTGAGTGCAACTGACAGCAACTTATTTTGGCCCCTTTCCACAACCAAATCCGCTCTGTCCTGCTAGCCCAGGCATTTCCCTAACGTAACACTTGCGAGACATGTCTAGCCCTGCTTAACTGCCCTGCATAACTGACACAACACCCCGAAATGCGCTCGCGTAGCTACAAACCATCGCAAGCGCTTCTACCAAGGCTTCATTTCCATCGAATAGTCAAAACACGGCCCTGTCGCACTAACTCAGGTCACTCTGTTTCTACACGGGTTGCAGAAGGGGTTGGATATGGCTGTCTCTGACTTCTACTCAGTTCTGACTTAAACTGGAACGATCACATTTGGAAAGCTGTAGAAATGGGATCAGTTGCAAGATGCGTAGGGGGTGACTAAAACCACGTTGGAATTATACTGTTGCAGCTAGGTTGGAGAAAGGTGACTAGTTTCGAGATATCAGAGTGCCAGAAATATGATTCACATTGGTTGTTATCATTAAAAGACTTCTCCATAGGATCCAACGGATGTATGTGGTTGAATGCAATGATTTGATTCCAAATCCCAGACAGCATTTCTAGCGGATAGCGTAGCACTAGAGATCTGAAAAGTTGGTGTTAATTTGTTAAGACCTCAATCAGCACACCATCTACTACAGTTTGTTATCCTTTTCAATCAACCTTCGCCTATAACTCAGTGGATATATCGCACAACCTCATGACATTGCATTGAGACAATACGTTACACATACTAGAGAAATATCTAGCGGCATGAGGGAGTTGCAAACAGCGGTTTCGTACCACGTTCCTTAGCCGAATCACTTTCAAAATTCAGCGATTTTATCACGAGGTTGCATCGTGGGCTACGTCTAACCGGACTGCTGGTCTGGTAATATACACTCCGGCGAATACGGTCTCGGTATTTGTCCGGAAAAATACCCATTTATTCAGATGTAATGCCATACCGCGATTTATAAAGCCAGTATAGCTTTTAAAATAGATACTTGTGTGCACCTGTAGAACCAAGACCGTTTGTGACAGTAACATGCAGTAGTTGTTGCGATCGGGTTTTTTAACATCTGGCAGTTTGTGTCTTTCTAAGACACAGTGGTACCACTCGCAAGAAAAACTTATGAGTCATGTCCACCCATCGCTGATTTTCTCTCAGTATTACTTTGTATCGCCGGCAATCATTTATTGTCCAAGTATTATACTTATTAGTAGTAGAGGGTGCGTGATAAGTTCACCTTCAACATCAGGCTTATAAAGTATGTGTTTGTGTTCCGACATGTGCAAAAGAGAATGACTATGTCCAGTCATACGGGAGGTAGAGATATTTCTGTTTCCAGAGACGTCAGCAGGATGTATTTCCGATACGTCCCTCATTGTCGAATGGCATTCAACGGAGAACGCGATCATAACATTTAGTTGTAAGTACAGGGATAAAATATATACGTGAGCGATTTGTTAGGATGATGATCCTACCTGTGCATGCTTGGCATGCAGCGCCGGTGAGCTGTGTGGGGGATGATTCACGTTTCCCGTTAACGGTAGGAGTTGTCTGAATGGAGAGGCCTGTTGGAGTGTAGGAATGTAGATGAATTAACCATGTTGTCCTCTAGACGACCGAGTAGCGAACTAATACTTAGTATGTGTTGGATAGCTTTTGTGATCACGTGGAAATGTGGGAAGATTGAATATGGATGTGTGTTGGCACTGGACTGTTATTCCCTCAGATGTAAATTGTTCGATTGACTGCTTCTGCACATTTTGCGCCTTTATTTAGTTGAGAGAAGATCGATTGTGGTGTGTGCATCTAGCATGTGGAAGACATATTTGCCGGTTCTCTAGACATGAGAAACACCTTAGTTGAGCTTGTAAATTATAGGGATGATTTCGTATCTGCTGCATCACCGACATTGGTATTCGTGAGTGGAAATATCAATTTTCTCTGTTTCTTTTCGATTTTCCGCGTAAATGTCTTCGGAAACGTGACAAGTTTCTAGTTAGTCAGTGGTTTACAGCACCCCCCAACTAGCTAAAGTTTCGGGTTTGTAGACAAATAATTTCCAGTCTATATCTTCAGAATTATGTTGTGTGAGCAATCGGAAGGATAATGCTGTGTGCTTGATACCGAGAAGTACATTGAAAATGGTATGATACTCTAGCAAGCCATGCGAAATTAGATATATTCTTGTAATCCCAGAGTCTGGAGATGGGTGTAGAAAAGCGAGCAAGCACACAAGCAGATCCGGACCAGAAACAGTAACATGTTTGTGCCGAGAGGGGAAACGAGGCCAAATTTGTACAACAGTTCTGAGGGTGACTTTGAACCACTGAGGGGGCTCTTGTCATGCACTGGGAGTGTATGCCCACCCGACCTCGTGGCAAATATCTAGTGCCTCGAGTATACCTACAGTGCTGTCTGTCTTTGCGGTATATGTACGAATGATGTAAAAGGGCTGACTTTGTATGGTGCAGCACATGAATTGTATGTTTACTACATCGACACAGTACGTAGTGATATATTGATGGGTCAGAGATCGGTTTCACGTTCTAATATTCAAGCTCCTGTCTTCGGTGGGAGAGCAGTGTAATTGTGTAAGAGTCTTTCCGTATTTGACGATATGTAGGGTAGTTTGAGGGTTTAATTGCAAGTGCAGTATGGCGATTTGTGTAAAAAAGTTTTTTGCCGCCCAAAGTCTGGTCTGCAGAAAGAAAAAAAAAAAAAAGGTGGACGGCGCATCCACACCGGCAGCATCAGTAATTCAGAGGGTAATTTCGATAATAGCTAATCATAATGCTCCATTAATTTCACAAGACATCCTTAGTGTTGGGATACAGGAGTCTCTACACAGCAGTGAGAACATCTGCGTATGTTGAAAGCAGGAAGGGTAGTACGATGGATGAGGTGCCACGTTAGGAGCACGAGGAAGAATGCATTCGATGTTATTTGGCGCTATTTTCGTAAACAGGTTCTGTTAGGGCAAGCATTTCCATGCATACAAGCCGAGACAACATGAAAGCTCCTAAAAATGCGATCATTGACTATTTCTCGGTCACTATACAATTTCCAAGAGGTTGAATTGGTTCTTATTTTACACAGCCATGTGATATGAGTATAAGATTGAGAACCTTGTTAGATGCACTTGCAATGGTTTGTAGCTATGCAAACACATTTTGTGGCATTGTGTCAGCTACGCTCAGCAGTTAAGCACAGCTAGATGTGTCTCGCATGTTCCATTAGGATAGTGCAGGCCAATGTTTCCTGTGCTATTCTGGAACGGATTTCTGTAGCATCTGTAAGGGTGAGTCACTTGGCAATTAGCTCATCGCCGGACCGCAGGTAGACAGAGGGACCATACCAGCACTGGTGAACACACCCATTCGTCCCAGAGGCATCTCTCATATGGGACCAGCGTGAGCGCACCTTGCAGTTCTATGACATCAGTATAACACTCGACGAACTCTAACTGTATTTCGCCAGGAATTTCTCAGGTGTTAAGTATGAAAGGGATGCCACCGCCTGATACTTGAGGAATCTGAATGGACACCTTTGCATTGCTGGGCAGCTGACGGCCACGTCGCCACTTTGCGGGGTCTGCCAATGTACCCAGACTCTGGCGTCAAGTGTCAGGATATTCTTTTTACCAGCGATCTTTTGTTTAAACTATATTCCATCGATTTCACCAACCAATAGGATGCTGTGAATTAAGAAAAACTATCCCATACATGTGAAGAATACAGATTTAATTAATTTGTGTAAATTTTTCATATCAATGTGGTGTTAGTGGTATAATAGTTAAGGGGAGTGTGTGTGCCAGTGGGTGACATATAGCAGAACAGCAGGTTAAGTGCAGAACAATAGGTTAATTTGCATAATTTTTGTACAATAGTTTAAGTGGGAGGGTGACTAGAAGAATGCATTAGAAATGGCGTTCAAAAGCATGTTAAATTTGAAAAGTGTGCCAGAAAATGGTGGGAGGACATAACTAATTACTTAATTTGATATTAAAGGCGGTACAATAGTTTAAGGAAATGGGGATGACATGGAAAGCCATTTAACAGAACAATAGGTTAAGTGCCGACAAACGCCCAAACATTAGGTTAAGACACCCAGGGTACAGTGTCGAACATTAGGTTATGCAACATTTTTGCCCCATGTAACTGCTTCTTACAAGACCTACTTGTTTCCAAACAGCAGAGAATGATGAGAAAGAGAAATCCAAACTTACAAACTGAATTTTTGATAGATAAACAATATGCCCTTGAATTTCCTGTTATGAGATCCTTCCTCTCCAACACCACTGGACCGCCATCTTGGATTATGTCATGGAAGGGACAACAATGCCCTCTGGTGGCAGTACTGTGTACTAGATTAGTTGGACTCTGGACCTTGGGGTGAACACACGTGATGGCGGTATTGCCTCTAATTTCTTAAATAAAGACTGAAAATAAAGACTTATATCCAGCACAGGCAGAGTCCTTTTCCCACCAAGCCCTAAGAAGAGCTGGCAGTCAGATGACATAGGTTAATGGAGGTAGCCAAAGTACTTTTTTTCCCGCCTTTCTTTTAGGTTAGTGGAGGTAGCCATGGTGTGTTGCTTGGTCCTGATGGAATTTGAACTTACCACCATTTTCTGGGGGAAGGGACAGGGTTTATCAGTGGGTGAGAGTTGATCAATTTAATTAAGTAGTCAATCAAATTGATAAGAGTGAGAGGAGCTATTCCAATAACTCAGACCTGAAAGTGACATTGAAAACCACTTAACAGAACAATAGGTTAAGTACCTGTCAATCAAAGGAGAACTATAGGTTAAGTACTTGTCAGTCAAAGGAGAACAATACATTTGCCCCTGAGTGCATACCTGCCCGATGTAGGCAATCTACACTAACAAAATGTGTCACAACATAGCTTGATCCCCTACTCCTGTTGACATGTAGCGTCCAATGATTCATGAGGTTGTCTCCATACCAGTTCATGTCCATCCACTCAATACAATTGAAATCTGCAGCAATTTGCGGAAGGGTTGCACTTCTGTCACGTTGAACGATTCTCTTCAGTCATCGTTGGTCCCGTTCGTGCAGGATCTTTTTTCGGTCGCAGGGAAGTCGGAGATCTGATGTTTTACCGGACTCCTGGTATTTACGGTACATTCGTAAAATGGTTGTATGGGAAAGTCCCCACTTCATCGCTACCTCGGAGATGTTGTGCTCCAAGGCTCTTGCGCCGACTATAACACCACTTTCAAACTCAATTAAATCTTGATAACCTGCCATTGTAGCAGCAGTAACCGATATAACAACGGCACCAGACATTTGTCTTGTATAGGTGCTGGCGACCGCACTGCCTGTTTATGTATCTCTGTATTTACATGCCTATACCTGTCGCTTCGGTGTATTTCTTACGTGTTCTCACCGAGATATTGTACTATATCTTCTGAAATAGTTCATTTCTTCAACTTTCAATTTGTTTGTATTCTTTCCAGTAAGTTCCCAGTACCCGCAACAACAGCTCCTCACAGGTTCTACAATATGTAATGGTGAAACGTCCCCTTTGAACAATTATACAGGACTGTGCTTAAACTGACACACAATATTTTGTTAGCGCAACGCAATCTGACTTTCAAAATTCCCTACAAAAGAATGGCCCTGGCTAACATTAAACTATACCTTTCACAAATCACTTACCTCACAAAAATCTTCGCTGCTCAAGCTACTGCAATACAGCGAGCGCCACTACTGCCAGCTAAATAAAAGATTCAAACTATGGAAGGCACTAACTACTGATAGGGATAGTTAGCAAATGAAAGATATTAATAGAGAACAAACAATGTATTTACCTTGATATCATCATATATAAATATAGCAGTTCATGACAAATTTCAAAACTCCGCCATCTCTCTCTCCACATCCACCACTGCTGGCGGCTCACCTCCAACTGCGCAACGCTACGCGCTGTTCACAGCCAGCTGCCTAACACTACAATGGCGAGTATTACAACAATACAAAGCAGACACAGACTGCCCACAGCAGAGCCACTGATTTTTCATATTGAGCGCTACGTAACATTGCCAATAAGAAAACATAAACAGCCTACTTACATAGAGAAAACATAAACAGCCTACTTACATAGCCCCCATGCTCACCACAAAACATTTTTCAAATTTTTTTTTGGGCAGTGGCCAATAATGATTTGATAAAATTTTTCATAATTGCAATAACAAAGAAATCAAATGCACACACTTATTGATATTATGTTGGTCAAAAGCTCAAATTTTCTCACAGTCTATAAAGACAGTCCTGATCATTCATCACAGTGAAACTGCCGTTTCTTTTCTCAAAGTCTGAGCAGTAAATGACAATGCACACGGAAGTAGTGGATTTCTATGCCGTATTGAAGAAGTAGTGTTGTCCTTCTGACGGAAAGACAGTGCTGACTCTTGACATGCTGACAGGTAATGGGCCACAATGGAGCAAACCCACAGCAGAGTCAGTCGAAATTTTGAAGAGTATTGGTAGGTAGGTCATCACAGAGCAGACCCACTGTAGTCCTGGTAGAGATTACGGTATTGGTGGGCCACCAGAGGTGCAGACCCACTGCAGTCCTTGTAGAAATAATGGCATGGTGGGTCATCATAGATGCAGACCCACTGTAGTCCTTGTAGAGATAATGGTACTGGTGGGTCTTCAAAGATGCAGACCCACTGTAGTCCTTGGAGAGATAGCCAGCAGCCATCTGTTGTGACTGTGCAGGTGCACAATCACCGTTGAAGAGTCTTGCGGATAATATAGCAAGTCCATAAACCACCACTTGTGCACTCAGAAAGTTTTTTGAAATTGTCCTTAGAACCAGCAATGCTGTTATCCAGTCCCTTACTGAATCATTAACACACGTGCAAACATTATCAGTCCCTACTTCTCACATATTGTCCATATACTATGACCAACAGAAACGTGTGCAGTGAAATGTAACTAACAAGTTAATAATATCATGAACTGGTGACAATTACAATTTTATAACATAAGAATACAATAACAAAGGTACAAAACACATCATTAAAAACATAATAATACAGATAACGTTTGTAGTAATAGGGGCTTTACAAAAGAATAGAAATAAACATATACATCAGTGTTACAGGAATTATGACATAAGTAAATACATAAAAGATCAGAATAACTTTTGAAACATCAACTTTACACATGAGCATTAAAACAAAACAGAATTAATAATGTCTAACATCTTTACAAAGTAAATAACATATTATTAACGCAAATTATATTTGAGGATAACAGTATTCCTCATCATAGTTCATGTAGCTGAGTATGAGAAAAATTCTACAACAAAAGTCTGATGAGGTAAACATATAAAGACAGGAAGAACATATATACACAAGGGTACCCAAACACATAGTGGGATAACACAAAAGGAAAGGACAGGGTTTGTTTCATTGCAGTATTTTGCAAACAAAACTTTCTTTGCTTCTTGGAGATCTCCCTTCATTCATCATTATTCCCAAAAGTCCTATCTAAGCCTGCCTTCTGTATTTCGTTCACATCCTCTGTCAAAAATAGTTTTTCTCTCTGCTTTCTGTATTCTGTTCTCATCCTCTGTCAATAATAGTTTTTCTCCACTGTACAGTATCCTTTATATTTTGCCAGACCATTTTCTGATAGCTTCTCAATGCATTTATTATAAATTTATAATAGTTAGTTTCTTATATAGTCTCCTCTTAAGCTAACTTAAATCTACTGAGCTCAGATACTAAACTAAGGGACGAGGCAATGCAGCAGCACATAACAAATTAACACAAACAGCAATGCAAAAAAAATGGAAAATTGCAAAGCAAGCTACAGTAAATATAAATTACCAAGCAATGCAACATTACAACTAACATGAGCCAATGTACAGTAGCAAGAAAAATAAGTCAGTAGTAAAATTAGCTTAACAGAGTAACACAATTTAAAATTCAGTAGCACTATGCCTGGCAAACAGCAGCAGCAAATATAAAAAATATAAAAAATATAAAACTTATATCTATACATAACAAAGCTCAAGCAGAAAAAATATTACAGTAAAAACAACAATGCAGATAAGGGAAATGTATATTCACATCTTAATATCTATGTAATTAAAGTGGTGCACCACAACAACTGATTGTAAAAAGAAATATTACCATGTACTTGAAAAGAAAATTATGTGTTACTGTTACTAGTTCCTTCTTATTGTTCTTTCCTTTCCAAGTGCTCCTTTTTTAAAGAATGTGGATCATAAAATAATTATTTAATAGATCTGTTGACAGAAAGTGTTCACATTAGCAAATGCATTTTATTTTATAAAAGCAATGCTGCAACACAGCTGGAAACCAGATATCAAGTGAAATAAGCAACTACGAAAAGCAAAGCATAAAAATATCATTCAGTAGTCATGTGGCATTTCGTAAGTCAGTAGCTCTCAACTCTCATAGAAAGATACTTGTCATAATCAGGTGTGCAGATGTACGAATATTTCCCATCAATTCATAAGCATTGCAGTAATTAGCACAAAGTACGAGTAATCATATGTTTTCAGGTAATGAGCGTGTAATATTTGCGATGCTTTCTACAAAGGAATGTCAATAGCAAGGTTAATGGAAGTAATGAGGGTGTCGCATTTGCGATATTTTCTCTAAAGGAATGCCAATGGCGAGGATAAAGGCCTGCCTTTTTTCTTTTTTTTTCTACCTGTGCTTCCGGAAAGGCACACCCTAATGGCTTGTTCTCCAGGTGTTTGACACAGCTGCGTGCCCACGACACATTACGTGCAGGTGGTCACTTAACTTTCTTACGGAAATATTTACGACACCAGTTTCTGCTACAGTGACAGTCTCACATAAAAATATTTCACAGGTCAAGAATTAGCGTTGCAAATCTGTAGAAAGAAAATCCTATGAATATAACGTTGTCCAAAAAATTTTCGCCGGCATTGTGATACATTCACGCATTTACACACATTTCATAACTCTTAAAGTACGATTCTTGGTTTCCAACATCCTTTTTCACAAGTCAAGAGTCCCTACCCACTATTCATTACTCCTTACCTTATTACACATATACGTATCCATCGACACTCGTCAATATTTCGTCATTATAAATATGAAGCATAATCAAATAACTCATATAGCCTCAGCCTATTAATCGTAAACATACCTCAGCAGCATAATACACATCGTCGTCGTAAAAATAACATCATAACACCTCAGTCAAATCTCAAAATCGTCGTAGCTTCCTCCAATAATTAAAAAAATTCTCTGCTCATGTCAAAAGTGTCATCTGCCTCTAACGTACTTTAAAAATCATGAATCCATACCAAATACATCATTCAAAGCTCTCATAGTATCACAATGGTTCCGAAAAAATATGAGCATTTCACAAAGTACAGACAAAATACAATTTCATAAGTGTGAAGTTATCCAACTGTGTAATTGCGTAAACATCTGTCACTGATGTAATAAAAAAGTTTATCTCTCAGTTACATGATCAGATAGCTGTGTAATTTGTGTGTTAGAGAAATATGGTACCGATGTGTAAAGTTGTATAAGCAAATACCATATTAGCTAGGGTTCCTTGTGGTTGCCAAACACATGGTACACAAAGTAGGCGTATACCCCCCTGAGGATTAATGTAATTATACCCTCAGGTGTTACAGATTACAGCAATAGAATGAAATATATCACGGAAAACTTTCTTTGTAATTCAAAAATCTTGAAAAATAAATGGCTTAAGTACAAAATCTCTCAAATGCGTGTCCTGTAGCGCTAAATGTGCGTCTTACTGTAAGATAATTCTGTGGAAGTGTCGTACTTATCGTCCTCCGAAAGCCAAGTTCTGCAGAAGTCAATGTACTTACCTCATGATAAACAAAAGTGAAATGCTTTATGTATAGATATCTTAGTTATTACGCTTATTGCCGTGATGAAGAAAGTACTGTGCTGTAACGTATTGTTGTGCTACGGAAAAGACAATCTCATTGTTGCTGTACCACAAAAGTTACTACTAAAACATGTTTTACTTTCCAGAAGAATTCAGAAAAACTGTGCAGATATAAAACAGAAACACTGCAAAAGCAACATTGTAAATTGTCACTCATTAGTAGCGTCGTGATAAAATCGTGTAGCTGTCACATAAACTAACCACTGTGCCATCTGGTATCTCACTGAAAGTACTTTAAATCCAGAATATATCTTCAAGTAAACCAAAATGTTGCATTAAAATCTCATTAGCAGTACTGGTAAATGTTCTAAGTATGTAAGCCTTATAGTCGTTCCATAATCGTGCAACTAACAAGCAAGAATGTACACACACAATAACACTGTGACGTCTGTTCACTATAACAATGCATTCGTCATTTCTGTTTAAGTAAGTTCTCTTGGTTCTTGATTGGATATTTAACTTCAAACATTGTTGTATGTTAACAGATTCTAAGTCTGACAATGCATATTAGTAATGTGAAGCGAAAAATTTTATGGCAAAGACTAAGTTAAAAAGCAGATTATCTTTCAATAAATGGTTTTACATGTGAAATGTGGTGTAAACCTTTACTCTTCCTAGTACGCAGAGTTTCAACTTCAACGCAATTATCATGTGGTATACGTTGGATTCTGTAACGTCCATTGTAAACTAGAAAGAATTTGTGACTCAAGTGTTTCTTCTTATGTGACAATGAATGAGCTTTAATGAGAACTTTCTGACCAATATACAACTTCTTTGTATTTGCTTTACCGTGTAGTTTTCTCCTTTTGTCTGCTACAGATTTTATATTTTTAAGAGCCAAATCAATTATGTCTTTGTGTCGAAGTTTACGTGTATTCGGGAAAGGTACAAGCTCTCTGATTCTGTTCGGTGGTTCTTCATTCTTCAGTACAAGAGTAGGTGGTAAAGTAGTGGAGTCGTGAGGCATTTCATTCAGCACGTTTTGAAATAAGTGTAAATATCTGTCCCAATGCTGATGCTTTCTGTGACAATAAAGTCTGCAAAGCTTATTGATTTCTTTCATAATCCGTTCAGATGGGTTGCAATGTGGTGAGTACAATGAAATAAAAACGGGTTTGATTTTATGGTTGCGAAGCATGCGTGACCAAACAGCAGATCTGAATTGCGGTCCGTTATCTGAAATGACTTCACTAACGTGTCCAACTTCACGTAAGAAATTTTTAAGAAAGGCGTTGGATACAGATCGTCCAGTGGCTTTACGTAACGGAGTGAAAGAAACAAATTTTGAAGTAAGTTCAACAGCGACTAGAACGTACGAAAATCCATTAGATGTTCTGACAAGCGGTCCCAAGAGATCAACAGCAGCAAATTCTTTTAATTTAGAAGGAATGATAGGAAACAACGGAGCACGATGTGAGACAGTAGATGGTTTCGCCTTTTGACAAAGTTTACAAATAGACAAGACTCTTCGAATTCGCTTTTCCATATTGTTAAAATAACAAGTCGTTCGAAGAATATGATAACATTTTCGTGGGCCAAAATGTGCGTAGCTGAAATGAATGTACCAAATGAGCTTATTAACAAAATCGTCTGGAATGCAAAGTACCCACAGCTTGTCATCAACAGTGCAGCGTTTGAAGAGTATGTTGTTTCTAACCAGGTAATAATGCCGAATCTGTGTGTGTGTCTTTTCATGCCATTTGCTCTTGATGTCTTTCCAAATCGGATCTTTATCTTGTTCATGAGCAATGTCCTTTAAAGATGTGGTGATGAAGTTTTCAAAGGCGACTTTCTGAATGTAAAGAATACTGAAATTTTTCTCAATGTTGCCTTCTGTGTTACTTTTCTCAAGCCCAGCCGGTGCGCGTGACAGCGCGTCCGCAACAATGTTCTCCTTGCCGGGAATGTAGACTATTGTGAAGCGGAATTCTTGCAGAAACAATGCCCATCGTTTTAACCTGTCATGATTTAATTTTGAAGACATAAGAAATTGTAATGCACGATGATCACTGTATACTTTTACGTGCTTACCAGAAAGAAAGAAACGGAATTTGTTAAATGCCCAAACGATTGCTAAAGCTTCTAATTCAGTAACGGAATAATTTTTTTCAGATTTTGTTAGCACTCGGCTAGCAAAAGCAATGGTTTTCTGAACAGTAATATCATTTTCTATGGCTTCTTGAAATAAATGGGCACCAAGACCGACTTTAGAAGAATCCGTGCTAAGGCAGAAATCTTGTGATAGATCTGGATGAGCTAATATTGGCGCATGAAGTAACGCTTCTTTTAAAGAATCGAATTCCAACTGTGCTTGTTCGTCCCAGTTCCAAATAGTATTTTTTCCAGTGAGAGAACAAAGTTTTGGTGTAACAAGAATTTGCATATTCAGAAAACGACGGTAAAAATTTACGAGACCTAGAAAACTGCGGACTTGTCTTTTTGTGGATGGAACTGGAATGGCTCTGATTGCTTCTAACTTTTCAGGATCCGGCTGAATGCCTTTAGAAGAAATAATATGTCCCAAAAACTTCACCTTTGTCCGACCGAATTCAGACTTTTCCAAGTTAACTGTAATTCCAGATTCTGCAAAAATGCGTAACAAACTGTTGAGGATGCGATTATGTTGTTCCCATGAAGCTTCTGCTATTAGAATATCGTCCACATATAAGGTGATGTGACGTTTTAAGAACTCAGGCAATATGGAATTTAGCCCGCGAATGAATGCTGCTGAAGAAATGTTCAAACCAAAGGGAAGTTTCCGAAACTGACAACAAACGCCGAAACAAAGGAAAGCTGTGTATTTTCTACATTCTGGATGAAGTTCGATCTGATAAAAGCTGGATCTGAGATCAATGGAAGACAACACTTTTACACCATTAAAATTTTGAAGAAGTTCTTCCAACGTTTGCGGCCTGTCTGTTTCAGGAATAATGATAGTATTTATTTGTCTCGAATCTAAGACAAGTCTGATCGATCCATTTTTCTTCTCAACAACATGTAATGGATTGTTGTATGAGCTTACTGCAGGCTCAATAATGCCCTCATCAAGCATAGATTGTACTTTTGTTCTAACACGGTCCCTATAATGCGCCGGAATTACGTATGGTCTAACACAAAATTTAGTATGCTCACGAACACGAGATTGGTATTGAAATCCCTTGATTGTTCCTGTTTTGTGAGTAAAAACTGTGGAATGTGCTTGTAAAATCTCAAAGAGGTCCTGCCTATCAGTGTCATTACAATTCTCAATTGTTTGAATTTTATTCTGAATTAACTTATTAGTTTCAAATATGCCGTCGACATCATCCCTGTCAGTACTTGCAGAGTGATTGTTAGTGTCAAGTTCCGTTGAAAATTCCGAACTGTTGTCTAACAGGAGGTAAAGCCGATTAATTTCTTCGTCATGGTTTGAGAGCCAATCTTCAAATTTCA
Organism: Schistocerca piceifrons; assembly: GCF_021461385.2. NCBI lineage: Eukaryota > Metazoa > Arthropoda > Insecta > Orthoptera > Acrididae > Schistocerca > Schistocerca piceifrons. Next base: position 9,647,263 of record NC_060143.1, read on the forward strand.
AAGCTACTGACTTACCTTCTTTTTCTAAACTTATTTCAGCATCGTGAAAGCTTAAGATTGCTTTGTATTCATTCAAAAAGTCTACTCCCAGTCGACAATAATGGAACAATAAGAAAGCTCATAGAGAAGCTGTGGCTTTGACAAAAGAATTTTAAGTTGGTTTGTTGGCGTACATCTACACTTTTTCCAAAGATTGCACCTTGTAATTTAATCTTACGTAACGGAAGTGTGGGACAATCGTTCGATTTGTTGCATTTGCTAAAGGCTGTTTCACTAATTACTGAAATGGGACTGCCAGAGTCAAGTACTGCCGTAAATTTTACATCATTTACTGTAATGTGAATCACAGGATATGCAATGTTGTTATGTTTTATGTCGTGTTCCTGGAGTAAGATGTCCCTAATGTCTTCCATTTTTACGTAATTACTAGCTACGGCAGCTGCGTCGTCAGTTTCAGAAGTATGTTTTGTGGCTGCCAGCGGTGTGAGTCATTGCCTATTGTCTCTTTGTTGGCGCGCGTCGTTATTGGGGTTTGGAGACCTAACTTCTACAAATTCACCGTGACGAGAGGGCCCTGCTCTGTTTGAATCCCGCCAGTTCTGATGCAATTCAGGTCTGTCGTTACGATCACATCATCTGTCGTCATGTCGGTAGTTCCTGTAGTTTCTTTCTTGTCGGTTAAGTGGTGGAGAATTTCTCCCTGAATCGTAACTGCGCGCTGGACCGTTGCGTCTCAAGTTATTCTGTCTCCCGTAATAATAATTGTTTTGGTTCCCATATTGTCTGTTTCTCTGATTGTCTCTGTGATAGTCATTACCGCGGAGAGGTGATCTTTCCCTGTAATTATTACTACTCTGCCAACGGTTGTCATACGGGTGGTGTCTGTTTTGGTCACGATTTGTGTTGTGAGAATAGCCTTGTCGCGTCCAGTTATTATCGAGGAATTGTGACGGATGTGACCTGTAATTGTTGTGTTCCTGTTTCCACATTCCGCGATTGTCAGTGTCAATTTCCAATTCTTGTAACAGTCCCTGAAAAGCTTCAATGTCGTCTTTGCAACGTCCTGCCAAAATAATGTGTCGTAAATGTTCAGGCAATTTGATTAAGCAAATGCGGATAAGTTCTGAGGGGCTGTATGGGTTTGACAGGTACTGATTCTTGTGCAACATGTCTTCAAAATATTTCATAAGACTGGAAAATTCAGATTGTTCGAAACGTTTCATCATTATGATGCTTTGTTTTACTCAGTCTTGTGTGGCCTGAGACCAATATGCTGAGAGGAAGGCATGGTAAAACTCTCCTTCACTGTGGCAATCGTGAATGACTGACCGCATTCTTACAGCTGGTTCATTCTCTAAGTAGCCACACATAAATCCTAATCTGTGCTCTAATGACCAGTTGGGAGGAAAACAATGAGAGAATTGATGGAGCCATGCTTGTGGATGAATGTTGTTGCCAGAATTCTTAAATGTTTTGAACTTACGTGTAGTAATGAACAGCTTATAGTCAAAATCATCATGTCGGCGAGTCGCATATCGGTCATTGTTACGTCGTTTCGGCGGTTCCATTTCAAAATTCGGTGCACCTTGCCAATTTCTTTCATAACTTCCGAAGTGTCCTGTGTTATTATTTTGTGGTTGTTCCGTATTTCTAAGTCCCTCTTCCCGTATTGGAGCGCGAGTGTCCTCTGAAATACGTAATTCTTGTATTACCTGAGTCAGCTGATCTTGTACATCCCGGATTTCTCTTTGGTGTTGCGTATTAATTTGATTCTGATTTTGTTTGAATTTCCTAATTTGTTCGCACTCTTCTGTGTCATTAAAGACTACCGGTTTTGTGTCGTTCAGATTATCATCTACCTTCGTAGATAAGTTAGTGAACTGATCCGAAAGTTCGGCTACTTTCTCCGATAGTGAACACATTTCCTCAATGCGTTTTTCTGAACCAAGTTTCAGAGTGTCCATTTGTGTTGAATTCGAATCTACTGTGTTCTTTAAGTTTTCCTGAGTTTTTGCAAGTTGCGTAACCGAATCGGTAGATGCAACTGAGTCAAATTTAGCTTGCAAGGTCTCATGATTTTCATGAACAATAATTTGCAGTTCTTTTATGGCTGCTTCGTGATTCTGTAATGCCTTTTCATGCCGCGAAAAAATAGGTTGAAAATGCTCACAAATTTGAGTTTTTACGTCATTACAGACTTTTTGACATTTCGATTCAATGTTATGTAACTCAGTAGTTAAATCTTCACGCGTTTGTTCAAGAGTTTGTTCCAATGAGTCTAACTTTTGAAGCTGTTGCTGTGTTTGTCTCTGATTTTGTTCCAGTGTGTCTAACTGTTGCTGTGTTTGTCTCTGATTTTGTTCCATTGTGTCTAACTTTTTAAGATTTTGTTCCACTGTGTCTAACTTTTTAAGATTTTGTTCCACTGTGTCTAACTGTTGCTGTGTTTGTCTCTGGTGTTGTTCCATTGTGTCTAACTTTTCAAGCATTTGTTGCATTAATTGTAATAACAATGCACTGGTGTCTGAAACATGTTCCTCAGTGCTTTTCGGCAGTGAAGTTGCACCGGCAACATTCACATTTTGACAAGCGGAAAATGCGTCTTGACTCATTTGAGAAAACGGTGAGAACCCAAAACCTGAGTCTGCAGTATTTGCAATATTGTGTTCTGTCATTCCGATTCCTGAGGCGAGCTGTTGCCGACCAATCGATCGATAACGCTTCCCTGTTCACTACCTGTTTCACTGTCTACACCATTGTTTGCCGCCCGCTCCATTTCCCTATGCGCAATTACCAAATTACTACTTTGAACATTAGTTAATTCATTACTCTGCGGCGCTAACACACTGCTTTCGTCTTCACTGTCATTTCTCAGTTTACTTTGGAGCCTAGTATTACGTTTTTCACACGCCATAATTGTCACAATATTTCACGCGATAACACAGAAAAGCACAATTGGAAGAGCAAAATAAAATAACATAGCAATGGAAATAATGTCTACTTAATTGCCAGCGCAGCTGCGAAATACTTGGTGCAAATCTACATGCATGCCACACTGTTTTACTGTACAACAATGAAAAACTACAACTACAAAGGAAATTCTCTCTATGATTACGCGCTATCAATAAACAAAATCTACACTAATTACACAAACTACAAGAAAAAAATCAGAAGATTCCAGTGAGGTATCCTCGGCTAAGGGTCGACATATGAAACGTCCCCTTTCAACAATTATACACGACTGTCCTTAAACTGACACACAATATTTTGTTAGCGCAACGCAATCTGACTTTCAAAATTCCCTACAAAAGAATGGCCCTGGCTAACATTAAACTATACCTTTCACAAATCACTTACCTCACAAAAATCTTCGCTGCTCAAGCTACTGCAATACAGCGAGCGCCACTACATCTACATCTACATCTATACTCCGCGAGCCACCTTACGGTGTGTGGCGGAGGGCACTTATTGTACCACTATCTGATCCCCCCTTCCCTGTTCCATTCACGAATTGTGCGTGGAAAGAACGACTGCTTGTAAGTCTCCGTATTTGCTCTAATTTCTCGGATCTTTTCGTTGTGATCATTACGCGAGATATATGTGGGCGGTAGTAATATGTTGCCCATCTCTTCCCGGAATGTGCTCTCTCGTAATTTCGATAATAAACCTCTCCGTATTGCGTAACGCCTTTCTTGAAGTGTCCGCCACTGGAGCTTGTTCAGCATCTCCGTAACGCTCTCGCGCTGACTAAATGTCCCCATGACGAATCGCGCTGCTTTTCGCTGGATCATGTCTATCTCTTCTATTAATCCAACCTGGTAAGGGTCCCATACTGATGAGCAATACTCAAGAATCGGACGAACAAGCGTTTTGTAAGCTACTTCTTTCGTCGATGAGTCACATTTTCTTAGAATTCTTCCTATGAATCTCAACCTGGCGCCTGCTTTTCCCACTATTTGTTTTATGTGATCATTCCACTTCAGATCGCTCCGGATAGTAACTCCTAAGTATTTTACGGTCGTTACCGCTTCCAATGATTTACCACCTATGGCATAATCGTACTGGAATGGATTTCTGCCAGCTAAATAAAAGATTCAAACTATGGAAGGCACTAACTACTGATAGGGATAGTTAGCAAATGAAAGATATTAATAGAGAACAAACAATGTATTTACCTTGATATCATCATATATAAATATAGCAGTTCATGACAAATTTCAAAACTCCGCCATCTCTCTCTCCACATCCACCACTGCTGGCGGCTCACCTCCAACTGCGCAACGCTACGCGCTGTTCACAGCCAGCTGCCTAACACTAGAATGGCGAGTATTACAACAATACAAAGCAGACACAGACTGCCCACAGCAGAGCCAGTGATTTTCATATTGAGCGCTACGTAACGTTGCCAATAAGAAAACATAAACAGCCTACTTACATAGAGAAAACATAAACAGCCTACTACAATGGTACACAGGCAACAGAGAGTACGATTGTAATTGCTTTGGAGCGACCGATCTTGGAGGCAGCAGCGTTTTCAGACAGACCTGATAGTCGCTCACTAGAAGCAGTACCGTAGAGGCAGTGCTGATAGTCGGTGATGCATACGGTCGTTGTGTAATGGCACAGAGTTTGTTTGCTTGTTCTTTAATTGTGTCTGTTAATATTAATGCTCATGTGTTTAACGAAATAAATGTTATATAGTAAAATCTGCGAATTGCTAATTTCAGTAGTACATCGCCTAGCATCACTTATAATAATAAGTGAAGTTAACAGTAGGAAGGCGGCACTTTTTAAAGGTACATATGCATGCTGAGCTTTTATTAGCAGAAAACGTAATTGTAAGTAATGAAATAAAGAAATAATCTGAGGCATAGATATAGCCCACGGCTGTATGCAGCCGCTGGAAACATTTGAAGATTTTTGATCGTCAGATTATTGGCGGAATAAGAGGCACCTTTTGTTTTGTAGGTCTTGTCCAGATCGGACGTATTTTGGCACAACTCCATTAATAGTACATTATTATTTTATTAATACATTCACAAGTTGTTACCTATCGGCACTCGTAATTGCATAATGCAAATCTCAGTGTAAGTTTCGTAATTTAATTGTGTTTTATTTTAGAATATACTGTTATTACTAACCTATGTATGTTTTATTTTGTATCGTTAGTCATTGTAAGATTGTTGGGTGACTTGGCGTGGCAAAAGATTCCGTACTTCTAAGCACCGGCGTCTTCGGGTCCTGTCTTATTACGAAGTCCGATTTCAGTGAATACGCAGAGATAAGAAACACAGTTTAAAATACATGAACGGACCTTTTACCGAAAAAGCCCTGTTCAAGCGCCGAGAGTTTCTATGAAACATATTTTAACAATTCGTAAAATTAATTGATCTCTATTTAATATTCATTTCTATAATTCATTGTATTGTCTCGATCCATAAACGAACGAGCTAAATTAAATTGACAGCTACATGTCTGGACGCATTGTTATATGTACTATATTGTCTTCCTTTTGTTACATGTTTATTGGATACTCCAAATTGAACACGAGACACTGTTATTGACCATTGGAATACAATGAAGTAAGACGAATTACTGGATTGTATGCCGACACCTGAAATTACGCTGCAATCGTGCATACAAGGTAAGGCACCGCATCTTTACATCAGCAATCTTGCCCAAGTGCTTTGTATTATCGTGGCTTGCTTGGTAGATCTATCACAATTTTCCGTTTCTGTAGCAGTGATTTTAAGCTACATCGCGGTTTCCAAAATTATTTTCGTTTTTCATACTGTGCAACAATACAGTTTTACCAGTTCACAATATAGCCGACTTTAGTTCTGTGCGACGTAATATGGTGTGCAGCCATTAGTGTTCAAAATTCCATTATTACTTGCAATTATTTTCTCGTTCTGACATTGTCGCACAGCGAGATTAATTTTCACATTTTTTTCTGCTTACGCTTACGAGTTTAAATTTTTGTTGTGTCATTCATTACGTGTGGCATGGTATAGGCCAGGAAACAATATCAAAGATGGAGCACCAGAGACTGCAAACACAGACGCAGTCCGACTATGACATGCCATTAAATAAAGAAAGTGACGTTACGGTTGACTCGAATACTAACGAGCGACATATTACTGACTATTCTGGTGACGTAAATTTAGAAAATAGACGTCCACCAGTAATATGCCTAAACCTAGTTCCGAACCCATTTTGGTGTCTGACGTCATGTCTAAGGACGTGGAGGGGGAGGAACAGCTGCACGTCTCTAGTATTGTCAGTATGTTCGATGCTATTATGACAGATGACGTCTATACGCGCCACTTTGAAAACAGCTCATGACGAGATGAAAACACGACATGATGAAATTAAATGAGATTTAGCTGCACTTAAAATATCGAATGACAGTTTGTGTACCCGTGTTGAGGAGATAAATAATAGACTGACTGGACAAGTGTCCGACCTCAACGTGAAGTTTTCAGAGCTTACATTACAAGAAAACACAAATAAAGATGTGACAGATATCCAAGCACAAGTAAACAATCTCAGTAAAACATGCGAGTCTAGTTAATCAGATTAAATCTTATCCGGCAGTGCATGATGATAAAAAACGGATATTGCCGATGTCGAAAACAAGTTTTACACAATTGACAAACAGCTTTCTGATAAGGTAAGACTACGCACTGTCAACCATTTCTCATACATCAATAGAGAACTTCACAGTTGGGTAGAACTAAAAGACAAATATTTTGACGAGTGCTTACAGGAAAAATTGCCTGCTGTCGTCCACGACACTGTCGCGGAATTTATAAATAACAACAAACACGTAATCAGTCAAGCAGCACAATCTGCCGCTGCGCAATCGAAACAGTTTGGCCATTATGGTAACAGCAACCAAAACAGAGAGTTTGGCAATGAATACAAATACATTCAGGACGCATGCACAACAACAACAGTATGCACCTCGACATGACACACTGCATTGCAGACGTGATAATTATCAACAACATTTTCCTTGCCATTCGCCAGTTGAACCTTACTGTAGTCATTCTGAAACTAAACATTACTATAATGCCAAGGTAGAGGAGACTCACAAAAACACAGACAATTACAACCATTTATACCTGAAAAAGAACCGTGCATCCTGTCATCTTTCTTAAAGCCTTAAGAAATGCATTTCCTCGTACGTGGAGTGACCGTAAGAGGATATCTTATGTTGTTGGTTACATCCAAGGCGACGCAGCTGTATGGGCGTATAATGAAGCCGACAGATGCGTCACGTACGAACAATTTGAGAGAGCCTTTTTATCTCAATTTTGGTCAAAATGTGTACATGAACGACTTCGTAAGCAGATTGTGGCTCCTGAACCATTCAATTCTAAGCACGTCAATTCGCGCCAGTATTTTGAGAAATATTTAAATATGGGACATTTCCTTGGCAGCGGAAGTAGAGTACTATTTCTCCCCTGGACGTTCAAATGTGTGTGAAATCTTATGGGACTTAACTGCTAAGGTCATCAGTCCCCAAGCTTGCACACTACTTAACCTAAATTATCCTAAGGACAAACACACCCACCCACAAACACACACAGCCATGCCCGAGGGAGGACTCGAACCTCCGCCGGGAGAAGCCGCACAATCCAGGACTGCAGTGGACGTAGCTGAGCATAGACGCTTAATATTAGTGCTGTTTGTATACAGGTGAAGAATAATACGTGTATTAAGCATTATTTTTGTGGCTGTTTGTCTAATAATAGAAACCCCCATGTCAAATATTTCAGCATTTTCAGATTTTACTTGAGATTGCAGCTTCGAGACATACCATCGCTGGGAGCGCAACAATACACCGCCTTTACGAGACTGATTCAGTTTTATTTAAACTTTGTCGCAGGTTCGAATCCTGCCTCGGGCATTGATTTGTGTGATGTCCTTAGGTTAGTTAGGTTTAAGTAGTTCTAAGTTCTAGGGGACTGATGACCTCAGCTATTGAGTCCCATAGTGCTCAGAGCTATTTTTTTTATTTAAACTTAAATATTGACAGCCTGCAAGACGAAAGTATACGAACGTTCTTTGCTGCCAGAATGCAAAAAACATTGGAAGAATAATTTGAAGGCAGCACGGAGGAAATGTATGATTACATAAAATCCAGTGTTATAAATACAGCAACAGAGGTCCTGGGCATAATGGGAAACTACCAGAGCCGTACAGCAGAATGGTGGACGGAGGAAATAGCAGTGGCAGTTAAAGAAAAGAGGAACGCATTCAACTGGTGGCTGAATGAAAAATCTGAAATAACAAGAACACTCTACGAGGAAAAGAAGAATGAAGTCATAAAAAAAATAAGAACAGCAAATAATGAAGCATGGGAAAGGACATGTGCCAGTGTCAACAGCAAACTAAGATTTGGGAGAGCAAAACAAGCGTGGTCAGTGTTAAAAAGACTTCGACAAGAGACAAATGCCAAAACCAATCTTCAACTGATAATGCCAAAGGAATGGGAAGAATATTTCCGGAAATTATTAAATTTAGGATAGAGAAGAGTATCTGGAGGAAGGAACAGTGGAAGAAAAGAGGCAGGAAGGGGAGGAGGCCCAAGTTTTAGAAAGCGAGGTGAGTAAGATATTGAGAACAGGGAAGAATGGTAAATCACCTGGACCAGGCAACATCAGTCTGGAGTGCTTAAAGTATGGTGGTGTCAAAATTGTGAAGCTGATAACACGGTTATTCAATAAAATGTTGCATATAGATAGCAGTCTTAAGACATGGTCTGGTAAATGCAATGGGATGAGGCTAGAAATTAAAGATGGAGTTTGTTTACGTCACCTACTATTTGCTGATGATCAAGTAGTTATAGCACAAGATGGGGAGGATGCAAATTATATGTGTAACCAATTAGCAATGGAATATAGAAACTGGGGATTGAAGATTAATTACCAGAAAACAGAATACCTCATTAATGATCCAGAAGACTTATACATATAGGGAAAGAAAATTAAGGAGGTCAATACTTTCTGTTGTTTGGGCTCCATTAGAGTTTCGGGGAAAATCAGAGGTAGAAATTAATAAAAGAATTAGCAGTCGGAGTAAGGTCATTGGGATGCTCAACTCAATCTTGTGGAGCAGAAATGTAATAAACCGAACCAAAAAAATCATATATCAATCGATACTAGACAGCGTAGTTATGTATGGAGTGGAGACTTGGACTACAAATCTGAAACATCTAAAAAATCTGCAAGCAGTAGAAATGGACTTCTGGAGACGATCAGCAAGAATTTCTAGGAAAGAGAAAGTAAGAAACGACAAAATAATAAAGAGAATGGAAGTAAGAGAGAGACTAAATGACGCGATGGATAGAAAGAAGTTACAATGGTACAGGCATGTAAGAAGAACAGAGGAAGCCAGAATTGCGAAAATTATCCGGGAATGGGAACCAGAGGAACAGAAGAGAAGAGGACGCCCTATGACCACCTGGCTCCAAAATGTACGATTAACAATGAGAAGACATGGCACAGAGGAAGAAGAAGACGTACAAGATCGAAACACCTGGAGGGACATCCTGAAGAGATAAATTAAGATCTTACGTAAAAGATGTAAAAATATCCGGGTATTTGTTATGTTGGAGGAAAACCTTTGTATAAGGAAAATAAAAATAAATAAAAAAAATTATACAATGTGATTTTCAGCACATTAATGAATGAGAGTAACTTAAGTTAAATTCACTTCTCAGTTTCTTAATTACTTCTGCAGTAGGTTGTGACCTGTATTTATCCAACGACAAAAATAATTTCAAAAAAGAAATTTGGCCATTAACCTTATTAGAGGCCCTAAAGCATTCAGTATGAGACAGCAAAAAATTTAAATGCAAAGATTTTGTGCACAGTTAACAGAAGGAACAAAAAAAGTTTTTTTTTCAGTTTTGCTATTGCTTATACCCCTCTCAATTACCTACGTGCATATACATAACATACAAAAGTTTAGTTTAAGGAACTAACTATTTGATAATAGTAGAGTAGAGGTGTAGTTTAACTGGCACCCAATAACGCGGGGCCTGAATATACGTAGGACATAAAATATAAACATGAATTCGTAGTCCGCCCCCGGTAGTTGAGTGGTTAGCGCGACAGAACGTCAATCCTAAGGGCCCGGGTTCGATTCCCGGCTGGGTCGGAGATTTTCTCCGCTCAGGGATTGGGTGTCGTCCTAATCATCATTATTTCATCCCCATCGACGCGCAAGTCGCCGAAGTAGAAAGACTTGCACCCGGCGAACGGTCTACCCGAGGGGTAGGACCTAGTTCTGCGGCCGGACCGCCCACGTCAAGTACAACTCCCGCCTCCACATAGCGCTTAAATGCAGACACGCTCATGCTATAATGTCATCACGTGCAACGTAAATAGGATGAATTCGGTTGTCAAGATAGAAGCCCTCACGGAGTTCCTGCAGCACCGAGCTGCCGATGTAGCAATGCTACAAGAAGTTGTAACCACCGACATAGAAGAAATTCCGCGATTCGACGTCATTACGAACATTGACGCAGAAACGAGAACTGGAACTGCAATAATGGTGAGAAATGGGATCGACGTGGAGAGCATCAAGACCCTGACTGACGGCCGCGGAATAGCGATCCAAAAAGGTGGAACCTACTTCATCAATATCTAGGCGCCGTCAGGCACAGAAAACAAGCGGGCCAGAAGCCAGTTCTGTAACGAAGACGTCTGTGGACTCCTTCCACACAACAATGGCAACGTTGTGTTGGGAGGCGACTTTAACTGCGTGACTGCTCCAGAAGACCAAGTCCCGGTACCAAATCTGTGAATGGAGCTGCAGGAACTCGTAAGAAAGCTAAAGTTAGACGACTCTTGGCGTGTACTATATCCAAACACAACCGAATTCACCTATCACTACAACCGCGGAAGAAGCGGGATCGACAGAATGTATGCGAACAGGGAGTTGGCCGCCTCTGTATCGCATGTGGAAGTCTGCCCTGTGATCTCCTCCGACCACTGTGCCTACACGTGCAAACTACAGCTGTCAAAGATGAAAATCAAGGAAGGAAGATCAGTGTGGAAGCTTAACACTCAACATCTAAGTGACGCCAAATTACACCAGGAGATTGCGCACACAATAGAAGAAAGCTTACGGACGCGACAACAGTATCCGTCCACCACACAATGGTGGGTTGAACGTGGGAAACCACAAATAAGGAAAACACTGATTAGGCACAGCGCGGAGAAGGCATTCTGGAGGAAGAGCACGGCAGACTTTTACGCGCAGTGTCTAAAAGGACGCGCTCAACTGTCCTCCAGACGACAACCTGCTTCTCAGAGGAATAAAGGCGCGACTGCTGAACATCAAGCGTCAACAGGTGAAAGGCGTCGTCGTCCGCAGCCAGACACACGGCGCCACTGAAGATGAACCTGCCACACTGCACCACCTGCACAGGGAGAGGGAGAGCGCTCACGGCAGAGCTATCAGGGAGCTCAGCGACGCAACTGGCCGCAAGGTAACAGCTAAATGGGACATGATGCGTCACATAGAAGAGCATTTCTCTGACCTCTTCAAAGGCGATGTACCGGACGATGCAGAAACAGCGAAACTCCTAGATCAAACTCGCAGACAGCTGAATAACGCCGACCGCGCATTGCTGACGGAGGCAGTGTCAGAGGACGAAGTAAGATCTGTCATCGAAACCTGCGCCAACGGCAGAGCTCCAGGAGCGGACGGAATACCGTCAGAATTCTACACCACCTGCTGGGACAAAATAGGTGGAATAATGACGGAAATCTTCAATGAAATATTAAATGGAAAAGAAATACCCCCCCCCCCCCCCCGTTCCTGGAAGGGACCATTACTCTGATCCCGAAAACAAAAGCGCCTAAAACATTAGCAGACTACCGCCGAATAACTCTTCTAAACGCGCACTATAAGCTAACAGCAAAATGCGCTGCTGAAAATATGAAGCTCGCCCTGAAGAAAGCTATCAGCCCGTGGCAGACATGTGCAGTGTTAGGCAGAAACATCTTTGACGCCGTCTGGACATATAGAGACGTTATAGCGCACGCCGCATCCAACAGAGCGACTGCAGCGATCATTCCTGTAGACTTCCAAAAAGCCTTAACAGGATCGGTCACCGGTACCTACTGAAGACTTTGACTAGGTTTTGGCCCCAAATTCGCTCAACTCATCGAAAACATGTTGACAAATGCCACATCACGAGTGACTGTAAATGGCTGGATATCTGCGCCAATAAAACTGGGGAAATCTGTGAGGCAAGGATGCCCACTGTCGATGGCACTATTCACAGTAGCCCTTGACCCAGTCCTCAGGAAACTCGCCGCCACCATCAACGGCTACAAGTTGCAGGATGTTAAAGTAACGTGTATGGCATATGCCGACGATTTGAGCATTTTTGTGGACGGAAAGGAAGATAATGACAGTGTCCTCCCAATAATTGAATCCTTTGGCAAGGCATCTGGGGCGTAAACCAACCCCACGAAAACCGTGCTGCTCCCGATAGGGAACGTGAAATTGAGAGGGGCCAGACCATGGTACCAGGTGACCGAAAAATATAAGGTGCTAGGTGTTCAGCTGCAGGCCTGCCCGCTGAAAATGGCCGCAGAAAACTGGCGGAACATCCTGGACACCACCAGAGGGCTCGCCAGGGCTCACTCCAACACACACCAAACGTTGAATCAAAAGACGCAGCTGATCAACGCAACGATCCTATCGAAGGCTTGGTACATGGCACAAGTCATAAACGTACCAACAGAAATAGGGAAGTCTATAAGAAGCTATGGAGGCAGGAAAGTTTTAAAGTGTAGCAAGCCACCAGCACTCTTCCTAGAGAAGAAGGGGGGCTGGGTTTGATAGAGGTCACAACAAAATGCGCGGCCCTGTTGCTCCACCGAGCACTAAAAATGGAAGACAGAAGTGTAGCCTGTACCACGTCGTCTCTACTGAAGGAACACAGACCAGACTCCGAGGAAGCGCCGGTAGACCTCAGTAGAATACCCTTTAAGATGCGCTACCTGAAACAAATAATAATTGACAGCAGCTACATCACATCGACCTTAGATGAGAACAGCAGGGAAAATCTACCGAGCACTACGAGGTAAACAAGAGAGAAGCTGAACAGAGACGAATCTTCCAGGCCACGACTGGCCACAAGTCTGGAAGAATCTCTCCGAAAAAGCCACACCTCCAGAAGCTAGAGACACGTGGTACAAAGTCGTACACAAGACGATACCCACAAACGAGCGCCTAGCACGCATCGGCATGCGCGAGTCGCCGAACTGCGAAGCGTGCAACCAAATAGACTCCCTGGAACACCGCTTCACATGTCGAACAAGCCAGCAGATATGGGAGACGTGTAGAAGAATGGTGGCACACATGAACAGGGCGGACCACCGTAATATAGAAATCACGGCTCTCACCATCCCAGAGGCAAAAAGCTTCCTTCGGCCAAAGCGCGTCGCGACCGTGTGGACACTTGCAATGACAGCGCATGCTATAATCTCCAAAAAGCAGACGGACACTGTACAGTTCCTCACAGATCTCTGGGAGGAGCACAAAAGGGCCAGGCAGAAAAACAACTACCGCCAGACGTTCCAGAACCATCTGCAGATCGCGCTGGACGCCGCCTTCGAAGACGCCCTCCGTCCCCACACGCCGCGACCACCGCCGCCGCCGCCGCCGCCGCCGCCGCCGCCACGGCCGCCGCCTCCACCACCCCGACACACGACGCCGACACACCACGCCCTCCCATAGCCCCTCAAGACCCCACCGTTTGCTGACGCAGACACCCTCCCACCCTCCAACATCCTCAAAGTGCGTGTTAAATGAGTGTTGATTGTGCTTGTGTGACAAGTGGCAGTTCATCATCTGCGTTCTCACATGTGAAAGAGTGCGATACAGCAGTCATATCGTCACACAACTAGGGAAAGTGTTTAAAATATTTGCGATCTCCTGCGTGTCCAAAAGGTGATTATGTAAGCACTGCACCAATACAACTAACATTCATTTAATAATCGTGGAAACCGTAAACAGTTGTGACTAAATGCAAAATGACGATTCGCAATGATTTATTATCATACATCAAATGGTTTCCTCTCACTTTCTCCCTCTCTCTCTCTATCTCTCTCTCTCTATCTCTCTCTCTCGCTCTCTCTCTCTCTCTCTCTCTCTCTGTCTCTCTCTCTCTCTCTCTCCCAACCACAGTCAAATAACTCTCCCTAAATTCACTATCCATATATATGTATAAACATTGTTTGTTGAGTATACCCATAGAAGTATGTCATAGTCAATAGGTTCAAACCAAATTTAAAGGACGCAATCATTTGGCGCCAACCAAATTAATCTCATTAAACGTCATTAAATATTCATAAAAAAAGGACAGCACTAATAAGTGCACACAGAACTGGAGCTATAAAAAAAAGACTAGAAAACAGACAAATATAAAAAAGTACGTAATTAGAAACAAAATTTGCTTAATAGAGAGAACTAAATCATAAAGAAAATACAAGAAAGACTATAGGAAAAGAAAAGATACGATTACTGTATGTGTAAAACCTAAACGTGCCTTTGATCAAGCAATGTGTTTGTTAACTTGTAAATAAAAGTTTATTACGTTACAAAAAAAAAGAGGGGATGCCCCAGTCACACAACATTTATTTATCAATTTGTATATGTGTTAAGTATGATGCATTTCCTCTTACATATAATCTATGAGAACTGTTGAGGAAAAGGAAATTTATCCACAAAGAGAACGAATGTATAATGTAAAATAACCCTGAGAAGAGTCTTATGGAATGTTTGGAAAAGAACAATAACAGAGTAAAATACCAAAAACGAGATGTAAAGAAGGTAAGGGCCACAGTGGATACACTCCTGTTTCCTCTTGTGACTTTGGAAGTGATAGTCTATCAGATTACTTGTGGTGCATAATAGTTTCAAGAAATTTTTCATATGAATCTACACTCCTGGAAATTGAAATAAGAACACCGTGAATTCATTGTCCCAGGAAGGGGAAACTTTATTGACACATTCCTGGGGTCAGATACATCACATGATCACACTGACAGAACCACAGGCACATAGACACAGGCAACAGAGCATGCACAATGTCGGCACTAGTACAGTGTATATCCACCTTTCGCAGCAATGCAGGCTGCTATTCTCCCATGGAGACGATCGTAGAGATGCTGGATGTAGTCCTGTGAAACGGCTTGCCATGCCATTTCCACCTGGCGCCTCAGTTGGACCAGCGTTCGTGCTGGACGTGCAGACCGCGTGAGACGACGCTTCATCCAGTCCCAAACATGCTCAATGGGGGACAGATCCGGAGATCTTGCTGGCCAGGGTAGTTGACTTACACCTTCTAGAGCACGTTGGGTGGCACGGGATACATGCGGACGTGCATTGTCCTGTTGGAACAGCAAGTTCCCTTGCCGGTCTAGGAATGGTAGAACGATGGGTTCGATGACGGTTTGGATGTACCGTGCACTATTCAGTGTCCCCTCGACGATCACCAGTGGTGTACGGCCAGTGTAGGAGATCGCTCCCCACACCATGATGCCGGGTGTTGGCCCTGTGTGCCTCGGTCGTATGCAGTCCTGATTGTGGCGCTCACCTGCACGGCGCCAAACACGCATACGACCATCATTGGCACCAAGGCAGAAGCGACTCTCATCGCTGAAGACGACACGTCTCCATTCGTCCCTCCATTCACGCCTGTCGCGACACCACTGGAGGCGGGCTGCACGATGTTGGGGCGTGAGCGGAAGACGGCCTAACGGTGTGCGGGACCGTAGCCCAGCTTCATGGAGACGGTTGCGAATGGTCCTCGCCGATACCCCAGGAGCAACAGTGTCCCTAATTTGCTGGGAAGTGGCGGTGCGGTCCCCTACGGCACTGCGTAGGATCCTACGGTCTTGGAGTGCATCCGTGCGTCGCTGCGGTCCGGTCCCAGGTCGACGGGCACGTGCACCTTCCGCCGACCACTGGCGACAACATCGATGTACTGTGGAGACCTCACGCCCCACGTGTTGAGCAATTCGGCGGTACGTCCACCCGGCCTCCCGCATGCCCTCTATACGCCCTCGCTCAAAGTCCGTCAACTGCACATACGGTTCACGTCCACGCTGTCGCGGCATGCTACCAGTGTTAAAGACTGCGATGGAGCTCCGTATGCCACGGCAAACTGGCTGACACTGACGGCGGCGGTGCACAAATGCTGCGCAGCTAGCGCCATTCGGCGGCCAACACCGCGGTTCCTGGTGTGTCCGCTGTGCCGTGCGTGTGATCATTGCTTGTACAGCCCTCTCGCAGTGTCCGGAGCAAGTATGGTGGATCTGACACACCGGTGTCAATGTGTTCTTTTTTCCATTTCCAGGAGTGTATAATAACAACTTACAGATATCTTAAATACACGAAAGCAAGAGCTTTTACTGTTTTATACAGACAAGCAAGCTGGAATGTTTTTATTGAGCTTCTACTATTGAATGTCCATTACACGTTGCATGTGGTGGTTGTGTCTTCACTTGTGTGATTGTAATTTTTATCCATGTAAAGAGTGGGAAAATCTTCCAAAGTATAATCCGATGTGGTCAAGCTAGGTATAAAAATGGAATATGAAGCTAGTGCAGGCATGTTGTCGCAAGGGAATATCCCCGATGTAATCAGTAACGAAAATGACAATGTAGCCTCCGCTACAGCAAATATAAAGCTGGGGGCAGGTGGCATGAGCACAGTAGAGATAATTTCATCCACTGTAAATCAAAGAACGAAAGAAATACTTCATGTAGAACCCACGTCAGTGAATGATGAGTTAAATCCACAGAGGGTCGAGACCGCGCCTATATGCTCGACTATATCACATCATTTTGCAGAATTTTTTAGGGAAAGTTCAAGAACGAGATTGATAACTTGAACAAAGACAAGGAGAGAGGATAGGAAATTAGAATAGATGTCAACAGAACGTGACAAAGAACGGGATAGCCAGTTAGAACAGAACCTAACAGATGGTAACCAAGCCTTAGTTAGTAGTTACTCAAATAAAAGGGAAAGGTAGAAAAGATTGAAAAGGAAGTAGCTGAAACGATAAAAGCGTACAAAAAGAAGTCAGATTTAGTCAATAACTAAGTAAGCGTATTGCGTAATTTGCAGTCAGCATGCAATGTAATGAAAGACGATGTGCAGACGTTAACGAACCGTTTAGGGAACTCAGAGTTCGAACGTAAAGAAAATACTGGTCAGCACCTTGCTGCGTAAGAGACAGGAGGAGAATTTAGTGGACGTCTAGAAGTAAAAGACGCTGAGATAGAGGATGTGTTGACACAGAAATAAAGAATGCAAGTCAACAAGGAAGCACCTCTCAGTAACAGTGAGAACGCAGGAGCTATAAAGACAGAGCTAAGCCAAATCAAAGAAAACTTAAGTCTGAAATACCATGATGTCCCAAAACGAACTTCATAGCTCTAAAACGAGAGATAATATAGAGTACAGTTTCGTGAATAGCTTTTGCACCAAATGGAAGGTAATTAACATTTTATAAAGAATGTGATAGGGACTGACGAATCTAGCTTCACTCGTGCAGGTATTGGCTTTCTACACACGGTTTGGCATTAACCTGTGGGCTGGTCAAGTTGAATGCGCCCCTGAATCGTATGTTTCTTTAAGTACTTTGCATGATGCATTAGAAAATGTTCCACTTGGTGTTCGGCGACAGTTATTGTTCCAGCACGATGGTGCATCGCCACTCTTTGGAATGAATGTGCGCAACTGTTTGAGTGAAGCGTTTCCTGGGAAATGGACGTGGAGGCCCGGTGTTCTGGTCCCCTCGTTCCCCGACCTTAGTCCACTGGAGTTTATATTTGAGAGTGCACTTGAAGGAACACGTTAATAGCACTCATCCATGAATGTACACGACGTAATAGCGCGCTTGAATGCCACTTAAACAATGGTGGATGACGGTGTGTTGCGTAGGGTCCAGCAAAGTATGATCCAGCAAGTGGCGAAGTGTTTGCAAATGCAAGGTAGTCGCTTTGAACATTCTCTCCAAAGAGAATGTTGCTTATACGTGTGCGCATACGTGTATGTACCGACTGTGAAGATAAGTCTGGACGTCAAACGTACAGAATGGAATTACTGTGCATAGCGTAATGTGCAATCTAGTGTAACCTACATATTGTGTTTGTTGTACCTCTTTGGATACACATATACAAGACAATGCCTTCTTATGATATAAAAAAGTTACAATTGTGGTTCTCTTCCTTAAATGATGAATTTTAAGTGCCTATTCTTCCTGGCAAATTGGTTGATTACATCGTCAATAGGACTACATACGAAAGTACAGCTACTCGATAACCCGATTCAGTGGAGTCGACTGACTGAAGAAAAGGACGGGTAGCGTGCGGGCTGACTGGCGGGGGCGGCGCGGGTGGCGGTGCGGGCGGCCCCTCAAGGATACAGGCGATGTTAGAGTATCGACTGTTACTTTCTATTGGCCTTGATTTGTTTCATGGACGAAACTAAGTGGTTGTTCACATCTGTAAAAATTTCATGTTATGTCTTCATGTTTAAATAAAACTGACAGTAACAGAAAGAAATACGTAAAATATTGCATTGTGGAGGTGTATATTAGATGCAACTTGATGCTTTAATTGCAAAAAAAAATGCTTTGCACAGATGTGACTCAAACATCGGCGAGCCTGCATATCCGTTACCCAAAGCACTGCGTTCTCTCACTGAGCTAACGCAAGAACTCCATCACAGGGTCAAGTTCATTCTACGTGTTCTTGGCTACGCTGCACGCAGTTACAGCGTTACCATAGCCTTGTTTTTTTTTTTTTTAAATCGCATTTCTATTAATCCTACTGGTGAGATTAGATTTTGATATATACACTTTTGTCTTGAACTGAGACGAGGAGTCGTATGCCGACCACCCAGTGCGGCATCTTTTCTTTATTGTTAAAAACCATTCAAGAGCCAAGACCGAGCTAAATATTTTTTATTCGATGTCCGTTTTACGCCGAATCTCATGCGCAAGATGTCAGGTGGAGAAAACTCAGCATCCACTTGACATCTTCTGTATGAGGTTCAGCATAAAATGAACATGTTTTACTACAAATTTGATTAAGACCGGAAGTTGACAGGTAAGACTTCTGAAACGTGTTGTCTTGAATAAAAAATGATTTGTGAGATCTTGGCTTTTGAAAGGTTTCTAACAATTAAAGCAGATCGACCTTCAATACTCTCATAATGAGAAGATTTAGTTTTTTCTTCACCTGTATATACATCAACACACAACAAATTAGGATGAATGAACTGTATATGTTCTAATTCCCTACCACTTCAGCGATTTGGCTGTCAGCGGTAGCACTTGTGTAGGAGATAGTACCTTTTGCGGGCGGTGTTGGTTAGCGGCAGGAAATAAATCGTGGCCCCAAAACTCTTCCTACCTGCCTATCAGCCTCACATCAGTTGTCAGCTGTTGAGCTGCACGGCGAACGGATTTCTGCGGACTCCCTGTGAAACTACGGTGGATGCGTTCCACGTCTGTGTCAGACACTCGAGGACGACCCGGCGACTTGCCTTTACACAAGCAACCCGTTTCTCGGAATTGTTCATTCCATCGTCTTCTGCTCTGTGCTGCAGGAGGATCCACAGCACACCTAGTACGAAAGTCACGCTGAACAGTTATTACTTACCTGCACTGCACGAAACGTAGAACACAAAACGCTTTCTGTTGTCCAGACACCATTTTTACTAGAACTGAAGTTACTGGTACGCAGCGGGAACTACACTACTGGCTATCAAAATTGGTACACCAAGAAGAAATGTAGATGATAAACGGGTATTCATTGGACAAATATATTGTACTACAACTGACATGTGATTACATTTTCACGCAATTTGGGTGCATAGATCCTGAGAAATCAGTACCCAGAACAACCACCTCTGGCCGTAACAACAGCCTTGATACGCCTGGGCATTGAGTCAAACAGAGCTTGGATGGCGTGTACAGGTACAGCTTCAATTCGATACCACAGTTCATCAAGAGTAGTGACTGGCGTATTGTGACGAGCCAGTTGCTCGGCCACCATTGACCAGACGTTTTCAGTTGGTGAGAGATCTGGAGAATGTGCTGGCCAGGGCAGCAGTCGAACATTTTCTGTGTCCAGAAAGGCCTATACATGACCTGCAACATGCGGTCGTGCATTATCCTGCTGAAATGTAGGGTTTCGCAGGGATCGAATGAAGGGTAGAGCCACGGGTCGTAACACATCTGAAATGTAACGTCCACTGTTCAAAGTGCCGTCAATGCGAACACGAGGTGATCGAGACGTGTAACCAATTACAGCCCGTACCATCACGCCGGGTGATACGCCAGTATGGCGATGACGAATACACGCTTCCAATGTGCGTTCACCGCGATGTCGCCAAACACGGATGCGACCGTCATGATGCTGTAAACAGAATCTGGATTCATCCGAAAAAATGACGTTTTGCCATTCGTGCATCCAGGTTCGTGGTTGAGTACACCATCGCAGCAGTCTGTACCGCAGCGTCAAGGGTAACTGCAGTCATGGTCTCCGAGCTGATAGTCCATGCTGCTGCAAACGTCGTCGAACTGTTGGTGCAGATGGTTGTTGCCTTGTAAACGTCCCCATCTGTTGACTCAGGGATCGAGACGTGCCTGCACGATCCGTTACAGCCATGCGGATAAGATGCCTGTCATCTCGACTGCTAGTGATACGAGGCCGTTGGGATCCAGCACGGCGTTCCGTATTACCCTCCTGAACCCACCGATTCCATATTCTGCTAACAGTCATTGGATCTCGACCAACGCGAGCAGCAATGTCGCGATACGATAAACCGCAATCGCGATAGGCTACAATCCGACCTTTATCAAAGTCGGAAACGTGATGGTACGCATTTCTGCTTCTTACACGAGGAATCACAACAACTTTTCACCACTGGCTGTTTCTTTGTGCATCACAATGTGATTTTATTCTGTTATAGTGGTACACGTTACGTTGTAACGTAAGTGCCTGTTGTATCAGCGGAATAACTCTCTTTAAAAAACGTTTCTACTAGTCGTGGTTTAACATCTACAGTAATTGAATTACTTTGACATCTGTAGCGACATGCCGTCGTCCGAAAGGCTCAAAGACGCATTGCTGCTATTTTCTTTTCCAGGTTTACACAACACAGTGAAAATGGTAACATTCACGCTGTAGCTGCAATAAGTTTAATGCTACGTAGTTTTCAGTATTTCTTTGATTATTTGCATACACTTTTCTTCCCGAAGCATGTTGGCAGTGTTGTAAAATTTCACCTTCCGTCACTTATTCACTGTTGACCCCAAGTGCTCCAAGGACTTCCATGAAAGGAAAAGAAAACAAGCTATTATAAGCTATGACATTTCATGCTACAGCGTCACGTGTAACGTTTCTTGCTGTCTTTACCATAAATGAAACTCAAGGTTATCACTCTGCATGCTGCACACTACTTTGGCTATAAAATACACTCCTGGAAATTGAAATAAGAACACCGTGAATTCATTGTCCCAGGAAGGGGAAACTTTATTGACACATTCCTGGGGTCAGATACATCACATGATCACACTGACAGAACCACAGGCACATAGACACAGGCAACAGAGCATGCACAATGTCGGCACTAGTACAGTGTATATCCACCTTTCGCAGCAATGCAGGCTGCTATTCTCCCATGGAGACGATCGTAGAGATGCTGGATGTAGTCCTGTGGAACGGCTTGCCATGCCATTTCCACCTGGCGCCTCAGTTGGACCAGCGTTCGTGCTGGACGTGCAGACCGCGTGAGACGACGCTTCATCCAGTCCCAAACATGCTCAATGGGGGACAGATCCGGAGATCTTGCTGGCCAGGGTAGTTGACTTACACCTTCTACAGCACGTTGGGTGGCACGGGATACATGCGGACGTGCATTGTCCTGTTGGAACAGCAAGTTCCCTTGCCGGTCTAGGAATGGTAGAACGATGGGTTCGATGACGGTTTGGATGTACCGTGCACTATTCAGTGTCCCCTCGACGATCACCAGTGGTGTACGGCCAGTGTAGGAGATCGCTCCCCACACCATGATGCCGGGTGTTGGCCCTGTGTGCCTCGGTCGTATGCAGTCCTGATTGTGGCGCTCACCTGCACGGCGCCAAACACGCATACGACCATCATTGGCACCAAGGCAGAAGCGACTCTCATCGCTGAAGACGACACGTCTCCATTCGTCCCTCCATTCACGCCTGGCGCGACACCACTGGAGGCGGGCTGCGCGATGTTGGGGCGTGAGCGGAAGACGGCCTAACGGTGTGCGGGACCGTAGCCCTGCTTCATGGAGACGGTTGCGAATGGTCCTCGCCGATACCCCAGGAGCAACAGTGTCCCTAATTTGCTGGGAAGTGGCGGTGCGGTCCCCTACGGCACTGCGTAGGATCCTACGGTCTTGGCGTGCATCCGTGCGTCGCTGCGGTCCGGTCCCAGGTCGACGGGCACGTGCACCTTCCGCCGACCACTGGCGACAACATCGATGTACTGTGGAGACCTCACGCCCCACGTGTTGAGCAATTCGGCGGTACGTCCACCCGGCCTCCCGCATGCCCACTATACGCCCTCGCTCAAAGTCCGTCAACTGCACATACGGTTCACGTCCACGCTGTCGCGGCATGCTACCAGTGTTAAAGACTGCGATGGAGCTCCGTATGCCACGGCAAACTGGCTGACACTGACGGCGGCGGTGCACAAATGCTGCGCAGCTAGCGCCATTCGACGGCCAACACCGAGGTTCCTGGTGTGTCCGCTGTGCCGTGCGTGTGATCATTGCTTGTACAGCCCTCTCGCAGTGTCCGGAGCAAGTATGGTGGGTCTGACACACCGATGTCAATGTGTTCTTTTTTCCATTTCCAGGAGTGTAAATATATGGAATGATTACATTGCTATAATCTGACACTACTGCTTAGTTCTCTCTCCATCATTGTAGATTGACAGTTATATCTAGAACGTACAAATAAAGCACTAAACTATAGCACTGCTGCACTCTCAGCTGCCATCCTGAGGCCCAAAAAACATCCTAAACCCGTACCCGCTGCATCTCCAAACGTCCTAGAGGGCCGCTCTCTAATTCCATGGTAGCGCATTCCATATGGACTTGCTTTTCCCTCCCACGTCAGTCAGATTGCTTCGTACTATTGAACATTATAGGAATTCTCGATGTGCTTTCATTTTGTCGCAGTTTCTTACCGTTTGATATGTGACCTTCATCGTCGTCATGACTGATGATACTTCTCTAGTTACGATCTCTTGTACAAACTCCTTTCTTCTGTTGTTTCCTTCCCTTCACACCCTTCCTTCGTTTCTCTCTTTGACATTCTTCTCTAAGACAGCGAATTGTTTCCGCTTCTCACGACTTTCGCCTTCTTTTCCTTTTTCCCGTCTTTAATTTCTCTTGAAAATTTATAAACTTCAGTTGAAATGCTACTAACGATCATGAGCTTCATCTGGTTCTCCTTTCTGCTGGGCACGTTCTGATAACAAAATGTTACTACCCGCTAATGGATGGACCATCGATGACATTATTACACTACTGGCCACTAAAATTGCTACACCAAGAAGAAATGCAGATGATAAACGGGTATACATTGGACAAATATATTACACTACATCTGACATGTGATTACATTTTCACGCAATTTGGGTGCATAGATCCTGAGAAATCAGTACACAGAACAACCACCTCTGGCCGTAATAACGGCCTTGATACGCCTGGGCATTGAGTCAAACAGAGCTTGGATGGGGTGCACAGGTACAGCTGCCCATGCAGCTTCAACACGAAACCACAGTTCATCATGAGTAGTGACTGGCGGATTGTGACGAGCCAGTTGCTCGGCCACCATTGAACAGACGTTTTCAATTGGTGAGAGATCTGGAGAATGTGCTGGCCAGGGCTGCAATCGAACATTTTCTGTATCCAGAAAGGCCCGTACAGGACCTGCAACATGCGGTCGTGCATTATCCTGCTGAAATGTAGGGTTTCGCAGGGATCGAATGAAGGGTAAAGCCACTGGTCGTAACACATCTGAAATGTAACGTCCACTGTTCAAAGTAACGTCACTGCGCACAAGAGATGACCGAGGCGTGTAACCAATGGCACAACATACCATCACGCTGGGTCATACGCCAGTATGGCGATGACGAATACACGCTTCCATTGTGCGTTCACCGCCATGTCGTCAAATACGGATGCGACCATCACGATGCTATTAACAGAACCTGGATTCATCCGAAAAAATGACGTTTTGCCATTCGTGCACCCAGGTTCGTCGTCGAGTACGCTATCGCAGGCGCTCCTGTCTGTGATGCAGCGTCAAGGGTAATCACAGCCATTGTCTCCGAGCTGTTAGTCCATGCTGCTGCAAACGTCGTCGAACTGTTCGTGCAGATGGTTGTTGTCTTGCAAACGTCCCCATCTGTTGACTCAGGGATCGAGACGTGGCTGCACGATCCGTTACAGCCATACGGATAAGATGCCAGTCATCTCGACTGCTAGCGATACGAGGCCGTTGGGATCCAGCACGGCGTTCCGTATTACCCTCCTGAACCTACCGATTCCATATTCTGCTAACAGTCATTGGATCTCGACCAACGCTAGCAGCAATGTCGCCATACGATAAACCGCAATCTCGATAGGCTACAATCCGACCTTTATCAAAGTCGGAAACGTGATGGTACGCATTTCTCCTCCTTACACGAGGCATGACAACAACGTTTCACCAGGCAACGCCGGTCAACTGCTGTTTGTGTATGAGAAATCGGTTGGAAACTTTCCTCATGTCAGCACGTTGTAGGTGTCGCCACCGGCGCCAACCTTGTGTGAATGCTCTGAAAAGCTAATCATTTGCATATCACAGCATCTTCTTCGTGTCGGTTAAATTTCGTGTCTGTAGCACGTCATCTTCGTGGTGTAGCAATTTTGATGGCCAGTAGTGTATGAAGACAGGTAGCTTTTCTTATTTGTAACGAGTGGATTAATACATCAGTACAGCCCTGAGGTATAAACCTAGTCAGCCATCGTGAAATACAAGAATATTTTAGAAAAACACCACATAAATTTTAAGAAACACTGAACTTCTGTAGGTCGGAAAAAGTGAATAGTGAATGTGCAACACAAGCTTTCGACTCTCAGTCTTGTTAGCTTCGTTGATTGTACGATAAATAGTTTGAATAATAGAGGAGAAATACTACATCCCTGTCTTCCGCACTCTTTAATCCAATACTGTACTTCTCTCTTGGGCCACTAATTCTTATAGTTCCAATTTAGTCCTCATACATGTATGAGTATATTATCCGTCTTTCCACACATGTTTCCTGACATCCTACCTATCCATACCGCTTACCAGTTCTAAACCGCCTACCAGTTCTTGCATCCATACCGCTTACCAGTTGTTGCTATCTTGCGGACTGTATGGATTCCGTTCTTCCAAAATTCTGATAGTGTATCTATTATCTCATGGATTCTAAGTAATAATTGAAATAATCATGTACTTGCCATTTCCCCCAATGATTTTAGAATTCCTGAAAAAAATGTTGTGTGATCACAAGTCTTTCAAAGCTCTGTCAGTCTCTAATACCGGATCTCCTATGTACTCCACAGAAGTACGGAGAGAGCGGTATCAACACACTTTTGATATCAAATTGATATCCAAATTAATTAAATTGATCAATTATTACCCCTCCCCTACTACCACGCTCACTCCCACCCCCAGATGACGATATGTATTTTTCTCAGCCTGAGGCCCCTCTTCCCCCACCTACCCAAATGGCGTGAATTTCGAATTTTGGCGAGAATTTCGAATTTTGGTGGTAATTTCTTTGTCGTAGGGCTGTGCTGACGTCCCACCCCACCCCCACCTGGTAATCGGCGGGAAATTAAAACTTGTTGTGCCCTTTCTGGGACTCGAACCCTGGTCCTTCTGGATGAAAAGACCAAGTGCACTCCCAACACATGGAAACTGCCCAGATGCAAGATAGGAAGTTAGGTTAGCGTACTTATTTTTTTTTGGTCCGGAAAATGAACTAAAGACCGGCTCTAATTACGTAATTAATCATAAAGACTGGGTCTAATTACACATCTACATGCATAGCACTACACAAGGACAGCCTAAAATCGCAATATAGCTCAAAAATTCACGACGCCATACAACTGACGTTATCTTGCTAGGAAAAAATTTCAAACACCACACGAATGTAGTGACAGACACATTCAAACTCTACCCTTCACCTAAAAACTGGCTCGAAAAGTGCAGGGGTGTACGGTACTACCTCTACTCTTTTTGGCGGGAAATATGTTCAACTGATGAGATGCTGGTGTTGGACAGAGAGGAGTTTAAAAAGTGTATTGCCTGTAAGCACACAGCTGAGGCCAGTATCTGTTGTTGTTTGATGTCAGAGTTTGCTACAGATGCCTGCTCGAAATTACCCTGCAGCTCAGATAATTGAAGCCAACACACGCTACCACAACTGATGGAAAAAATGCATCACTGTTCTACTTACACTTCGAAATGGTCGTTAAAAAACTAGCACTCATAATGAATTGGTCATAATGAAACACATGTACTGGGGAAAATCGTCATCCCATAAGACCGCAGAGGGAGCAGAAATTGAATGTACGTTCTCCTCAATATGCCCTCACAAACTACCGAAAATCGAGGTGCTCTTACCTCCCCTCATCCCTCCCGTCCCTCCATCCATCCCCCTACGTGGAAGCCACAGGCTTTTCTGTGGTCCAAAGGCCATCTGGCATGGAACAAGCTGGCCGCAGGTGCTGTCCGTCTTGAGTTGACGGTCCTTTGCCAGCACAAAAGCATGTATAGTCAACTAAACAATAGGAGATAAAAGGACCCCCATCCCAAGTGCAATTTGTTTGTCCAAAATATAGCAACATAGCT
Organism: Schistocerca piceifrons; assembly: GCF_021461385.2. Classification (NCBI taxonomy): domain Eukaryota; kingdom Metazoa; phylum Arthropoda; class Insecta; order Orthoptera; family Acrididae; genus Schistocerca; species Schistocerca piceifrons. The sequence continues at coordinate 9,674,246 of NC_060143.1, forward strand.
TCATGCCCAAATGGTTAGTGGGTGCAGAGGGGGGGGTAAGAGCACCTCGATTTTCGGTAGTTTGTGAGGGCATATTGAGGAGGACGCACATTCAGTTACTGCTCCCTCTGCAGTCTAACCTTCCTCTCTTGCATCAGGGCAGTTTCCATGTGCTGGCGGTGAACTTGGACTTTCCGTCCAGAAGAACCAGTGTTTGAGTCCCAGAAAGGGCACCGCAATTTTTAATTTCCCGCCAATTCCCGGGTAGCGGGTGGGGTGGGACACCAGCACAGACCTGGGACAAAGAAATTCGCACAAAAATTCGAAATTTTTGCCATAGTTCGAAATTTACGCCAGTAGGTTAGGTGGGGGAGGGGGGAGGGAGGAAGGGGGAGGCTGGAAATAGGGGAGAGGGGTGGGGTTCATGTGCAGGCTGAGAAAAACACATGACATCATCTGAGTGTGCGGATGGACGTGGTTGTAAGGAGGAATTAGTTGATCAATTAATTTGCATATCAATTTGATATCAAAATTGCGCTGATAATACCATCTCCCTAGTACTCTCCAAATCATAATCCATTTCTTCTTCTGCACGGTAACAAACATTTCTTCCCCTCATAGACGCCTTCAAAGTAGTTCTTCCACCTACCTGCTCTCTCCTCTGTGTTTACTCAGTTATATTCACGTCGCGCTCTTAATGTTGACAAATTTGCCTTTAAAATTTCCCAAATTATTTTAACTTTGCTATAGGCTAATTCTGTCCTTCTGACGGCCTTTTTGTTCATTTATTCGTATTTTTGGTACACAGATAGCCGTTTTCCTTTCTTCTCTTGAACTGTCACATGTTCACTTGTTTGGTCGACCAACTGAAATATTACTTCTCTTACCCACACATTATTCACAGTTACTTTTCTTATACCTGGATTTATCTGACCAACTAGTGCGATTAACATTTTAGGAAATAAGCTTTCTTTCTTGGCTCAACTACTTTCTGAGGCAGCAAGTGTCACAGTTTTTACAGCCTCAGAAAAGTTCAAATGCAGATCTTTATTCCTCATTTTTTCGATATCCGACTTGTTGTGGATTGGCAAGAGAGCCAACCCACTATGAGAGGAAGCCGAAAGGCACGCGTTTTAGCTCACGCAGGCTGGCGTGAGGTCTGGAACAGGTCAAGGAAATGAGACTAGCAAAAAAGGACGTAGCTGTGGAATACTTAACTTTAATCCATAATTGGTGAACATCGCTCTTGACGGTACACGTTTTACAGCATCAATAGTAACTGGTAATGGCGCCTTGCTAGGTCGTAGCAAATGACGCAGCTGAAGGCTATGCTAACTATCGTCTCGGCAAATGAGAGCGTATTTTGTCAGTGAACCATCGCTAGCAAAGTCGGCTGTACAACTGGGGCGAGTGCTAGGGAGTCTCTCTAGACTAGACCTGCCGTGTGGCGGCGCTCGGTCTGCAATCACCGACAGTGGCGACACGCGGGTCCGACGTATACTAACGGACCGCGGCCGATTTAAAGGCTACCACCTAGCAAGTGTGGTGTCTGGCGGTGACACCACACCACTATCTTGTACATTAGCTCTTCCTGGCGATGCTATTACACTTCAGTCTAATTTTCATCGTTAGTAAATTATGATTTTTGTCTATTTTGTCTGTTCTTGGGCACGCCTTACTATCTAGTATCTGTTTTCCGACTCTCTACCTCACCATGACGCAATGTACTAGGGCTAATCGGAAAGTAAGGAACGATAGGTCGCGAAATGGAAACCACAGTGAAAATCAAAACTGTTTTATTTGTAGCGGTTAGCTACACCTTCCAGCTACTTCTCTACACAGTCGCCGCTCAGACTTAGACATCTGTCATAGCGTTGTACCAACTTTTCAAATCCCTCCTTATAGAAGACAGCCGCCAGTGCTTTTTGACAATTTTCTACTCTGGAATGCAGCTCGTTGTCTGTGTCAAAATATTGTCTTCATAGCCAGCGGTTCACTTGAGCAGAGATGAACCTAAGGGGTAGCCAATCACGGGCTGTATTGTGGGTGATCAAACATTTCCTACCGAAAACGCTGCAAGAGCTTCTTCATTGCCCCTGCAGAGTGCGGCCGAGAATTGTAGTGTAGAACGGACCGCATGACAGTTATGTTATGTGGATTGCATAGCTTCAGGCGAAATCTTTCGCAAGGCCCTCATAGTTGGCGGGAGACGCTAATTTCTAGCCATCTTTACGTTCTTACTGTGAGCTCAGAACTAAAAAGAGCGACATGATGCGATCGATGGCTGTACTAGACACAGTGTCCAACACATCTGTGCAAAGCTTCATCAGATTTTCACTGTATTTTCCATTTCGCGACCGATCTTTCCTTACTTTCTGAATAACCCTTGTAGTTCGTATCGTTCATTTTCCCCTACTATAGCGTCCCAGTCCTTCACGATTATTGAATTTTCATCTCGTTTTACGTACCGAATTATACGGTCGATTACCTCATATTTGCTGTCCCGTCCTCTTCTGATCTATTGCTGTTGGTGGTGGCTGGAGCTAAGTTCTGATGAAAATAATGATATCGATGAACTGTTCTCAGTAATACACACATGAACTTGCTTTCTGAATCCTCATGCGGTTGATCATCGTTTATAATTCCGTGTTCACAGGTAGATTCTCGCTTGAAGGCCAGAAAAATACTCTGCATCTTATCCATCCTCCGCCCTCTTCAAGAAGACCGTTGATAGAATAAGGGTGACGCTATACAGCGGAAATCTTCGGCAGCAACAGCTGACGGTTCATTGTTGACTTTTATTAGCTGTGCAAACTGTGACAGCTCACTTCCTGTATTCATGTCTTATAAGGTCTTTCCCTAGTCCACATACACACGTTTCGTCATGTTTTAAAAGACACATGTGAGGAAGAGAGGAAGTCCATTCGACATCATGGTCATTAGAGACCAGATCGTAAGAGTAAGGGGTAAGAAGGGATATTCGTCGTGGCCTACTTAAGTGGCCATCCCAATGAGGTATTTTCAGAAACTATAATGTTCTTTAGATGTTGGTACATTCGTCCAGCAAAACTCCTTAGCTACCTCCTAGTCACGCTTTTGCAGAATGAAAGACCCACATAGAGTTACTGACGTGCCAACGTAGTATGGGCGTAACATGCTCTTCTGACAAGGATAAGCGAGCTGAGGAAACAAGATAAGATTTTCGAGGTAGAGAACATTCACTAAAAACTTGGTTGTGCGCTATCTAGACGCCACTTCTGCTTACTTCCCGTGACAGTGCTAAATTCCAGAAGATTGTTCGGACCCGTGAAGTCCGCTATAGACTCACAGTTTTGCCGTGCATTAAGCTAGTACAAATAATGCAACGTACTATATGTCGCACAAATTTGAGTGGAAATTAGGTTCGAACGTGTATTTTCAGAGGCATCATGTCACTATTTTCATTTGAGATAAAGTTTATTTGGTATTTAGACCTTTCGGAGACATAAGGAAAAATCTCCATTTTCTACAGTGTTTCGAAGGCAGGATGGAAGAAAGAATGTGGTTTAATTCTCTCAGTACCAAGCCCGTAGGTTCTATGGGCCAGCGTATTTTGTTGATTAATGAGCACTGCGCGTTGTTTTCACACCACTGACTGTCGATACGTTATGTTTTTACCGTTATTTATTTAGTTGCATGGACAGAGGGCGTGAATATGTGTCTTGTTTTCGCGGTATTTCTTTCGTTAAGTATCATTGTTTTCGCCTGCGGATAGAGCACATTATACACTATGTGATCAAAAGTATCCGGACACCTGGCTGAGAATGACTTACAAGTTCGTGGCGCCCTCCGTCGGTAATGCTGGAGTTAAATATTGTGATGGCTCACCATAGGCTTGATAACAGCTTCCACTCTCGCAGACATACGTTCAATCAGGTGCTGGAAGGTTTCTTGGGGAATGGCAGCCCATTCTTCACGGAGTGCATCACTGGCGAGAGGCATCGATGTCGGTCAGTGAGGCCTGGCACGAAGTCGGCGTTTGAAAATATCCCAAATGTGTTCTATGGGATTCAGGTCAGGACTCTGTGCAGGCCAGTCCATTACAGGCATGTTACTGTCCTGTAACCACTCTTTTACAGGTCGTGCATTGTGAAGAGGTGCTCGAACGTGTTGAAACATGCAATCGCCATCGCCGAATTGCTCATCAACAGTGGGAAGCAAGAAGCTGCTTAAAGCATCAGTGTAGGCCTGTGCTGTGATAGTGCCACGCAAAACGACAAGGGCTGCAAGACCCCTCCATGAAAAACACGACCACACCATAACACCAACGCCTCTGAATTTTAGTGTTGCCACTACACACGCTGGCAGATGACGTACACCGGGCATTCGCCATACCCACACCTTGCCATCGGATCGCCACATTGTGTTCCGTGATTCGTCACTCCACACAACGTTTTTCCACTGTTAAATCGTCTAATGTTTACGCTCCTTACACCAAGTGAGGCGTCGTTCAGCATTTACCGGAGTGATGTGTGGCATATGAACAGCTGCTCGACCATGAAATCCAAGTTTTCTCATTTTCCGCCTAACTGTCATAGTATTTGCAGTGGGTCTTGATGCAGGTTGGAATTCATGTGTGATGGTCTGGATAGATGTCTGGCTATTACACATTACGACTCTCTTCAACTCAGGCAGCAGACGAGGTTGACATGTACGCTTTTGTGCTGTACGTGTCCCTTTACTTTTCCACTTCACTTTCACATCGGAAACAATGGACCTATGGATGTTCAGGAGGGTGGAAATCTCGCGTACAGACGTATGACACAAGCGACACCCAATCACCTGATCGCGTTCGAAGTCCGTGAGTTCCGCGGAGCGCCCCGTTCTGCTCTCTCCCGATGTCTAATGACTACTGAGGTCGCTGATATGGAGTACCTGGCAGTAGGTGGCAGCACAATGCACCTAATATGAAAAACGTATGTTTCTTGTGGTGGCAGGATACTTTTGATCACATAGTGTAGGTGTTGTGTGAAGAAATTGCCGATGTGTTGAATTTTGGAGACCAGTGGTTCCTAACAGGTGGTCCGCGGACCCCCAGGGGTCTGCGAGCTATGCCAGACGGGGACCGCAAGATGCTATTAGAATAAAAAATATATTAAATATATTTCGTATGATTACAGATTTTTGTTTTGGCCGCTTCCTGCATGAGCAGTTTTAAGCTCACTATTTTTTTAATAATAAATATGTCAAGGTTTCTTCTAAGTACCAAAAATAGACTCTTAATTTGGCTTTTTTAATTACTTGATACTGTGATATGAGAAGGTACCAATCATGCTCGATGAGGGGTCCTCGAGAAAATTTTGTTGGGAACCCCTGCTCTAGATAGTGTAGATGATTTGAACGACACAGGTGTCTTTGAAGGCGACTGTAGTACAATGTGTTTAGGCACAGACCTGTAAAATGGTGGCGGAAACTGTTTTTCCACTGGAGTATCGAATGCATTTTGGTTAAACAGTTCATTTCATACCAAGAAAATCATAATAACTGGTTTCATTACTAACATTGCCAACAGCTCCAAATAAGCAAAACGGACCTGTGAGCTGACTGACACAGACATTCCTGTAGCATTTAACACCGACAAGCATGCCTCCCGCGTGTGTTATGAGGGCACTTCAATAAGTAATGCAACACATTTTTTTTCTGAAACAGGGGTTGTTTTATTCAGCATTGAAATACACCGGGTTATTCCCCAATCTTTTAGCTACACAACACTATTTTTCAACGTAATCTCCATTCATTGCTACGGCCTTACGCCACCTTGAAATGAGGGCCTGTATGCCTGCACGGTACCATTCCACTGGTCGATGTCGGAGCCAACGTCGTACTGCATCAATAACTTCTTCATCATCCGCGTAGTGCCTCCCCCGGATTGCGTCCTTCATTGGGCCAAACATATGGAAATCCGACGGTGCGAGATCGGGGCTGTAGGGTGCATGAGGAAAAACAGTCCACTGAAGTTTTGTGAGCTCCTCTCGGGTGCGAAGACTTGTGTGAGGTCTTGCGTTGTCATGAAGAAGGAGAAGTTCGTTCAGATTTTTGTGCCTACGAACACGCTGAAGTTGTTTCTTCAATTTCTGAAGAGTAGCACAATACACTTCAGAGTTGATCGTTTGACCATGGGGAAGGACATCGAACAGCATAACCCCTTCAGCGTCCCAGAAGACTGTAACCATGACTTTACCGGCTGAGGGTATGGCTTTAAACTTTTTCTTGGTAGGGGAGTGGGTGTGGCGCCACTCCATTGATTGCCGTTTTGTTTCAGGTTCGAAGTGATGGACCCATGTTTCATCGCCTGTAACAATCTTTGAAAAGAAATTGTCACCCTCAGCCACATGACGAGCAAGCAATTCCGCACAGATGGTTCTCCTTTGCTCTTTATGGTGTCCGGTTAGACAACGAGGGACCCAGCGGGAACAAACCTTTGAATATCCCAACTGGTGAACAATTGTGACAGCACTACCAACAGAGATGCCAAGTTGAGCACTGAGTTGCTTGATGGTGATCCGTCGATCATCTCGAACGAGTGTGTTCGCACGCTCCGCCATTGCAGGAGTCACAGCTGTGCACGGCCGGCCCGCACGCGGGAGATCAGACAGTCTTGCTTGACCTTGTGGCGATGATGACACACGCTTTGCCCAACGACTCACCGTGCTTTTGTCCACTGCCAGATCACCGTAGACATTCTGCAAGCGCCTATGAATATCTGAGATGCCCTGGTTTTCCGCCAAAAGAAACTCGATCACTGCCCGTTGTTTGCAACGCACATCCGTTATAGACGCCATTTTAACAGCTCCGTACAGCGCTGCCACCTGTCGGAAGTCAATGAAACTGTACGAGACGAAGCGGGAATGTTTGAAAATATTCCACAAGAAATTTCCGGTTTTTTCAACCAAAATTGGCCGAGAAAAAAAATGTGTTGCGTTACTTATTGAACTGCCCTCGTATATTCGTTCTTCAAAATCAAAGAAAGAGAGTAGGACAGCTGCGGAGATGTGCAAGGGCGAACAGACGTGCAATTGTTGAGCAACTGACTGCCCAGGGGAACTAAGGGGCTACCAACAGTGTCTACTGAACGGCCGGTCAGCGACCGTGTTGACACGTGTGCGTCTCCGCAGCAGGCACCTAGCTGGTTCATGCACCAATGCTCACTGCCGTTCATTGGCGACGAAAGCGGGAACTTGCAGGCCAATACATCAACTGGACGTCCACTGAGTAGCAACGTTTTATGCTCCGTCGGCGAGAAACATCTGAAAGCAGATACCGAGCAACAATCGTCCGAATGGGAGGAGGAGGGAGCATTCTTTCCTCAGGAATGTTTCTGTGTATTCCCCGTGTGATATCGCCATTTTGGAAGGCACAGTGGATGAACACAAGTATGCATCTATCCTTCGGGACCGTGCAATTTGTTTTTCCTCGGCGCTATTGTGTGTACCAACAGGACAATGCAATGGCCTGAACAGCACCAGGATGTGTTTATCTTTTTCACTTGGCCACCAAACACCCAATCGAGGTGGCACCACGGATCCTCAACCGAGAAACCTATCGCACCTGGCCACGGCACTGTTTTCGACATGGCTCCACATCCCTGCCGGTACCTTTCAGAACTTCATTGACTTTCTGCATGTCCCGCAGCGGTCGACACTGCGAAAGGTGGTTATTCACGCTTCTGACAGCAGCTCACATTAATATGACTCGACAATGTATGTTCGTAATGCACTAGTTTTTAATTGGGCAAGATTTCCACCGTGTACCATACATTTTGACAAGGTTCTTATGTTAATACATTCGTCTCTTAGTGTGACGTTCAGTTTCTTCGTGACATTCAGTATTAAAGCACGTCTTATTTCCTTCACAGTTTCTTTGGGGTTCAAATACACTAATTCTTTCACGTTTCTCCTCAATGTAGCTCCTAAACCTTCCAGTTCAACGCATTCATGGGGAGATCTACATCTACATCTACATTTATACTCCGCAAGCCACCCAACGGTGTGTGGCGGAGGGCACTTTACGTGCCACTGTCATTACCTCCCTTTCCTGTTCCAGTCGCGTATGGTTCGCGGGAAGAACGACTGTCTGAAAGCCTCCGTGCGCGCTCTAATCTCTCTAATTTTACATTCGTGATCTCCTCGGGAGGTATAAGTAGGAGGAAGCAATATATTCGATACCTCATCCAGAAACGCACCCTCTCGAAACCTGGCGAGCAAGCTACACCGCGATGCAGACCGCCTCTCTTGCAGAGTCTGCCACTTGAGTTTGTTAAACATCTCCATAACGCTATCACGGTTACCAAATAACCCTGTGACGAAACGTGCCGCTCTTCTTTGGATCTCCTCTATCTCCTCCGTCAACCCGATCTGGTGCGGATCCCACACTGATGAGCAATACTCAAGTATAGGTCGAACGAGTGTTTTGTAACCCACCTCCTTTGTTGACGGACTACGTTTTCTAAGGACTCTCCCAATGAATCTCAACCTGGTACCCGCCTTACCAACAATTAATTTTATATGATCATTCCACTTCAAATCGTTCCGCACGCATACTCCCAGATATTTTACAGAAGTAACTGCTACCAGTATTTGTTCCGCTATCATATAATCATACAATAAAGGATCCTTCTTTCTATGTATTCGCAATACATTACATTTGTCTATGTTAAGGGTCAGTTGCCACTCCCTGCACCAAGTACCTATCCGCTGCAGATCTTCCTGCATTTCGCTGCAATTTTCTAATGCTGCAACTTCTCTGTATACTACAGCATCATCCGCGAAAAGCCGCATGGGACTTCCGACACTATCTACTAGGTCATTTATATATATTGTGAAAAGCAATGGTCCCATAACACTCCCCTGTGGCACGCCAGAGGTTACTTTAACGTCTGTAGACGTCTCTCTATTGATAACAACATGCTGTGTTCTGTTTGCTAAAAACTCTTCAATCCAGGCACACAGCTGCTCTGATATTCCGTAGGCTCTTACTTTGTTTATCAGGCGACAGTGCGGAACTGTATGGAACGCCTTCCGGAAGTCAATAAAAATAGCATCTACCTGGGAGCCTGTATCTAATATTTTCTGGGTCTCATGAACAAATAAAGCGAGTTGGGTCTCACACGATCGCTGTTTCCGGAATCCATGTTAATTCATACATAGTAGATTCTGGGTTTCAAAAAACGACATGATACTCGAGCAAAAAACATGTTCTAAAATTCTACAACAGATCGACGTCAGAGATATAGGTCTACAGTTTTGCGCATCTGCTCGACGACCCTTCTTGAAGACTGGGACTACCTGTGCTCTTTTCCAATCATTTGGAACCTTCTGTTCCTCTAGAGACTTGCGGTACACGGCTGTTAGAAGGGGGGCAAGTTCTTTCGCGTACTCTGTGTAGAATCGAATTGGTATCCCGTCAGGTCCATTGGACTTTCCTCTGTTGAGTGATTCCCGTTGCTTTTCTATTCCTTGGACAGGTCAGGTGGTCGTTTTCATTAAAGCATACATAAATGTGGTGTTACTTACCGTTGCTCGTAATACTTCCCTGTAATAAAGTACAGTAAGGAAAGAACTACATGTAGGACGTGATGTAGACGTCAGTGACTGTTAAAATACTTCTTTAAATTGATCTCTTTACCGTCACAATTTCAACAAGGACTTTCCGGTGTCGGCCGTCACCGGCTGTCTTCAGACCATAAGAAGGTAGGAGGAGTAATCCACTAAATCGTTAACGTCGATATGTAGCAGGATTTTAGAACATATACTGTGTTCGAACATTATGAATTACCTCGAACAAAACGATCTATTGAAACATAGTCAACATGGGCTTAGAAAACATCGTTCCTGTGAAACACAACTAGCTCTTTATTCACATGAAGTGTTGAGTGCTATTGACAAGGGATTTCAGATCGATTCCGTATTTCTGGATTTCCATAAAGCTTTTGACACTGTACCACACAAGCGGCTCGTTGTGAAATTGTGTGCTTATGGAATATCGTCCCAGTTATGTGACTGGATTTGTGGTTCCCTGTCAGAGAAGTCACAGTTTGTAGTAATTGGAGGAAAGTCATCGAGTAAAACAGAAGTGATTTCTGGCGTTCCCCAAGATAGTGTTATAGGCCCTTTGCTGTTCCTCGTCTATATAGACTATTTTGGAGACAATCTGAGCAGCCGTCTTCGGTTGTTTGCAGATGACGCTGTCGTTTATCGTCTAATAAAGTCATCAGAAGGCCAAAACAAACTGCAAAACGATTTAGAAAAGATGGCTGAATGGTGCGAAAAGTGGCAGTTGACTCTAAATAATGAAAAGTGTGAGGCCATCCACATGAGTGCTAAAAGGGACTCGTTAAACGTTGGTTACACGATAAATCAGTCTAATCTAAAAGCCGTAAATTCAACTAAATTCCTAGGAACTACAATTACGAACAACTTAAGTTGGAAGGAACACACAGAAAATGTTGTGGGGAAGGCTAACCAAAGACTGCGTTTTGGTGGCAGGACACTTCGAAAATGTAACAGACCTTCTAAGGAGACTGCCTACACTACGCTTGTCCGTCCTCTTTTAGAATACTGCTGCGCGGTGTGGGATCCTTACCAGATAGGATTGACGGTGTATATCGAAAAAGTTCAAAGAAAGGCAGCACGTTTTGTATTATCGCGAAATATGGGAGAGAGTGTCACAGAAATGATACAGGATTTGGGCTGGGCATCATTAAAAGAAAGGCGTTTTTCGTTGCGACGGAATCTACTCACAAAATTCCAATCACAAACTTTCTCCTACGAATGCGAAAATATTTTGTTGACACCGAACTACATAGGGAGGAACGATCACTAAGATAAAATAAGGGAAATCGGAGCTCGTACGGAAAGATATAGGTGTTCATTCTTTCCGCGCGCTATACGAGATTGGAATAATAGAGAATTGTGAAGGTGGTTCGATGAACCCTCTGCCAGGCACTTGCAGAGTGATTTGCAGAGTATCCATGTAGATGTAGATGTAGAAGAAGAAACTATTACTTCACACCCAAACACTTTGAGAAAAACCACAGTGTCCAGTGACAATTTAGTTTTCTGAAAGTGTTTGGCACTGAACTATAGTCGAAGGACAATATGGTTTTCTCAAAGTGCTGCTTCGTTCTTATGATCTGGAGATGGTCGGCGTTGGCCGAAACAGGCAATTTCTTGTAGAATTTATATGATCTGGGCCGGAAAATAAACCATTCTTAAAACTTCAAACAATTAGGCCTCTACAAGCATTCTTCTCTATTTCGATAATTTTATTATTTTCCTGCCTTCAACGGAAATATTATTTTCTCTCTTGGTTCTCTTTCTTTTTTGTTCCTAAAATTTTTCTTTCGGTATATTTACTAAATTGCTACAAGGTTTCGTCAATCAGTGGTTTCTTTCAAAACATCTCCATTGGTTATTCTTTCTCTGCAGCTGGGTCTCGTTGGTATTCTCCGAAGCCACATTCCACCACTTCTAAGTGCTTTCTCTCTGTATGAACAGTGTCCGTCATTCACAGCCGTTGAAGAGCACACTGCAGATATATTTTTAGAGAAATTGTTTTTGAAAGCATGTTTCGGTGTTGCTGTTCTTTTTCTGATTTTCTTGCAGCATCTGCTGTCTTCCGTAATTAGAGTACACAAATAACCAACTGCATCAACTTTTTCATTTGTACATCCTTCAATAACGATTCCAGGTTTTCTTGTCAACGTTGTTTTGCTTGCTACCATTTTTACTATAAATTTTAAATTAGGAATGTTCTAAATCTGTTTTGTGTTCTCTGCATATTTTTGTCACTGTCAGCTATTAGCTACAAAAAAGTTATTTATCTGTAATTCGTAACGTTTCTTAGCCACAAAGACGACTACTTTTGGTTCTTTAGGGCTGTCCCCTTGCTTCCTTCGCTACCGCCCTGAAAAAAGCTTTGGCGATCGACGAGAAGACGTTGTAAAATTCGTAATGTAGGATACCGCTTCAAAAGGACTCTTGTTTTTTTGTAAATTTTTTGGGAACTTTTCGATTTATTCCTCAGATATAGATTCTAACTCCAAAAAGACATTTCCATTGGTAAGATGGCAAATATAATTTTGCAATAAACCTGTCGTTTTCATAACGTCGGAATGTGGTCTTTAGTTTCGTCCAGATTAGCGCTTTCGTTTGCAGCCGAAGACGTGATACTTTCAATGTGGTGGAGTACCCACAGAAAAAATTAAATCTGAATGACTGTACTCGAATCTGTAGCAAATGTAGTATGTGTAAATGAGGTACGTGCTATGTGATGAACATGTACTTAAAAGCTCGGCTTACTGTTACTGATTTTATCTTAGTGAAGTTTGTGTGTAGCTATATTTCTAAAGCGGGAAACTGATAATTAATTTTCAAAGTGGTACTGATTACCCCACAGACAATTTCGAAAATTTTGTCTTTTCTTAAACTATCGAAATATTGCTAGGGTCCCAAAGAAAACAATAATGCTTTTATGCGTTGTAATTTTCTCAACTTTCTAAATGACATAGACTTTTGCACATTAACAAATATGGAGGATTCATTGTCGATTCCTTGCTAGTTGGTCTACATCACCTTTCTCGGATAAAATTTTTGCTATCCTATCAAGTATTCTTCGCGGTGTGGTTTCACGTCAAAACTGAATTAACGTCTACGGCGACCGCGAATGAATATATCTGCTGGAGCATTCACATTGTTTCCTTCAATCAGAGGAACAAAAAACGGTGACAAGTCCAGTAAATACACTCCTGGAAATTGAAATAAGAACACCGTGAATTCATTGTCCCAGGAAGGGGAAACTTTATTGACACATTCCTGGGGTCAGATACATCACATGATCACACTGACAGAACCACAGGCACATAGACACAGGCAACAGAGCATGCACAATGTCGGCACTAGTGCAGTGTATATCAACCTTGCGCAGCAATGCAGGCTGCTATTCTCCCATGGAGACGATCGTAGAGATGCTGGATGTAGTCCTGTGGAACGGCTTGCCGTGCCATTTCCACCTGGCGCCTCAGTTGGACCAGCGTTCGTGCTGGACGTGCAGACCGCGTGAGACGACGCTTCATCCAGTCCCAAACATGCTCAATGGGGGACAGATCCGGAGATCTTGCTGGCCAGGGTAGTTGACTTACACCTTCTAGAGCACGTTGGGTGGCACGGGATACATGCGGACGTGCATTGTCCTGTTGGAACAGCAAGTTCCCTTGCCGGTCTAGGAATGGTAGAACGATGGGTTCGATGACGGTTTGGATGTACCGTGCACTATTCAGTGTCCCCTCGACGATCACCAGTGGTGTACGGCCAGTGTAGGAGATCGCTCCCCACACCATGATGCCGGGTGTTGGCCCTGTGTGCCTCGGTCGTATGCAGTCCTGATTGTGGCGCTCACCTGCACGGCGCCAAACACGCATACGACCATCATTGGCACCAAGGCAGAAGCGACTCTCATCGCTGAAGACGACACGTCTCCATTCGTCCCTCCATTCACGCCTGTCGCGACACCACTGGAGGCGGGCTGCACGATGTTGGGGCGTGAGCGAACGACGGCCTAACGGTGTGCGGGACCGTAGCCCAGCTTCATGGAGACGGTTGCGAATGGTCCTCGCCGATACCCCAGGAGCAACAGTGTCCCTAATTTGCTGGGAAGTGGCGGTGCGGTCCCCTACGGCACTGCGTAGGATCCTACGGTCTTGGCGTGCATCCGTGCGTCGCTGCGGTCCGGTCCCAGGTCGACGGGCACGTGCACCTTCCGCCGACCACTGGCGACAACATCGATGTACTGTGGAGACCTCACGCCCCACGTGTTGAGCAATTCGGCGGTACGTCCACCCGGCCTCCCGCATGCCCACTATACGCCCTCGCTCAAAGTCCGTCAACTGCACATACGGTTCACGTCCACGCTGTCGCGGCATGCTACCAGTGTTAAAGACTGCGATGGAGCTCCGTATGCCACGGCAAACTGGCTGACACTGACGGCGGCGGTGCACAAATGCTGCGCAGCTAGCGCCATTCGACGGCCAACACCGCGGTTCCTGGTGTGTCCGCTGTGCCGTGCGTGTGATCATTGCTGGTACAGCCCTCTCGCAGTGTCCGGAGCAAGTATGGTGGGTCTGACACACCGGTGTCAATGTGTTCTTTTTTCCATTTCCAGGAGTGTATTAAAAAATTAACACTAAAGTGTGTGATCGAAACCGCGTACGATCATAAACGTGTTACTGTGATTGTGCCTAGAAGAAGCAGAAAGAATTGTGCAGTACATATCAAACACTTTTCTCCATAAATGTAATGTCACCTCTTTTTTCACAGCTTCAAAATACAGAAGGGTCTGAAAAGATGCCACAACACTACCATCCGTGCCGAAGGTGAATATTTTCCGTTACTCACTCGCAAAACAGGACTGCGCTCCTGTTTCGGCTACGGTCAGACTTTGATTCAACACCATTACTGCGCACAGGAGAGCTCACACGCATGATACGTCCGAAGGATGAACAGACACGTAAGTAACGTGTTACACGTCACAGGAGGGAGAGTTTTTTTTTCGTGGGTGCATTGATATCTACACTGAGCAACACATCCGTGGAGGACTTTCCTCTCGAAGGATGTGGCATGACATCGTCAAGTTTGTGTTGCAAATTTGACGATGTTGCGGCATACACGGTGCCAGATATTTGCACAGCGATAAATAAACATGGCTTACAGTTTGCAATTGTAGAAATCTGGAATTCACCACGAAATTTCTTAAACGTTCTGTCATCTATATCTAAATATATACCGCGAGCCAACAAGCGGTGCGTGGGGGAGGGTATGCTGTATCATCACTAATCGTCTCCTTTCCTGTTCTACTCGTAAATAGAGCGAGCGAAAAACGACTATCTAAATGCCTCCGTATGCGCCCTAATTTCACTTATCTTCGTGATTCTTACGAGAAATGTACGTTAGCGGTAGTAGAATCGTTCTGATGTCAACTTCAAATGCCGGCAGTCTAAATTTTCTCAATAGTGTTCCTCGAGAAGAAAGTCGCCTTTCCTCCAGGGATTCCCATTTGAGTTCCTGAACCATCTCTGTAATACTTGTCTGGTGTTCGAATATACCAGCAACAAATCTATCAGCCTGCGTTTGAGTTGCTTCGATATAATTCGACCTGGTGGGGATCCAAAACATTCGAGCAGTACTGAAGAATGGCTCGCACCAATGTCCAATCTGCTTTCTCCTCTACAAATGAACCACATATTCCTAAATTCTCCCCATGAACCGAAATCGATCATTCGCCTTCAAATGGTTCAAATGGCTCTGAGCACTATGGGACTTATCATCTATGGTCATCAGTCCCCTAGAACTTAGAACTACTTAAACCTAACTAACCTAAGGACATCACACAACACCCAGTCATCACGAGGCAGAGAAAATCCCTGACCCCGCCGGGAATCGAACCCGGGAACCCGGGCGTGGGAAGCGAGAACGCTACCGCACGACCACGAGCTGCGGACCATTCGCCTTCCTTAGCACAATTCTTATATTCTAGTTCCACTTCAAATCGCTTTGCAACGTTACGCCTAGATATCGAATCGACACGATTGTGTCAAGCAAAACACTACTAATGCTGCTTTCGAGCGTTAAGCGCTTGTTTTTCTTACTCATGTGAAACAGCTTACAGCTAGCTGCCATTCATCATATCAACTACAAATTTTGTCTAAGTCATCTTATATCCTCTTACAGTAAGTCAACGACGACACCTTCCCACACACCACAACATCAGCAGCAAACAACGGCAGATCGTTGCTCTCCTGTCCACCAGATCATTTATGTAGATAGAAGATAACAGTGGTCCTGTTACACTTATCTGGGGCAATCCTAAACGGTGCCCTTGTCTCTGCTGAAGGCCCGCCGTCGACGACAACGTACTGTGTTTCTGTTACTTATGAAGTATTCCAGCCAGTCACATATTTGGTAACATATTACGTATGCTCGTACCATTGTTAACAGTTTGCAGTGGGGCACCGTATCAAATGCTTTTCGGAACTTTTGGAATTTGGAATCTGCCTGTCGCCCTGCATCCGTTGTTCACGGGATGTCCAGTGAGAAAAGGGCAAACTGAGTGTATCACGAGCGATGCTTTCTAAAACTGTGCTGATTCACTGGCGGAAGGTTTTCCATCTCAAGGAAATTTATTACATTCTAACTGAGAAAGTGTTCAAGAACTCTGCAACATACCGATGATGACGTCAACGTTGAAATTAGTATCAGAATAATAAAAACAAAACGTTTTATCAGGAATTTTTTTTTACAACAAAACATCTTTATTTTAATGACTAATCATTGATTTGAGGCGTAACGTTTTTACCCTTCAACGAGATTGCCAAATGCTCTAGCTACACCGCCTCGACGGTACGATGTTATTCTTTGTCATCTGCTCCCATACGAAGTTCGTGTCACTCCTAACTTTTGTTGTTGTGATTGTCTGCATTACAGTACGTGTAAAAAGCAACCGAAGACTACTCGGGCACACACAAAAAGTGTTCAGACTACAGAATGCCTCCGTTTACTTGCAGACACGCGTAGGTTATTTGAAAATAGAACAGGCCAAACGAACGTCACAACGACAATGTCTGACAACGTAGCATCATCAATCGCCTTGACAATCGGCGTCGCTAATGACTACTACGGCAGTTGTGCACCAGCGAAATGTGGCTGGTTCGAGCCCTCGTGGTGCATAAAATTTCAACACTTGTACTTAGGTAAAGTATGTAAAGTAGTAGAACTGAACGCAATCAGTATGAATGAATTTATATAAAGAATAGAAGGAGAAGGAATGACGGTGAGGCAAGTTGATTTCATTAACAGACTTCTTGAAGGAAATGTTTCTGTCGTACGACTCTCGCAATACAAGGACTCAAAATGAAAGCAGAAGATGTTTCTTCGGCAGCGTGTGTAAGAGGTATGCGCTGCCTGCGATAAGCAAGGTATAAGAGAATCGCTGACCAGAGAGCAGTGTTGACTGTACGAACTGTGTAGCAGTAGCAGTTAGTTGTTGCTAGTCGCTAGTCTGAGATTGTCTGCGGTTGTGTGTGTCTGCTCTGGTCTGGTCTGGTGTATCATGTTGGCTGGGCCGGTCGCGGTGCAGCGATGCCGGAGCCTGAGTATTATTGTATAAGGTAAACAAAAAGCAGCCTCGCGCATATCTAGTAATATTATGTAAACTCCCATGTATATCTTTTAGAAATGTCCTAATAATAACAAGCATTCATTTCAATTTAAAGAATTTAATATCTTTTTTCAATACATGATCATTCCGATTGTTGCAAAAGAGAAATCATTTGCTTCCTTTCATAAATAACAAATGTATAGGCCAGCATTGCACAGAGCTGTGCCGAAAAGAGCTATTGTAAGAGCAGATATATTCGCCGTTTTTATTGAGGTAAGAATTTTTTGATTTTTTTATTCAGAATGATCTTACAGGGCCATGACGCAGTACTGCTGTCGTCCTAAAATTTATCAGGTTACTGAATTTATTTTTTATTACGAGGTCTAGGAATTTTTCTGTTTCGAACTTATATTAAATGAGAAAAGAATTTTGTGGGTACATTAAATGGGAAACAAATTTTGTGTGGAGATTAAATGTGAATGAATTTCTGTAAAGAGGTTACACTAAATTAGAATCACATTCATTATTCATTAATTTTTCTGTGGGGAGGTTACACGTGTAGTGCGGCTAATTAACGGTTGACACTTCGTGGGGTTCGAAATGACAGGAGAATGATCCGCCCTGTTATGTCAAAGCTGAGTTTGATTTTTCTTTTTTCTCAGTGGTTGTCAACACTGCAAGACTTCGGCAAGCAAAGTTATTGCTCTTGAAATGGCCCGTAAGCTACTAAAAGAATAATTTGTCTCATTTTTATAGTGGCTTCTGAAAGAAATGCATGCCGTACTCTCTTGTAATTGACCCCATTAGTTTTCCAGGAAGTGCGTTGAATCTGCCCGTTGGAATGAACCGAAAGACTGTTTTCATGGACAGATGCAGCTTATACTCCATCTCTGATATTATTTCTGAATCCGTAAGGAGAAAACTGTAAGCAATATTTTCAAGATTTTCAACTAGTCGAAGCTCACTCCTTTGAATTACTGTAAAAATGTAAAATACAAAGTTTCAAACACATTAAGCATCAGAGACAAAGGTATCGTCAGGAGTGCCCTAGGGAAGTGTGGTAAGACCACTATTATTTTCTATATACAAAATGATTTGGAGGACCGGGTGAGCAGCGATTTGCAATTGTTTGCTGATGATGCCGTGGCGTACGGGTAGGTGTCGAACTTGAGTGACTGTAGAAGAATGCAGCATGGCTTAGACAAAATTTCTAGGTGGTGCGATGAATGGCAGCTAGCTCTGAATGTATAAAAATGTAAGGTAATGCGGATGAGTAGGAAAAATAAACCCTCAATGTTCGGACCCAATATTAGTTGTGTCCTGCTTAACGCATTCACGTCGTTTAAATATCAGGGCGTAACATTTCAAAGTGATATGAAATGGTACGAGCGTGTGAGGATTGTGGTAGGGAAAGCGAATGGTCGACCTCGGTTTATTGGGAGAATTTTGAGTGATTCGTCTCTAAAGAAGACGGCATATAGGCATATAGGACGCTAATACGACTCGTTCTTGAGTACTGCTCCATTGAAATCCGACTACGTCAGATTAAAGGAAGACATCTAAGCAATTCAGAGCGAGGGCTGCTATATATGTTACTGGTAGGTTCGAACAATACGCAAGTATTCGGAGATGCTTCGGGATCTCAATTAACAATCCTTGGAGGGAAGGGGACGTTCTTTTCGAGGAACACTATTGAGAAATTTTAGAGAGCTGGCATCTGAAACTAACTACAGAACGATTCTATTGCCGCGGAGGTACATTTCACGTAAGAACCTCGAAGGTAAGAGAAATTAAGGGTCCAACGGAGACATATAGATAGTCGTTTTTCCCTCGCTCTATATGCGAGAACAAAAAAGGAAATGACTAATAGTGGTACAGGGTACCCTCCAGCACGCACCGTGCAGTGGCTTGCAGAATACGTTTGTAGATGTAGATGTAGAAGCGTCACGAAAAATTAGTCATCCTCAGGAGACATGATGCTAATAGTGTGTAACACAGCTTGTAGCTTCGGTGGTGACCTCACTTCGGCGCGGAAGAGGGTCTCAAGTTCCTTCGAGTATGCCATATTCACCTGAAACCACTCATTGATGATTACATACCGCAGTGCTACCGAATAGCGTGAATGTTGATTGTATGTTTCAGCCATAAATCTGAAGAGCCCCACATTTTCCATGGGATCAAGATTTAGCGGGCCATTTTAGGTCCGATAGGTTTTCTTATTGTTTGTCAAATACGGAAAGTCACCATAGAAGACAGGAGCTGCCCAACGAACTCATCATGAAGAAAACTTGGTCACCGAGAATGCTAAAATAACCATCCCGATTCATGTCCTGGGTATCCTGAGTGAATGGGCCACAGCTCGTGGTACCAGAAACACCCCAAAAAATCGCAGAACCAACTCTGGCCTGAACTCTACCGACCGTACATCGCGGGAGTAACGCGTATTGGGTTGTCGGTGCACTTGACGGCTAGCGTCATTTTAAAAGAGAAAAAAACACCACTCGTCGGACCAGACTACACGTCTCCAGTGAGCTGTCGTCCTGATCCTGTACTGTTTCGCCCACTGAAACCCTGCATCTTTATGTGATAGTGTATTCAATGGCTTCTGCGAGTTACCTGACCCCAAATGTCAATTGCATGCAGTTCCCTTGGCAAAATTTGCTCAGAAACTGGCAGCAGTTAATTCCTGTCGGCTTTGAAACCGATTCTCATTGCCAGGGGGTGACACTCGTCTCCAATACTTGCTGGTTAGGATGTTTTTACGATCACAGTTCATACAACGTGTTACATGGCTGCGAGTGCTCCACCGTTCTTAGTAGGAACGTTGACCAGTCCACTTTGATACACCAACAAATCGCGCAACTTCATTCACTATGTGGTCGTGGGTACATTCAAACAGAATAGCTTCTGTCTGCCACTCTGTCACGTCTCCACATCCAAACATCTTATTGCGCTGATTCCATACAGTCGACTGGCACATACAAACCGCTTCACTGCCATAAGTCACCTCAGCGGTTGAGAAGCACGTCATCTCCTGGCACCGGTTATACACTCTAAGACAAAAAAAAAAAAAAACGCACCACGAAGAAATCACCCGAATAGGAGGGAAATCGGTAGATGTGATGTACGTGTACATACAAACAAATAATTACCATTTCACAAAAACTGGATGATTAATTCAAGAGAGAGCTTCACAAATTGATCAAGTCAGTAATGCGTTGGTCCTCCTCTGAGCCTTACTCGGCGTAGGTTGACTGACAGAGTTGTTGGATGTTCTCCTGAGGGATATCCTGCCAAATTCTGTCCACTTGGTGAGTTGGACCATCAGACCCCCGACCTGGCTGGAAGACCCTGTCCCTAAAGCTCCAAACGCCCTCAACTGGCGAGAGATTCGGCGACCTTGCTGGCCAAGGCAGGGTATGGCAAGCAGTAGAAACTCTCGTTGTGTGTATCTTACTGAAACGTAAGCCCAGATGGCTTCCCACGAAGAACAACTAAACGAGGCATAAACAATTGCCGACGTACCGCTGTGCTGTAAGGCTGCCGCTGTTGGCAACCTAAGTGATCTTGCTACGAAATGAAAAGGCACCGCACACAGCCACTCATGGTCGTCAGGCAGTCCGGCGGCCAACATTCAGGTTGGTATCCCACTGCTGCCTGGAGCGTCTCCAGACACGCTTCTGCTGGTCACTGGCACTCAGTTCGAAGCGGGACTCATCCAGAAACAATTCTGCTCGGTCAACAAGATTCCCGGATGAAGACGTGTCTGGCGCGTGGTTTTGTCTTAGAGTCTACATCATCTACAGTGCCCCAAAGTGTCCAGCGTGCTCTTGTAAGGGAGTAACTAATATTAAACTTGGAATGTTTCTCTGCGGTGTACCATGAACAAACAATTAAGAACATCTAATAGCCTTCTAAGCCACATACTGCACCGAAACTGAGAAGACTCCTCGTTTCCTAAGTCCAACAAATCCGTTGTTAGCGATGGAAAATGTATAAGGTTCAAACGGCTCTGAGCACTATGGGACTTAAATGCTGAGGTCATCAGTCCCCTAGAACTTAGAACTACTTAAACCTAACTAACCTAAGGACATCACCCACATCCATGCCCGAGGCAGGATCCGAATCTGCGACCGTAGCGGTCGCGCGGTTGCAGACTGTAGCGCCTAGAACCGCTCGGCCACTCTGGCCGGCAAAATGTATAAGGGTCAGACTATACAGGTGGTGTACCAAATATGCACAGAGCATGAACACAGGGAGAAAGAACAACCAACAAAGTCAGCTGTTGCAGAGGACTGCGTCTTTAAGGAACATATCATGACTTACGACAGCATCACATTTTTATAAGAGGAGAAAATTATCTGGGATTGTGTCTTAAGAGATACTGTAGAGATCCGGCTACATCATCATCATTGTCATCAGTCACGGATTAGGTTCGAGGAACCTGTCCCGGCTTCATCTTCTTAGCTCCATCGTTTCCTGAACCGACCAGTCACTCTTTTACATTTCTGTATGTACTGCAAAACTTCTTTAGGATATCAGCTTTTTTGCATTCAATTTACATGTTGCTTCCATTTCTGCCTATAAGTGCCGGTTTTTTTGTTATTACAAATACTTTAAGCTCGTATCTCAAATTTTCGATGTACTGAGGCATCAAGGGTTCGCCAATTTAGTATTGGAGGGCAGCATGGAGGGTAAAAATCGTAGAGGGAGACCAAGAGATGAATACACTAAGCAGATTCAGAAGGATGTAGGCTGCAGAACGTACAGTGAGATGAAGCAGCTTGCACAGGATAGAGTAGCATGGAGAGCTGCATCAAACCAGTCTCAGGATTGAAGACAACAACAACACTGTGTCTTCTAATATACGTCCATTAATTGATCTGGGGAATTTCATTTCTTGCGTCACTTATCTACTTATGTCTTCGTCTTTTGCCAGTCAAATCTCAGATCCGTAAATTTAGCGCTGGTACCGCAAGTTTAACGTTCGGTCCTGCACTTGCGCGTTAGCATAGTTGTCTTCCGTTTGTCTGTGTCTCTTTCTCTCTCTCACTCACTCTCTCTCTCTCTCTCTCTCTCTCTCTCTCTCTCTCTCCATATGACTTTTTCTCAAATACTAGGTTCAATTCTTTTTGAGAAGGCAGGGAACTAGGAAAAAACTTAATTGCTATCTCTTCTTCATTGTCATTAAGTAAAGAGACAGGCCAGTTATTTCTGATAATGTGTAAAATCTTTCATTAATTAATGTTACATTTTTGTCCAATGGAGCTAATTAACATACCTTGTTCCTTTCCTCGACAACCCTTTTCGAAAGCGGAAAAAACAATTAACAATAATCTTTGTTAACAGAAAACAAAGAACAGCGACATGTTTATGCAGAGCAGTGAGCTCATGTATAGCGCTCATTGGTGCAGCGAGACGGCTCGCGGCAGGCAGCGGCGGTCACCTGTATTACGCGGCGGACGAATCACACAACAGCCCCTGGCGGTCGCTCGCCTCACATAAAAAAATAAAAGAAAACAGAATCCAACCCTTACGAACGAAAAACTAAACGTATTGCATAACTGTGCCGCAAATCTCGGTACCTACCAATTTTGCCACACAGGTACAAAACATAGCTAAATGTGACTTTACATGTAATTGTGCCAACTGTAGGAGCATAAACGTTAGTGTCTGTAATTCCGCAATACTACTTCAGGACAGAATGTGTCAAATGGTTCAAATGGCTCTGAGCACTATGGGACTCAACTGCTGTGGTTATCAGTCCCCTAGAACTTAGAACTACTTAAACCTAACTAACCTAAGGACATCACACACATCCATGCCCGAGGCAGGATTCGAACCTGCGACCGTAGCAGTCGCACTGCTCCGAACTGCGCGCCTAGAACCGCGAGACCACCGCGGCCGGCGACAGAATGTGTCATCTGCTATAAAGGGCGAATGACTTTTATGTGGTCTCATAGATTAATGGAGATACAGGTTAGTAAGAACGGCATTGGTGTCACCCTCCGCTACCATCCGTGTTCAGTTGACACTTTCTAGAGTAGTAACAAATGTCGATGCGACAGGGGTGCTCCAGATCTTGGCTACCACTATGGAACTCTGAACTTTGTGAAAGTCATTGAGTGATATGGCATGCGCTGGCTGCTCTCTTCGAAAACCATACAAACCAAATTAATCAGAAATGTTCTTTAATGAACCTCGACACGTCTTGATGCCGCCCAATTAATTGGTATGCCATATTTCAGTGGAAGACACCCATCACGCTGCTTCTGTAGGTATATGAACAGATGTAACCTTTCCAAAGGAAATCAGTGTAGCCTTCAAATTAATTTACAGACTCCACGATTGTATATTCAGCCTCAGGGCGATTTTGAAACGGAAAAATTTCGTGCTTTCGCACATGTCAGAGTTAACGGTTCATCTATAATGACCATGTTCTTGAGTTTTGACGAGTGTTAAACCACAAAATTGTTGCACTTGAAAAGGCCAACCAAAGCCTGACACACTCAAAACTGGTTCGGTACGGAGAGTCCTTGACAAAGTTGTGAACTGCAACTTTATGACAATTCCTTTTTCTCACCAGCGTGACATAAAAGCTAAAAAAAAGTAAGGCAGGGATGCAGTCTTTCTCCTCTATTGTTCAACCTGTACATTGAAAAAGCAATGACAGAAATAAAATAAAGTTTCAAAAATGGGATAAAATTCAGGATGACAGAACATCAATGCTAAGGTTATGTGGCAACGTAGCTATTCTCAGTGAAAGTGAAGAACATGAAGAATCTAAATGAGCGCAGAGAAAGGACTGAGAGCAGACAAAAGAAGAACGTAATGCGGAGTGTCAGAAATGAGGTTGGTGATAAACTCAACGTCAAATTGGGGCTAAGAAATAGACCAAGACATGGAATAACACGTGATGGACAAAGTAAGGCAGCATAGGCGTTTCTGGCCAAAAGAAATCTACTAGAATCAAGCATGGGCCATCATTTGAAGAGGAAATCTCTGAGAAAATTCGTCTGGAGCACACCATTGAGCAGACAAAAGAAGAAAGGTAATGCGGGGTGGCAGTAATGAGGATGGTGATAAACTCAACGTCAAATGGGGGCTGCGAAATAGACCAAGAGATGGAATAACATGTGATGGACAAAGCAAGCCAGCACAGGCGTTTTTGGCCAAAGGAAATCTACTAGAATCAAGCATGGGCCCTCATTTGAAGAAGAAATCTCTGAGAAAATTCGTCTGGAGCGCACCATTGGATGGCCGTGAAACATGGAGTATGAGAACATCGTAAACTAAGAAAATCGAAACGTGATGTTACAGACGGATATTGAAATATAAGTGGTCTGATAAGGAAAGGAGGATCTTCATAGAGTCGGCGACTAAAGGGTTGTGTGGAAAACACTCTCTAGAAGAAGGGACAAAAAAATGGTTCAAATGGCGCTGAGCACTATGGGACTTAACTTCTGGGGTCATCAGTCCCCTAGAACTTAGAACTACTTAAACCTAACACACATCCATGCCCGAAGTAGGATTCGAACCTGAAAGCGTAGTGGTCCCGCGGTTCCAGACTGTAGCGCCTAGAACCGCTCGGCCACCCCGGCCGGCAAGAAGGGACAGAATGATAGAAAAACTGTAGAGCAGGATAGAGATTGCAGTATTCCAGCA
The DNA here is from genome assembly GCF_021461385.2 of Schistocerca piceifrons. NCBI lineage: Eukaryota > Metazoa > Arthropoda > Insecta > Orthoptera > Acrididae > Schistocerca > Schistocerca piceifrons. The sequence continues at coordinate 9,699,077 of NC_060143.1, forward strand.
GGAGTGGAGGTCATGGGGAGCCTCATCAAACCAGTAAGAAGACAGGATAATAGTCTGGAACCGAGCGACCGCTACGGTCGCAGGTTCGAGTCCTGCCTCGGGCATGGACGTGTGTGATGTCCTTAGGTTAGTTACGTTTAATTAGCTCTAAGTTCTAGGCGACTGATGACCTCAGAAGTTAAGTCGCATAGTGCTCAGAGCCATTTGAACCAAGACAGGATAAAACAATAAATTTGTTGTATTTGTGTTGGTTGTATTCGTGAGTGCTGACTTTTGTGACTTTCGAGAAGCGCAATGAAGTCACCTTCTACAGACAGACTAACTAAGCTTTCAACAAACCTGGGCTTGGGTGCTTCTGTGTAAGAACCACAGTGGGCCGCTTTCAGGAAGCAACGGGCTCACCGTTCGACGAATTCACGAGCTGACCGTCACGTTACAAAAACACACTTCCATAGCCCAGTTCCGTGAGCTCAGCAGAGTTCTGAAATTATCTCAGATTTTCTTCCTCCTTGTAGTTCCTTGTGTTGACTCGAAATATCAGTTTTCTGGTATGGTATGGCTCTGAGCACTATGGGACTTAACAGCTGTGGTCATCAGTCCCCTAGAACTTAGAACTACTTAAACCTAACTAACCTAAGGACATCACACACACCCATGCCCGAGGCAGGACTCGAATCTGCGACCGTAGTATCAGTTTTCTCGTCGTAATCAATCTACAAGAGTCACTCCCAAACAAAAAATGAATATTTCTTCAAACTTCCTATTTATTTTTCATACTTTCGATACTTTTACAGTATGTTGATACATGCTTGAGAGACAAAATGTCATTTTCACACATAATCTTCGTCCTTATCAACTGCCTTATATCACCGTGGAACGAAGTCCTCTATACATGCGCGGAAGATGTCAGGAGAGCACTTTTCAGCCACTGTTTAGCAGCCTTTACCGGGGAATCACCATCTTAAAATGTCGTTCCGCAAAGGGATTCTTTCAGTTTACCGAACAATTGGTGAGCACATGCTGCCAGATCTAGACTGCAGGATGGGTACTTAGTGTCGTCCACTCTAGCTTTGTGATCTCGGATTTTTACACTGACATGTGGCCGGGAGTTATCGTGCAGTTGCAAAATAGTGTTTTTACCGATGTTGTCGAACGTGACACATTCGAGCATGATCGTTTTAGGGTTCCCATTTACGCGTCAGAACTGATAGTGGTTTGGTGTCAGATGATATCCACAAACACCAGTCCGCCTGAATCAAAAATCTCTTCAGCCATAAAGTTTCCTGTTGTAATCGCAGTTTTTAATTTCTTCTCTTTTGTCCAGTTCGCACTATGCCATCCCAGCGATTGCCGTTTCGTCTCCAGTTCAGACGTGTGCAGCCAGGTTTCTCCTCCCGTCACAGTTCTTGCCAGCGAGTCATCTCCAGAATTCTCGTTCTGTTCCAAAAGTTCGCTGCACACTTCTTCCGTGTTTCTTTGCAGGCATCCGGCTACGTTCTCGAAACGAACCTGGGGCTAACAACTTCGACTCGATATTCTGCACACACTCACTTCTCGTACTTCTACTTGGATTGGTAGCTCGTTCACTATTATACGTTTGTCAGCCGAGAACAGATCGTGAATACGTTGTCATTGTTAGGGGCGCTGTGCTCGGCTGTGGGTACACGGGAGGTCGCGAGTATTGTAGCAGATAGCCTTCTTGTCCGACGGTTAGCTGTACTGCGACCAATAGCGTCATTCCCATACACTTTCTCCGATCTCTTGTGAACGTTCGTCGCTGTTTCGTTATCACAACGCAGGTACTCTATAACAGCGCGTTGCTTCAAACGAACATCAAGTACAGCAGCCGTCTTGACGGAGTCCTGCGATAGAGCGACTTGCGAAAACAAGTAAATTCAGATACAAGTGGGAGTAATGTTTATATGACCTCCGCGAGTAAGAACAGCAAAATCTAGATTTCTGAAAAACGGTGTGCATTTGTTTTGGAATGACCCTCGTACAAATTAAAGTTGATAAAACACAATGATTACGTGGCGCCCAACCTGTAAGGAAAGGAGAATCTGAACTAACTATCCTGTCCGGGGTGACAAAAGATTACAAACGCAACTTGCATGTGCAGTCAAGCTGATATCTTTACTTACGATATCAAGAAGCCAACCGATGTTGTCAGTGAGATGAATGATGTATTCCTTCAGTTTTGAAAAGATCCACGCTACTAATTAATCTACGAGGCAGGCGCATACAGAACGTTCCATGAGACATGTGACTGGATCGACAGTTTCTTCTGGACGGAGACTCGTCGTCGGTAGCAATCGTGATTTCGACGTGCGTCACGGAAGTCTGATTCGCTCACTGCCGTTGATGTTCTGCATAAATTTATTAATAGTGTTATAATTTCCCTGGTATCACTCGCGGAAGATACCGTCTATTGTACACGGGCACAGCATTAGTCGTGGACACTGGCATTTTCATTTAAACACAAGCAAGTGCGAAGTAATGCTCATAAGCAGATGAAGGTTCCTCGGTTGATCTGTCTGGATGCTTAGGCGCTAGCGTGTCACCAGAAACAGCGTCAGCACGTGAGGAAGAGACGTAGAATTCTTCTTAGCTTCTCAGTCCAGGGAAGAGTGTACGGAACTCTTCGTACGACGAATCCTAGAACTCTATTAGTGTGTCTCTTATTATACCGGCGACGGCAAAGGAAGCTGAAATTTTTGAAGAAAAATTGCACGATTTATGATTTATGGCGTGTTTGTTTCGTAAAATATTTTATTCAAATCTCCCTGTCTCTTTTGGGTGAAGTGGAGGTAGTAATTACCTGTGATTCTAGTTATCACACACTCGTAACTAACTAGTAGTATGGTAACGTAATTCTATAGCAACCAGTGTTGAGGAAGAGGGATAATCGTGAATGAAAAGACGGCGAGTGAACAGTGTGTCACGCGAATACTGTGTGTTTGGTTCGTACCACAGTAATAGTATCATTTCCATAACAGTTACTTGGTAGGTAGCATAATTACTCTACATCTAGTACACTCGTATACTAGTCGAGGCAGCTAACACAAACCGCCCCAAATGTAATCAGAATGGATAAATATATCGAGCTGCGGTTTTCGTTACCTTACAGCTAACTACATGGCGAATTTGCAGATTTTCGCAATTAATTTTTATCGTTTATAGTCGCCGAATTTCTACAATGACTTTGGTTTTTCCTAATGGAACTATCTGCTATTTTTTGTGGCATTTGAAAGACGCTTCTTAGAGAACTGCAACGACATAACGTTATGAAACTTGATCAAATAGTATCAAGCTAACAGCGCAGCAAACCACCGCTATTCCGCGGTCAGCAGAAGGGGTTCCACGAGCGTCTGCACTATTGCACCGAATGTAAGAAAACACGTAACTCAGGTATGGGTCTTGTTTACCTGTGAGCTACAAGCCCGTCAGTCCATGTTCTGCTGTTGTAGCAATCAGATAGCTTGCTCGTGAAGCTATTGAGACCTTCACAATGTACAAGACAGTCGCTAAAGTGAATATCGTTTATGGCGAATGTCACCGAAATATTGGAACAGCGGTACGAACGTATGCTGGTGGGTATCCAGATCGTGCCACGCACTCACGATCTGTCTTTGCAAATATTATAAAAAAATTCTAGAAACTGGAGGTGTGGAGAATAAATACGCCAAGGGAAAAGAATAGCAACTAATGAAAGAAATAAAATTAATATTTTAGAAGGAGTCACACGCAATGCAAATGTAACTAAGAGATATCTTGGAAGGAGAGAGCAATCAACCAAAAAAGTGTTCTGTGAGAACTGCATTCCGTCGTACTTCATCCTCTTCATATTTCGCTGCGTCTATAGCTTCATTGCAGTGACTTCCAAACTTGGTTACAGTTCTCCGAATGTTATCTACGAAAAGTACAAAGTGCAAATGGTTGCGAAAACATACTTGACCTGTTAGCAACAAATAATCCTCAACAAATAGAGAGCATCATGATGCACACAGCGATTAGTGACCATAGGGCCGTTGTAGCGAGACTGAACACCATAACATCCAAACCCACCAAATATAAACGCAAAGTACATTTCTTTTAAAAAGCAAATAAAAATTCGCTAGACGCCTGTCTAACAGACGGTCTCCACTCCTTCCGATGTGACTATGTAAGCGTAGACCAGATGTGGTTTGAATTCAAATAAACTGTATCGATGGCACCAGAGAGCTACGTACCACATAAATTAATAAGTGATGGTATTGTTTCCCTCATGGTTCATCAAACGGGTCAGAACACTCTTACAGATGCAAATAAATGAGCGTGCAAAAATTTAAAAAAAATCAAAAATCCCAAGATTGGCGAAATTTTACAGAAACTCAAAATTTAGCGCAACTTCAAAGCGAGTTGCTTTGAAAAGTTACCACAACGAAACTCTGTATCGAAATCTGGCAGAAAACCCAAAGAGATTCTGGTCGTATGTACAGTGCACGCGATCAGTACCTTCACTGCGCTATAACAATGATTATGTCACTGATGACAGTGCCACTTCAGTAGAGTTGCCAAACACGGGTTTCCGAAACTCCTTCACCAAAGAGGACGAAGTAAATATTCCGGAATTCGAATGTAACTCCAACAACTGCCAAAATGGTAACTTGGAAGTAGATATCCGTGGTGTAGTGAAGCAGCTTAAATCACTTAATAGAGGCAAGGCTTCCGGTTCAGATTGCAAACCAGTGACATTCATTCAGAGTATGCTGATACAATACTCCATATGTAACAATGATATACAACAGCTCGCTCATCGAAAGATCTGTACCTAAAGAGGGAGAGTTGCACAAGTCACACCGTTACCCAAGAAAGAAAACAGGAGCAATTCGCTGAATTACAAATCCATATCAATAACGTCGATTTGCAGTAGCGTTTTGGAACATATTCTGTGTTCGGGCATAATTAGCTCGAAGAAAACTATTTATTGACAAATAGTCAGCACGGATTCAGGGAAAATCGTTCTTGTGAAACACAACTAGTCTCTGTTCTCACAAAGTAATAAGTGCTATTGACAGAGACTCAAATTGATTCAGTGTTTTTAGATTTCCAGAATGTTTTCGACACAGTACCTCAGAAGCGTCTTCTAATCAAATTGCTTGCATATGGAATATCGTGTCATTTGTGCGACTGGATTCGTGAGTTCCTTTCAGGTAGGTCACAGTTCATAGTAACCGACGGAAAGTCATCGAGTAAAACAGAAGTAATATCTGGCGTTTCCCAAGGAAGTGTTATAGGCCCTATGCTGTTCAAATGGTTCAAATGGCTCTGAGCACTATGGGACTTAACATCAGTGATCATCAGTCCCCTAGAACTTAAAACTACTTAAACCTAACTAACCTAAGGACATCACACACATCCATGCCCGAGACAGGATTCGAACCTGCGACCGTAGCGGTCACGCGGCTCCGGACTGAGCGCCTAGAACCGCGAGACCACCGCGGCCGGCCCTATGCTGTTGCTCATCTACATACACGACATAGGATACAATCTGAGCAGCCCTCTTAGATTGTTTACAGCTGCTACTGTCATTTACCGTCTTGTAAAGTCATCAGATGATCAAAACCAACGGCAAATGATTTAGACAAGATATCTGTATGATGCAAAGAGTACCAATTGACTCTAAATAATGAAACGTGTTAAGTTATCCACATGAGTACTAAAAGAAATCCGCTGAATTTCGGTTACATGATAAATCACACAAATCTAAAGACTGTAAATTCAGTAAAATACTTAGGGATTACAATTACGAATAATTTCAACTGGAATAACCTCAGAGATAATGTTGTGGTTGAAGCAAACCAAAGACTGTGATTTATCCACATCAGATTGGACCGACGAAGGACAACGGAAAAGTTCAAAGAGGGCAGCTCGTTTTATATTATCGCGAACTAGGAGAGAGAGTGCAATGGACATGATGCTTGAATTAGGTGGCAGTCATTTAAACAAAATGTGTTTTTCGTTGCGGCAGAATCTTGTCGTAAAGTTTCAATCACCGACTCCGAATGCGAAAATATTCTGCTGAAACCCAGATACATAGGGGAAAATGATCATCATGATGAAATAAGAGAAATCAGAGATCGCAAAGAAAGATGTAAGTGCTCGTTTTTCGCGTGCGCTGTTAAGAGAGTGGAACCGTAGAGAAATAGCTTGAAGGTGGTTCGACGAACCCAGTGCAGGCGCGCCGCATCTATGCAAAATTTTGTATAAGGAGGAAGCGTCTTTTACAAACAATAAGCAAGTCAATCTTCACAATATGCACTAACCGTCAGTTGAAAATCCACGTTAACTCTAAGAAGTGGACAAAAACAATGCTCTTAGCCTATCAAAGCTTGGTGCGTGCTTTTCGAGACCAGCATCATGGGTCCTTGTTTCAGCGATGGGAATCTAAATACAGGCAAGTATCTCGAGTTCCTAAGTTACGAAGTTGGCGCAATTATTGGAAGACATCCCACTGTATATAAGGCAATCTGTGTGGTACCAACATGACGAACGTCGTCGTCCCCGCCCGCCATTCCGCACATGTAGTGACGACAGACACTCTTTAAGATAACATGTGGGGAGTATTGGAATGGTCGTTCAGCAAACGCAAAATGGTCTGCATATTCACCAGACTTAACACTTCCACACTTTTAACTGTGAGGAAAACTTAAACAAATGATCTGTAAGGAAACACCAACAACTCACGGCAGCGTATTGTGCATTATACGAGGTGCATTCAAGTTCTGAGGCCTCCGATTTTTTTTCTAATTAACTACTCACCCGAAATCGATGAAACTGGCGTTACTTCTCGACGTAATCGCCCTGCAGACGTACTCATTTTTCACAACGCTGACGCCACGATTCCATGGCAGCGGCGAAGGCTTCTTTAGGAGTTTGTTTTGACCACTGGAAAATCGCTGACGCAATAGCAGCACGGCTGGTCAATTTGCGGCCACGGAGAGTGTCTTTCATTGTTGGAAAAAGCCAAAAGTCACTAGGAGCCAGGTCAGGTGAGTAGGGAGCATGAGGAATCACTTCAAAGTTGTTATCACGAAGAAACTGTTGCGTAACGTTAGCTCGATGTGCGGGTGCGTTGCCTTGGTGAAACAGCGCACGCGCAGCCCTTCCCGGACGTTTTTGTTGCAGTGCAGGAAGGAATTTGTTCTTCAAAACATTTTCGTAGAATGCACCTGTTACCGTAGTGCCCTTTGGAACGCAATGGGTAAGGATTATGCCCTCGCTGTCCCAGAACATGGACACCATCATTTTTTCAGCACTGGCGGTTACGCGAAATTTTTTTGGTGGCGGTGAATCTGTGTGCTTCCATTGAGCTGACTGGCGCTTTGTTTCTGGATTGAAAAATGGCATCCACGTCTCATGCATTGTCACAACCGACGAAAAGAAAGTCCCATTCAGGCTGTCGTTGTCTGTCAACATTGCTTGGCAACATGCCACACAGGCAGCCGTGTGGTCGTCCGTCAGCATTCGTGGCACCCACCTGGATGACACTTTTGCATTTTCAGGTCGTCATGCAGGATTATGTGCACAGAATCCACAGAAATGCCAACTCTGGAGGCGATCTGTTCAACAGTCATTCGGCGATCCCCCAAAACAATTCTCTCCACTTTCTCGATCATGTCGTCAGACCGGCTTGTGCGAGCCTGAGGTTGTTTCGGTTTGTTGTCACACGATGTTCTACCTTCATTAAACTGTCGCACCCATGAACGCACTTTTGACACATCCATAACTCCATCACCACATGTCTCCTTCAACTGTCGATGAATTTCAATTGGTTTCACACCACGCAAATTCAGAAAACGAATGATTGCACGCTGTTCAAGTAAGGAAAACGTCGCCATTTTAAGTATTTAAAACAGTTCTCATTCTCGCCGCTGGCGGTAAAATTCCATTTGCCGTACGGTGCTGCCATCTCTGGGACGTATTGACAATGAACACAGCCTCATTTTAAAACAATGCGCATGTTTCTATCTCTTTCCAGTCCGGAGAAAAAAAATCGGAGGCCTTAGAACTTGAATGCACCTCTAACACTGGCCTGTGCTGGCGTCAACTCCAGATTAAATTCAAGGTGCAATATTATTTCTCCAGAATCAGTATATAGCGTGTAGCAATATTCTGAGCGCTCGGTATGACAGCCATGATAACAAACACATGAACCGTACCTGAGTTACGTCCGTGCTTACATTTGGTGTAACAGGGCAGACGTTTGTGGGTCCCAATCTCCTGATGGTAGGAAGTGATTTGACGATGTTATTTTGATACTATTTGATCAAATCCGCTACAAGTTATGTCACTGAAGTTCTCTTAGAAATTTCTTTCAAGTGCCTCGGAGAAACGTGTATAGCGTCGTTAGAAAAAAACAAAGTCGATGTCCTGAGTCAGCTACAATAAACGATAGAAATTCCCTGCGAACATTAGTAAATTCGCCATGTTGTCCGCTGCATCTCGATATATTCATTCATCTACATCTACATGGGTACTCTGCAAATCACATTTAAGTGCCTTGCAGAGGATTCATCGAACTATCTTCAGAATTCTCCATTATTCCAAACACTGGACTCGTATTCGGAAGGACGACGGTTCAATCCCGCGTCCGGCCACCCTGATGTAGGTTTTCCGTGATTTCCCTAAATCGCTCCAGGCAAATTCCGGGATGGTTCCTTTGAAATGGCACGGCCAACTTCCTTCCCTAATCCTATGAGACCGATAACCTCGCTGTTTGGTCTCTTCCCCCAAACAACCAACCAACCATTATTCCAATCTCGTATAGCGCGCGGAAAGAACGAATACGTGTATCTTTCCGTACGAGCTCTGATTTGCCTTATTTTATCAAGATGATCGTTTCTCCCTATGTAGGTCGGTGTCGACAAAATATTTTCGCATTCAGCGGAGAAAGTTGATGATTGGAATTCCGTGAGAAGATTCTGCCGCAACGAAAAACGCCTTTGTTTTAATGCTCTCCACCCAAAATCCTGCATCATTTCAGTGACACACTCTCCCCTATTTCGCGATAATACAGAATGTGCTGTCCTTCTTTGAACTTTTTCGATGTACTCCGTCAGTCCTATCTGGTAAGGATCCCACACCGCGCAGCAGTATTCTAAAAGAGGACGGACAAGCGTAGTGCAGGCAGTCTCCTCAGTAGATCTGCTTCATTTTCTAGTCGCAAGTGTCCTACCAGTAAAACTCAGTCTTTGGTTAGCCTTCCCCATAACATTTTCTATGTGTTCCTTCAAATTTAAGTTGCTCGTAATTGTAATTCCTAGGTTTTTAGTTGAATTTACGGTCTTTAGATTTGACTGATTTATCGTGTAACCGAAGCTTAACGGATTCCTTTTAGCACTATGTGGATGACCTCACATTTTTCGTTATTTAGGACCAATAGACCGTTTCCTTCGAGGTAATTCATTATGTTCCAACACTATATATGTTCCAAAATACTGCTGCATATCGACGTTAATGCTATGGGCCCGTAATTTAGTGAATTACTCCTACTGCCTCCGCCGGCCGCGGTGGTCTAGCGGTTCTAGGCGCTCAGTCCGGAACCGCGCGACTGCTACGGTCGCAGGTTCGAATCCTGCCTCGGGCATGGATGTGTGAGATGTCCTTAGGTTAGTTAGGTTTAAGTAGTTCTAAGTTCTAGGGGACTGATGGCCACAGATGTTAAGTCCCATAGTGCTCAGAGCCATTTTCCTACTACCTCTCTTGAATATTGGTGCAACCTATGCAACTTTCCAGTCTTTGGGTACGGATCTTTCGTCGAGCGAACAGTTTTTTATGATTGTTAAGTATGGAGCTATTGCATCAGCATACTCTGAAAGGAATGGGTACACAGTCTGGACTAGCAGACTTACTTTTGTCAAGTAATTTAAGTTGCTTCACAACTCCGAGGATATTTACTTCTACTTTACTCATGTTGACAGCTGTTCTTGATTCGAATTCTGGAATATTTACTTCGTCGTATTTCGTGAAGGCATTTCGGAAGGCTGTGTTTAGTAACCCTGCTTTTGCAGCACTGTCTTCGAGAGTATCTCCATTGCTATCGCGCAGAGAGGGCACCGATTGTGTCTTGCCGCTAGCATACTTCACATACGACCAGAATCTCCTTGAATTTTCTCCCAGGTTTCGAAACAGAGTTTCGTTATGGAAACTATTATAAGCACCTCGCATTGCCGTCTGCGCTAAATTTCAAGCTTCTGCAAAAGATCGCCAATCTTGGGGATTTTGCGTCTGTTTAAATTATTCATTTTGGATGTATCTGTGGTGGCCTGTCTTAGCTGCCTCGCCTTCTACACTAAGTGACCAAAGTTGTGGGATAGTGACGTGCACATAAATAGATGGCGGTAGTATCGCGTACACTCAGGGATTCATGTGAAAAGGTTTACGATCTCATTTTGGCGCACGACAGGAATTGACAGATTTTGAACGCGAAATGGTAGTTTGAGGTAGACGCATAGGACATTCCATTTCCAAAATCGTTGGGGAAATAAATATTCCGAGTGCGACGAGGATACCAGATTCCGGGCATTACCTCTCACTATGGACAACACAGCGGTCGACGGCCTTCACTTAAAGACTATGAGCAGCGGCGTTTGCGCAGAGCTGTCAGTGGTAACAGACAAGCAACACGGCGTGAAGTAACCGCATAAATCAATCTGGGACGTGTGACGAACGTGTCCGTTAGGAAAGTGCGGCCAAGTCTGGCGTTAATGGTCTGTGGCAGCAGACGACGAACGCGAGTCTCTTTGCTAACAGCGCGACATAGCCTGCAGCGCCTCTCCTGGACTCCGTGACCATATTGGTTGGACACTAGGCGACTGGAAGCCATGGCCTGGTCAACTGAGTCCCTGTTTCAGATGGTAAGAGCTGATGGTAGGGTTCGAGTGTGGCGCAGACACCGCGAAGCCGTGGCAGTGTGCAAGCTGGACGTGGCTATATAATGGTGTGGAATGGACTAGGTCCTCATTTCCCACTGAACGGATCATTGACTGGAAATAATTATGTCCGGCTACTTGGAGACCATTTGCAGCCATTGATGGACTTGATGTTCCCAAACAAAGATGGAATTTTTATGGATGACAATGCGTCCTGTCACCGGGTCCCAAATTGTTTGCGATTGGTTTGAAGAACATTCTGGACACTTCGGGTGAATGATTTGGCCACCCAGATCGCTCGAAATGAAGCATATCGAAGATTTGTGGGATGTAACCGATGTGTCAGTTCGTGCACAAAATCCTGCACCGGCAACACTTTCGCAATTATGGACGGCTATAGAGACAGCACGAAATAATATGCCTACAGGGAGGGGACTTCCACGACTTGTTGAGTCCATGTCACGTCGAATTGGTGCACTACGCCTGTCAAAAGAACGTCCGGAACGAAAATAGCAGGTACGTCATGAGTTTTGTCACATCAGTTCATACTGAGGGTAAGAGTAAAATAACCTTCCGACAGCAGTTTAGTTACTGTAGGTCGGAAAATTAGATGTAGACACTACTGTTGTGTGGACCACTGGCGTCTTAGCTGGCTAGTGCTGTGTACTCCAAAGGAAATGAACGGTGCATGGTGAAGAGTACTTTCTATCAATGTTAGCTATTTTCTGTTTTCTTCTATTTGAGGAAAATCACTACTTGTTTCCGTTAGCAACCTACTCTCTCTTGCTCTCACGATCCCCATTAGACTTATGCTATGGTGTCTGCAGAATAATCGCTGTTTTCTTCAAATAATGGCTCCCTTTTCATCCAGCGCGATTTAGCGAGAACAGCGCATCCTTTCTTCCCAAGATTCCCATTAAATAATCATGGGAAATTAATGTTTTCATTTTACCAAGCGAGCACGTGATGATAGAATAAATTACCTTCAATGATTTGCCGGCCGGAGTGGCCGAGCGGTTCTAGGGGCTACAGTCTGGAACCGCGCGACCGCTACGGTCGCAGGTTCGAATCCTGCCTCGGGCATGGATCAGTGTGATGTCCTTAGGTTAGTTACGTTTAAGTAGTTCTAAGTTCTAGGGGACTGATCACCTCAGAAGTTAAGTCCCATAGTGCTCCGAACCATTTGAACCTTAAACCTTTGTTTTTGTAGTATGAAAGCCGTACTTGCTAACGTTGCAACGTTGCTACTCAAAAAGATACCCACTCTGCACCGAAACAAACATGCTACGTATATAGTCAGGATAACAAATATCATACACACTACAATGAGGGCTTCCAGAAAATCATCCCAGCATTTTCCTTAATTTATTTAAGGAAATCACAGAAAACTCAAGTCAGGATGGTCGGACGGGGGCTTGAACCGTCGTCTCCACATTCATATTATACGCTGTCTCCACATATGAAACAGTTTAAGAGATAGTAGAACGATATCTGTAGAATTCGATGTACACGTAGGCGCGGAACGTCGACGACTGAGCGCCATCTTAACAGATTCCTTACTTACACTACTGGTCATTGAAATTGCTACACCAAGAAGAAATGCAGATGATAAACGGGTATTCATTGGACATATATATTATACTAGAACTGACATGTGATTACATTTTCACGCAATTTTGGTGCATAGATCCTGAGACATCAGTACCCAGAACAACCACCTCTGGCCGTAATAACGGCCTTGATACGCCTGGGCATTGAGTCAAACAGAGCTTGGATGGCGTGTACAGGTACAGCTGCCCATGCACCTTCAACACGATACCACAGTTCATCAAGAGTAGTGACTGGCGTATTGTGACGAGCCAGTTGCTCGGCCACCATTGGCCAATCGTTTTCAATTGGTGAGAGATCTGGAGAATGTGCTGGCCAGGGCAGCAGTCAAACATTTTCTGTATCCAGAAAGGCCCGTACAGGACCTGCAACATGCGGACGTGCATTATCCTGCTGAATTGTAGGGTTTCGCAGGGATCGAATGAAGGGTAGAGCCACGCGTCGTAAGACATCTGAAATGTAACGTCCACTGTTCAAAGTGCCATCATTGCGAACAAGGGGTGACCGAGACGTGTAACTAATGGCACCCCATACCATCACGCTGGGTGATACGCCAGTATGGCGATGACGAATACACGCTTCCAATGTGCGTTCACCGCGATGTCGCCAAACACGGATGCCACCATCATGATCTTGCTAAGAGAACATGGATTCATCCGAAAAAATTACGTTTTGCCATTGGTGCACCCAGGTTCGTCGTTGAGTACACCATCGCAGTCGCTCCTGTCTGTGATGCAGCTTCGAGCGTAACCGCAGCCATGGTCTCCGAGCTGCTAGTCCATGCTGCTGCAAACGTCGTCGAACTGTTCGTGCAGATGGTTGTTGTCTTGCAAACGTTCCCATCTGTTGACTCAGGGATCGAGACGTGGCTGCACGATCCGTTACAGCCATGCGGATAAGATGCCTGTCATCTCGACTGCTAGTGATACGAGGTCGTTGGGATCCAGCACGGCGTTCCGTATTACCCTCCTGAACTCACCGATTCCATATTCTGCTATTAGTCATTGGATCTCGACCAACGCGAGCAGCAATGTAGCGATACGATAAACCGCAATCGCGATAGGCTACAATCCGACCTTTAACACAGTCGGAAACGTGATGGTACGCATTTCTCCTCCTTACAGCCGCGCGGCATTAGCCGAGCGGTCTAAGGCGCTGCAGTCCTGGACTGTGCCGCTGGTCCGGCGGAGGCTCGAGTCCTCTCTCGGGCATGGGTGTGTGTGTTTGTCCATAGGATAATTTAGGTTAAGTATTGTGTAAGCTTAGGGACTGATGACCTTAGCAGTTAAGTCCCATAAGATTTCACACACATTTGAACATTTTTCTCCTCCTTACATGAGGCGTCGCAACAACGTTTCACCAGGCAACGCCGGTCAACTGCTGTTTGTGTATGAGAAATCGGTTGGAAACTTTCCTGATGTCAGCACGTTGTAGTGTCGCCACCGACGCCGACGTTGTGTGAATGCTCTGAAGAGCTAATCATTTGCATATCACAGCATCTTCTTCCTGTCGGTTAAACTTCGCGTCTGTAGCACGTCATCTTCGTGGTGTAGCAATTTTAATGGACAGTAGTGTATGTACCAAAGCGCAAATAGGATGACGTAAATGATGCTCGAGACTGAAAATTTTCCAAGTCCGGAGCTTGTCCCGGCGCCGTACCAAAGTGTGCTCTAGTGGCTCGGCACACACAGCCTTTTGGCGGTCAGTATTAAATTGTATTAACTTACGCAATCTATTGAGCACCCAGAGCACAGGATACTGAGATGAAGGCCAAGGCAACAAAGGAGAAGAAGAAATCGCTTCCCTTACCACTGCCCCATGTTGACCGGGCAGTAAGTAGAGGGTTAAAAGAAAATCTCGGATTTGAGCGCGACATTAGGTGCCTCTTTTGGAGCGCCTGTCAGCTCCTACTGTTCAGCTTACCCGCGAGTCAAACGAAAGGTTTTGTTAGCCCGATGTCCTTTGTTGGGCACTGACGTCGCAATCCTCATCGAAGAAAAGATGAGGTGGCATGCAGAAATTTTAAATCCGGGCTAGGAGACTAAGGGGGGATATTTGGAACCGAGGAGGAGGGGTGAAAGATACCAGCAGGTGGTGCGAGATACTCTGTCTCAGAGACCGTACGATACCTTGCAGAATACGATACCTGCAGCAGTAGCAGGAAGAATATTTAATAGCTACACTGAGTCTTATATGCGTGTCTCGAAAAATCATTCCACTCCAGCCGAGCTGAACGGTTCTTCACCAGTGCGGACCACAATAACGCTGTCTTGTAAACGCAGAAGGCGGTAAACTGTGGTTAGCGTCTTCCGCCTATCTTCCACGAAGTACTGCTTGTGCGGAAATGATGCAAGGATCTGGATGCCACTTCTTCTCTGACTCGAAATATTGAGAACAAACTCTCTTTGGATTCCACTAAATCGTGCAGCAAGACTGACAGTCATTGTTCCCCATTGGACGTTGGAACACTTTCCGGAAGCAGGCACGTTCCACTTTGCAACGAGATCCCTTGATATTTCTCTTTATACTGTTATCCTAGGTAGGTTTGACGTTTGGTGCCCGATTCGATCGTCGTCGTGGAAAAAACATGCCAGAGCGGAATCTCGTGAGGTGGCGTCCCGACCACTAACGTATGGGCCGGTTTCCTGGTTTAAATTCCAAACTTCTTCGTAGTGTAGACTGAGGTTATGATACTGTGAACAGAGCCCTCTGTGCATTTCTACTGTATAACTGGCACCCCGAGAGAGATTATCCATTTCCTGGTACCAGGACTGATCGTCTTTAACTTGAAGAAAAAAAATGCAACTCACATCCTGTAGGCACCCCTGCCAATCATCTACAACGAAGAGTTACGCATAAGAGACAACGATCTTAATACGCTGAACTCCGGAGTCCGAGGTGTCTGGGTAGTGTCACCGCCTCGCAAAGCAGAGGTCTTGGGTTCAATACTCGAAGCGGACTAGTGTATGAGTGTTAGTTGTGCTCTTAGTGTGTGTCCCGTATGTGCATCACAATATTCGCTGTTAGCCATTAAAACTGGAACATCTGGAAGAACTGTAGATAACGGAATTATCCTTACTGTCTCTATATATTAAGAGAAGGAATACTTGATGAGACTTTTAGGTGGTTTGGTGGTATATGGGGTGAGAATTCAGCACAAAAAGCTGCAACTTGTGGCACCAACGATGTCTGTAAATCAGTTGGGCATCGAGTTGAAATGGTATTGGGTCAGATATGAGTACATCATTCCCTGCTGCTTCATCTCTGTTCTGTATCAGAGTTTATCAATGGTAGCGGCTGGCGAGTGGTGGGGTGGCAGTCTCTCGGCCACCCAGGACCAGATCTTCATGCATTTAGAAGTGATGGGTGCCTTGGTTAGGTCTGCAGCTGTGTTACTCATTTCGTAGAGTAAATGAGTCCCCCAAAGAACAACGAATGTTTTGTTTAGCTTTATTTGGGATTTCAACAACTGCAAAAACATGCCGAAAATTTTATTTTTCGAAAGGACCGGAGAACCATGGCACTAGCAGCTGCATTGCGTCATGGGCCTTACAGGTCGCCTGTTCTCTCGGTAAGTCACCTTCTTTATGTTTTTTATTGAAGGACTGTGTCCAAGCAAATAAAGTTCGCAAAAAAAAAAAAAACTGGTAGCTTACTGGTGGATTCTTTGCTCTACAGAAGGAATAAAGCAACTGCAGACCCAACCAAGGCACACTTCAGGTTGAATTGCATCAAGATAACGTTACCCTACTAACAGAATGGAAACAAACTTCCTGAAACCAGTCTGCAATAAAGTTTGGGGATAAAAAAGCTATGGCTGTTTGGTAGATCCACAATCAGAAGCTTTCAGTGGACGAGTGTTTGGAACAACGTACTGACCAGGGCAACAGTCGAACACCCTCTGTACCGATGAAGATCACGAGACAGCGATAACATGCGCACTTGTGTTGTAAAAATATAGCTTCTCGGAGACCTCGAAGCTAGGACACAGCCATCGGTATTAACACATTAGAAATGTAACGGCTGCTCTCCGAATTACACGACATACGAACCGAAGCTGATCGTGTTGTGTATCCAACGGCAGCCCATAACGTCGCAGTAGGTGATGGTCCCCCATGGCGATGACGAATACAGCCTGGCAACGTTCGTTCTCTTCATGCAATCGGACAAAGTTCATCCTTTTCTCTGTCTTCGTACACAGATACATCCGTCGTAATGCCGTACGCAGAAATAGTAGAGGCAGTGCTGTCGTGCAGACGACTAGCGCCGCGATTCTCTCTCTGCTCGCCGCGTCAAGGGGAGGCGCGGAAATGGCTGTCCGTGGCGCTTCACACGACGCCTCATTGTCCGAGTGCATACTGGCCTTTCTGTAAACAAGCCCAGTTACGAACGCACCGTAAAATGGGCTGAACAGAAACACTGCGGTGAATAGAAACGGCCAACTTCCCAAGAAGTTCTATGCTATCGTGTCGGTAGACAAATGGGGATATCATTCAAAGATTTTAAAATTGTGCTTCTGTAGGGATCCACAGCCTCTAAATGCTTAATAAAAGGTAGCATTGGCCCTGGTATGCTGTAACGCAGACTACCTTTATTTAAATCGTGCGATTAGCTAATTTGGACTGTGCGGCTGGTCCCGGCGGAGGTTCGAGTCCTCCCTCGGGCATGGGTGTGTGTGTGTTTGTCCTTAGGATAATTTAGGTTAAGTAGTGCGTAAGATTAGGGGCTGATAACCTTAGCAGTTAAGTCCCATAAGATTTCACACACATTTGAACATTTGATTAGCTAATTTTCTCGACTTCTCATTTGCAATAACCTGTAAAACCAACGTGGAGGAATATCACATACTCTGCTACATCTCCGTACCTCGCCATGTATAAGTAACACTCGCACAACCCACATTAATACACCACCTGACCGTGCAATATTCCTGTTTACATGTGTAATATTACGTATTACATGTCGAAATTGTAAAATTATTTTTCACTGCACTTAAAAAGTAGACGTTAAATATTTTCCTTAACATTGGGAATGGATGCACATTAACATGACAAATTTAAATGTGACATCATATTGGGAACTTTTCTCTAAGTAGTACAGCTTGAGCCAACGGCCTTGCCACAGTGGTTACACCTGTTCCCGTCAGATCACCGAAGCGCCGTTGGGCTTGGATGGATCACTGTCTGGGTCTGCCGAGTGTTGTTGGCGTACGTGGTGCACTCGGCCCTTGTGAGGCCAATTGAGGAGCTACTTGACTGAGAAGAAGAGGCACTGGCCATGAAAACTGACAATGGCTGGGAGTGCAGTGTGCTGACCACATGCTCCTGCATATCTGCATCCAGTGATGCCTGACCCATGAGGATGACATGGCGGCCGGTTGGTCCCATTGGGCCTTCACAGCTTGTTCAGACGGTGTTGTATTACAGCTTAACAACTAACAGCAGCTCATATGATGATTTTTTTTTAAAAAAAAACATACGTACATTCAAACACTGTAGCACTGTCGACAGCAAAATTCAGAGGCACATTACATGTATTGGTGACGTGCCAGACCTAGTTGATGTGTTGTATATCAGACAATCACCAAAATAAAGGCTACTTAAGGACATACAAACAGCCATAATAAATATTTCATTCAGTACAAGAAAAATAATATATTAAATAAATGCAAATTTCATAAAATATTGGAAAATGAACAATTCATTAATTGCTGGCAAGACATAATTAACGAATGCCTTGTATCTTTGGTCGTCAGTGCCTGAAGGCTACGTTTAGGCACACAGAAGCCAGCCTATTTGACATTTTTTTACAGAAGAGTAATCCATAGAAATCCAATTTTCATAATATTTTTAAAAATTATTTTATTTCCGACAAACCAGCAGAATCCTCTTATAGAGCACAGTTGTTACACATAAACATGAGTCTATATGTTTGCCTTATATTTCGGCAAGAAGATAATTAATGATAGTAGGTAACGAAAACGCAGAAGATTGGGAGCGTAAGCGACACTCATTTCTTTGTGCATCTTATTGGACGCATGAGGGCGCCAAAACGATCCTCTAAAAACATGTATATCATCTTACCTTAAGTAAATACATATTAACCCATCACATTATTTGAGATAACGTATAGAATCAAGTAACAAAGTTAAGAAAACCTACGTAGAAATTATTCCATTATGTACACTGAGTAAAAGATATGAACTGTTACACATACCTTAATGAGAGAAAATAGGTGTTAAAGTGGTACTGATTAGCATGTTTTTAGAAAATACATAGAGGGTGCCAAAAGATAAGAAAACTTTTTAACAACTTTTTAGCATCTGTCAGCCAATATATGGCTTTGAGCGCTATGGGACTTAACATCTGAGGTCATCAGTCCCCTAGACTTAGAACTACTTAAACCTAGCTAACCTAAGGACATCACACACATCCATGCCCGAGGCAGGATTCGAACCTGCGACCGTAGCGGCTGCGTGGTTCCACGCTGGAGCGCCTAGAACCGCTCGGCCACAAGGGCCGGCTATCAACCAGTATACAATGCAGGGCAAGAAAGTAGCCAAATGGCACCTGCAATAAAAGTGTAGCAACCAATATTGGGTATGTCACGTATTTCATGGGTTACACTATGTGATACTATCACAATATAAAATAAAATACCTTAGGGGCTAGTTCAATTTAAACGCAAAATAACGTGGAAAGACAACGTTGTAAAATGGAAATGAATGTTTCTGAAACAGAAGCGCCTGCATGAAGAGTATGAGGCCACATAAAAGTGGGACTAACACCGAAATATAAGCCGGCCGGAGTGGTCGTGAGGTTCTAGGCGCTACAGTCTGGAACCGCACGACCGCTACGATCGCAGCTTCGAATCCTGCCTCGGGCATAGATGTGTGTGATGTCCTTAGGTTAGTTAGGTTTAAGTAGTTCTAAGTTCTAGGGGACTGATGACCTCAGATGTTAAGTCCCATAGTGCTCAGAGCCATTTGAACCATTTTGAACCGAAATATGAAGTGTGCAAAAATTAACAACATATTCTTAAAAAAAGTTCATGACAGAACATTCACTACAGCATACATAAGGACTCCAAAACATTGTTATCACAACCACTTTTATGCATTTAATATTATGCAAAATACATGGTAACACATCACATTATTTGAAGAAGGATAGATCGTAGCCAGATAGCAAGATTAAGGAAAGCAGAGGTAAATATTATAGCACGATGTACATCGAGTAAAGGTATGAGTTAATACAAAGTACATATTAAGATTAAACAACACGACAAATACAAGATGCAGGGCAGGGCAGCAAACAAGCAACACTTACAATAAGAAATGTAGAGGACACTATTGGTTACGCTATGTAATAATGACATAAAAAGTATTCTGTTGTCATGATATAAAATACGTTATAAAGTTATGAAACAACTGTAAAAACCTTTGGGGTCAATTCAATGTAAATCCAAATTCTGAAAGACAGATGAAACTGAAACATGAAAACGAATATGTATGATGTAGAAATACTCAGAAGAAATGGTACGGGTCTGCACGAGGGTAAAAACATCAAAATACAATAAACGGAAACTAACATAATATCATTTTAAAATTCTGCTTATGAAATCCGTTTGTTCATTTAGAACACGCTCTGGATGTTTACTAAAAGCAGAATAAATTTTCATTTCTTGATATTCATCAGGAATATGTAAAACTTCTAGAGCATTAAGGCCATATACATTATGTGTGTTAGCATGTAAGTAATTGCTGAATGTAGATTTTTTACTGGTACTCATATTTCCATATTCCCTCAGCCTAGTTCCAAAGCTCTTCCCCGTTACACAAGCAAGCAGGAATGTTGCACATTAAGGTGGTATATTATGTGAGTTGTGTAATGTGTTACTTATACATGGCGATGTATGGTTATGTATGCAGACAATGTGGTACTCTTTCACATTGGTTTTATAGACCCTTGTAAACGAAAAGTCGTCAAAATTAGCTAATCACACGATTTAAATAAAAATCAACTACGTAACAGCCTACTGAGGACCATGTTTTCTTATTATTCTATATTATTCAAAGATTTTATTTGTCTAGATTGGTACTGGGCCAATATAAGAGGGAAATTATGAATTTCAGGGTTGACGAAGCTGTCAGTTGATGTTCTGTTCACTCTATTACCAACATCAGACGTTTCTGCTGAACTTGCTCATTTTGAACTTAGTTTGCAAGTACCAAACTAAATTGTGTTGTTTTAGTTTAAGTACATGATATGCAAATTTGCAGTACCGTTCCATTAACCGAAAGTTTGATTCTAATGTACACTTAAATCTCATTTGTGTACCGGCTAATTGAAAATGTAGGGTTGTGTTTCTGAATTTGTGGATTGAATAGATACAGCAATCGCCGGTGTTCCTTCGTAAGAAGACTAAGAGTCCGACGGAAATGAAGATCCACCTGGCACTGTTCTCAACCCAGGAGTTTATACTGTGCATAAAGCAGCTGGAAAAAGTAAGCAGTCATTTGGTCGATACGCCTGTAATTTTTTTATTTGCAAGGCAGCAGTTGAACTGATGTTCCCTGAAAAAACAAGACCGCTTAAACACATTTATTTTAACAGACGAGGAGTAGCGTTCTAGTCAAGCAGATGTTATTTGAAAGTTCTTCGCTGTTTCTGGGGTACCATTTGTAGGTTCAAAGACAACATTTTTAAACATGATGTCAACGACTGTATGATTAACTAACAAAGCAAGTTAATCAGTTTGATTTTAAAATATAGTAATTGAAGCTATAACAACTTTTCTTTGAAAAATAGAAAAAGTTACGGTATGAATAATAGTGTTTTTGTACATCTATTCTTCTTTAATATCTTCTATATTTGTTTCATATTGTACTAAGTAAAACACACTAATTAATTAGTGAAGATTACACCTCCCATTTACTGTCTACTGTTATGATCAAATTTCTGTGCACTTCGCACTGTCTTCAGGTTTAAATGTATGGTTTTCTTAAACACTATTATCTTTGTGAAAGTTGCCCTGTTTCAGTTCTGAGTTCGTCCTATTAAACCGAAATCCGATTCGCTATTAATATACGCCTCACCTTACTATGTAAACAGTTCTACAATGTGTTGTTACTAATTCCTAGTCATCGAATCTTCAAACTCATTACCGCTCGAATTTCAGTGTTTCTATACGGTATCTGCTATACCCTCATTCACAACACAGTTAACTGGATGAACTACGCTGATCATTGCAAGAAAAATGGCAGAAAGCCTTATAAGAAGACATTTTCAACTGATATGAAGGAATATATCATCACACCGCTCTTTGTAACGCGGCAAGAGCAAACGTCTGTTCCAAGGTAGGTAGTGCTGTGTTGAAGACACAGGAAGTTGTCAGCATGAGCAGGCAGTGGTTGAAATGTGTACAAAGGTGACAATCCTTCGAATAGTATTTTTCTGGAATTGAGAACAAGCAGGCAGTTTGGTCATTTGACAGTAAATATTGCAGTGGACGTTTGAAAGCCACGTGCAGCTATGAGAGAAGGAACATCTCGGAGCATTTACTGGGGACAGAATGCTAGGTCCAAGATTTCTCCCAAGGTGTGCAGACAATGCGTTCGGTCGACGGGGCTGGAAAGGGCCTACCTGACCTACCTGTTAGGCGCCTCTTGTGAACAAATGTACTTATTACGGAATGGTTTGTTAATAGGGGGTTGGACCTCCACTTGTCCGTAATACAGCTGAGATTCTTCTTGGAATACCAGTATGTGACGTACATTCTCCAGTGGAATGTTATGCCACTCTTCGATTAGGATCTCTTCTAACTCCTGTAGTGACGTGGGAGGCGGAAATCTAACCTGAAGCCTGCGCTCCAATACCACCCATAAGGGTTCAGTAATGTTGAAGACGGGGGACTGAGCTGGCCAGGAAAGACGCTGCAATTCAGTTGCATGCTCCTCGTACCACGATTGCACTGTCCTGGTTGTGTGAATGAGTACATTATCGTCCTGAAATGTGGCATCATTTGAATCATGGGGTGCACCTGATCACCTAAAATGCTCGCATAATCGTTGGCCGTAACACGGCTTTTGAGAGTAATGATGGGACCAGCAGAATACCACGATATGGCTGCCCACACCATCACACTTCCACCTCCATGCTTAACCGTTGGAATAAAGCAATGAAGATTGTAGGTTTCTTTTGGCGTTCTCCATACGTAAACCCGGCCCGATGTTGGAAATAACGAAACGTTGACTCTTTGGATTATATGACATGTGTCCACCTATCAGCCGTCCAGGATTTATGCTTCTGACACCATGTTTTATACTTGTTTGTGTTGATTGTCGTCACTAATGGTTTCAGTATAGCAACTCGTCCATGAATATTCGCTTTATGGAGTTCTAGGCGTGCAATGTCGATAGATACGGGGTCTCGAAGATGGTTGTTGAGCTCCGCAGTCACTTTAGCCGCCGTTGTTTTGTGTTGTTTTGACACAGTTCGTGTTAGCCTACCACTATCTCAGTCATTTAGTTTTGATTTGCGCCTACTGTTATGTTTACTCGATAATGTTTTTCCGTGTTTTCTGTATGTTGTGATGACTGTTGAAACGGTTGCTCTTGAAACATTCAATAAGGTGGTTGTCTTGGCTACAGATGCTCCAGCTAATGGGGCCCCCACAATCTGCCCTCTTTGGTACACTGTTAGGTCTTTCATTGCACATCGACCTCGGCCTCTGAATGCAAATACGAAGTGTGCACTACTTGTAAACAATCTGCACTGGTCCCTAGCCCTTTCTAACACGCAGAGTCCAGCGCGACACGTGTCTTACCTGCACTGCTGACCGTCAAACATAACCATCCCATTACTGGCACTGTTCACATTATTTTGCCTATCCTTGTAGATCCGTACGAAACGACATAACCATCCCATTACTAGCACGGTTCACATTATTTTGCCTGTCCCTTGTAGATCCGTACGTATCAATTACTAACCGCACCAAATAGAACGCACTAATATAGCCATCACATTTCTACGGTTCGGAAATTAAAAAAATAAAATAAAATTGCAGTACTAATCGTATATCGGCCGTGTACAAAGTTGTTGTTGTTGTTGTGGTCTTCAGTCCTGAGACTGGTTTGATGCAGCTCTCCATGCTACTCTATCCTGTGCAAGCTGCTTCATCTCGCGGTACGTACTGCAGCCTACATCCTTCTGAACCTGCTTAGTGTATTCATCTCTTGGTCTCTCTCTACGATTTTTACCCTCCACGCTGTCCTCCAATACTAAATTGGCGAACCCTTGATGCCTCAGTACATCGAAAATTTGAGATACGAGCTTAAAGTATGCCTCAGAACATGTCCTACCAACCGATCCCTTCTTCTAGTCAAGTTGTGCCACAAACTCCTCTTCTCCCCAATTCTATTCAGTACCTCCTCATTAGTTAAGTGATCTACCCATCTAATTTTCAGCAATCTTCTGTAGCACCACATTTCAAAAGCTTCTATTCTCTTCTTGTCCAAACTATTTATCGTCCATGTTTCACTTCCATACATGGCTACACTCCATACAAATGCCGGCCGCGGTGGTCTAGCGGTTCTAGGCGCGCAGTCCGGAACCGCGCGACTGCTACGGTCGCAGGTTCGAATCCTGCCTCGGGCATGGATGTGTGTGATGTCCTTAGGTTAGTTAGGTTTAAGTAGTTCTAAGTTCTAGGGGACTGATGACCACAGTAGTTAAGTCCCACAGTGCTCAGAGCCATTTGGCTCAATCCATACAAATACTTTCAGAAACGACTTCCTGATACTTAAATCTATACTCGACGTTAACAAATTTCTCTTCTTCAGAAACGCTTTCCTCGCCATTGCCAGTCTAGTATCCTCTCTACTTCGACCATCATCAGTTATTTTGCTCCCCAAATAGCAAAACTCCTTTACAACCATAAGTGTCTCATTTCCTAATCTAATTCCCTCAGCATCACCCGAGTTAATTCAACTACATTCCATTATCCTCGTTTTGCATTTGTTGATGTTCATCTTATATCCTCCTTTCAAGACACCGTCCATTCTGTTCAACTGCTCCTCCAAGCCCTTTCCTGTCTCTGACGAATTACAATGTCATCGGCGAACCTTAAAGTTTTTATTTCTTCTCCATGGATTTTAATACCTACTCCGAATTTTTCTTTTGTTTCCTTTACTGCTTGCTCAATATACAGATTGAATAACATCGGGGAGAGGTTACAACCCTGAAACTTCCTGGCAGATTAAAACTGTGTGCCCGACCGAGACTCGAACTCGGGACCTTTGCCTTTCGCGGGCAAGTGCTCTACCATCTGTGCTACCGAAGCACGACTCACGCCCGGTCTCACAGCTTTACTTCTGCCAGTACCTCGTCTCCTACCTTCCAAACTTTACAGAAATTCTCCTGCGAACCTTGCAGAACTAGCACTCCTGAAAGAAAGGATATTGCGGAGACATGGCTTAGCCACAGCCTGGGGGATGTTTCCAGGTTACAACCCTGTCTCACTCCCTTCCCAACCACTGCTTCCCACTCATGTCCCTCGACTCTTATAACTGCTATCTGGTTTCTGTACAAATTGTAAATAGCCTTTCGCGCCCTGTATTTTACGTTGTCAAAAGCTGTCTCTAGGTCTACAAATGCTAGAAACGTGGGTTTGCGTTTTCTTAATCAAGCTTCTAAGATAAGCCGTAGGATATCCAAACTGATCTTCCCCGAGGTCGGCTCCTACCAGTTTTTCCATTCGTCTGTAAAGAATTCGAGTTAGTATTTTGCAGAAGTGGCTTATTAAACTGATAGTTCGGCAATTTTCACATATGTCAACACATGCTTTCTTTGGGATTGAAATCATTATATTCTTCTTGAAGTCTGAGGGTATTTCGCCTGTCTCATATATTTTGATCACCAGATGGTAGAGATTTGTCAGGACTGGCTCTCCCAAGGCCGTCAGTAGTTCTAATGGAATGTTGTCTACTCCTGGGGCCTTGTTTCGACTCAGGTCTTTCAGTGCTCTGTCAAACTCTTCACGCAGTATCATATCTCCTTTTTCATCTTCATCTACATCCTCTTCCACTTCCATAATATTGCCCTCAAGTACATCGCCCTTGTATAGACCCTCTATATACTCCTTCCACCTTTCTGCTTTCCCTTCTTTGCCTAGAACTGGGTTTCCATCTGAGCTCTTGATATCCATACAAGTGGTTCTCTTTTCTCCAAAGGTCTCTTTAATTTTCCTGTAGGCAGTATCTATCTTCCCCCTCGTGAGATAAGCCTCTACATCCTTACATTTGTCCTCCAGCCATCCCTGCTGTGTAAAGTATAAAAGAAAATTTACGACCTAGTTGTTTTAGGACATTTCTTTGCCAAACAAAAATGTCATCAGTTAAAGGACAAAAATGGTTCAAATGGCTCTGAGCACTATGGGACTTAACATCTATGGTCAGCAGTCCCCTAGAACTTAGAACTACTTAAACCTAACTAACCTAAGGACAGCACACAACACCCAGCCATCACGAGGCAGAGAAAATCCCTGACCCAGCCGGGAATCGAACCCGGGAACCCGGGCGTGGGAAGCGAGAGCGCTGCCGCACGACCACGAGATGCGGGCAGTTAAAGGACATCTTTTACTACCAATATGACGTTTTTCGTCATTCTATTACAACAAAATGTAGGCTACCGTTAATGACGCTATTTCTAGAGGTCCTCAATGTGCTGGTGTTTTGAAAAAGCCTCAAGTGTGTGAAAAGTACGATCATGAAAGTCGATACACAGTTATTTACGTCTTCGATATACCGTATAATGTCAAAATGACGTCACGTTTGCAAGAAGTCTTGAGAGATGAGTGTTACCCACATGAGAAGAGACTACACGCACCAATTTATGGGCGGACAGAGCGATCGACGAATTTCGTGGCAGTTTACACACGTCCCGACCGACTGCACTCAGCAATTACCGGTGCCGCCCTGTTGTGATTTGTTTACCTTAAGTTTATTGAGTGCACGTTCTACGAAATCACGCTTGGTGGTTTGCCTTGGGTTTGTTAGAGGTAACAAGACGAAAAAAAGCCGAGGAAAAACACCGGACAAAGGAGAGGCTAATTCAAGGAAAGAAATTTACCCACGTGCTGTTACTTAAGCAGGCCGGACTCGGTGGCCGAGCGGTTCTAGGCGCTACAGTCCGGGACCGCGCTGCTGCTACGGTCGCAGGTTCGAATCCTGCCTCGGGCATGGATGTGTGTAATGTCCTTAGGCTAGTTAGGTTTAAGTAGTTCTAAATCTAGGGGACTGATGACCTCAGATATTAAGTCCCATAGTGCTTAGAGCCATTTGAACCATGAAAGGTGGCTACACCGAGTCACAGCGCCATAGATTGCGCAAAAGATTATTATTCCGCCGCCTCCACTGGTGCAGCAGTAGTTGAGAGGATGTCGAGGGCAGTAGCAATTCAGAGGATGTCGAGTGCAGTTGTTGTTCTGTTGTGCGAGAGAGTAGATGTTGTTCGGTTGGTGTAATGTATAGATGGAAGATGTTGCAATTATCACAGTGTATTTTTCGTCAATATATATTGAGGCAAAAAAAAGTATTACAAATTTCTTTAACGACAATGTCTCTTGGTCACAGGTTCAGTCAACAAAGCATCTGGCTCGTGTCCATGTATTAGACTTGTAATTCTGGTTTCCATGTGCAATTATAGTATTTCTGGTTTTTCAATTAGTTCATTGTAAATGGTGTTTAAAATATCTTGTCGTATTGAGGAAGAACCGAGCCAGATACATGAACGTTGAGTCACACTATCACACACAGAACAGTTACACTTGTGCTTTGTTGTTTCGTAGCTTTTATAGTTGCAGGGGACTTAATTAATCAACTGTGTTAATGGAAAGTTCTTGTCATTCTTTATTTTTATTTTATGCTGTCAGATTGCTTGCTAATACTACTCAGGGCCAACCGGTTACGAGACTTCGTAACAGGACACACAGCTACTAAAATTATTGCATCTTTTTTTTTAAGTAAGCCCCCATTCAACCATTTTTGTTACTTAAGCACTTGGGAGCCGATGATTTTCGTAACTAAGAATAGATGAATCATGTATTTTGGAGATGCTGCATATCTTCAAACTATTCATAACGAAAAAGAATACAATCCTGAGACAGGCTGTAAGCTGCAAGGAGTGTCTGATATCTACTTTACGATTTCTAGCCAGTGGTAGAAGTTGAAGAATCTCAGATTCATCTCTGTTGTATCCCCACAATTATTAACTAAAATGATGCCTGAAATCGGCAACGTGATTTACAGTTTTCTGAGGAAATACATCGTGGTAAAGTAAAGTAAATAAAACAAAAGACGTCCATGTATCTTACAAGATTACCTCAAAGTTTAAGAAACTCATTTCGAATTCGAAGAAGCAGGACTACACTAAAAGATGCAATACAACAGATACATAAGAAATGATGCAATTAACAACAGTTAGAACTGTAAAAAAATTTGCACACTTTTCTCTTAATACCAGAGTACTTGAATACAGACTTGACTAATTTTAGCACCTATAACAACGAAACAAGTACATTTTACGCATTAGTGTCCATTGAATGTTCATATTTCGGTTTTTAGATTTCGTTCCCGGTAAGTATCAGAAACAATACCAAAAAACAGAAATACTGAGGGTCGACGGACTTTTATTCTCTCTATGTACTACACGAAATCATTATGGATTCGTTAAAAAAATGAAAAAAGTGCTTCATTTCTCGCTTGTATATTACTATAGTCCTTGCACGACGTGTCCCATTGTAATATCACATTTTATTACGGAGATAACTGTGTCATACTGCTGTGTGTACGAACCAAAGACGTTATTCCTTGCATAAGAAAGCGAACATTGTCATTAGTTACCCTTGATTTCTATTATCTCTGTTGTTGAGTCACTGCGTTTACATGCGACACACTTTCCGAAAGACGAAAACCGAATTTCGGAAACCGTTTTTCACTGTCGTCTTTACACGGTTAACGTCTGAAGCGAAGCTGTTGCAGTTTCTAATTTAGTCAGCACAGTCGCTATTTCTCCTCAATTAGACGAGGTGGAAACAGCTCCACTCTAATATCACAACTTATCCTCCACCGTACAAAAAGCTACTCCGTCCATATTAGCCGAATTTTTTTTTTAGATAAGACGAAACTGATAGCCCAAGCACGTTTCTACCTGGAACTGAAAATAGATTGCGGTATCGGAAAACCGGCAACTAGAAGCGGATTTCCAGAATCGATTTTGAGGGGTTTACACGACAATCCAGAAGCGGTATTGGGAAAAACGGTTTAGATAATCCGGTTTTAGGAACCCAGTGTAATGTTAATGACTCTGATAAAGACGAAGGGAACTTAAAATTGTGAGCATTAAGTATTACAACTAGATTGTAAGAGTAACATTTTTGTATAAGGGCTGGCCGCTGTGGCCGTGCGGTTCTAGGCGCTTCAGCCCAGAACCGCGCTGCTGCAACGGTCGCAGGTTCGAATCCTCCTCGGGCATAGATGTGTGTGGTGTCCTTACGTTAGATAGGTATAAGTTGTTCTAAGTCTAGGTGACTGATGACCTCAGATGTTAAGTCCCATAGTGCTTAGTGCCATGTGAACGATTTTTTTGTGTTCAGGGAAGAAATAAACGAGTGCTCATCTCTGATAAACAATTAGGTGAGACTCGAACGTAATTTCTAGTCATTCTAATTGCTACAGAACGTTCCAGCTACACTACGTCGACATGGAGTAGAAGGGACGCTGGCCGGATTGGCGAACAAACTTGGAAATGAAAACGGCGACTTTCTAGAGACTCAAGAGCATTCAACAAGAAATCTGCCACAGTTCTTTACGAACATATTACCACAAGACAAAACACACACAAGGCGAGTTTGGTTTCAATGGATATTTCAATAGACCATTTGAAAACCAACAATAATGCTAATCTTGTCTACAAAATCACAAAATACAACAAAACCAACAACAACAGGTACCTCAAACAGCTGTAGTTTTTAAAATTCCTCCAGAAATTTTGTCCTTCATGTTTCGTCCTCCTTGACCCTGTCAAGTATATCAGAACAGTAAATTCCACGCGCAATGACAAAAGATGTATTTTAGTCGGGCGGTCGGCACGACAGCCCTACACACGGCACAATTTATTGCTCTGTGTGGCAGTGGGGAGGTGGAGGGGGGCGGTCGGCTGTCAAGTAGTCCCACACGTCGTGACAAGGAATGTTCGTTGGTCGGTCGGTCAAAAGGTATACACACGCATAATTCGTTGGTCGGTCGGTTGATTGGGGCGTGTGTAGGGCCTCTTACTGTTACCCTAATAAGAAACAGTGTAGACCTCTCACTACAGTCCTGTGTCGTTATTCAAATATATGTCACAATGTTGACACAACTACAGGATGGCGCTTCCGCGCATAGAGGCGGGGCGATAGGAAAGTGTGGAGGGGATGAAGTCTTTTTTTTATTTTATTTGGCCTTTGAGTGTGTACTCAATTTAGCCATTGGCAACACATAGTGACAATGTACACATAATTGAATAAACAAATACAGAAATGCATATTTACAAGAATAAAAAGCTTAACTGTTACAGTTTTGTACATAATGTTTTAAAAATTGAATTGAATTGAATTGAAAAATAATTAAAAGTGTCTTGGCTTACAGTTCACACCAATTCTGAAATATCTTCATCAGCAAGACATATTTTTAATTGACGTACACCATTAAAAGATTGTGACTAGTACTCTTGATGAAGTTAACTATCACTTTATATAGACGAACGTCTTTAGTACACAAAAGAGAAGAAGCTGATTGAGGAAGATGGTAGCCCATACTCAGCAATGTCTTCAGAAAGACCAACCGTTCACGGTCAAATTTGGGGCACATAAATAAGATGTGGTTGACATCAGCTTCCGACTCAGGATCACACTCACATGCTGGTGAACTGTAAACGTTGATCCGATGTAGATATTGTGGGAAAGAGGCATGATTGAAGCGGAGTCTTGTGATGGTAGAAATCGTGGATCGGTCCAGATGTGTCCTCATGAACCACGGCTGTGAAGGAATCCGAGGTTGTAGCACTGGGTAATAAGCGCCATTTGTCTGTTGAGAAACGTTCCACATTTCCTGCCATTGTTGTCTTGCGTGATCCTTGACTTCACGTAAGTAGTCTGTATAAGGAAGGTGCAGATCCAGGACGGTGCCTAAGGTTGCCGCTTCTTTGGCTAATGCATCGACTTCATCATTATAGAGGATACCAGAGTGGGAAGGTACCCACAACAAGTGGATCGTCCGGCCCGTGCGTGTGCTGCGAATATATTCAGATATCACATCCAAGATATAACTGTTGGTTGTTTTGTTCCATCGACTGTACTGAATGTTTTTAAGAACGCTTTGCGAGTCAGATACTATCAATATCTTGGGGAAGGAAGTGCTAGAGACAAACTTAAGTGCTTCCAAAACTGCCACTGTCTCCGCCGTAAAAACAGAAGTGCGCGGATCTGGATCTGAGGGCAGAAAAAAGCGCATCCTGTACACTCTTCTTGCGGAATTTTGGAGCCATCGGTATTTACAAAGAGAAAACCCGGCCATTGTGCTTGAACGAGACGATTGAAGCCAACGTTGACATTGGTACTGTCCAGCCAGGTCGTACTTAAATAATGGACTGGGATCTGGGAGCAGAGCGTTTGAAGATCATATTCAAAAACAGGTGGATGCGCTGAACGCCGTATAGAATGTATGACAGGTGACCAAGTGTCAAAGCTGGCACAAACGGCTGGCACTTTATTCCTTCTGTGGGATGCAATCCACAGTCGATAAATGCAGTCTCCACTTTGATAGACGGAACTGTCCATAATGGCCATGCCTTGAATGTAGAATTTGTCCGATAACATTTGGCGCCTAATGCTCAAGGGCATCTCCCCTGCTTCTATTAAAAGGGCGTTGGTGGGCGTCGATCGCATGGCTCCAAGACAGGTACGTATCGCTATATATTGAAGAGTATCTAATTTGGAGAGATGAATCTTTGACGCAGTGTGGTAGAATTGACAGCCATAGTCTAATCGAGATCGAATTATCCCTCGGTACATGGTGAGTAAAACACTCTGGTGCGCTCCCCACCAGACACGAGTGAGTGATCTGATTACATTTAAACCTTCTTCACACTTGGTAACGGTGGATCGGATGTGGGGCGCCCAGCTTAACCGAGAGTCAAAAATCATCCCCAGAAATCGAACGTGAGATTTTATTTGGAAGGTGTACTTGCCACAGATAATGTGATCTTCAGTGCGAGCTGTCGTCGACTTGGAGAAGGGAACGACTGCTGATTTCTCAGCCGAGATCCCCAGCCCATTGATAGAGAGCCACTCATCGATGTGTGCGATGGTTGTGGTTAATGCCATTTTGGCCTGAAGATATGAAGCAGCTGTAGAATAAACACATATATCATCAGCATACTGTAGGATTTTTGTGGGGGGAGTAAGTATGCGTTCTAGGTCGTGCGTATATAGAGTATACAGGAGAGGACTTAAAATTGCACCTTGCGGCAAGCCCTGGGAGACATAAGAAGGTCCGATCATGGTGCCTTTGAAACGGACGTAGATCGTTCTGTGAGTA
Organism: Schistocerca piceifrons; assembly: GCF_021461385.2. Lineage (NCBI taxonomy): Eukaryota > Metazoa > Arthropoda > Insecta > Orthoptera > Acrididae > Schistocerca > Schistocerca piceifrons. The sequence continues at coordinate 9,731,234 of NC_060143.1, forward strand.
ATCAGGGTACTGATACCGTAGATCATCCGTGATGGAATTCCGAGTCCTGCCAGCCTGTCCGAGAGTATCGGTATTTGTACGTGATCATATGCACCCTTAACGTCAAGAAAAACTGCCACTACTGTCTCTTTCGTTTGAAAGGCTGACGTGATATCCATAATAAGCAAAAACAGGTTATCCATGGTCCCTTTGCCTTTTCTGAAGCCGTATTGACTCCGAGGCAACAAATTACTTTTTTCAAGCCACCATTCTAGTCTCCTTTTTAGTATTCGTTCCAGTGTTTTTGCAACACACGACGACAAGGCAATAGGTCTATAATTAGTACCGACATTTGGATCTTTACCACTTTTGAGAATTGGAATTATTACTTGCGTCTTCCATGTTGATATGAGGTCTTTCTGCATCCAGTACTGATTAAAAGTGTTCAAGAGAAAGTCTTTCGCTTCTATAGGCAGGTGTGCAAGCATAGAGTAGTGTATATGATCAATGCCAGGGCAACTGTCGCTCGATACTTTAATAGCTTCGTTGAGTTCTTGTTTAGAGAAACGACGAAGGAGAACATGATAGCGGTCTTCTTCAGCAGGGAACCGATGGTTTAAAAATGGCACCGTGGGAGGAGCGATTGTATCTATGAATTCCTCTAACCAGGCCGTGGTAGCAGGAGGGGAGGAAGACAGTCTTCTTGTTCCAAAAGCTTTTATTTTATGCCAGTTGCTTGCCATACTGATTTCATTATTTAGGGACACGCAAAATTGTTTCCAACTGTCCTTCTTGGTTTTCTTTAGGAATTTGTTAACTCGCGCATTCACTTTTTGCACAGCCAAGAAGTTGTCCAATGAAGGATTCTGGCGATAGGTTTTCAAGGCGAGTCGTCGCTTCGCAACTTCCCGAGAGCATTCAGAATTCCACCAAGGAGGAGAACGGTGCTTCGTTACTGTAAACTCTTTTTTCTTAGGGATGCTGATGCCAGCTGCGACGTTCATAGCATTGAGTAAAACTGGGTATGCATCTTCGTCCCGTAAGTCACGTCCCGTATTTGCGAGTGCCCGCCGAACCGTTTCCTTATAAGAGGCCCAATTGGCTTCCTTGATTTTCCACGTACTATTAGAGTAACAGATGTGCGTAGTATCGACGTTGATGTTAATGTGAAACTCTATTGGGAGATGATCGGATCCCATTGAATCCTTTTTAACGCACCAATTAGATATTTCAGTAAAGCAGGGGGTGCAAAGAGTTACATCAACTGCGGAGGGTCTACAGAGAGGTGAAGTTATCATAGTAGGAGTCCCATCGTTGAGTATCACTAGGTTATTATCTTAGATACCGCTTATCAAGGTCCTGCCGTTCCTGTCTGTCTCGTCTCCTCCCCACGCTACATGGTCGGCATTCACGTCTCCAGCTACGATAAACGGAGGTCGAAGCTGACTTATTGTCTCTAGTCATCTTCCACGATACTGTGGTGGGGAGCGAGACAACTGTAAAGGTTTTGTGGGCAGTTCGTATCTCCACAGCAACTAATTCAAGGTTGGTGACAGGTACGTGTAACGGGTGTGGTCGATGCGGCAGCGAAGTTTTTACCTACGCCGCCCCACCCATCGAGACTGTCTTTCCGTACTATAGAATAATTTTGAAAGCGAACAGTTCGTTCGAATTTGAACCAAGTCTCACATAACAGAACGATATCAGGCTGACTTACGAACAGTTCTCGTTGCAAGCTTTCTCTATTAGAATTAGCCGATCTCGCATTCCACTGCAATACTTTTAAAGCCGCCATAACTTAGGGAGAGAGAGATTGAAATTTGCCAGTAAGGAGGTGCCGGATATCGGAATTGTTCATAGCACTATTTTGTCTCATGTTTTACGTGACAATATCAATCACATTTTTTATCTTATCTATAAGTTCAGCATGGCCTTGAGGCTGTCGTTGATTCGGCTCTTGTGGGGTTGCTAATCTGTGAGCAGCAGGCTGGTGTGGATTGTGGCTGATAGGAGTGAATGAGTGTTGCATGGGGTATAACAGGCTGCGGCACTGAGACCACTCACGAACGCTACTTTGGTTGTTTACTTGCGCCTGCCGCCGGGGAGGCCGGTAAGCGACGTGTGTCTGCTGGGGCACAGTTGCACACTGAGTTGCGTCCCCACTTCCGCGTTGTCGACTCTGCGTGCTTGCGGCGGGCAGCGGCGGGAAGAGTTGTGGGTTTTGAAAGTCCGGAGAGCTCAAATTTGTTGGAGCAGGAATGATCGGAGCCGGCAAGTGATGTTGTTGAACCCCGTTGACGGATGCATAGGTTGGCATACGAGCAATAGACAGCGCATCCCTGAAGTCAATGTTGTTGAACGTAGCTAATTCTCGAGCTCGTCGCCGTATATGGTATTCCGGGCAGGAACGATCCGTGGATGCGTGTTTTCCGCCGCAATGAGCGCAAATAGTGATAGGTGAGACACAGGATTCAACATTATGTGGACCACTACATTTAATGCATCTCATCTGAGATCGACATTGTTTGCTGATGTTCCCGTCACGAAGACAATTAAAGCACTGCCTGACAGTTGGTACATAAAGGTCTACGGACATCTTGTTCCGTGAATAGACACGGCTTCCGGTAAGGTTTGAGAGTCGAAGGTTAACAAACAGGTCTGCAATTTAACGATTTGGTCTTTACCGTATCTTTTCGTAAACTTCCGAACGCCTACCACAGGGAAGGGAGATTGTACGACTTCCAAAATCTCCGCTTCTTCAAGGTTGGTGTCTACCTTCCTGATTACTCCCAGCTTATGGACAACAAAGGAAGGAATGTAAGCTTGTATATTTTTTGAGTTTAATACCCGTGGTCTAGGGGTAGCGTCTTTGATTCATAATCAAAACGTCTTCTGTCCCGGGTTCGATCCCCGCCACTGCCTAAATTTTGATAAAAATCAGCATTGGCGGCCGAAGACTTCCGGCATAAGAAGTCAGCCTCATTCTGTCAACGGCCTTGTCAAAGTGGCGGAGGAGAGGATAGAGGTTCAGGGCACTCTCTTGTCCTAGGGGTGGGAAATTGCCCCTAAAGGCGGAAGAAGCAGCAATGATCAACGACATGAGGATGCAGAAGGCAATGGAAACCACTGCATTAAAGACACGTAACGTGTATCCACAGGACATGTGGCCTGTAATTGAAGAAGTGTCATGATGATCTCTCCATTGGCAAAAGATTCCGGAATAGTCCCCCATTCGGATCTCCGGGAGGGGACTGCCAAGGGGGAAGTTACCATGAGAAAAAGATTGAATAATCAACGAAAGGATAACGTTCTACGAGTCGGGGCGTGGAATGTCAGAAGCTTGAACGTGGTAGGGAAACTAAAAAATCTGAAAAGGGAAATGCAAAGGCTCAATCTAGATATAGTATGGGTCAGTGAAGTGAAGTGGAAGGAAGACAAGGATTTCTGGTCAGATGAGTATCGGGTAATATCAACAGCAGCAGGAAATGGTATAACAGGTGTAGGATTCGTTATTAATAGGAAGGTAGGGCAGAGGGTGTGTTACTGTGAACAGTTCAGTGACCGGGTTGTTCTAATCAGAATCGACAGCAGACCAACACCGACAACGATAGTTCAGGTATACATGCCGACGTCGCAAGCTGAAGATGAACAGATAGAGAAAGTGTATGAGGATATTGAAAGGGTAATGCAGTATGTAAAGGGGGACGAAAATCTAATAGTCATGGGCGACTGGAATGCAATTGTAGGGGAAGGAGTAGAAGAAAAGGTTACAGGAGAATATGGACTTGGGACAAGGAATGAAAGAGGAGAAAGACTAATTGAGTTCTGTAACAAGTTTCAGCTAGTAATAGCTAATACCCTGTTCAAGAATCACAAGAGGAGGAGGTATACTTGGAAAGGCCGGGAGATACGGGAAGATTTCAATTAGCTTACATCATGGTCAGACAGAGATTCCGAAATCAGATGCTGGACTGTAAGGCGTACCCAGGAGCAGATATAGACTCAGATCACAATATAGTAGTGATGAAGAGTAGGCTGAAGTTCAAGACATTAGTCAGGAAGAATCAATAGGCAAAGAAGTGGGATACGGAAGTACTAAGGAATGACGAGATACGTTTGAAGTTCTCTAACGCTATAGATACAGCAATAAGGAATAGCGCAGTAGGCAGTACAGTTGAAGAGGAATGGACATCTCTAAAAAGGGCCATCACAGAAGTTGGGAAGGAAAACATAGGTACAAAGAAGGTAGCTGCGAAGAAACAATGGCTAACAGAAGAAATACTTCAATCGATTGATGAAAGGAGGAAGTACAAAGATGTTCCGGGCAAATCAGGAATACAGAAATACAAGTCGCTGAGGAATGAAATAAATAGGAAGTGCAGGGAAGCTAGGACGAAATGGCTGCAGCAAAAATGTGAAGATATCGAAAAAGATATGATTGTCGGAAGGACAGACTCAGCATACAGGAAAGTCAAAACAACCTTTGGTGACATTAAAAGCAACGGTGGTAACATTAGGAGTGCAACGGGAATTCCACTGTTAAATGCAGAGGAAAGAGCAGATAGGTGGAAATAATACATTGAAAGCCTCTATGAGGGTGAAGATTTATCTGTTGTGATAGAAGAAGAAACAGGAGTCGATTTAGAAGAGATAGGGGATCCAGTATTAGAATCGGAATTTAAAAGAGCTTTGGAGGACTTACGGTCAAATAAGGCAGAAGGGATAGATAGCATTCCATCAGAATTTCTAAAATCATTGGGGGAAGTGGCAACAAAACGACTATTCACGTTGGTGTGTAGAATATATGAGTCTGGCGACATACCATCTGACTTTCGGAAAAGCATCATCCACACAATTCCGAAGACGGCAAGAGCTGACAAGTGTGAGAATTATCGCACAATCAGCTTAACAGCTCATGCATCGAAGCTGCTTACAAGAATAATATACAGAAGAATGGAAAAGAAAATTGAGAATGCGCTAGGTGACGATCAGTTTGGCTTTAGGAAAAGTAAAGGGACGAGAGAGGCAATTCTGACGTTACCGGCCCGCATCTCGTGGTCGTGCGGTAGCGTTCTCGCTTCCCACGCCCGGGTTCCCGGGTTCGATTCCCGGCGGGGTCAGGGATTTTCTCTGCCTCGTGATGGCTGGGTGTTGTGTGATGTCCTTAGGTTAGTTAGGTTTAAGTAGTTCTAAGTTCTAGGGGACTGATGACCATAGATGTTAAGTCCCATCGTGCTCAGAGCCATTTTTCTGACGTTACGCCTAATAATGGAAGCAAGGCTAAAGAAAAATCAAGACACTTTCATATAGGATTTGTCGACCTGGAAAAAGCGTTCGACAATATAATATGGTGCAAGCTGTTCGAGATTCTGAAAGAAGTAGGGGTAAGCTATAGGGAGAGACGGGTCATATACAATATGTACAACAACCAAGAGGGAATAATAAGAGTGGACGATCAAGAACGAAGTGCTCGTATTAAGAAGGGTGTAAGACAAGGCTGTAGCCTTTCGCCCCTACTCTTCAATCTGTACATCGAGGCAGCAATGATGGAAATAAAAGAAAGATTCAGGAGTGGAATTAAAATACAAGGTGAAAGGATATCATGATACGATTCGCTGATGACATTGCTATCCTGAGTGAAAGTGAAGAAGAATTAAATGATCTGCTGAACGGAATGAACAGTCTAATGAGTACACAGTATGGTTTGAGAGTAAATTGGAGAAAGACGAAGGTAATGAGAAGTAGCAGAAATGAGAACAGCGAGAAACTTAACATCAGGATTGATGGTCACGAAGTCAATGAAGTTAAGGAATTCTGCCACCTAGGCAGTAAAATAACCAATGACGGGCGGAGCAAGGAGGACATCAAAAGCAGACTCGCTATGGCTAAAAAGGCATTTCTGGCCAAGAGAAATCTACTAATATCAAATACCGGCCGTAATTTGAGGAAGAAATTTCTGAGGATGTACGTCTGGAGTACAGCATTGTATGGTAGTGAAACACGGACTGTGGGAAAGCCGGAACAGAAGAGAATCGAAGCATTTGAGACGTGGTGCTAATAGACGAATGTTGAAAATTAGGTGGACTGATAAGGTAAGGAATGAGGAGGTTCTACGCAGAATCGGAGACGAAAGGAATATGTGGAAAACACTGATAAGGAGAAGGGACTGGATGATAGGACATCTGCTAAGACATGAGGGAATGACTTCCATGGTACTAGAGGGAGCTGCAGAGGGCAAAAACTGTAGAGGAAGACAAGAGATTGAAATACGTCAAGCAAATAATTGAGGACGTAGTTTGCAAGTGCTACTCTGAGATGAAGAGGTTAGCACAGGAAAGGAATTCGTGGCGGGCCGCATCAAACCAGTCAGTAGACTGATGAACAAAAAAAAAAAAAAAAAAAAAAAAAAACCTCACTGGTAACTAGGAAATTAGCCTTGTCTGGGTTTTTAAGTTCCACCTTAACTTTTGTTTTTCCTGCTGAAGAGATGTTAAGTATAGAATTCTTCACTTCTGGCGAGGAAATATGCAATAATTTCCCTAGTGCCATAGGGTGCAAGCGACCTAAGTTTTTGTCCAAACATTCCATGTAAACTACGAATGGTCCCCTATCTGTACGTTTGTAAAAGTTGGGAGACCTCGGAGTAGGTGCAGGTCCCACAGGAGGGGTGTTAGTTGCAGCATGTTGGTTAGGAGTGAGCCCAGAAGCAGTTGCTACAGGGGGGTCAGCGACATTTGAAACGTCAGTTACAGGTAAGAGCTGATTAGCGTCTGCTATGAATGTTTTGGAATTTCTTAAATCCAGACTGACCTCTCTTTGTCGCTTGTTTCTCGTAGCGGAGAAGCTGGAGGAATCCTGTTCCGATAAATCCATATGCTCTCCTGCCGGCTGTATTCCAGATTCTCCCCGAACAACTGCTAACGAGTGGCTGATCACAGCCGTCGTGTTGTCCAATGTAGCTCCTGGAGGAGCTGGTAAGGGTGCTGCATCTGGATGTAGCCGCTGGCCAGGTGGTTGTTGTTGATGTTGTCCAATAGGGGCGTCGAAGTCACCACCCCCTTCTCCATACACCCCACCATACATGGCGGGGCTTGCCGTCACCGATAGTAATGTCAGGTGTTAATGTGCCTAACAGAAAACCGTACCAAACGAAAGCTGTTACGCGCGTGCAATAGCAGGTAAACACAAGCGTCACACGGAAGAGCGACCGCGTAGCACGTCTTAACACTTCCGCGTCTGCAAGCGAACTGGGGATAAAGTCTCCCCATGCGTGGCGGCAGAGAGCGAGCAAACAAGGTCGGTGTTGCCGAACTGTGTTGCTGTGGGCAACAATCAGGCCCACCTGCCTTCGGTACATGATATTACACTTTCAAATCCATGAGAGAATAATATATTTTAAAACCGATTGTGATCAGTCATCTACATGAGAGTCTTATTTCACATCTTGAGGTTGTGTCCACCGCTCCACAGCAATTCTCTGTGTGACGCCGGTAGAAGAGAACAGCTGATACAGCTTTGTGAAGACGTCAGGTATAGTATTTCTCAAAACGACCATTGTCTAACGACAAGATCATCGGTAATGGTTGCATTAACTGCCATTTATTGCGATTTGGACTATATTATAAATAAAAATGTAATACACAACAAAATAAACTTCAAACTCAAACTGAAGTCATTACATTTGTTTGACAATTGCTTCTACTCCGTGTAGTTTTTTAAATGTTTATATTGCGCATATGTCGGTGTGTTTCACTTCATTTCAGTGTAAATCATTATGCATAAAAATGAATTACTGGTAGCAAAGGCTAGTGCAAAAGACTATGGTGAAACCTGTTAGTATGTCATATTTTTCGGTGTCATGAGGCATTAGGATTTTAAATTAATTCGTTCGACATTACAGTGGGAGGACGCATTTATGATCCATTGAAGAAACAAACAGTTAACTATCTTCCGTGAATAACGAGACAGAATGCACACGATAACGTCGAAAACCACCGATATCTCGACAGTAACTCACCCTTTCATTTTAAGGCATTTTCCAATTCTTGCCATGAAAATGTCAGGGGTTTACTTATCCAAATATTGCAGTTTTTGACGAATTTATTCGGCCACATTCTCTTGAGTAATTAGAGCATACAACACGCTGTGAAAAGCTTAACTTCTCCTTGGGAAGTGTGTTGAACATTATAGTGTGAATACTTCATAGGCTATATATTCCTCCTCAATAAAATCTACGAAGTTCTCATGTGCTATGTATACAGTTGATATGTTGATAGAATATTTTTAAATCATGAGTCTTTAAAACCAAGAGAGATTATTACTTCACTTTGTTTCAAAGTCTACATCGTAATACCATCTGCTATCCGGGTCCATGTCCGAACCATTTGATTGTAAATTTGGGATGATAGATTGAAGGTAGATCCATCTTCACCCCCCCCCCCCCCCCCTGGCAGTCTTATTTTTTGACACTTTTCAGCGTACCGCACACAGTGTGCCCAAGCTGAAGGGTGATGCTGTCTATTGCTTCATGCACAAGCGTTTGAGTGTCTATCATCTTGAATGTTTTATTTTTTTCCCCACACCGCTTATAACTTGTGCGCAAATTAATTCCAATGGATTATACTGACTGTGGTATGTGGGTAAACGCAAGACTGTGTGACCACGTTCACATGCAAAAAAGTAACATTTGCACATTCTTTCACGTGACTTTTATAAATTAATAAGCTGTAGGAGTTTAACACAGGTCTGACTTCTATTGCTCTGAATTATTTATTTATTTTATTATTTAGCGTATGGCTAATACAGACATATCATGAAATTAAATTACTTATACATATGTACATATTGACACACAAGAAACTTAAGTTTGTCTTTACAACTGAATATCCAGTCCTTCAATCCAGCGCACTGCATCTGGAGTTGCTAGCAGGAAGTCCTCTTTGGCGCCGTGATAGGCTCGAATCCTGCATTCATTGACAATGTGGTGAACAGTCTGGTATGGAGCCCCGCAGTCACAGGCTGGATCAGGCAGCTTCTTCCACTTAAAGAGAGCATCCCTGCATCGCCCATGGCCAGTACGGACTCTGTTGAGAGTAGTCCAGGTCTTGCGTGGTATGTGGAATCTACTTGGAAGTTTAGCACCTGAGAAGAAGTTATGCAGGTGCACATCTGTCACTGCTTCTCACCGACCTTTCCATTCTTCAAGAGATTTGAAATTCTTAGCAACCATGTCAGCAGCATCGCACAGAGTTGGATGGCGTGATTTCAGTCTCTTGCGGTTTAAAAGTGGCAGGTCGCTATGCACGGGTAGGTTAGAATTCCTGGAGATCTTGTGGAATTCTCTCATAAGGGCTCTGAATATTTTTATTTTTCAACAGCCGGCCGCGGTGGCCATGCGGTTCTAGGCACTTCAGTCCGGAACCGCGTGATTGCTACGGTCGCAGGTTCGAATCCTGCCTCGGCCATAGATGTGTGTGATGTCCTTAAGTTTGTTAGGTTTAAGTAGTTCTAACTATCCAACACATACTAAGTTCGCTATTCGGCTGACTCCATTTGAACAGTGTCTGCCGTTAGATGGATATGTGAATCTTTCCCACCGCAGGCCACGCATAGACAGAATCATCCTATGAAATCGATCACATATATATTTGATCACTACACTTATAATTAAATGTTACAATTGCGGCTTCAGTTGAATGACATTTGTCAGTGAGCAAAGTATCAGAAATACATCCTGCTGACGGCTCTGAAAGTAGAAATACCTGTAAAATTCTTATGACTTGACATACTCTTCCCTCTGCTGTCACAGTATTCCACAGTCATCTCCTTTGCAATTCTGACTACAAACACATACTTTTTAAGCCCGATGATCATGGCGAACCTATCACGCATCCCCTACTACTACTAAGTATAATACTTCATGAATAACTGATTGCCTATGATACGAAATAATACTGAGAGAAAAACAGCGATGGATGGACATGTGTAATAAGTTTTTCTTGTGAGTGATAGCACTGTGTGTTAGAAAGATAGGGGTAATCGTCTCATATGTTAAAAAACCAGATCGCTACGATTACTCTACGTTACTGTCACAAGCGCTCTTGGTTCTACAGCACACAAGTATCCATGTTAAAAGCTGTACGTGCTTTATAAATCCAGGTATGACATTACCTCTGAATGAGGTGGATTTTTGTCCAGGCAAAAGCCAACATGGTGATCGCTGGAGTGTATATTGTCAGACCAGCAGTCCAGTTACGCGTAGCCCACGGTGCAACCTTGTGATAAAATCGCTGAATTTTGAAAGTGATTCGCTGAAGGAACGTGGTACGTAAGCGGTTTTTGTGACTTCCTCACGCCAGCCCAGCTAGATATTTCTACAATATTTGTAACGTACTCTGTCTCGATACCATGACAGAGGTTGCACGATATATCCACTGAGTTATAGGCGATGATTGATTGAGGAGGATCACAAACAGTAGAAGATGGTGTGTTGATTGAGGTTGTAAGAAAATGTACATTAACTTTTCAGATCTCTAGTGTCACGCTATTTGCTATAAATGATATCTATGATTTGGAATCAGGTCTTTCCATTCAAGCACAAACATATGTTGGATCCTATCGACAAATCCTTTAATGATTACAACCACTAGTCAATCATATTTGTGGCACTCTCATATCTCGAAACGAGTTACCTATTTTGAACCTGTCTGCTAAATGCCCCCATTGCTCCAGCTTTCTGCATGTGATCGTTCCAGTTTAAGTCAGAACTGAGCAGAAGTCGGAGAAAGCCACATCCACCACCTTCTGCAACCCTTGTGGTAACAGAGTGACCTGAGTTAGTGCGACAGAACCATGTTTTGACCATTCGGTGGAAATGGGCGCACTGTGGTGCGTCTCCAAGAGTAGCACAGGGTACATTCCTCCTAGCAGTCCTAACAGGACTGCCTGTCCATCACTGAATTCACCCATCAAACTGCTGCTGCAGCTGCCGGTGGTGTGGGATGAGCCTATTAAATATACAGGTATTGATCCACTGCAGAGGCCAATTTAAGGTTTCATCACCTGTACTGTAGGAGGATGATCTTATCCCGCAGCATACACTGTATATCGCAAGAGACGCTCCCTGTGGCCATGTCTTGTTGTTTGAAACACTGTTTTTTTTCTGCTGTAGCACGGTTTGTACACTGTCATACATTTTGTTTTTGTGCCATGACTTCGGGGTCTGTGTCAGGTTCTAAACTGACATTAAGACGTTCAGATCCACAGCCTCTCATAGAAGACTAGACATCACATGGTATATATCATCTTGTTACTGCAGCTACCATAACACGCCACACACACTGAATGATTTTTAATAAAAAACAGTTACTACATTATGAAACTGGAAGAGTTTCGTCGCGTTGTGGAGAGTTTCCAAACTACAGTCCGAAGGTGATCCATGAGCTCTGCATTTAAGCTCATCTGTCGTAGTGATGGAATAGCTGATGGCTCTACATTCTGTTTCGACTGATTCATCATATTGTAGTCATGTACACGATCACTGTTTCAGTGCTATCCATCCCAGAAGGTATTGTCCCTCCACCAAAACTCTTTCTCCAACTCAAACAAGCGATGTCAGTCAATCACTATCTGGTAACCAACAGCGTGCCAGTGGACGGATGGGATGGAAAAGATACCATCGATGCACTCTAATAATAAGCATCACAGTTGATGGTGTGAACAATTTTAGCAATTTTACAGTAATTTCAACACCGCCCACTGATGTGGTTTCCCAGTTTCAGTATCATAGCTAAACCACCCCTCCTCCACTTTGCAAGTATCATTGTGAATGTGGATAGATGGCTGTGCAGTACATCCATTCATTGATAATTCTCGAACACATACACCATCAAAGTATGTCAGACCAGGCCCCCACAACCGCACGAGTGGTCGACAGTGAAGAGCGGACAAATTGAATAGCTGGGCGGCGGCCATTAGAGTGGTAAACTGACGCGCGGAGTTCGAATGTTTATACATCGCTTTTGGTTATAAAATGCCTTCCCTCGAGTTAGGTCGCAAACATAATGCCTCATTTAAATACGGTACTACAATATACTTTTTAATTTATGAACAAACAGCAACTAGTCACTGATTATGAATTTATCTTACGTACTACATGGAATCTGCCGTAGCTAAAAGTTGCGTACTGGACCCCTGGCATTTTTCGTAGTTCATTTACGATAGATGTACGCAAAATGCATCAAAATACTCGAAGATTTGCCCACTATATTAATAGATATTCTCTGACTCTACCTTGCTTTAGATTTTATGACGAGAAGTGCGTTATATATGGGATAGTGCTTTGGCAACTCACGATCAAGTTTCAACCTAACCTAGACCATGAAAACACTACAGATCAGTCAACTTTCTTCAAAATGATCAGAACATATAAAATGGTATTCTGTCGGTCGAAAATGTTGCCTCCTGACAGCGTGTAACCATTTTTGTAACAGCTATGGTTTTGAGAAAGGAAACCTGCAAATAGATGCACAGACATTATACTAATACCGTGTTACAAAAACATTTATTAAGCAAGTGCACTGACATACAAAACAACTTAAAATATTCACTTACCTGTGAAATGTAATATTCGTTCCTCTCTCGAATTTATTTGTACAATTAACCGCTGCACGACTCTTCACCATTGTACTTCTTTTGATTGGAACGTACAGATAGTAGAATTACGAGTAACAAATACTGTATGTACGTCCCAACAAGTATACAACGTTGAATCAGGGTCTTCATAAACAACAGTACTACACAACACATCACTATAATGGCGTCCAGCCGAAGGTTCAAATTATCCCGCGACTGCAGCGCCATCAGTGAGTCTAGTTATTTTTTACAAGGTCTTTGTATCAGACAGTGCTCTAGATATTTCTAACACCTCGAGCATAGTGTTTAATTATGATCTATCTCTCTGTGTCTGGGAATCACAGAGCATTCTCGCTGTCTTAGGGTCAAATCAGAGGGTGAAACACCCCCTCACACTGTCATTGACCAACCCACTCTCCAGCACCGTTAGTGATTTAATCTGAGCCGAGCAGAAGTAGACCACTACATTCCACATCTCGTGATTGAATGGAGCTTACCGAGTCCTCACCCATCCAAGTGTACAAGATTTCTCGAGATGCACCCATGTCGATGAGGTTAGCACTCCTTATCGATGTATAGTAACAGATTTGAAAATGTTGTGATATAGTAACAGACGGCTACAAGGAACAAGAAGTGGGTGATTTTTATTTGCGATGGAGCTTCAGACGGATGGAGTCCAAAGCATTTTTAAGTAAATCAACCAAGCTATCAATTTCAAAGTATTATTTGAGAGTCTAGGATCACTACCTGGAAGGTATTGGTAAGAGAGAACATAAACACACGCACTCCTAGGGCTACAACGTTCTGCATTTAAAATGAACTATAATGTTAGATTGCTTGCGTTTCCGACCTATCAGTCATATGGAATGTATCGCTGCTAATATTCCAATGTAAGAAATATATTTCAAACGCATGACCTTCATTCTTCTTTCCAGTTTCTCTGCGATAAATTATGCTATCGAACCATAAAACGAAAAAAAAAATACTTCCTTAAAACGTTTGGCCTGTGTGATACGAGCACAATATAGCTTTCCGGCGATGTATAGCACCCACTGTTCGCATCCAATCATGGTTCAGAAATTATACAATGCCTGCATCAGCCCTATATAAAATGATCGTTAGTAACGGCGAATACCTCTTACAAGGCGACAGAAAAACGCATAGCAGCAGCGTCCGACATGTGAAAACTACAAGTCATTCCGCCATTAACTCTGTAAACAGCACATGAGTCAGGCAGATGTATGCATGGGGATTGCAGTGCCGCACAAGCACTTATCGCTAACTTAATTATGAAGCTGAATAGCCTGCATTCGGCTCATATACAGCCACATGTTCTGTATGTGATTTAAGACAATGTCTACTTGCGACAGTTAACAGTAAACCTGTCGGTCATCAGAAGACTTCCATCTCAAGTATGATGAAACGTGGCACATTCCTCTAAACGAACTTTGATTTATGCGATGTCTTCCATCCCCCTGTCGCATCTTGGGTGTAAAATCGAGACTTCAGCATCAGGCTTATAAAGTATGTGTTTGTGGTCAGACGTGTGCAAAGGAGATGAGTGTGGAATACTGTGACAGCAGAGAGAAGAGTATGTCAGGTCATAAGAATGGTACAGATATTTCTACTTTCACAGCTGTCAGCAGGGTGTGTTTCTGATACTTTGCTCACTGTCAAATGTCATTCAGCTGAGACCGCAATTGTAACATTTAATTATAAGTATAGCGATCAAATATATATGTGACTGATTTCATAGGATGATTCCATCTATGCATGGTCTGTGGTGGGAATGATTCACGTTTTCAGCTAACGGCCGACGCTGTTCAAATGGAGTCAGCTGAATAATGAACTAATACATAGTACGTGTTGGATAGCTTTTGTGAACGCGTGGAAATGTGAGAAGATTGAATATGGAGGTGTATTTGCACTGGACCGTTATTCCTTCCAATGGAAGTTGTTCAGTTGATTGCTTCAGCACATTTCACGCCTTTATTTATTTGAGATAACATCGATTGTGGTGTGTGCATCTAGCAGGTGGAAGACATGTTTGTCAGTTCTCTAGACATGAGAAACACCTTAGTTGACTTTGCAAATTATAGGGATGATTTGGAATCTGCTATATCACCGACATCGGCATTCGCGAGTGAAAACTATCATTTCCTATATTTTTCTTTTGTCGAGTTTTTTCAAGTAGATGTCTTTGCGGACAGGGTAAGTTTCTAGTTACTCAGTGGTTTACAGCACGCTCCACCTTGCTAAAGTTTCCGGTTTGTAGAGAAATAATTTCAAGTCTACATCTACAGAATTATGTCGTTCGAGCGATACTGTCATGCAAGTGATATTGCTATGTTGCTTGATATCGAGATGTACCACGAATATGGTATAATATTATGGCAAACCATGCGAAAATACATATGTTCTTGTAATCCCAGAGTCTGGAGATGGGTGTAGAAAAGCAAGCAAGCAAGCAGGTCCGGACCAGAAAGAGTAACACATTTGTGCTGAGGAGGAATAAGCCCAAATTTGTAGAACAGTTCTGACAGTGGCTTCAGGGAATCGATGACCGCCGATCTCACAGGGAAATATCTAGTGCTGCGAGGAATGTATACACTGCTGCCTGTCTTTGTGGTATATGTATGAATGATGTAAAAGGGCTGATATTGTATGGTGCAGAATACAAATTGTATGTTTAGTACATCAACATGGTACACAGTGATATATTGTGGGGTTGGAGATCTGTTAGCACTCTAATATTCAAGCTCCTGTCCTCAGTGTGAAGCAGTGTAATTGAGTAAGAGTCTTTCTGTATTTCACGATATGTAAGCCACATTGCGGGGTTTAATAGTCGGTGCAATATGGTGATCTGTATAAAATACAACTCTTTAAACTGATTCGAACAAGATGGAGGCAAGGTATGTATGAAAAGCTGTGAGAAAGCAATTGTTCAAAGACAAGTTCAAGCATCTCTGGTAGGGATGCTGTTACTCATCCACCACTGTGCTCTAGGATATCTCAAGACCTGTAGCTGTAGGGTACCGAAAATTCCACCCATTTCTCTCTTCTGCAAGACAGTGCTTCGAATTCTGTTTGAGTAATTGTCCTGATTTCCTCTCGCCAGTGATCTCTTTCCAAACAACGGGAATGCTTTTATGATTAATGGTGTTTTCGCGAGATTACACAGGCTTTTAGCTGTGTGAACGTTTAACGTTTCTGAGACATATATTGATAGCAGAACGAACATTTCCTGTGATGCTCCAGCCATGCTGGGCTGTACGCAGCTCACATGTTCCATTAGGAACAATGCACCCTGTGCTATTCTGTGACGCAGTATATGCAGGTATTGCGTCATCAACAGTAAACACACGTGCTACTCATAGGCGTCTCGCATATGGGAAAAGCAACAGTGCTCCTTGGAGTTCTGTGATGTCAGTAAAGCACTTAAAGAACTCTAACTGAATACCCAAAAATAGACCCAACTTTCATCTAGTCGTGGTAGGCAGCTGTGGCGTGAGAGCGATAGCTCATGCTGTCTTGCGTCCAGCGGTGGCGTCGATACACGCCCTTGAAGTGTCTGGGCTCTGCAAATAGGTTTTCGCTCCTGTCCAGTTGCATCAGCAATGGTGCCTTTGTGATCACGTATTTCAAGAGGAATTTCTCATGTGTGAAGTATGAAAGGGATGCCACTGCCTCATGCTTGAGGGCACCTGTGTGTGGCTTGGCAGCTGACGGTTGCATCAGTTCGTGGGAGGCTGCCAGTAGCCTCCTGTGTGGTCCAGTGGACAGGGGTCAGTGGGTGGTGCTTGTGTACATTGACTGCGTGCCTGTTACATTATTTTGCTAGCACGTCTGTGTGCTGCGCTATGCGTTATTTGGACAGTTTACGAGTTGTTTTCGTGTCTGTACATCAGTGTACTGCATTATTTAGGAGGAGTTTGCATGTCTGTACTGAAATTATTAGGGTAATTTAGGAGTTGTTTGCTTGTCTGAAGTGCGTTGTTTAGGAGTAGTTTACAGGTCTGTAGGCTGTGTGGTGTGAGCTCAAGCACAGCAGGGCGAGTGTTTTGTATCAGTGTGATAAATATACTATCTCAAATCGATCCCTAAAGAAATTGTTCCAAAATGAATAAAGTACACTCCTCCTTACTCTCTCCAGCAGCCCAGCGCAAGTTGAGTCTCTTTTGCCCTCCAGACAGCAGAGTCATTCCATGTCAAATCAACACACCCTCTTAGATTTTGCTGAAAGTTGGTATACTTATAATGGGCACTGAGACTAAGAAAAGTAAGAAATTTCAATTTTTTATCTCAAACCATTCCTGAAATATGGCTATGTAAACTTTTCAAAAACCAGCCAAAAATGTGTGAACGGACTTTTTTTAAATTGTCCTAAGAGCTGCCCAAATTGAGCTAGAGAACTGGGAATGGTGTCATTTTGCAGCATTTTGCATGCTCTTTCCAGGGATATACAACAAAATATAGCTTCTAATTAATAACCTTTTTCAAAATACTAATTAATATTTTGATTTAGTTTTAATTTTTTTAGAAAAAATACATTATTGAAAATTTTCAAAATATTTCCATAACTACTTCATACTATTGTAAATCACATGGCAAAATATAAATCTCGGATGATAATGGGTTCATTGTTAAAAAAAATTATTCTGGACTCTTGTCTTTCACCAACAGCCCTAGTTTGACCAAATTGACCTTTAAAAAACAGGAATTTCTTTAAAATATACTGAAAGGTAAGTAAAAAAAGTATATTAGAAATATCAAAACATCACCTTATTAAACCAAAACTAATCAGTATATTTTATAATTAAGTTGATTGCTTATTTTAATTGCATACAACTTCACTAACAGTGTATTAACTGATAGACATTTAACTACAAACTGAAGTAAAGGATGAATAAGTACAAGTATTTACATAGTAGTTCTGGTCCATGATGTTTGAAATGGAACTATTAAACAAATTAAATACGTAATGCTTGTTTTTGAGTATCAGGTATCTGTACATAGCTATATTTAACACAATAGATATTAAAAATAATTCTGAACAACTTTCTATAAAATATACATTAACACTAACCTGAGACAAAAATTAAGTTTTGAGTTGTAAGCAGTTTTGAGTTGAAAGCAGTTTCCCAATAAATTGTCTTGGAACTTCACACATTACATTTTAATAAAGCTGACTGGGTTTGGTTTCCATCACTTTCATTAAGAATATATGTTCTCCCTGTCAGAGTAAATGGATTCACTTTTGTGAAAACATTCACAACTGACACCCACTGGACATCTGCATGTGTAGGATAAGAGAATGACTTAGCTGGTCCACCTAACCTAACCTAACCTCATTTTCACTTCATCAAGTTCTTCGTTTTTTTCTAAAATGTACCCAAGCCACCAGTTTCTGCCATGTACAGTGGTGACACAGCCTGATACATCTTGTACCTTCAGTTTGTCTGGTGATGCAGTTACTTCCCTCTCCCAACTCTCCACGTCACCTGAGAAGTATTTGACTATTAATTTTGATGTAGTGTTGGGAATGAAAGAGTGAAATTGCTGTGTTCCTTTGATTGTCAATGCCTCTTCAAGTCTGCTTTTTAAGAATATTTCTGAAGCAGCGTAGTCTTCTTGAGTGGAATATGCAAAATCAACGTTTGTGATATTATCTACTGTCCACTCAAATAGATCTCGTCCAGTTTGGATCTGATTTTGGTATGGCCTTTGCAAACTTGCACGAGCTGCCAGTCTCTTTACTGAACCCCCTACTCCATCACAAGGCCCTTTCCCATGTGCTGTGGCTGAAAAGTGTCACTCAGCTTTTATGTTGCAGTCTTCCTCATGAAGGCAAAGGTTCAGGAAGTTTTTCTTATTTTTATACTGAGCGGCAGAACCGTCAGAGTAATAGTATATCTTTTTTGGAATCTTTTGAAATTTATTTGTTAGATATGAAATTAGCTTCTTTTGAAAGGTGTAAACCGCAGTTGTAGTGTGCTCCAGGCAATCAGAAACAATGACAAAGCTCTTATGCTCAATTTTTTATTCCTGTTTGTAATATGTAACAAAAGGATGAATGGTAATATATCGTCTTGTCCAGTGGAAACTCTGAGCTTCATCCTGTAGAACTATACTATAATTTTCTGAAAAATCACATATGACAACAAATTCAGATTCCATAAGGTTTTCTCTCGTGGAGTTAAGGAAGGTTCGTTGTTGCTTGGCAATGAAGTATGCTGAATCAAAGTCGACATCTTATTACAAAATAAATCTATGAATTCTTCAGAAGTTTTCTGAACAATTTCCAGATTACATCGGCCAACTGACATCCACTGTCAGAACTGAACTTGTTCAATGAAGTTTTCATGAAAAGAGTCTTATAAAATTTTATGTATGACAGCTTCTCCTGGGCAGTATTCACAGTTTCCCATGTTGCAATCAACTGATGATGGGTTGCAAAGCATTTTTGCAATGCACTGCTTATAACTGTTTAAGCTGCTGTTTGTTACTGTATTTAGTTTGGCATTCTCTATCATTAATTTTATGTTTTGGTGAGTTGTGCACATGCATACAGTGTGTGTGCCACTCCGGCCAGCTAATACACAATGTTTTGCTCTCAACTCAGCAAATTTAGAGAAACCTATTTTTATGTTAGGAAACTTGTCTTTAAAATGCTTGTAAGCTTATTTAATGTTACACAAAATAAGTCTTTTTGATATTTTTGTTTTATTTCCACTTGTTTCTGTAATTGTCACACAATCTTTAATACCTGGCATTGCCCTGCTAACTTCATCATTTTCATAAAATGAATGTACAGTTTTGACAGTTTCTGTTGGTAAACACTTCCCTGGTTTTGGGTTTGGACCGCCCATGAATCCTTTCTCTTTCAAAATTTTTTTGGACTGCCAAACAATGTAATTAGGAGCATTAAATTCCCTCATTATTTTCCTGACACTCCACTTTTCAGGTAAACTTGTAAGAATCATTAGTTTTTTTGCTCTACTTATAGAATTTTCAAAGTTTCTTTTCAGATTTTCAAGAACGGATTCAGCAGTATCAGTATCCGACGAAGAAGTTTCAGGAGCAACAAAAAGTTTATGTGTCATTGATGAGATTTTCTTCACTTTTGATTTGGCGTAATGCCTAGATGTTAGTTTTCTCTTGTCAGTTGGGGACTCACTAGTTCTTGAAGTGTTGTGTTAAATGTTTTAACAGATACTGAAGTTGGAGTGAAGTCAGGGTCTTGGTCTCGGATGATTATCTCTGATCCAGAAGATTCTTCTTCAACACTTTCATCACTGATGGGCTCTGGTGTATTTTTCAATTTGGTTACATCTTTCCTACATTTATCACAAATCTTGGCACCACTTGGTATTTGAGGAAATAATTTGGGCATCCATGTTGTGACATTTCTCAGTTTTTTTCTGTCTCTAATAAAATGATTTGACTTCTTCAATGGATTACAACACTGCACTCTTACAGCACTGCACTTTTTACATGGTTCCATATTTATACAAAAACCACTTATAAACTGTCCTTCAATGTATAGAATTACTTGAAAATGAACTATTACGTATAATAGATACAGACTGGTCAACACAGAGGTAACAATTGATTTGCACTAAAACCACAGAGCACAATAATGCTGTAGGCACACAAAGCCTTAGAAGGTAACAATGCAGACTACATCATCTCAACAATGGCTCCAGTCTCTGAATTATTGTACAGACATCAAGCCCTATGTATACGGTCCTCTACTGACGTACTAGCTTAAAGGTCAGTTTGGTCAAACTAGGGCCGTTAGTGAAAAACAAGAGTCTGGAATAATTTTTTTCAACAATGATTCCATCATCAACCCAGATTTATATTTTGCCATGTGATTAACAACAGTATGAAGCAGTTATGGAAAAATTTTGAAAATTTTCAATTATGTACTTTTTGTAAAAAAATTAAATCAAAATATTAATTACCATTTTGAAAAAGGTTATTAATTAGAAGTTATGTTTTTTGTCTATCACTGGAAAGAGCATGAAAAATGCTGCAAAATGACACCTTTCACAGTTCTCTAGCTCAATAAGGGCAGCTCCTAGGGCAATTTAAAAAAAAATCCATTCACACTTTTTGCCCAGTTTTTGAAAAGTTGACACGACTATATTTTAGGAATAGTTTGAGGTAAAAAATTGAAATTTGGTATTTTTCTTAGTTTCAGCACCCACTATAAGTATACCAACTTTCAGCAAAATCTAAGAGGGTGAGGTAAAATTTTTATTTAAAGTGTGTTGATTTGACATGGAATGACTCAGCACTCTCTGATGGCAGCACTGTGTACTAGGTCACTTAGACTCTAGATCTCGTGGTGGAGACGCTGTTTCCAGCAATTTCCCCCCTAAAGCAGACCGCCATCTTGGATTATGTCACAGAATGGATGACAGCACTCTCTGGTGGCAGTACTGTGTGCTAGGTCAGTTGGACTCAGGACCCCATGGTGACCACACGGAATGACGGTAACATCTCAAATTGTTTAAATAAAGACTGGTGCATGATTTCGAGTGTTGACGATTAGCAAGCATGTTTTCAGAGTCTTTTAAATGGATTATTATTTCGATGATTTACGAGTTGTTTGGGTCTCTGGACATAAATGTATTTCATTATCTATGAGTTGTTTGGTGGTCTGTAGTGTGTGCAATGCATTACTTTATCTGTTTACAATTAGCAAGTGTGTCTGCAGAGCATTGTAAATGGGTTATTTAGAAGTACTATACAGGTCTGTAGGCTGTGTGGCGTGACCCCAAGCATGTCAGAGCATGTGTTCAGTATCAATGTAATAAATATACTATCTCTCGAAATCCATCCCTGAACAAATTGTCCCAAAATAAATAAAATACACTTCTTCTTCTCTCCAGCAACTTAGTGCATTCTGGGTCCTTATCCCACCAATCCCTAGGAAGAGGTGGCGATTTGATGAGTTGGTTAGTGGAGGTACCCCAACTGCCCTTTCTTTCCTGCCACTTTCTTAGGTGTGTTGCATTGTCCTGATAGAATTTGAACTTCGCGCCAATCGATAGGAAGAGGTAGCAGTCAGATGACTTGGGTTCGTGGAGGTAGCCCAATTAACATATCTTCCCAAAAAAATCCGACATCTCGAATGACATCATGGCTGCCATCTTGGATGACGTCATGTGCTGTTGCCTAGTCTACATGCCGCTATCTTGGAGGACGTCATCGCCGCCATCTTGGCTACATATGGCAACAATGGAGAGTGGGGCAGAAACAGCTTTGTCCCAATACTTACGCCTACATCTACATGATTACTCTGCAGTTCACAATTAAGTGCATGGTGGAGGGTTCATCGAACCACCTTCAAGCTACTTCTCTATCGTTCCACTCTCGGGCAACATGCGGAAAACACAAACACTTTAACCTTCCCACAAGAGCGCCGATTTCCCTTATTTTATTTCGATGATCATTCCTCCCTATGTAGGTGGGCGCCAAAAAAGGATTTTCACACTTGGAAGAGAAAGCTGGCGACTGAAATTTCATGAGAAGATCCTGCAGCAATGAACAGTACAAAATGAACTGCCCATCTTTGAACTTTTACGATCAGTCCTATCTGCTGTGGATCCCACAAAGGAAAGCAATATCCCAGAAGGGGATGAAAAAGCGTGGGGTAAGTAGTGTCTTAAACAGACGATTGCATTTTCTAAATGTTCTACCAATAAATTGCAGTCTTTGGTTTGCTTTCCACACAATGTTATCCACGTCATTGTTGCAATAAAAGTTATTTGTAACTGTAATCCATCAGTATTTAGTTGAATTTACAGCCTTTAGATCTGTATGCTTTATCGTGTAAACCAAAATTTAGCGGATTCCTTTTAGTACATCATGTGGATGACTTAGAGTTTTCATTATTTAGTCACTTGTTACTTTCTCACCACACAGATATCTTGTCTAACATAGCATCAGGAAATGATAGAGAGGAACGGGGGAAAGAAATACGGTAGAAGCAGAATGGGTAGCTTTGAGAGATGAAATAGTGAAGGCAGCAGAGGATCAAGTGGGTAAAAAGACGAGGGCTGGTAGAAATCCTTAGGTTTCAGAAGATATATTGAATTTAATTAATGAAGGGAGTGAATATAAAAATGCAGTAAATGAAGCAGGCACAAAGGAATACAAACGTCTCAAAAATGAGATCGACAGGAAGTGCAAAATAACTAAGCAGGGATGGCTAGAGGACAAATGTAAGGATGTAGAGGCGCATATCACTACGGGGAACATAGATACTGCCTACAGGAAAAGTAAAGAGACCTTAGAGAAAAGAGAATCACTTGTATGAATATCAAGAGCTCAGATAGAAACGCAGTTCTCAGCAAAGACCGGAAAGCAGAAAGGTGGAAGGAGTATATAGAGGGTCTATACATGGGCGATGTACTTGAGGACAATATGGAAATGGAAGAGGATGTAGATGAAGATGAAATGGGAGATATGATACTGTGCATAGAGTTTGACAGAACACTGAAAGAACTTTGTCGAAACAAGGCCGTGGGAGTAGACAACATTCCATTAGAACTATTGATAGCCTTGGGAGAGCCAGCCCTGAAAAAATCTACCATCTGGTGAGCAAGTGTACGAGAAAGATGAAATACCTACAAACTTCAAGAAGAATATAATAATTCCAATCTCAAAGAAAGCAGGTGTTGACAGATGTGAAAACTGCCGAACTATCAGTTTAATAAGTGACGGCTGCAAAATGCTAACACGAATTCCTTACACATGAATGGAAAAACTGGTA
This sequence comes from Schistocerca piceifrons, assembly GCF_021461385.2. Taxonomy (NCBI): domain Eukaryota; kingdom Metazoa; phylum Arthropoda; class Insecta; order Orthoptera; family Acrididae; genus Schistocerca; species Schistocerca piceifrons. Next base: position 9,754,632 of record NC_060143.1, read on the forward strand.
GAATCTGACCTCGGGGAAGATCAGTTTGGATTCCGTAGAAATGTTGGAACATGTGAGGCAATACTGACCCTACGACTTATCTTAGAAACTAGATTAAGGAAAGGCAAACCTACATTTCTAGCTTTTGTAGACTTAGAGAAAGCTTTTGATAATGTTGACTGGAATACTCTCCTTCAAATTCTGATGGTGGCAGGGCTGAAATACAGGGAGCGAAAGGCTATTTACAATTTGTACAGAAACCAAATGGCAGTTAGAAGAGTCGAGGGGCATGAAAGGGAAGCAGTGGTTGGGAAGGGAGTGAGACAGGGTTGTAGCCTATCCCCGATGTTATTCAATCTGTATATTGAGCAAGCAATAAAGGAAACAAAAGAAAAATTTGGAGTAGGAATTAAAATCCATGGAGAAGAAATAAAAACTTTAGGGTTCGGTGATGACATTGTAATTCTGTCAGACACAGCAATGGACCTGGAAGAGCAGTTGAACGGAATGGAAAAAGGAAAACGAGGATAATGGAATGTAGTCGAATTAAGTCGGGTGATGCTGAGGGAATTAGATTAGGAAATGAGACACTTAAAGTAGTAAAGGAGTCTTGCTATTTGGGGAGCAAAGTAACTGATGATGGTCGGAGAGGATATAAAATGTAGACTGGCAATGGCAAGGAAAGCGTTTCTAAACAAGAGAAATTTGTTAATATCGAGTACAGATTTAAGTGTCAGGACGTCGTTTCTGAAAGTATTTGTATGGAGTGTAGCTATGAATGGATGTGAAACGTGGACGATAAATAGTTTAGACAAGAAGAGAATAGAAGCTTTCGAAATGTGGTGTTACAGGAGAATGCTGAAGATTAGATGGGTAGATCACATAACTAATGAGGAGGTATTGAATAGTATTGGGGAGAAGAGAAATTTGTGGCACAACGTGACTAATAGAATGGATCGGTTGGTAGGACATGTTCTGAGTCATCAAGGGATCAGCAATTTAGTACTGGGGGCCAGAGTGGACGGCAAAGACCGTAGAGGGAGACCAAGAGATGAATACACTAAGCAGATTCAGAAGGATGTAGGTTGCAGTAGTTACTGGGAGCTGAAGAAGCTTGCACAGGATAGAGTAGCATGGAGAGTTGCATCAAACCAGTCTCTGGACTGAAGACCACAACAACAACAATCGTTTTGAAGCTAGTTTTAATCATTTGATGACTTCTTGGATACAGTAGATTACAGCATCGTCTGCGAACAGTCTAAGAGGGAAGCTCAGACTCTCTCGCAAATCGTTTATGATATCAGAAACAACAGAAGGCCTACAACACTTACTTGCAAACGCCGGTTATCACTTTTGTTTTTCTCGACGATTTGCCGTCGACTACTGCGTAGTGTGACCTTTATGACGGAACCCCGGCAACAGCGCTTCATGCGTGAGAGAGAGAGAGAGAGAGAGAGAGAGAGAGGGAGAGAGATACACGGAGTCAAGTTTGCTAGCCGGTCAGAGAGAGGATGAATCTTACTGGCTGCTGGCAGTTACTGGTGGGGTATGCGCAGATCGACTATAAATTGGGCGCCTTCCGTTTAGGATCGATTCAGTCTTTCATTGTATAGCATATACGCGTAGCACTGACTAGATCGTTTGCAATATGGTGAGTACCTAACTAGATTCTTTTATTACTGTCGCCACTAGCGCAGTGTCCACTGATTACTGTCCGTTGAGCACAAAGTCCTTTCTGTCATTGAATTAAAATTCATTTATGGTTTCGATTAAAACTATGAGCTTTGGAACATCTCACTAAGTGTTACTGAACTGACACAAGATAAAAATAATTCGTGAATGAATGCGTTTACATGAGCTAACTTAACCTAATCACCTCTGTATTAAGCTGAAGAAAAATTACATTAACATTAACTTCAATTTAAGTATATTTACATATTTTTTTGCCCACCACGAGGCCCACTGATTAGCACATTCAACACTTAGATAGCCTGGATCGCACAAAATCCGAAAAGGTTCTACACTGAGTCCATATAGCACTGTAAGAAGCAAAGCAAAACAGTTTACGCTATTTGGACACTAAAAAAGTTGTCGTGATTACATTCCTCATCGAATTAACTAATCTGTCTCTCAAAATACTGTGTACAGACTCCTATATGAGACGTAAATGCGTTATATTTCAAACGTTTGTCAATGTATAATAAGCCTTAGCTGGACACATGACCGTTAATTAACGTAGTTAACTTTTCGAGTAATGGATTAACTTTTTATTTAATTTTAGAAACCTTTAACGGACTCTTTAACTTTCGTTGACTTCCTTTGAATCCGTTATCTGTTAATTGGGTACCTCCTACATATGACAAAAATGTCACCGCGCCGCCCGCGGAAATCATGTTCTGACAAGTTAGAATCATGTAAGTGTCTGGCCAGGATATGCACGATCGATGGAAAAAATCGAGTGAGAACGAGAACGATGCTGGCAGTTATTGTTGTTTGTTTACTGAGCACGCCGTAAGTACTACCTTTTGTCGGTGGATTGGCTGTGAAAAACAAATAATGGAATCGGATTTTCTGTGGGCATAAACATTTACAATTAGTTTCCCTAAACGAGCCCAGCTCTCGGATGAAAACTTCTGCATGTTGATGTGCATGAAGGGAAATATATGTCAGATACTTGCTGATTTGCCTGTGTTTTGATTTTGCCGTGACTTAACATTGATAACTAAATAATTATAAATCTAAATGATTAAACTGTCTTTGTGTCCTACCTAAACTTTCCCAACCAAAAGATTGTTTAAGCAACGGTAATGCGTTTGATTCACTTGCTCGTTTCCCCACTCCCACAACACAAAGTTTGCTATTACGGTTGAGTGGCTTGCGGAGTAAGGATGTAGATGTAGATGTAGAACTGTAACTCTCGCTAAATCCTCTGTAAGGTAACGCTCAAGCGTTCGTCGAAGTTAACTCTCTTAGTAAAGGACTACCGATTAGCGGATTTACGTTGCCCAGCCATGCAGTAAATACATGAAAACTTAATAAAAAGACGTGTCATAGAAGTGTGGCTGCATTAATGTTTCTGTGTTTAGCTAGGCCATAAAAAAATAACTCATCTTCGTATACATAGGATGAAATACTTTGTACATACAAGTGCGAAAGCGCAACGGGCGATTTTGATACTTCCACTAGTGATACAAAGTTATTCACAGTGATGTAAAAGAAATACAGCATGAATTCACAGTGCTTGAAATTTAAAATATCCATCGCTTGAAAATGACATCATGTAGGCGGCTGGCATTTTTCTTCATACACATCTGAAGTCTTTCACGAAAGGTAGGCACCACACCTTGCAGGACTGGCACTGAGATTCGATTAACTTCCTCGCGAATTTAATCCTTCACCTTATGGATTGTGTATGGTGGCTCACACCATAACTTCTGAGATTACAAACAACCCCAAAGAGTCGGTTGGAGTGGCCGAGCGGTTCTAGGCGCTACAGTCTGGAACCGCGCGACTACTACGGTCGCAGGTTCGAATCCTGCCTCGGGCATGGATCTCTGTGATGTCCTTAGGTTGGTTAGGTTTGAGTAGTTCTAAGTTCTAGGGAACTGATGACCTCAGAAGTAAAGTCCCATAGTGCTCAGAGCCATTTGAACCATTTCAGCCAACCCCAAAGAAAGAAATCATATCCTGAAAGCTCAGGGGATATTGAAGGCCAGGAAATGCCCCCGTTCTTGGAGATGACCAGGTATATTGTAACATTCTATAGAATATTTAAGTGTGTTTTGGCCTCCCACTCAACACTAAGTACGCATGAATTTCATTTAGAATTAATGTGTATGTGTTTTAGTATTAGAGACTAACACATTTCGTACCGAATCCGTTGTATGAACGGTAGTAAGAATCACGCACGAATTCGCAATATCTGAACGTTAAGCTCACATGTGTTCAGTGAGCAGTTTTATAGTGCTTTTAGTTCTTAGTCGACTTCTTCGGTTGAGTTTGCTTCTCGCTGGCTGCTGAAAAATGCTGTTTCCCAGAATTAATGTTATGTGACCGTGCAATGAGGAAAAACACTTTCGTCACTCTTAAGACGGCAAGGAATGTTTTCGGTGCATATACATTATTCAACGGAAGATAGACGATAGCTGTCGATATTAGCTGTATTGTAGTAGAAAGAATAATGCAGAAGAAAGATTTACATTCCCAAACGGAGTTAAGGAAAGGTTTGCAGGTACTGTCCGGATCCCTTGATCCTTGCAATCTTAAGGTAAGCCAATGTGAAATGATCAGGTACACAGAGTGTCACGAATTAGAAGAGAGGCATACCTTTTATAAATAACGATCTGTTCTACAATAATTAGGCATATCATTGACTATACTTCCACGAAATTTTTAATTTTCTGTTCACAGGCGGAAGTTTACATATAATGTAATTTGCATTTACAGTATGACTAATATATCACAGTTATTTCTCGTACTATAGACATACATATAGCCTTACGTCTTCCAGAGCTAGATACGAAGTAGTCCAGTCATTCTTTATATGCGTACATACTCTCTCAGGCGCTTTACTGCACTGTACCGTTAATCTCTGGCCCAGCGTTCACATTGTAAGTAGGCTGTTTAGGTTTTTTTATTGGTATCGTCACCTCTGTATCAAAATCACTGGCCGTGCTGTGTGCAGTCTGTGGCTGCTTTGCATTGTTGTTGGCCATTGTAGTGTTGGGCAGTTGGCTGTGAACAGCGCGTAGCGTTGCGCAGTTGGAGGTGAGCCGCCAGCAGTGGTGGATGTGGGGAGAGAGATGGCGGAGTTTTGAAATTTGTAAGACTGTATGTCATGAACTGCTATATATATTATGACTATTAAGGTAAATACATTGTTTGTTCTCTATTAAAATCTTTCATTTGCTAACTATGCCTATCAGTAGTTAGTGCCTTCCGTAGTTTGAATCTTTATTTAGGTGGCAGTAGTGGCGCTCGCTGTATTGCAGTAGTTCGAGTAACCAAGATTTTTGTGAGGTAAGCGATTTGTGAAGCGCATACGTTAATGTTAGTCAGGGCCATTTTTTTGTAAGGATTTTTGAAAGTCAGATTGCGTTGCGCTAAAAACATTGTGTGTCAGTTTAAGCCCAGTCACGTATATAATTTTTCATAAGGGGACGTTTCATATGTCGACCCTTAGCCGAGGATACCTCACTGGAATCTTCTGATTTTTTCTTGTAGTTTGTGTAATTAGTGTAGATTTTCTTTATTGCTAGCGCGTAATTGTAGAGAGAATCTCCTTTGTAGTTACGGTCTTTCATTGTTGTACAGTAAAACAGGTGTGGCACGCATGTAAATTTGCACCAAGTATTTCGCAGCTTGCAATTAACTAGATATTATTTTCAGCGCTATGTTAATATGTTTTATTTTCTGTGTTACCGTGTGAAATATTGTGACAATAATGGCGTGTGAAAATCGTAACACCAGGCTCCAAAGTAAACTGAGAAATAATAGTGAAGACGAGCGTAGCTTACCAGCACCACTGTGTAATGAATTAACAGACATTCAAAGTAGTAATTTGGTAACTGTGCATAGGGAAATGGAGCGGGCGTCAAATAATGGTGTAGACAGTGAAACAGGTAGTGAACAGGGAAGCATTATCGATCGATCGGTCGGCAACAGCTCGCATCAGGAATCGGGAATGACAGAACACAATATTGCAAATACTGTAGACTCAGGTTTTGGGTCCTCACCGTTTTCTCAAATGAGTCAAGACACATTTTCCGCTTGTCAAAATGTGAATGTTGCCGGTGCAAATTCACTGCCGAAAAGCACTGAGGAACATGTTTCAGACACCAGTGCATTGTTATTACAATTAATGCAACAAATGGGACAAAAGCTTCAAAAGTTAGACACAATGGAACAAAATCAGAGACAAACACAGCAAAAGCTTCAAAAGTTAGACACAATGGAACAAAATCTTCAAAAGTTAGGCACAATGGAACAACACCAGAGCCAAACACAGCAACAGTTAGACGCAATGGAACAAAATCTTCACACCACGCTTGAACAAACACGTGAAGATTTAACTACTGAGTTACACAAAATCGAATCGAAATGTCAAAAAGTCTGTAACGACGTATAAACACAAATTTGTGAGCATTTTCAACCTATTTTTTCCTCGCTGCATGAAAATGCATTACAGAATCACGAAGCAGCCATAAAAGAACTGCAAATTATTGTTCATGAAAATCATGAGACCTTGCAAGCTAAAAGTGACTCAGTTGCATCTACCGATTCGGTTACGCAACTTGCAAAAACTAAGGAAAACTTAAAGGACACAGTAGAAAGACACCTGGAGGAAATTAGTTCATTATCAGAGAAAGTAGTTGAACTTTCGGATCAGCTAAATAATTTATCTATGAAGGTAGATGATAATCTGAATGACACAAAACCGGTAGTCTTTAATGACACAGAAGAGTGCCAACAAATTAGGAAATTCAAACAAAATCAGAATCAAGTTAATACACAACACCAAAGAGAAATCCGGGAAGTACAAGATCAGCTGACACAGGTAATACAAGAATTACGTATTTCAGAGGCCACTCGCACCCCAATACGGGAAGAGGGACATAGAAATATGGAACAGCCACAAAATAATAATTCAGGGCACTTCGGAAATTATGAAAGAAATTGGCAAGGTACACCGAATTTTGAGATGGAACCGCCGAAACGACGTAACAATGACCGACATGTGACTCGCCGACATGATGATTTTGACTATAAGCTGTTCGTTACTACACGTAAATTCAAAACATTTAAGAATTCTGACAACGACATTCATCCTCAAGCATGGCTCCATCAATTCTCTCATTGTTTTCCTCCCAACTGGTCATTAGAGCACAGATTAGAATTTATGTGTGGCTACTTAGAGAATGAACCAGCTGTAAGAAAGAGATCGGTCATTCACGATTGTCACAGTGAAGTAGAATTTTACCATGCCTTCCTCTCAGCATATTGGTCTCAAGCTACACAAGACCAAGTAAAACATAGCATCATAATGATGAAACATTTCGAACAATCTGAATTTTCCAGGAAACTGTTAATATGCAACAATGTTTGAAGTTAAATATCCAGTCTAGAACCTAGGGAACATTTTTAAACAGAAATTACGAATGCATTATTATAGTGAACAGATGACACAGTGTTGTATTTGTACATTCTTACTTGTTAGTTGCACGATTACATAACGACTATCGGGCTTACATACTTAGGACATATACTGGTACTGCTAATGAGATTTTAATGCAACATTTTGGTTTAGTTGAAAATACATTCTGGATTTAAAGTACTTTCAGTGAGATACCAGATGACATTGTGGTTAGTTTATGTGACAGCTATACGATTTTATCACGACGCTACTAATGAGTAAGAATTTACAGTGTTGCTTTTGAAGTGTTTCTGTTTTGTATCTGCACAATTTTCTGTTTTATTCTGGAAAGTAAAACATGTTTTAGTAGTAACTTTTGTGGTATAGCTACAATGAGACAGCCTTTTCTGTAGCACAACAATACGTTACAGTACAGTACTTTCTTCATCACAACAATAAGCGTAATAACTACGATACCTATACAGAAAGCATTTCACTTTTGTTTATCATGAGGTAAGTACATTGGCTTCTGGAGAACTTAGCTTTCGGAGGACAATAACTACGACACTTCCACAGAGATTATCTTACAGCAAGACGCACATTTAGCGCTACAGGACACGTATTTGAGTGATTAATTTTGTACTTAAATCATTTATTTTTAAAGATATTTGATGTACAATGATACAAAGGCTTTCCGTAATACATTTCATTCCATTGCTGTAATCTGTAACACCTGAGGGTATAATTACATTAATCCTCAGGGGGGTACACGCCTACTTTGTGTACCATGTGTTTGGCAAGCACAAGGAGCCCTAGCTAATATGGTATTTGCTTATACAACTTTACACATCGGTACCATATTTCTCTAACGCATAATTACGCAGCTACATTTAACTGAGAGGGACAAACTTTTTTGCTATGGCAGTGACAGATGTTTACGTAACTAAACCATTGGATAACTTCACACTTATGAAATTGTATTTTGTCTGTACTTTGTGAACTGTTCATACTTTTTCGGAACCATAGTGATACTATGAGAGCTTTGAATGATGTATTTGGTATGGGATCATGATTTTTAAAGTACGTCTGAGGCAGATGACACTTTTGACATGAGCAGAGAATTTTTTTTAGGTTTTGACATTATTGCAGAAAGCTACAACGTTTTTGAAATTTGACTGAGGTGTTATGATATTATTACGATGACTATGTGTATTATGCTGTTGCGGTACGTTTATGATCAATAAGCTGATGCTATATGAGTTATTTGAGTATGCTACGTATCTGTTATGATGAAATATTGAAGAAGTGTTGACGAATAAGGTAAGGAATAATGAGTAGTGGTTAGGGACTCTGGTTTGGGAAAAGGTTGTTGGAAACCAAGAATCGTACTTTAAGAGTTATGAGATGTATGTAAATTCGTGAATGTATTACAATGCCGAAGAAAAGTTTTTGGACTCTGTTACGTCAATAGGATTTTGTTTCTACAGATTTGTAACGCAAATTCTTGACCTGTGAAATATTTTTATATGAGACTGTCACTGTAGCAGAAACTGCTGTCGTAAATATTTCCGTAAGAAAGTTAAGTGACCACCTGCACTAATGCGTCGTGGGCACCCAGCTGTGTCAGACGCCTGGAGAAAAAGCCATTAGTGTGTGCCTTTTCAGAGGCACAGGTAGAAAAAAAAAGGGGAGGCCATATCCTCGCTATTGACATTCCTTTGTAGAAAGCATCACAAATACGACACACTCAAACTTGAAAACATATGATTATACTGTGGAGCTCTTAATTTATGATATTTACTAAAGTGCCTAATGAAACGATGAGAAACATTTCACGGCTATTGTATTGCTAGTTGAGAGGAATGCCATATGGCTTGCTTTATGTATTTATTTACTCATTTTGTTTAATTTCTAGTTTCTAGCTGCACTGCAGCATTGGTTAAAATAAAATCTAATAGATGTACTAATATAAATCTTTTATGCCTATAGATCCAGTAAATAATTTTATGATTTATTAAAAAAAACGAAGGAGCATAAAAAGACATTTCCCTTCACAGGAATTGCATACGGAATTTTCTTTTCAACTACTTGGTAATTTTTTTGGTAGAAAAACTTCTTGTGGTGCACCACTTTAATTACATAGACATTAAGATGTGAATATACATTTCCCTTGTCTGCATTGTTGTCTTTAATGTAATATTTTTTCTGCTTGAGCTATGTCGTGTTCAGAAATAAGTTATTGCATTTGCTGCTGCTGTTTGCCAGGCATAGTGCTACTAAATTTCACTTTGTATTACTCTGTTAAGCTAGTTTTACTACTGATTTATTTTTCTTGTTGCTGCACGTTGGCTCATATTAGTTGTAATGTTGCATTGCTTGGTGATTTAGATTTACTGTAGCTTGCTTTGCAATTTTCCACTTTTTTTGTCATTGCTGTTTGTGTTAATTGTTTTGTGCTGCTGCATTGCCTCGTCCCTTAGTTTAGCATCTGAGCTCAGTAGATTTAAGTAAGCTTAAGAGGGGGTAGCCTATAAGAGAATGAGTTGCGATGAATTTGAAGAAATGCACTGAGAGGCTATACAAGAAAAGTACAGAAAACAGGTATAGATAGGACTTTTGAAAATAATGAAGAACGAAGGGAGATCTCCGAGAAGTAAAGAAAGTTTTGTTTGCAAAATACTGCAGTAAAACAAACCCTGTCCTTTCCTTGTGTTATCCCACTATGTGTTTGTGTACCCTTGTGTATTTATGTTCTTCCTGTCTTTATATGTTTATCTGAAAAGACTTATGTTGTAGAATTTTTCTAATACTCAGCTACATGAACTATGATGAGGAATACTGTTATCCTCAAATATAATTTGCATTAATAATATGTTATTTACTTTGGAAAGATGTTAGACATTATTAATTCTGTTCTGTTTTAATGCTCATGTGTGAAGTTGATGTTTCAATAATTATTCTGATCTTTTATATATTTACTTATGTCATAATTGCTGTAACACTGATGTATATGTTTATTTCCATTTTTTTGTAAAGCCCCTATTACTACAAATGTTATCTGTATTATTATGTTTTTAATGATGTATTTTGTACCGTTGTTATTGTATTCTTATGTTATAAAATTGTAATTGATACCAGTTCATCATATTATTAACTTGTAAGTTAGATTTCACTGCACACATTTCTGTTGGTCATAGTATATGGACAATATGTGAGAGGTAGGGACTGTTAGTGTTTGCATGTGTGTTAATAATTCAGCAAGGGACTGGATGACAGCATTGCTGGTTGTAAGGACAATTCCAAAAACTTTGTGAGTGCACAAGTGGTGGTTATGGACTTGCTATATTATCCGCAAGACTCTTCAATGGTGATTGTGCACCTGCACAGTCACAACAGATGGCTGCTGGCCATTTCTACAAGGACTACAGTGGGTCTGCACCTTTGATGACCCACCAATACCATTATCTCTACAAGGACTGCAGTGGGTCTGCACCTCTGGTGGCCCACCAATACCATAATCTCTACCAGGACTACAGTGGGCCTGCTCTGTGATGACCTACTGTAAGTAGGCTGTTTATGTTTTCTCAGGCTGTTTATGTTTTCTCTATGTAAGTAGGCTGTTTATGTTTTCTTATTGGCAACGTTACGTAGCGCTCAATATGAAAATCACTGGCTGTGCTGTGTGCAGTCTGTGGCTAGTTTGCATTGTTGTCTGCCATTGTAGTGTTGGGCAGCGGCAGCTGGATGTGAACAGCGCGTAGCGTTGCGCAGTTGGAGGTGAGCCGCCAGCAGTGGTGGATGTGGGGAGAGAGATGGCGGAGATTTGTAATTTGTCATGAACTGATATATATATTATGACTTGTGATGATATCAAGGTAAATACATTGTTTGTTCTCTATTAATATCTTTCATTTGCTAACTATCCCTATCAGTAGTTAGTGCCTTCCATAGTTTGAATCTTTTATTTAGCTGGCAGTAGTGGCGCTCGCTGTATTGCAGTAGCTTGAGCAGCGAAGATTTTTGTGAGGTAAGTGATTTGTGAAAGGTATAGTTTAATGTTAGTCAGGGCCATTCTTTTGCAGGGATCTTTGATAGATTGCGTTGCGCTAAAAATATTTTGTGTCAGGTTAAGGACAGTCGTGTAGAATTGTTGAAAGGGGACGTTGCATATGTCGACCCTTAGCCTAGGATACCTCACTGGAATCTTCTGATTTTTTCTTGTAGTTTGTGTATTTAGTGTAGCTTTTGTTTATTGCTAGCGCATAATTATAGAGAGAATCTCCTTTGTAGTTGTAGCCTTTCATTGTTGTACAGTAAAACAGTTGTGGCATGCATGTAGATTTGCACCAAGTATTTCGCAGCTACGCTTGCAATTAACTACATATTATTTTCAGTGCTATGTTAATGTGTTCTCCTATTTTTGCACTTCAAATTGTGCTTTTCTGTGTTATCGTGTGAAATATTGTGACAATTATGGCGTGTGAAAAACGTAACACTAGGCTCCAAACTAAACTGAGAAATAATAGTGACGACGAGCGTAGCTTATCAGCGCCGCCGAGTAATGAATTTACTAATGTTCAAAGTAGTAATTTGGTAACTGTGCACAGGGAAATGGAGCGGGCGTCAAATAATGGCGTGGACAGTGAAACAATTAGTGAAGAGGGAAGCATTATCGATCGATCGGTCGGCAATAGCTCGCCTCAGGAAGCCGAAATGACACGACACGATCTCGCAAATACTGTAGATTCAGGTTTTGGATCCTCACCGTTTTCTCAAATAAGTCAAGACACATTTTCTGCTTGTCAAAATGTGAATGTTTCCGGTGCAAATTCACTGCCGAAAAGCACTCAGGAACATGTTTCAGACACCAGTGCATTGTTATTACAATTAATGCAACAAATGGGACAAAAGCTTGAAAAGTTAGACACAATGGAACAACATCAGAGACAAACACAGCAACAGTTAGACACAATGGAACAAAATCAGAGACAAACACAGCAAAAGCTTCAAAAGTTAGATACAGTCGAACAAAATCTTAAAAAGTTAGACACAATGGAACAAAATCTTCAAAAGTTAGACACCACACTTGAACGAACACGTGAAGATTTAACTACTGAGTTACATAACATTGAATCGAAATGTCAAAAAGTCTGTAATGACGTAAAAACACAAATTTGTGAGCATTTTCAACCTATTTTTTCGCGGCATGAAAATGCATTACAGAATCACGAAGCAGCCATAAAAGAACTGCAAACCATTGTTCCTGAAAATCATGAGACCTTGTGGGCTAAAATTGACTCAGTTGCATCTACCGATTCGGTTACGCAACTTGCAAAAACTCAGGAAAACTTAAAGGACACAGTAGATTCGATTTCAGCACAAATGGACACTCTGAAACTTGGTTCAGAAAAACACATTGAGGAAATGTGTTCACTATCGGAGAAAGTAGCCGAACTTTCGGATCAGGTCACTAACTTATCTACAAAGGTAGATGATGATCTGAATGACACAAGACCTGTAGCCTTCACTGACACAGAAGAGTATGAACAAATTAGAAAATTCAAACAGAATCAAAATCAAATCAATACACAGTACAAAAGAGAAATCCGGGAAGTACAAGATCAGCTGACACAGGTAATTCAAGAATTACGTATTTCAGAGGATACTCGCACCCCAATACGGGAAGAGGAACACAGAAATACGGAACAGCCACAAAATAATAACACAGGGCATTTCGGAAGTTATGAAAGAAATTGTCAATGTGCACCGAATTTTGATATGGAACGGCCGACACGACCTAACAATGACCGATATGCGACTCGCCGACATGATGATTTTGACTATAAGCTGTTCATTACTACACGTAAATTCAAAACATTTAAGAATTCTGGCAACGACATTCATCCACAAGCATGGCTCCATCAATTCTCTCATTGTTTTCCTCCCAACTGGTCGTTGGAACACAGATTAGAATTTATGTGTGGCTACTTAGAGAATGAACCAGCTGTAAGAATGCGATCGGTAATTCACGATTGCCACAGTGAAGGAGAGTTTTACCATGCCTTCCTCTCAGCATATTGGTCTCAAGCTACACAAGACCGTGTAAAACATAGCACCATAATGATGAAACGTTTCGAACAATCTGAATTTTCCAGTCTTATGAAATATTTTGAAGACATGTTGCACAAGAATCAGTACCTGTCAAACCCATACAGCCCCTCAGAACTCATCCGCATTTGCTTACTCAAATTACCTGAACATTTACGACATATTATTTTGGCAGGACGTTGCAAAGACGACATTGAAGCTTTTCAGGGACTGTTACAAGAACTGGAAAGTGACACTGACAATCGCGGAACGCGAAAACAAGGACACAACAATTACAGGTCACATCCGTCACAATTCCGTGACGACAGAAACAATAACCGGACACGACTGGTCTATTCTTACAACGCAAATCGTGACCAAAATAGACACCACCCGTACGACAACCGTTGGCAGAGTAATAATAGTTACAGAGAAAGATCGCATTTCCGTAGTAATGACTATCACAGAGACAATCAGAGGAACAGACAATATGGGAACCAAAACAAGTATTATCAAGGGAGGCAGAATAACTTCAGACGCAACAGTTCGGCGCAGAGTTACGATTCAGGGAGAAATTCTCCACCACATGACCGACAAACAAGAAACTATGTAAACTACCGACAAAACGACAGACGTGAATTTCATCAGAACTGGCGGGATTCTAACAGAGCTGGGCCCTCTCGGAGAGGCGAATTTGTAGAAGTTAGGTCTCCAAATCCCAATAACGACGCGCGCCAACAAAGAGACAATAGGCAATGACTCACACCGCTGGCAGCAACAAAACGTACTTATGAAATTGATGACGCAGCTGCCGTAGCTAGTAATTACGTAAAAATGGAAGACATTAGGGACATCTTACTCCAGGAACACGACGTAAAACTTAACAACATTGCATATCCTGTGATTCACATTACTGTAAATGACGTAAAATTTACGGCAGTACTTGACTCTGGCAGTCCCATCTCAGTAATTAGTGAAACAGCCTTTAGCAAATGCAACAAATCGAACGATTGCCCCACACTTCCGTTACGTAAGATTAAATTACAAGGTGCAATCTTTGGAAAAAGTGTAGATGTACGCCAACAAACCAATTTAGAATTCTTTTGTCAAAGCCACAGCTTCTCTATGAACTTTCTCATTGTTCCATTATTGTCGACGGAAATTATATTGGGAGTAGACTTTTTGAATGAATACAAAGCAATCTTAAACTTTCACGATGCTGAAATAAGTTTAGAGAAAGAAGGTAAGTCAATAGCTTTGAAATTTGAAGATTGGCTCTCAAACCATGACGAGGAAATTAATCGGCTTTACCTTCTGTTAGACAACAGTTCGGACTTTTCTACGGAACTAGACACTAACAATCACTCTGCAAGTACTGACAGGGATGATATCGACGGCGCATTTGACACTAATAAGTTAATTCAGAATAAAATTCAAACAATTGAGAATTGTAATGACAATGATAGGCAAGACCTTTTTGAGATTTTACAAGCACATTCCACAGTTTTTACTCACAAAACAGGAACAATCAAGGGATTTCAATACCAATTTCGTGTTCGTGAGCATACTAAATTTTGTGTTAGACCATACGTAATTCCGGCGCATTATAGGGACCGTGTTAGAACAGAAATACAATCTATGCTTAATGAGGGCATTATTGAGCCTGCAGTAAGCTCATACAACAATCCATTACATGTTGTTGAGAAGAAAAATGGATCGATCAGGCTTGTCTTAGATTCGAGACAAATCAATACGATCATTATTCCTGAAACAGACAGGCCGCAAACGTTAGAAGAACTTCTTCAAAATTTTAATGGTGTAAAAGTGTTGTCTTCCATTGATCTCAGATCCAGCTTTTATCAGATCGAACTTCATCCAGAATGTAGAAAATACACAGCTTTCCTTTGTTTCGGCGTTTGTTATCAGTTTCGGAAACTTCCCTTTGGTTTGAACATTTCTTCGGCAGCATTCATTCGTGGGCTAAATTCCATATTACCTGAATTCTTAAAACGTCACATCACCTTATATGTAGACGATATTCTGATAGCAGAAGCCTCATGGGAACAACACAATCGCATCCTCAACAGCGTGTTACATATTTTTGCAGAATCTGGAATTACAGTTAACTTGGAAAAGTCTGAATTCGGTAGGTCAAAGGTGAGGTTTTTGGGACATATTATTTCTTCTGAAGGCATTCAGCCGGATCCTGAAAAGTTAGAAGCAATCAGAGCCATTCCAGTTCCATCCACAAAAAGACAAGTCCGCAGTTTTCTAGGTCTCGTAAATTTTTACCGTCGTTTTCTGAATATGCAAATTCTTGTTACACCAAAACTTTGTTCTCTCACTGGAAAAAATACTATTTGGAACTGGGACGAACAAGCACAGTTGGAATTCAATTCTTTGAAAGAAGCGTTACTTCACGCGCCAATCTTAGCTCATCCAGATCTGTCACAAGATTTCTGCCTTAGCACGGATTCTTCTAAAGTCGGTCTTGGTGCCCATTTATTTCAAGAAGCCATAGAAAATGACACTACCGTTCAGAAAACCATTGCTTTTGCTAGCCGAGTGCTAGCAAAATCTGAAAAAAATTATTCCGTTACTGAATTAGAAGCTTTAGCTATCGTTTGGGCATTTAACAAATTCCGTTTCTTTCTTTCTGGTAAGCACGTAAAAGTGTACAGTGATCATCGTGCATTACAATTTCTTATGTCTTCAAAATTAAATCATGACAGGTTAAAACGTTGGGCATTGTTTCTGCAAGAATTCCGCTTCACAATAGTCTACATTCCCGGCAAGGAGAACATTGTTGCGGATGCACTGTCACGCGCACCGACTGGGCTTGAGAAAAGTAACACAGAAGGCAACCTCGAGAAAAATTTCAGTATTCTTTACATTCAGAAAGTCGCCTTTGAAAACTTCATCACCACATCATTAAAGGACATTGCTCATGAATAAGATAAAGATCCGATTTGGAAGGACATCAAGAGCAAATGGCATGAAAAGACACACACACAGATTCGGCATTATTACCTGGTTAGAAACAACATACTCTTCAAACGCTGCACTGTTGATGACAAGCTATGGGTACTTTGCACTCCAGACGATTTTGTTAATACGCTCATTTGGTACATTCATTTCAGCTACGCACATTTTGGTCCACGAAAATGTTATCATATTCTTCGAACGACTTGTTATTTTAACAATATGGAAAAAAGAATTCGAAGAGTCTTGTCTATTTGTAAACTTTGTCAAAAGGCGAAACCATCTACTGTCTCACATCGTGCTCCGTTGTTTCCTATTATTCCTTCTAAATTAAAAGAATTTGCGGCTGTTGATCTCTTGGGACCGCTTGTCAGAACATCCAATGGATTTTCGTACGTTCTAGTCGCTGTTGAACTTACTTCAAAATTTGTTTGGCTGCTGGCTATCTCTACAAGGACTACAGTGGGTCTGCATCTTTGATGACCCACCATGCCATTATTTCTACAAGGACTGCAGTGAGTCTGCACCTCTGGTGGCCCACCAATACCGTAATCTCTACCAGGACTACAGTGGGTCTGTTCTGTGATGACCTACCTACCAATATTCTTCAAAACGTCGAATGACTCTGCTGTGGGTTTGCTCTGTTGTGGAGCATTACCTGTCTGCATGTCAAGAGTCAGCACTGTCTTTCCGTTGGAAGGACAACACTACTTCTTCAAGACTGCATGGAAATCCACTACTTCCGTGTGCATTTTCTTCTACTGCTCAGACTTTGAGAAAAACACTATATTTCACCGTAATGAATGATCAGGACTGTCTTTATGGACTGTGAGAAAATTTTAGCTTTTGACCAACATTGTATCAATAAGTGTGTGCATTTGATTTCTTTGTTATTGTAATTATGAAAAGAAAAATTTTTGTCAAATCTGTATTGGCCAGTGCCCAACACCATTTGTAAAAATTTTTTTGTGGGGAGCATGGTGGCTATGTAAGTAGGCCGTTTATGTTTTCTCAGGCTGTTTATGTTTTCTCTATGTAAGTAGGCTGTTTATGCTTTCTTATTGGCAACGTTACGTAGCGCTCAATATGAAAATCACTGGCTGTGCTGTGTGCAGTCTGTGGCTAGTTTGCATTGTTGTCTGCCATTGTAGTGTTGGGCAGCGGCAGCTGGATGTGAACAGCGCGTAGCGTTGCGCAGTTGGAGGTGAGCCGCCAGCAGTGGTGGATGTGGGGAGAGAGATGGCGGAGATTTGTAATTTGTCATGAACTGATATATATATTATGACTTGTGATGATATCAAGGTAAATACATTGTTCGTTCTCTATTAATATCTTTCATTTGCTAACTATCCCTATCAGTAGTTAGTGCCTTCCATAGTTTGAATCTTTTATTTAGCTGGCAGTAGTGGCGCTCGCTGTATTGCAGTAGCTTGAGCAGCGAAGATTTTTGTGAGGTAAGTGATTTGTGAAAGGTATAGTTTAATGTTAGTCAGGGCCATTCTTTTGCAGGGATCTTTGATAGTCAGATTGCGTTGTGCTAAAAATATTTTGTGTCAGGTTAAGGACAGTCGTGCATAATTGTTAAAAAGGGGACGTTGCACTACCTACCAATAGTCTTCAAAACTTTGAATGACTCTGTTGTGGGTTTGCTCTGTTGTGGCCCATTAACTGTCTGCATGTCAAGAGTCAGCACTGTCTTTCCGTTGGAAGGACTACTTCTTCAAGACTGCATGGAAATCCACTACTTCTGTGTGCATTTTCATTTACTGCTCAGACATTGAGAAAAACACTGTTATTTTACTATGATGAACGATCAGGACTGTCTTTATGGGCTGTGAGAAAATTTTAGCTTTTGACCAACACTGTATCAATAAGTGTGTGCATTTGATATCTTTCTTACTGTAATTATGAAAAAAATTTTCAAATCTGTATTGGCCAGTGCCCAAAACAATTTGTAAAATTTTTTGTGGGGAGCATGGGGGATATGTAAGTAGGCTGTTTAGGTTTTTTTTATTGATATCGCCACCTCTGTATCAAAATCACTGGCTGTGCTGTGTGCAGTCTGTGGCTGCTTTGCATTGTTGTTGGCCATTGTAGTGTTGGGCTGTTGGCTGTTAACAACGCATAGTGTTGCGCAGTTGGAGGTGAGCCGCCAGCAGTGGTGGATGTGGGGAGAGAGATGGCGGAGTTTTGAAATTTGTAAGACTGTATGTCATGAACTGCTATATATATTATGACTATTAAGGTAAATACATTGTTTGTTCTCTATTGGAATCTTTCATTTGCTAAATATGCCTATCAGTAGTTAGTGCCTTCTGTAGTTTGAATCTTTATTTAGCTGGCAGTAGTGGCGCTCGCTGTATTGCAGTAGTTCGAGTAACCAAGATTTTTGTGAGGTAAGCGATTTGTGAAACACATAGGTTAATGTTAGTCAGGGCCATTTTTGTGTAAGGATTTTTGAAAGTCAGATTGCGTTGCGCTAAAAACATTGTGTGTCAGTTTAAGCCCAGTCACGTATATAATTTTTCATAAGGGGACGTTTCAACATGAGTTTAGACTATTTGTATTTGAGAGAGAAGATATTCCGTAGGGAGAAAATGAAATGCCACGAGGTATGGCATACGGCCACGTCTTGTTCGGAGAGTTGGCAGTTACAGGAAGATAAGCAAGCTGTTGCATTAGGAACTGGTTCTGCACGTGAATATAATGCTGAGTATTTACAGTAACAGCAAAATAAGTCCCTATTAATCCAAACGATGATGCGCCGCACCGCTGATTGTGAAGTGACGTTTCATTAAGCATTTCAGGATTTTCACGTGACCAGTATCGAATGTTTTGCTCGTTAACAAAGCCTGAAATATAAAAATTGACCCCGTCGCTCACGATCAGTCACACAGGCCTGGGTTGTCGTTCGTGAGTTCCTACAACTCCTGGCAAAAGTTTAGCCTCTTTGGAAGGTCGCCTTCATTTAATTTTTGCTGTAGCTGAATTTTGTATGGGTGGTATTGCAGTTCCTTGTGCAATATTCGCCAACACTGCGATCCAATGTGTCAAGTTAACAGTGCATGCTTGCGTGCAGAGCGCCTGGGAATTCAGCATTTCTTTGACAAAGAAATATGATCAATTTCTTTGACAAAGATCTTTGATGTGGTATTACACTGTCGTCATATTTTTCGTCAAATTTCAAGATGGTGGATAACAACTTGCTATGCTTCCAGATCCACTACCCACTCCTGGTTTGCCATTTTGCACTTCCTTTCTACGTCATTTTTTAGACTGTGTATTCCTTTCGCTTGTTTTATGTACTGCATTATTATATTTCCTCCTTTCGGTAATTTTTCAATGCCTCGTGCGTTATACACAGGTTTCTAGTTGGCTTTGTCTTTTTTCATATTTGATCCTCTGCTGCCTTCAACATTCGGCCAAGGCTACTAATTGTTCTATTGTTTGTCTTTCCCCTGTTTCAGTCAACTTGTTGCCTAGTGCTCTCTTTGAAACGCTTAACAACCTCTGATTCTTTCAACTTACCCCACTTCCATAATTTCCTGCTTTTTGCAATTTCTTCAGTTTTAATTTGCAGTTTATAACCAAAAAATAAATGTCAAATATCCCCTCTGCCAGTTGAAATGTTTTATAGTCTAAAATCCGGTTTCAGAATCTCTCGTCTTCCGGTCTCTTCCACGAATACAACTTTCTTTTACTATTTAATCCAAGTATTAGCGATGATTAAATGGTGCTTTGCGCAGAATTTTACAACGTGGCTTCGTCTTTCATTTCTTCCCCCCAGCCCAAGTAGTCCTCCTAGTTTCCTTTCTCTCTGTTCTATCACATTCCAGTTCCCCATTCCAATTAAATTTTTGTCACTCTTAAGTATCTGAATAATTTATTTCATCTCGTCACACATTCTTTCAATCTCTTCATCATCTGCGCATCATATTGCACTTAAATAGTTGGAAAGACTCTTTATTGTCGATTACATTGTCACAGTAAAAAGTTAAAATTACATTGAAACAGTAAGAAGCTAAAATACTGAGAAGGTCCATCCAGAGTGACCTAGAGAGGATCCACTACTTTAAAAAAGTTATGGTAAAAGCCAAGCTAAGATTCAGTGGAAGAATTCCGAGGAGATGTAGTTCATTCACGACAGAAATTGCTTACGAAACATTCGTTCGACCGATTATTCAGCATTGGCAGTCGGTCTGAACCCCTTATCCTCTAGGATTGATAGAGAGAATAGATATGATCCAAAAAGAGCGGTGTATTTCGTTTAGTAAGCACAAGAGCATTACGGATATTCTCATTTTATTCCAATGACAGACTCCACAGGAGACGCGTTGTGCCTGTTAAGACCCGATCCGAGAAGATTTACGCAACATATTACTTCCTCCTCGTGAAACTATATGCGCTGCGGCGGGTAAGCCTTCTGTTTGACTGCCAACTCTACACCATCAAGCTGGCATGATATTCTGCCAGGGTTTACGTCCTTGATCTTTGAAGATCCCTCTTCTTCACACGGCTGCGCTTAAGGCGCCCCTTTCTCAGCTCCATTGTTCCGAATATTTCTTCTTCTGATGGGGAAGCTTCGACTAGACAACGCTGAAATTAGCGGCTCTTAATCCAACTGAATTTTGAGGCTATGTGCACATTACTGTGATAGTGTGGCTTGATAGTAAAGATAAACAAATTAACTTTTTACGTCTCCGGGGAGTCCATTCATAAGAACATTTACTTTACTATGGCAATAGAGAAAGATACTTGTCTGCCTTTCTTGGCTGTTTTGATATGACGGAAGAATGATTGATTCCTGACGCATTCAGTTTGACCGAAGCCCACTCATACTGATTTGTATTTACAATCGTCGATTTGCCTTTACTTGTCGCAAACTGTGAGTTTGCTTGAAACACGTGAAACACAGCTTACACAGTTTCAGATCCAGATAGTTTAAATGAGGAGCTTGCCCAACAAAAAGACAGCATAAGTGAAGACGGATATTTTGCCCAGCAGATTAACACGGCACTCTCAGTTCGACCCAAAAACTAGCAAGTTGATAACGGAGTGAAAACCTGTCGGTAAAATCACTAGCTTTTCTTCCCTCTGTTGGCAATATTTTACTCAATATTGCAAATATTTGCGGCCATTTTCCTCAGCTGCGAACTTCAATTACGTTTTATTATAATGATAATAAAAATGCCGTATTTTGCAACTCAATTTATTTCTGTGTGCCAGATAAGTTCCGCCTTTTCATGTTACGCATCTTCAGTGGCATATAATATATAAAAATATTATTTAATTGGACGTATTTCGAGATGAGATTCTGAGATTTGTAGTGATTCTTTGGAAAGTTTGTTAAAATCTAGCTATCTCTGTTTATAACTATATGTGTTTATTATTTACATTCGTATTTGTTCACTGTTAATGCACCCAATTGTTGTTCTATATACGCTAAATACACAAAGCACAAGTTTCTGACAATAATCATATCTTACCGAGTTAGGTGGCGCAGTGATCAGCACACGGGACTCCCATTCGGGGGGACGACAGTTCAAACACGCGTCAAGACATCCAGATTTAGGTCTTCCGTGATTTCCCTAAATCGCTTCAGGCAAACGCCGGGTTGGCTCTTTTGAAATGGCACGGCCGACTTCCTCCGCATCCTTCCGTAATCCAGTGGGACTGATGACCTCGCTGTTCGGTTCCCTCCCCTAATCAACCAGCCAACCAAACAATTCTTTGCACATAACCTGTACTATAGTATACTCTACATCTACATCTACATTTATACTCCACAAGCCACCCAACGGTCTGTGGCGGAGGGCACTTTACGTGCCACTGTCATTACCTCCCTTTCCTGTTTCAGTCGCGTATGGTTCGCGGGAAGAACGACTGCCGGAAAGCCTCCGTGTGCGCTCGAATCTCTCTAATTTTACATTCGTGTTCTCCTCGGGAGGTATAAGTAGGGGGAAGCAATATATTCGATAGCTCATTCAGAAACGCACCCTCTCGAAACTTGGACAGCAAGCTACACCGCGATGCAGAGAGCCTCTCTTGAAGAGTCTGCTAGTTGAGTTTGCTAAACATCTCCGTAACGCTATCACGCTTACCAAATAAACCTGTGACGAAACGCGCCGCTGTTCTTTGGATCTTCTCTGTCAACCCGACCTGGTACGGATTCCACACTGATGAGCAATACTCAATTATAGGTCAAACGAGTGTTTTGTAAGCCACCTCCTTTGTTGATGGACTACATTTTCTAAGGACTCTCTCAATGAATCTCAACCTGGCACCCGCCTTACCAACAATTAATTTTATATGATCATTCCACTTCAAATCGTTCCGTACGCATACTCCCAGATATTTTACAGATAATCATACAATAAAGGATCCTTCTTTCTATGTATTCGCAATACATTACATTTGTCTATGTTAAGGGTCAGTTGCCACTCCCTGCCCCAAGTGCCTATCCGCTGCATATGCTCGTCCTGCTTCGTCACATGCTTTAGTGTTAACTGAGGGATCTTGGGATCAGTAGATATGGTGAATGGAGTGGGGTGTTGGGTGAAGATGGAGAACGGGCGGGTGGTGCGGCTGTGTGTGTGTGTGTGTGTGTGTGTGTGTGTGTAGAGAGAGAGAGAGAGAATTATTTTTTTCATTTATTTATTTTCATTCTTTATTTTTATAGTAAACTGTCGATTAAAATATTACACAGACACAGACACGCAGTGCCTCACCATCTTCCTCCATCCTCACCCCAACACCACACTCCACGCTCACCTTCTACAGCTCCCATGACCCCATCATTGCAATGATTCGTCCCAAAACGAAAACGACAGAGTACGCAGATGGTCAAGGCGAGCGAGAGTTCCGCAGTTCTAACAGCGAGGACGCTGCCTGCTAGGTAGTGTTGGATTGTTTTATTTGGGGGAGGAGACCAAAAAGCGATGTCATCGGTCTCATCGGATTAGGGAAGAATGGGGAAGGAATTTGGCCGTGCCCTTTGAAAGGAACCATCCCGGCATTTGCCTGGAGCGATATAGGGAAATCACGGAAAACCTAAATCAGGATGGCCGGACGCGGGATTGAACCGTCGTCCTCCCGAATGCGAGTCCAGTGTGCTAACCACAGCGCCACCTCGCTCGGTGCTAGATAGTGTAGTAAGTCTGTGACCACTGTCTAAACGCTTGTGCGGAATACTCACAACGCACTCATATACTGCAGGACGAGGGAAGTCTTCAGTCTTCGATGATTCACCTGAAGATGACTGGTACACGCCCAGTCGAAATATCGCGGAGTGTACTAAATGACAACTGGCTATAAGCCCGAAATTTCTTTGATAATCGAATCACCGGAAAATTTTTTAAAATTGACGTCTTATCTGTTGTTGCTGTAACCAACATCTTCAACGGGGCCTTATTATCTCTTTCTATGGTTCCTTTAAGGCTTCGCTGGTACTGTAGCGGCCTCGGGGCAGACGAGCATTCTAGATGTTGTTTACTGTATTATGTGTCTCTGAAATTAATAAGTATAAATAAATGAAAAAATACCACGCTACCAGTTTATAGATCCAGTGGAGACTCTAAAACACGTATATACCATCTGATCAGAAGTAACCTGAGAGACCCCTAAATAATACGGAATTGACCTATAGCTATCACGAGAGGCATACCCAATAGCAACTCAAAACGAAGGACCAGATTTCAATTCTTTATTACAGACCAACTATGAAAGATACACATTGCGTGTGTCACTGGATAGAGGACGGTTATAATGTTTGCACATTATATCATATAGTCAACATGAGCACGACTAACATTGAAGCTGTAGGCCATTTTATTCCACACTCGAATCGACAGGTCCATCTACATCTACATTTATACTCCGCAAGCCACCCAACGGTGTGTGGCGGAGGGCACTTTACGTTCCACTGTCATTACCTCCCTTTCCTGTTCCAGTCGCGTATGGTTCGCGGGAAGAACGACTGTCTGAAAGCCTCCGTGCGCGCTCTAATCTCTCTAATTTTACATTCGTGATCTCCTCGGGAGGTATAAGTAGGGCGAAGCAATATATTCGATACCTCATCCAGAAACGCACCCTCTCGAAACCTGGACAGCAAGCTACACCGCGATGCAGAGCACCTCTCTTGCAGAGTCTGCCACTTGAGTTTGTTAAACATCTCCGTAACGCTATCACGGTTACCAAATAACCCTGTGACGAAACGCGCCGCTCTTCTTTGGATCTTCTCTATCTCCCCCGTCAAACCGATCTGGTACGGATCCCACACTGATGAGCAATACTCAAGTATAGGTCGAACGAGTGTTTTGTAAGCCACCTCCTTTGTTGATGGACTACATTTTCTAAGCACTCTCCCAATGAATCTCAACCTGGTACCCGCCTTACCAACAATTAATTTTATATGATCATTCCACTTCAAATCGTTCCGCACACATACTCCCAGATATTTTACAGAAGTAACTGCTACCAGTGTTTGTTCCGCTATCATATAATCATACAATAAAGGATCCTTCTTTCTATGTATTCGCAATACATTGCATTTGTCTATGTTAAGGGACAGTTGCCACTCCCTGCACCAAGTGCCTATCCGCTGCAGATCTTCCTGCATTTTGCTACAATTGTCTAATGCTGCAACTTCTCTGTATACTACAGCATCATCCGCGAAAAGCCGCATGTAACTTCCGACACTATCTACTAGGTCATTTATACACTCCTGGAAATGGAAAAAAGAACACATTGACACCGGTGTGTCAGACCCACCATACTTGCTCCGGACACTGCGAGAGGGCTGTACAAGCAATGATCACACGCACGGCACAGCGGACACACCAGGAACCGCGGTGTTGGCCGTCGAATGGCGCTAGCTGCGCAGCATTAGTGCACCGCCGCCGTCAGTGTCAGCCAGTTTGCCGTGGCATACGGAGCTCCATCGCAGTCTTTAACACTGGTAGCATGCCGCGACAGCGTGGACGTGAACCGTATGTGCAGTTGACGGACTTTGAGCGAGGGCGTATAGTGGGCATGCGGGAGGCCGGGTGGACGTACCGCCGAATTGCTCAACACGTGGGGCGTGAGGTCTCCACAGTACATCGATGTTGTCGCCAGTGGTCGGCGGAAGGTACACGTGCCCGTCGACCTGGGACCGGACCGCAGCGACGCACGGATGCACGCCAAGGCCGTAGGATCCTACGCAGTGCCGTAGGGGACCGCACCGCCACTTCCCAGCAAATTAGGGACACTGTTGCTCCTGGGGTATCGGCGAGGACCATTCGCAACCATCTCCATGAAGCTGGGCTACGGTCCCGCACACCGTTAGGCCGTCTTCCGCTCACGCCCCAACATTGTGCAGCCCGCCTCCAGTGGTGTCGCGACAGGCGTGAATGGAGGGACGAATGGAGACATGTCGTCTTCAGCGATGAGAGTCGCTTCTGCCTTGGTGCCAATGATGGTCGTATGCGTGTTTGGCGCCGTGCAGGTGAGCGCCACAATCAGGACTGCATACAACCGAGGCACACAGGGCCAACACCCGGCATCATGGTGTGGGGAGCGATCTCCTACACTGGCCGTACACCACTGGTGATCGTCGAGGGGACACTGAATAGTGCACGGCACATCCAAACCGTCATCGAACCCATCGTTCTGCCATTCCTAGACCGGCAAGGGAACTTGCTGTTCCAACAGGACAATGCACGTCCGCATGTATCCCGTGCCACCCAACGTGCTCTAGAAGGTGTAAGTCAACTACCCTGACCAGCAAGATCTCCGGATCTGTCCCCCATTGAGCATGTTTGGGACTGGATGAAGCGTCGTTTCACGCGGTCTGCACGTCCAGCACGAACGCTGGTCCAACTGAGGCGCCAGGTGGAAATGGCATGGCAAGCCGTTCCACAGGACTACATCCAGCATCTCTACGATCGTCTCCATGGGAGAATAGCAGCCTGCATTGCTGCGAAAGGTGGATATACACTGTACTAGTGCCGACATTATGCATGCTCTGTTGCCTGTGTCTATGTGCCTATGGTTCTGTCAGTGTGATCATGTGATGTATCTGACCCCAGGAATGTGTCAATAAAGTTTCCCCTTCCTGGGACAATGAATTCACGGTGTTCTTATTTCAATTTCCAGGAGTGTATATATTGTGAAAAGCAATGGTCCCATAACACTCCCCTGTGGCACGCCAGAGGTTACTTTAACGTCTGTAGACGTCTCTCCATTGATAACAACATGCTGTGTTCTGTTTGCTAAAAACTCTTCAATCCAGCCACACAGCTGGTCTGATATTCCGTAGGCTCTTACTTTATTTATCAGGCGACAGTGCGGAACTGTATCGAACGCCTTCCGGAAGTCAAGAAAAATAGCATCTACCTGGGAGCCTGTATCTAATATTTTCTGGGTCTCATGAACGAATAAAGCGAGTTGGGTCTCACACGATCGCTGTTTCCGGAATCCATGTTGATTCCTACATAGTAGATTCTGGGTTTCCAAAAACGACATGATACTCGAGCAAAAAACATGTTCTAAAATTCTACAACAGATCGACGTCAGAGATATAGGTCTATAGTTTTGCGCATCTGCTCGACTACCCTTCTTGAAGACTGGGACTACCTGTGGTCTTTTCCAATCATTTGGAACCCTCCGTTCCTCTAGAGACTTGCGGTACACGGCTGTTAGAAGGGGGGGCAAGTTCTTTCGCGTACTCTGTGTAGAATCGGATTGATATCCCGTCAGGTCCAGTGGACTTTCCTCTGTTGAGTGATTCCAGTTGCTTTTCTATTCCTTGGACACTTATTTCGATGTCAGCCATTTTTTCGTTTGTGCGAGGATTTAGAGAAGGAACTGCAGTGCGGTCTTCCTCTGCGAAACAGCTTTGGAAAAAGGTGTTTAGTATTTCAGCTTTACGCGTGTCATCCTCTGTTTCAATGCCATCATCACCCCGGAGTGTCTGGATATGCTGTTTCGAGCCACTTACTGATTTAACGTAAGACCAGAACTTCCTAGGATTTTCTGTCAAGTCGGTACATAGAATTTTACTTTCGAATTCACTGAACGCTTCACGCATAGCCCTCCTTACGCTAACTTTGACATCGTTTAGCTTCTGTTTATCTGAGAGGTTTTGGCTGCGTTTAAACTTGGAGTGAAGCTCTCTTTGCTGTCGCAGTAGTTTCCTAACTTTGTTGTTGTACCACGGTGGGTTTTCCCGTCCCTCACAGTTTTACTCGGCACGTACCTGTCTAAAACGCATTTTACGATTGCCCTGTTAATCGAATCGACTGCTTCAACTGTTAGATTTCTCAACTCTTGAAGAGAAGCTGCCGTAGGAGGGACAAAGACTCTGTCGTTTACGTAGCCCCACATTAAAAAAAACCGAAGGGTGTGAGTTCTGGTGACCTGGGAAACCAAAAGCAATAAACAAGATCTTGTCCACCTCTTTGAATCCAACGTTGTGGGATGGTGGTGTTAAGATAACGCCATAACTCAAGGTGAAACATGAATAAAAATGAAGTGATCGGAATCTTCGTGAAGTTGAGGAAACGACCATTTACGCATCCTGTCCAGGTATGACAGGAATGTCAGTATCCTCTGCAAAACACCAGCAGAACAAAACTCATTTAGTTGCGGTGAGCCTCTACCACGTTCGACGAGGACGCCAGGAGTTTGTGACCCCCAAATTCTTACATTGTAACGGTTTTTTACACAACAGATGTGACGTCGATTCGTCCGAAAAGATGAGTCGCTAGGAAAAAGTGTCCTCCGCCATATCCTTTAACCTAAAATGCAAAATTCGTACCTGCTGTTATGGTCGTAGTAACTGTAATTTGTAAGTCTTCATAAGAACACCTTCGCCGCATTGGGGTACAGTCTGTCTTCTATAGTAGTCGTAGCATCCAGGACGTACTAGGCTCCACTAAGGACAAGGTGGATGCATTACACACTGCAGGCGTTTACAAGGTGGAATGCGAATGTGGAGAGGCATACATCGACGAGGTTGGTAGGCCAATAGCAACGCGCATTCGGGAACACGAGCGCTATATTCGTCTAGGACAACACAACAAATCCGCAGTGGCAGAACATCAGCAAGACTGCGGAAAAGAAATCAATTTCAGCGAAGCCTGTGTGTTGGCCAAGCACCCGGTTATGACGAAACGCAAAATCAGAGAGGCCATCGAAATACTCAAACACCCTAACAACGTGAACAGGGAGGATGGACTCAGGCTTGCCCCATCTCGGCTGCCAGCAATCAGAGCCCAACAGACCGCACTGTCAACACGAGGCGCGAGCGCTACCGGCGAGTAACTGCCGCAGCGCGGCCGACGTCCAGCAGTTGGTAAACAGCAGCCAACTCCTCATTCGACGGTGACCACCAATCATGGTACAAAACACAAGAGCCAATAGACAACAGAGGTCACGTTCTCCCTCCACCGCAACCTATTAAAATAAAGTTCCCTCTCCTTCTTCCTTAAGTGACCAATGAAACTAACTACCTTTTTAAAATTATGACGCCGGCCGCGGTGGTCTCGCGGTTCTAGGCGCGCAGTCCGGAACCGCACGACTGCTACGGTCGCAGGTTCGAATCCTGCCTCGGGCATGGATGTGTGTGATGTCCTTAGGTTAGTTAGGTTTAAATAGTTCTAAGTTCTAGGGGACTGATGACCACAGCTGTTAAGTCCCATAGTGCTCAGAGCCATTTTTTGAAAATTATGACGTAATGGCACGCGCAGTCAACAGTAACAACAAAATATAAAGGACACTGAATAGCTAGAACGCACCATTAGACCCAGAAGAAGGCCGCTGCAATCGTGGCCGAAACGTTGGTTTTTTTCTCCAGCAGCAGTAGTTTTTTACATTATGACGCGGTACCATATCCAGAAAAATTTTATGTCAACTTCAAAGAATTTTATACGCCAGTCATAAATCTGCTTGTGCAGAGGCGGCTTCTTGTTGAATCGTCGGCAGAATGCACGTTGCACGTGAACAATATCTTATGTGGTCTAGTTGCCATGTTACTACAGATAACAGGACAGCTATGTCAAAACTTTGCACCTTCCTCCATCCAATGATATGTCTTTTATGGTTGGTAATAAACAACTCAAATCTGTACTTTCTTTTTGAATCGCCCGGTATAAAAGGAAGGGGGAAGTACTGTAGCCTATTGTCGATAGAGACACAGTAACAGCAGAATGGGTCTGTCAGGAGAGGGCAGTGACTTCGAACATGGACTAGTCATTGGATGTCACCTGAGTAACAAATCCACCGTAAACATTTCTACCCATCTGAAGTTGTCCCTGTGGTTGCGAAGTGAAAACTTGAAGGAACAACCACAGTTAAACCGTGATCACGCAGACCTCATGCAGTGACGGACAGGAAACGTAGAGCACTGCTCAGGGTGGTTGTAAAAAATCGCATGAAATCAACATAAGGAATGAGCTCTTAAGTGCTACCAGGAGCCCACCTAGCATACAGGCTGTCCGTAGGAAGGTACACTGGTCGAGCAGCTCCTCATAAACCACACATTGCTGTAGTCAACGCTAAAGAGCAACGCCACTGGACAGTGGATGACTGGAAATAAATGATTTGGTTGAAAGATTTGGGCTTGGTAGATGCCTGGAGAACATTACCTGCGATCATTTGTAGTGACAAGAATGAAGTATGGAGGATGTAATGTTACGGTATAGGGTTTATTTTCGTGGTTATGGCGTGGTCCCGTTATTGTGCTTAAGAAAAAGTTAAATGAAGGGCCTGAAGACATTGTGCAGCATTGTCTACTGCGTCCAACAGAGGAACAGTTCAGAGACGATGACTGCATCAGCATGGCAATGCACCCAGTTATAAAGCAGCATTTGTGAGGGAATGCCAACGGCCTTACCGCAGTGGTAATACTGGTTCCCGTCAGATCACTCAAGTTAAGTGCTGTCGGTCTTGGCCAGCAATTGGATGGGTCACCGTCTGGGCCCGCCGAGTGCTGTTGGCAAGCGAGGTGAGGCGAGGTGAGGCCGATTGATGCTTGATTGAGAAGTAACAGCACCGGTCACGAAAACTGACAACGGCTGGGAAAGTGGTGTGCTGGTCACAAACCCGTCCGTGTCAGGTGACGCCAGAGGGCTAAGGATGGCATGGGGAGCCCGGTTGGTACCGTTGGGCCTTCGAGGCCTGTTCAGACAGTGTTTGTTTTTTTGTTTGTACCTGTGAGGCAACGGTTTGTGAGTAGCAACATTCATGAAATGGATTGGTCTGCCCAGAATACCAAAATGAGCCCAACGGAACACCTTTGGAATCAGTGAGATCGACGACTTTGCTCTAGGCCCTAGAGTCCAGCATCACTATCTTCTCTGGTTTAAAATCTTTGAGAAGAATGAGCTGCCATTCCTTCACAGGGATTCAGACACAAAGTATTCAGCAGATTTCAAGCCGTCATAAAGGCGGTGGGTGGACACACCTCATATTAATGTCCACGAGTAGGTATCCAGATACTTTTTATCAGGTAATGTATGTAACCCGACGAAGATTAATGAAATGATGAAAACAGACGAAGTAAGCAGCAGAGGAGGGGCGTGCCAATGGGGGACCTAGATTTATTGCCGTCCGGGGTGACCGAGCGGTTCTAGGCGCTACAGTCTGGAACAGCGCGACCGCTACGACCGCAGGTTCGAATCCTGCCTCGGGCATGGATGTGTTTGATGTCCTTAGGGCAGTTAGGTTTAAGTAGTTCTAAGTTCTAGGGGACTGATGACCTCAGATGTTAAGTCCCATAGTGCTCAGAGCCATTTTTGAACCTAGATTTATTGGGAAATTCGGAGAAAATGTAGTACATCCGCTAAGTAGGTCCTACACAAGGCTATAATACACAACGCTGATGTATCATTTAGAGTCCTTGCCAGGCGGTAGAGGTCAAAAGAATTCATAGAGGTACTGCAAGGATCGCAACAGGTATTATCTTTGGTACGAAAGTGTAACTGATATGAAACTTCCTGGCAGATTAAAACTGTGTGCCGGACCGAGACTCGAACTCGGGACCTTTGGCTTTCGCAGGCAAGTGCTCTACCAACTGAGCTACCCAAGCACGACTCACGCCCCGTCCTCACAGCTTTACTTGCGCCAGTACCTCGTCTCCTACCTTCCAAACTTTACAGAAGCTCTCCTGCGAACCTTGTATAACTAGCACTCCTGAAAGAAAGGATATTGAGGAGACATGGCTTAGCCACAGCCTGGGGGATGTTTCCAGAATGAGATTTTCACTCTGCAGCGGAGTGTGCGCAATATCCTTTCTTTCAGGAGTGCTAGTTCTGCAAGGTTCGCAGGAGAGCTTCTGTAAAGTTTGGAAGGTAGGAGGCGAGGTACTGGCGGAAGTAAAGCTGTGAGGAGGAGGCGTGAGTCGTGCTTGGGTAGCTCAGTTGGTAGAACACTTGCTCGCGAAAGGCAAAGGTCCCGAGTTCGAGTCTCGGTCCGGCACACAGTTTTAATCTGCCAGGAAGTTTCATATCAGCGCACACTCCGCTGCAGAGTGAAAATCTCATTGTGTAACTGAGATGCTCAGAGAGCACTGCTGATAGGAAGACTTCTTCTTATGTAGATTCTATCGTTTCAATTTAGAGAATCGTTATCAGAAGCAGAATGCGGAACAGTTCTATCGCTTCCATCATATCCCTGACATAAGGGCCGATGATCATAAAATCAGAGAGATTAAGTTATGTACAAAGAAAACAGTCATTTTCACCTGAGCCACGTGTAAATGGAATCGGCCATGAAATGATCAATAACGGTACGAAGTTCCCTCCACCATGGAATGTGCAGAGCTTGCTTTGTTTTCTAATATGTTGACGTAGAGGAAGACGTATTAAGGGGAATTAGAACGGAAAAATTTCACATTTTCGGATTTTTTTCTCGTTATAAAATTTGCAGTTTTGCGAATAAAATGATATATATATCACATAAACTCACATGGTAAGTATTTTATTTTATTTTTTAAAATATAATCTACATCTGTAGAAAATGTTAAAATTTTTGCGAGCATTACTTCAAGATCTAATGAAATCGGTAATTTTTTTATATAGAAGGTTGTGGATTGATGCGTTATAAGGGTCATGTCCAGAAGATGATGGGCACCTAGTTGAGGAAGTTGAAACAGAGTTTAAGAGACAAGATACCTTCTGATGGTAAAACCATAAGGGGCAGACTGACAGACAAAATGACTGATGAACTAAAGCAGTATTATGGGATGGCCAT
Organism: Schistocerca piceifrons; assembly: GCF_021461385.2. Lineage (NCBI taxonomy): Eukaryota > Metazoa > Arthropoda > Insecta > Orthoptera > Acrididae > Schistocerca > Schistocerca piceifrons. The sequence continues at coordinate 9,787,042 of NC_060143.1, forward strand.
TAGAAACAATACTGAGGATTTGTTGAAAATGAAGCAGGCAGTATGGGCTACCTTCTTCCACAGACTGTCAACTGATGAAAAACTAGTACACCACCTTTGCCCTCCTGGACCTGATTCATGGTGCAATTACCGCAATTCCCAATACTCAAACAGTTCATACAGCCATAAACATTCCACCCCAGCAGCAGTCATGGTCATCATACACCCTATTTACAGAGAACTGGCAAATCCTAAATTACTGAACAAGTGTCTGCATGGTCAGACGCAAAATCCCAATGAGTCGTTCAATAATCTTATATGGACTCGCTTACCAAAAAATGTTTTGGTTGGAATGAATACTCTAAAGTGGGGATCAGTGATGCTGTTATTGCTTTTAATGATGGCAACAATGGTAGGGTGAAAGTGCTACAGCATAAGAGAATTAATCCTAGAGCCTACTGAATCAGAGAACTTGAACGGATGGACAAGGGTCATATTGATAAAGCAGAGTGTGCAAAACAATTGGCCACTAAAGAGCCCAGAAAGAAGAAAAGAAGAAAATACTTGGGAAAAGATCGGGAGGATGATATACCGTATGGTGCAGGATTCTTCTGAGTGACTAAAAATAAAAAAAGTAAGCATATATTGAGTTACAGTCTTTTGAAACTTTAGAAGTCGTTCCTGAAAATTTCCACTTTCTGTTGCATTTTTCCCTAAATTTCAGAAACCACTTCGAGTAGAGTATCCAAATTTTCATGGTGTAATAACAAACATATCCTGAGTCTACTGAACTACAACGTTATGTATAATTAAAATTATTTAGGATAACGTACAAAAAGTACACAAAATTTTAACTGTGTAATTAAAAAATTGTATATCCAATAGCAGTGGCTAAAATGAAAATGCAATTATTGTAGCTCAGTAGACTCAGAACATAAAGTTCAATGCCCTGTATACGTTTCATGTCAATGGCTACAGTGGTTCCTGAAATACAGGGAAGCCAAGTCACTAAATTTAACAGTCGGGATAGGGCGTTCCAACTCCCCTTAAATTTGAAGAGATTCTGCACTAATGGGTCAAGATAAAACAGGGTGGAGATTAAAACTTCGACGGATAAGGTTTAAAGCCTCTTCCGATCATATTGAATAATAGATTTTGCTTTACCAAATGGGTTCGTTAACAATGCCACGTCCAGTCTTTTCCTCTCACACCCGTAAACCAGCGTTTTGATTTCATGTCTGTTAAATGTTAAACTTACTTCCTCGACTTACTGATACGGGTGTTGTGTGTCTGTCTACTTTTTATACTTCCATACTTGCTTGCTCTTTGTGTGATCTAAAAGTTGGATTCAGATCCTAGTTGTGGCAGAATGGAATCTTAATGACTACTTCGACCCTAAATGTTCCTCGCGATGCACAGAAAAAGTTGTGTTCAGAGCTCAGAGGACACGTCGATGTTCTTGCCTCTCAAGAAGGAACAAGTGTACGCCACGTGGTGGTGCATGCAGGAGCAGCCGGAGTCCGCAATGGCAGCAAGAAGCTGTCCCCAGCAGCTCACAGCATCGCTGCGTCACAAGTAGTCACGTAAGAGGACGGGGTCGGCGGTTTTTGACGCCGCCTCACATCACGGTCGTTCGCGGCTCAGCTCTTCCTTGTAACAACAAGTTGAGTGTATGTTAATGTTGTTAATCAGAATGAGATTTTCACTCTGCAGCGGAGTGTGCGCTGATATGAAACTTCCTGGCAGATTAAAACTGTGTGCCGGGAAGTTTCAGTGTTGTTAATGATCGAAACTTAGTAGGAAGCTGCTTATCTAGAGCTACGGAGAAATCCGTGGTTCTGCAGCTCTCTTCTAAAACGGTTGTGCCATTAAGCTGTTGTTGATGATACGAAATGCTTTCATGTATTGCCCGAGTAAGACGGCAAACAATTAGTAGCCTTTATAGTGAGGTTAGGTTGTCTGTCCACTGAAATAGTAACATCACGGAGACTCTCTGCCGTGCGGAATCTGCACAAGGAAAGACAGGAGCGGCCACTTATACGTACTTTCTGCACGTAACGAAATATTACACAGCGGGTTCCTCATTCAGAATTCGCATTTGAAGGTAGACTGCGAGAAGAACGTGTAAGAAGCAGAAACGTCTATCAGCATGTATCGGAATTCTACAGTGGCACGATCGTGGCCCCTGTTTTATCCTTGTTGTTGTTGGTGTGGTCTTCAGACCTGAGACTGGTTTGATGCAGCTCTCCATGCTACTCTATCCTCTGCAAGCTTCTTCATTTCCGAATAACTACTGCAACCTACATCCTTCTGAATCTGTTTGGTGTATTCATCTCTTGGTCTCCCTCTGCGATTTTTACCCTCCACGGTGCCCTCCAGTACTAAATTGGTGATCCCTTGATGCCTCAGATAATGTCCTACCAACCGATCCCTTCTTCTAGTCAAGTTGTGCCACAAACTCCTCTTCTCCCCAATTCTATTCAATACCTCCTCATTAGTTATGTGATCTGCCCATCTTATCCTCAGCATTCTTCTGTAGCACCACATTTCGAAAGCTTCTATTCTCTTCTTGTCCAAACTATTTATCGTCCATGTTTGACTTTCATACATGGCTACACTCCGTACAAATACTTTCAGAAACGACTTCCTGACACTTAAATCTATACTCGATGTTAACAAATTTCTCTTCTTCAGAAACGCTTTCCTTGCCATTGCCAGTCTACATTTTATATCCTCTCTACTTCGACCATCATCAGTTATTTTGCTCCTCAAATAGCAAAACTCCTTTACTACTTTAAGTGTCTCATTTCCTAATCTAATTCCCTCAGCATCGCCCGACTTAATTCGACTACATTCCATTATCCTCGTTTTGCTTTTGTTGATGTTCATCTTATATCCACCTTTCAAGACACTGTCCATTCCGTTCAGCTGCTCTTTCAGGTCATCACCGAACCCTAAAGTTTTTATTTCTTCTCCATGGATTTTAACATCTACTCCAAATTTTTCATTTGTTTCCTTTACTGCTTGCTCAATATACAGATTGAATAACATCGGGGATAGGCTACAACCCTGTCTCACTCCCTTCCCAACCACTGCTTCCCTTTCATGCCCCTCGACTCATATAACTGCCATCTCGTTTCTGTACAAATTGTAAATAGCCTTTCGTTCCGTGTATTTTATCCCTGCCACCTTCAGAATTTGAAAGAGAGTATTCCAGACAACAATGTCAAAAGCTTTCCCTAAGTCTACAAATGCTAGAAACGTAGGTTTGCCTTTCCTTAATCTATCTTCTAAAATAAGTCGTAGGGTCAGTAGTGCCTCACGTGTTCCAATATTTCTACGGAATCCAAACTTATCTTCCCCGAGGTCGGCTTCTACCAGTTTTTCCATTCGTCTGTAAAGAATTTGTGATAGTATTTTGCAGCTGTGACTTATTAAACTGATAGTTCGGCAATTTTCACAAATTTCAACACCTGCTTTCTTTGGGATTGGAATTATTATATTCTTCTTGGAGTCTGAGGGTATTTCGCCTGTGTCATACATGTTGGTCACCAGATGGTAGAATTTTGTTAGGACTGGCTCTCCTAAGGCTATCAGTAGTTCTAATTGAATGTTGTTTACTCCCAGGGCGTTGTTTATCGTAGCGGCGTGAAAACCCGAGCTATTAAAACCGATACAGGTATTTTACTTCTAAATAACCGGTATCTTTCGGTATTTGTTTGGTCTCGATTGTAACAGCTGTTTTTTTTCATATTTTCCTATAACCGGATAAAAAACCAGCTTATCAGTTTGCCATAGCTGCAGTGTTACAATTTTTACTTCTTAAATAAAACTTGAAAAAAAAACCAGTAATGTTTGCTTGTAAAATTTTCATTGCTTTGAAATATTGGGTTGTTATAAAAATGAGAAAAGCGAACAGTGCTACTTTAATAACAACGGCTGACCGTTAGAATCTGTCAACAAACAGATGACATAAAAATCAATAAGCATTGTTGGGACAATGATAATCTGTTCTCGTGTGGCATGGCCTGTCACACCAGGGGGTGGGGGGAGGGGGGGGGCGGAAGCAATGCGCAGAAAGTTACGTGTTTTCTGAGTTGTAAGCATGACGTCAGAGTGGGAGCAGCCGCGCCAAACAGTACATTAGTTCGCGTTGTGTGTGATGGTTTTTGCTGCATTTGGTGGAGTACTTTGATTGAGTTCTTCCCTCGGAAGTACACAGTCAACAGTGGAAACTGTAACGGATTCGGGAGTGTTGTGTGTGTGTGTGTTGGGGCTTATGGGCGCTCAAAGTCGAGGTCATCAGCGCCCTGACACACATTAGAAGGAACGAATGGGGACAGACCCAATAAAACTGAAGCACACACGCAAAGAAAGCAGGAAAGTAAAACGTAAGGAAAGGGAAAACATCGCAACAAGAATGCCACAGGAAATTGTCATTGGCTGGCCACTTACATAAAATATGGGCGAGCGTGTCACACAGTGAGCAAATTAAGATCCTCTCCCTAAAATCTCTGTAAAAACATTTGACATGGCACAGAACTTTAAAACTTTAACCACATTCGTCCGAGTGTTGCCTAAAAGAGATGGCAGGTCCGCTGGCAAGTCAGCCGCGGCCCGCTGGACAGAAAATGAAACGCAATCCAATAAAACGTGGCGCACAGTGATCTGGACGCCACAAGCACCACACATTCGAGGGTACTCCCGCCGGAGCAGGAAGCCATGCGTCATAGGGCTGTGGCCTGTCCGAAGCCGAGTGAGGAGAACCTCGTCCCGTCGATGGGGCTGAAAGGAAGTACACCACACACGCGTTGTGGGTTTGACCAAACGGAGCTTATTGTCAGTCACTTCCAGCCACTCATCCTCCCACCGATGCATGACTCGTGAGCTCAACAGCGAGGTGAGTGCGTGCAAGGGGATAGCACACTGAGATACTTGTGGGGCGAGACACGCCTCCTTGGCTGCGAGATCTGCCCTTTCATTCCCAGCAATGCCAACATGCCCCGGAACCCAGCAGAAAGCCACCACCTTCCCCAATCGCTGTAGTTGGATGGTCTGGACTATTTTATCTGCTGGATACAAACGTTGCAATGAGTGAAGGGCACTTAGTGAATCGGAAAAGACAAGAAATTTAGGACAGGAAGAATGTCTCATCTGCTCCAGTGCCCGCGAGATCGCAGACAATTCTGCATCAAAGACAGTAAAAGTCTGAGGCAGTCGGATCTTGAGGACACGATCCGGAAAAACAACAGAGCAACCAACAGAATCCCCTTGTTTCGACCCATTCGTAAAAACGGCTACATAGTCGTGGTGCTCAGATAAAATGGCAGAAAATGCTGCATTAAAAACGGTGGCAGGAGTGCAATCTCTCTTGTACTGCATTAAATCTAAAATCACTCCGGGCCTCTTCAGTAACCAGGGTGGCAGGCGGTTAAAACCCAGGATTTGGGGTTGTACAGACTCCAAACCGAGGGACTCTAGCACACGGATCCCAAACGGCAACGTAGCCCGGGGACAGTGGGAGAAAAGGCGGTCCAGAGGTGGATCAGCAACTAAGATGGTGAGCAGGCGAGGCGGGAGCTGCAAGAAACTTACAAGCCTGGCGCACCAGCAGGAGCTGCCGCCGGATGGTAAGTGGCGGTTCGCCAGACTCAGCACAGAGGCTGGGTACGGGACTGGTCCGATAAGCACCCGTGGCCAGTCGAATCCCAGCATGGTGGACTGCGTCAAGGATCCGCAAATAAGACGGCCTCGGTGAGCCATACACTGTGCACCCATAGTCCAGCCGTGAACGCACAAAAGCTCCATAAAACTGAAGGAGACGCGCCCTGTCCGCGCCCCAAGACCTGTGGCAGAGGCACTTGAGGATCTTCAGTGCCTTCGGGGTTCTGGCTTTCAAGTCGCGTCGGTGTGGCAGCCATGACAACCTGGAGTCAAAAATTAGGCCCATAAACCGCACTGTGTCTCTAAAATGTAGGACAGTATCCCCCATACGCAAGGCAGGAAAAGTAAAAAGACGACGAGAAGGATTAAAATGAACACAAACACACTTATCGGCAGAAAACCGAAAACCCGTCTTTGCAGCCCACTCCTCTAACCGCCACACTGTTAGCTGCAACTGACAGCTCACGGTTGCAACACTGGAGGAGGAACAGAAAACAGCAAAGTCGTCCACAAATAAGGAGCACTGTACTGGACTCCTCACTGTAGACGTTATACTGTTGATGGCTATGGCAAAGAGGGTAACGCTTAAAACACTGCCCTGGGAGACGCCGTTCTCTTGCTCAAAGCGATCAGACAGTGTGTTACCAACTCGGGTCCGAAAAAAACGCTGAGACAGGAAAGACCGAATGAAAATGGGGAGGCGGCCACGAAAGCCCCATTGATGCAGTTGTGCAAGAATACAGTGTCTCCAAGTATCATATGGCTCTGAGCATTATGGGACTTAACATCTATGGTTATCAGTCCCCTAGAACTTAGAACTACTTAAACCTAACTAACCTAAGGACATCACACACATCCATGCCCGAGGCAGGATTCGAACCTGCGACCGTAGCAGTCGCGCGGCTCCGGACTGAGCGCCTAGAACCGCTAGACCACCGCGGCCGGCAAGTATCATATGCCTTACTGATATCAAAGAACATACCGATACAGTGATGCTGACGGAGGAAAGCCTGCTGAATAGCCGCCTCTAGGAGGGTCAGATTGTCGACCGTGGGCCGAAATTTTCGGAATCCACACTGAGAGCGGCTAAGGAGCTGTCTGGTCTCTAACAGCCAGACCAGACGCCGGTTAACCATCCGTTCCAGGGTCTTTCCGACACAGCTTGTCAAGGCGATACTACGATAACTACCGGGACATGTGCGGTCCTTTCCTGGTTTGAGGAGAGGGATGAGGATTGCCTCCCTCCACGAGGTGGGGAACACTCCTGTCTGCCATATGAGATTAAAACATTCGAGGAGAATTTCCTTTGACGCCGCTGGCAGATGACGAAGCATGGAGTACCGGATGCGGTCGTGACCTGGTGCAGTATCAGAAGTCTCAGTAAGTGCCTATTCAAGTTCCCACAGGGAGAAAGGGGAGCTGTAGGCCTCAGAACTGTTCGACTGAAAGTCCAAGTTTGCTCTCTCGACAGTCGCACGGTAGCGACGAAACGCTGGATCCTGATTTGCAGTGGCAGTACTTCGTGCAAAATGCTCTGCCAGCGTCTGAGCAATGGCTCTGGGTGTTGTTTGGAGGCATCCCTGGTTCAGGACTGCAGCTATTGGTAAACGACTGTGTTGACTGGAAATCCTCCGGATGGCTTCCCATACTTTTGTGGAACACGTGGAGCGGTTGATGGAGTCCAGGAACTCCTGCCATGACCTTTTCTTGCTCTCGTTAATGACACGGCGCGCCCTGGCTTTCGCGATTCGAAAGGCGGTAAGATTGACCGCTGTTGGGCGGCATTTAAATCGTCGAAGAGCCGCACGCCTGTCCCGGATGGCTGAATGGCACTCTTCTGTCCACCAAGGCACAAGGCGCCGCTTAAGAGGGCCAGAAGACTGTGGTATGGCCAGGTGAGCAGCATGATGGATCACAATTGTGATGTGATCCACCCATTCCTGTACGCTGTTGTGGCGTTCAAACACAGCCAACCGACTGAACAGTGGCCAGTTAGCCCTGCCAATCATCCACGATGGCGGCCTCTGCTCCAGCAATACACCATCCAGGAGATGAATGCGGATGGGGAAGTGATCGCTGGAATGAAAGTCGTCAATAACCTCCCAGTGAACAGAGTCGGTGAGGGTTGGAGAGCAGAAACATAGGTCAATGGCTGAGAATGACCCAGTAGCAGTAGAGAAATGGGTCGGAGTAGCTGTGTTTAGGATGCACAACACTTGAGATGTTAGGAGGCTCTCCAAAATTCGACCTCGAGCGCAAAGAGAAATGGAGCCCCACAGGACATGATGGGCACTGAAGTCTCCCAGGAGGAGAAATGGGCAGGGGAGTTGTTCGATAAGATCTGTGAGAGCCTCTAAGTTCACTACATCCAGAGGGCGTAAATAAAGGGAGCAAACGGTAAGCCTCCGACGTGAATGAATTTCAACTGCAACTGCTTGCAGGTCAGTATCCAGGGGGAGAGCAGAGGAGTGGTGGTCATTATTGACAAACACGGCGACTCCGCCTTTGGCCCTGTCTCCAGTCAGGTCATCTTTGCAATATAACGTATAGCCCCTTAGTACAGGAGCATCAGATGGTTTGAAACGCGTTTCCTGTAATGTTGCCGTGCTAGGAGGTTCAGTTCCTCCACATGTGCCCGGAATCCATTCATGTTCCACTGTATAATGGGGGCCATCTATCAGGGTGGCAGTACCTTCATCCTCACTTTCTGTCGGGGAGGAGAGCCCGCAACAGGTGGAGGCTCAGTTTTGCGGCGAGATGATTGCCAGAGTCTGACATCAACCTCCATCGCCTCTGAAGAGGAGTCGAGAGAGACGTCAGAGTGAATGACATCCACATCAGCAGACTGTATAACTTCAGTCTCCTTCAGTGGGCGAGTCTTTACCTTTGGCTTTGGTTTAGATTTTCTGGCCTGAGGTGGCATTGGAGCCAAAACCTCAGAAGCAATAGGGGGTGTAGCAGCGCTGGGCAGTGCACAAGACTGAACCCAGGAAGGGGCAGGAAGGTCCATGATGTCAGCTACCACGGCCTGGTCAGAAGGCCGGGGGGGGAGCAGCAGGCTTCACAGGAACGGCAGCAGCACACGTGCAGTGACAAACGCAGGTGCTAGTGCTGACAGTAGCAAGCTCCGTTTGTGTAGCGGCATCGGTTTTCAAGACTGGCTGTTTCAGAACGGAAGAAAAGGAGGCAGCGAACGTGGGCGGCTGCATGGACTTTTAAATTTTCTTTGCCTCACCATACGGGATGCGTTTGGTGGTTTTAAGTTCCTGGATCTTCCGTTCCTCAAGGAAAACTCTGCACTCCCTACTCCACACAGGGTGATCCCCAGAGCAGTTGACACACTTGGGAGGAGAGGAGCAACCAACTCCCTCATGGGCGGCTTTACCACATTTCCCGCAAGTGGCTTCCCCTTTACAGCTGAGAGTAGTGTGTCCAAAGTGTTGGCATTTAAAACACCGCATGGGGTTGGGGTAATAAGGCCATACACTGAGACGTAGGAAAACTGCCTTCACATGCTCTGGCAATTTGGTGTTGTTAAACGTAAGTATAAATGAGTCAGGATTTCATGAGAGCACCATCCACTCGTTTCATAACGTGTTGCACGTCGACAATTCCTTCCCGGGACCATTCAAACTTCAGTTCGTCATGGGGAATGTCAACGAGATCTCTGCATGTCACAACACCCTTGCTGTAGTTCAAGGTGTTGTGAAATTCAGTCTCTATCGCAAACTCCCCAAGAAATTGCGCCTACTGAAGGTTCTGGACTTGCTGGAAGCTAGATGTTTCAACCAGCAAGGTGCCATTTCGCAAGCGCTTTACAGATTTTAATGTGCCAGCAATACCTTCTAAGTCCTTCTGTATATAAAATGGTGAAACTTTTTCGAAACTCCCATCTTTTCTTTTAATTATAAGAAACACATTCTGCGAAGCAGCATGCGTTCTGTTACTACTAACTGTATCAGGTGGACTGGCTACACGAGCCCACTTGTTAGATTGGGTGTTAGAACCTACTAGCGGCCCACTCTTTCCGGTGGAAGGAGGAGAAGAAAAGTTCGAGGGTTCCGTCTCGGTCCCACGAGCAGCTAGGGAACGAGGAGTCCACCTAGACAGAGCCCTGCGTGCCTAGGTAAGCCTTATACAACTGAGGTGCGGCAGGTTCCCGAGAGGTTGCCCGCTAACGACTGTTCCACCTCAACAGCCATGCATCTCATCAGCGCGCAGCACACCTTGAGATTGAGGGGTTGTTTATAGAGGTTTATTCCATCATCGCGATCCGGGCGGTCAAGCCAAGATCCCCATTCCCTGGGACACACACTGTTCCACCGCCGCGCAGCACGGTGGTCGCTGAAGTATGCCCAGAGCTTACGTTGACAGGGGGCTGGCAGCGCACACCAGTCCCATGCACAGGAACCGCGGGGTCGCCAAGCCCGTACCCAGCAAATGAACGCTGAGCCCCTGGGGGCTCGGGAGTGTTACGGCCTTTGCTGTTGTTCTATACAGATTTGACTCGGAACTTAAATAATTAGCGAACAGTGGACAGGGGGATCAACATTTTCGTCAGCTGTATGATTTATGGTTTGTCCTGTGAAATAGTCAGTGCTGAATGTACAAGTGAGTGTGAAAATTGATTTTTGCAATGCCATCCTGTGCTGTTACAACCGGAACACAAAGGTAACTGACATAATGTATCACAGTTTCCCGCGTAGTGAAACATTACAAAAACTATGGCTGTCCAAATGTTGTGGGAAAGACAGTGTAAATGTTGCGCATGCATGAATACGCTCTCGCCATTTCGCAGAAGCAGATTACATGTGAGATTCACAGTCTGAGCTGCTCAATTTGCCCCGAAAAAAGTGCTCAAGCGAGATGCAGTTTTGTCACGCAATTTTCCGTGCAGTAGTGCGATTGTAAATGTGTCACGTGCAACGGAAGACAGGAGCAAACGGTATAAGACACGAAAACTTCATAAACGATCTCTCGAGGCCCTGGAAAAGTTGTCACCAAATAAGAAACATATTAATAAGGGCACAGTGATTGATGGTAATATTTCTTCTGGCACAGATAAAGTTTCTTTGATGAATTCTATAGCGGCGTTAGAAAGAAGGAATACTGCTCTTACAAACAAGTGTGTGTAACTTCGAGCGCATAAGAGATCTTCGAAGTCAGCTGTCAAGAATACGACGACTTGTGCGCGAGGAAGAAATTAATAAGGGCTTTCTTGTGTGTAATGAAGTTACTCGTGTGTTGGGAAAAATACCTTCACCCAATCAAGTAAAAAGTTTATTAAATGGCTCAAAAATGGTTCGATAGAGTAATGAGGATATTTGTAAATAGTTTATTCTGCGTGCTATATCGCGGAAACGTTATAATATTCTGAGGAAATATTGGGTACCCTCTATCGGCAGTGTCGACGACAGGGTGTTACGACCCGACAGTAATGTTTTAGTTGTTATGGTGCGTGGGCTGTTTGCAAGTTGGGAACAAACTGTTTATTCTGATTTTGACATTCGCGTGACAGCTGTCCTCTTGAATGTAATTATTGTCGCCTTAACCAGTAATTCGTATAAGGTTGTAGCTGATATGGGAGCAAAAAACATTTCCGTTTGGAACGAGCCTGGCGTGACGCACATAAAACAGTTGTTTACCTCATCCTAGCGATACACGGAAACGAATGTGGGTGTTCGCTGATGTTCCACATTTTCTTAAGCTGTTACGGAATCATTTGCTGGATGAAGGCATTACTGTAGAAAATAAGGCAGTGACAAAATCCGTGTTCGAAAGATTCTTGGCATTTGACATGGGCGAGATGAATATGTGTCCAAAGTTAACTCAGTAATACATCACTGTTACGGGCAGATACCGACAGACAGTTCGTTTAGCAGCCGAATTGCTGTCTCACACAAGTTCTCAGGCCTTTCGGTATTTAATGCCAGAAGAAGGACACACTAGTGACTTCATACAGCTGGTCGCTGATACTTTAGAATGATGTCCTCAATTCAAGGACCTTGGAAAGTAAGAAATCTCTTGCATGTGGATTCGGAATTCATTTCTAAGCACAAGAACAATGTCTGCGCAAGTTCTACAAATGCTTGTGAGAACATGCGCGTTGGATTATCAAGACATTTGTTACCTTTTCAGAAATGATTCACGAAATGTATTCGGTCACTTTTATATCTATTCAGCGACTTAAGAGAAAACGATGTCAACTATATACTTACTGCCAGACTGAATCAGGAATGTATAGAAAACTTCTTTTCTCTTGTAAGAGGCCTGGGACATTTTTATGACCATCCAACTCCTGTAGATGTAAAGAATAGAATAAGGCTATTATTGTTAAGTGCCAATGCTTTCGCTGTCCCTATATCTACTTCTTCTTTTGTTGAACCTAATGAAGAAGGAACATTTGTGATTGCAGCAGTGTCCAGTAGCATTCTTCCCGATATGTCTGAAGTGGTTGGAGAGCAGAAAGGAATTGAGGGGTTAGAGCTGACTGCAGAAAATTATGAGAGTTGCTCAGCATCCATGGGTTCCGACTGGAGGTATTTCGGAACGCTGCCGAACATATACCTCATCGGTGCAGGCAGCACATCAGAACATTAGCCATACCTGCTGAAAAGCTAATGTCAATCCCAGGAGATAAACCTATCAGCTGGTTGTGCATGATTTCTAGCGGAAGTTGACTTGTACCTTCAGAAACATGGAGACAGTAAGCCACTTCGAGCTGACTTTTGCTCAGCTTCATGGCAGTAACAATTTATCTAGAGAAAGGAGCATCTTTAGTAAGTTACGTGGAGCACTTGGCGAACGTTTTCACAATAGACACAAAGAGATAATTATAATCTACGCTACAACTCGTACATTTATTCGTTTGCGCTAGCTTTCATTAAAAGACAGAGCAAGAATATCTGAGACAGCTCATCGAGGAAAAAGGGAGAAAATGGCATAGCCTACACAGTAATCAATCCAGTACTTAGTCTGTTTTGTAAATAAAAGTTGTGTATATAGGTACATACATTCTTGACAGAACTATTGTACATAGTGTAGTTGCTTGTGATACTGTGTTTGTAAATATCTCCCGAATTTTGTCACGGCGTTACAAGACTGATCTTACGAATGCTTTTGCAAATTTACAACACTGCTTCGCAGCTTCACTGCAGAGGAGAAATGGTAAGTAAACTTGTTTTATTTATACAATCGTAATTTACAGCAGGTATGCGGTTATGTAAATTTAATTCAGTGCGATTAAATTAATAGTTTCTGATTTATTTGAGTCAACATTTCACATTTTAAGTGTGTGTCAGTTTGGTTGTGATCCGATATTTCACCAGTGCCTAAGGCATAAGCTACGATAGAATATAACTTATCAGTTTTAACTGTAATATTTTAGCAGCAGAAAAGCAGTTTAGTCATCTAAATTCTGGTGTAAACAAAATCTTTCGTCAAAACCTTATCGTAAATGCACATTCCCTGTCATCTGCTTCCGAGTGCCTGCTTGCACGCTGACGTCACAGCGTCAGCCAATGGCAGAGCAGAGCGCTTACTGCCCAACCTTATTATTTAGTGACCATGTATCAGACGATGCCTCAGTACGTGTAGCTTGCAAGATTTGCCCCCATCTGACCTATACGTTGTAAGGTGGCTATAATTTCCCACCTTACAAGCACCCATCCACATACTTTGCCGTGATCTACAAACACAATTAGGCATCATTTGATAGGTTGTATATCGTATATATGAATACATATAGGAGACTGACATTGTCACCTACGCCTTGTAAAAAATTGTTAATGCTTATTTGCACGAAAGGTGACGGAGTGTCTTTATTATCAGAACGGCGTAATAAATGATTGTCTATACTAGTAGAGGTTGGAACGCCAGTGGAGATGAAACGGCAGGTGGAACTCAAGCCCTGGATGGAAGGCCCACACAGGTGTGTTGGTCCTGCTTAAACACAGGAACTAGCTAGACGGACGTCATGAAACCTGAGTGCGAAGACACAATACCAGGGCGACCGGCCGCTATTGTAGTAGGGCCGGAAGGATAACCGGATAATACTTCCAAATTCTGCAAATTTTGGACGCAGGTGCGAGGAACGAAGAAGTGGCACCTCGGTAACCACGCAGCCTGGGTTATTTCCAAGGATTTTTACTCATTGTACGAGTATAGGTTTTTCCTCGCAAACTTTCCGCGCCGGACGACAAAAGACTAAAATATGGTTGGTCGGCGTTCGGAAGAATTTGTAGAGAGGAAGAATATTCCGTGATTTCGGGAATATGATTCGTTTTCGGAATTACGAGGGTGGGGAGCTGATCCCTGCTGGGAGGTCTTCCGTTGTGAGCACCCGTGTGTGACGGTCGCTCGATATCAGTTTTGTTGGTACAGACGGACTTGCTGTATTTGCTCTCAGGAGAGTTTATAGTTAGAACAGTTAGGCACTGTACTGTTGCGAAGTTATACCATTCTGGACTTCACCTCCAGGTTGGAAGTCGTCATTGAGTACGTAGCGTTCAGTAATTGAGAGCACTTCCTCTGCCTATACTTACGTTGAGACGCTATCTGAACTCCGCACTTGTGGCTGGGAGTTCGCGTTTCTCGTCTGTAGAACACAGAGAGGAGAAGACAGTATTAGAGTATGTTAGTCAGAGGCCCGGTTTCTGCCGTCCTAGTGGTTGAAAGAGTTTATTTGTGGCTGGAGTTATTCCATCGTCGCAGACGAGTACGAGAACCATAACTTGGACGCACCGGACGCAGTACATACGGTGACATCGCAAATTGCTTCGGCCTATTAGGGCTATAAAGCTAAACAGCTGTGATCACGTTAGTTTATTTCCACTGAGGTTCTACACCACCGTAGATGATCATTGAAAGTAGTGTCTCCTAAAGTTTGGTACGTAGAGAATGTCAGTCACTTTGCGTTATTGATAATAGATCGCGCAGTCATAATAAGGGGCAGAGTTGGACAATTGATTAGTAATTTTACTTAGGAAATGTAAACTTTGTAATATAAAGGTTTTTTTTTTAATCTACAGAAAATAGATGAGCACGAACAACGTTTATCACTTAGTAGTATTAGTTGCCTTAATCATTCATTTATGTTTCGATTGTAATTAATATCTTAAAAGGAATTAAAAGATCCTAAGATCTGCATTCAGGGAGTAGTAGGAACAAATCATCATTTCTAGCGTTTATTATTTTCCGTTGCGCACATTCATTTTACACCCACCTGCAGTGGCATCTTGGAACGTTAGTTGCTGACATCGTCCTCGGACATCACTGCAGAATGGCACCATCAGGCCCGGATCTGGCTGATGGGGCAAACTGGCGTATCTGCCCTAGGCAGCAAATTCTACTCTTGAAGAAAAAAACCTTGTTTCACAAAGCGCCTGACATTCAGCGCTCGTTCGCCTATCTGCTAGTCATATGGTTTTGAAACGCCTCTCTGCTGGTTTCTGAACATTTCTGAATGAATCGTAAGTTGAAATGAGTGGAAATAAACGACTAACAGGAATAACAGGTAAGAAAGATTAGTACATATTACCTTCTCGGTGTGCCGGTCACAGTGGCCTAGCGGTTCTAGGCGCTTCAGTCTGGAACCGTGCGACTGCTACGGTCGCAGGTTCGAATCCTGCCTCGGACATGGATGTGTATGATGTCCTTAGGTTAGTTAGGTTTAAGTAGTTCTAAGTTCTAGGGGACTGATGACCTTAGATGTTAAGTCCCATAGTGCTCAGAGCCATTTGAACCATTTTGAACCTCCTCGGTGTATCCAAAAAAAAATGAAATTAACAGAAAATTTTTGCCAGGTCGCTACACTACTTAGTGTCCCGGCGTAACCACAAGTGCCGGCACGAAGATGGAAAACGTAAGATGTGAGCCGAGGTCAGCCACTAGCCTGCTGACGAGGACCGCACCACGAGAGGAGCCGCTCCTGCCAGCCTCGGCCGCACAGCGCTAGACCGGCAACAGCAGACCACGACAGTCGGAAGAAACACGCTGGGAGGGCACTACGGTACCAGTTATTAGCGATCCGTATTCGTTGCTTGTATGGATATAGTATACAGGGTGTTACAAAAAGGTACGGCCAAACTTTCAGCAAACATTCCTCACACACAAATAAAGAAAAGATGTTATGTGGACATGTGTCCGGAAACGCTTAATTTCCATGTTAGAGCTCATTTTAGTTTCGTCAGTGTGTACTGTACTTCCTCGATTCACCGCCAGTTGGCCCAACTGAAGAAAGGTAATGTCGACTTCGGTGCTTGTGTTGACATGCGACTCATTGCTCTACAGTACTAGCATCAAGCACATCAGTACGTAGCATCAACAGGTTAGTGTTCATCACGAACGTGGTTTTGCAGTCAGTGCAGTGTTTACAAATGCGGAGTTGGCAGATGCCCATTTGATGTATGGATTAGCACGGGGCAATAGCCGTGGCGCGGTACGTTTGTATCGAGACAGATTTCCAGAACGAAGGTGTCCCGACAGGAAGACGTTCGAAGCAATTGATCGGCATCCTAGGGAGCACGGAACATTCCAGCCTATGACTCGCGACTGGAGAAGACTTAGAACGACGAGGACACCTGCAATGGACGAGGCAATTCTTCGTGCAGTTGACGATAACCCTAATGTCAGCGCCAGAGAAGCTGCTGCTGTACAAGGTAACGTTGACCACGTCACTGTATGGAGAGTGCTACGGGAGAACCAGTTGTTTCCGTACCGTGTACAGCGTGTGCAGGCACTATCGGCAGCTGATTGGCCTCAACGGGTACACTTCTGCGAATGGTTCATCCAACAATGTGTCAATCCTCATTTCAGTGCAAATGTTCTCTTTACGGATGAGGCTTCATTCCAACGTGATCAAATTGTAAATTTTCACAATCAACATGTGTGGGTTGACGAGAATCCGCACGCAATTATACAAACACGTCATCAACACAGGTTTTCTGTGAACGTTTTGGCAGGCACTGTTGGTGATGTCTTAATTGGGCCCCATGTTCTTCCACCTACGCTCAATGGAGCACGTTATCGTGATTTCATACGGGATACTCTACTTATGCTGCTAGAACATGTGCCTTTACAAATACGACATGCACGATGGAGCTCCTGCACATTTCAGTCGAAGTGTTCGTACGCTTCTCAACAACAGATTCTGTGACCGATGGATTGGTAGAGGCGGACCAATTCCATGGGCTCCACGCTCTCCTGACCTCAACTGTCTTGACTTTCATTCATGGGGGCATATGAAAGCTCTTGTCTACGCAACCCCGGTACCAAATGTAGAGACTCTTCGTGCTCGTATTGTGGACGGCTGTGATACAATACGCCATTCTCCAGGGCTGCATCAGCGCATCAGGGATTCCATGCGACGGAGGATGGATGCATGTATCCTCGCTAACGGAGGACATTTTGAACATTTCCTGTAACAAAGTGTTTGAAGTCACGCTGGTACGTTCTGTTGCTGTGTATTTCCATTCCATGATTAATGTGATTTCAAAAGTAGTAATAAAATGAGCTCTAACACGGAAAGTAAGTGTTTCCGGACACATGTCCACATAACATATTTTCTTTCTTTGTGTGTGAGGAATGTTTCCTGAAAGTTTGGCCGTACCTTTTTGTAACACCCTGTATACGTTTCCATGTCGCCCATCACTTGCGACACGTTCTTATAAATTCAAAATTAAATATTGTCAATCTACTTTCCCGTAAAAAAAAAAATTAATTAAAAAAACCACGGCCATCGATGTGTTTTGCTTGAATTGTTGTATAGCATTCCGAGAAAGCAGCATCCTATGAGAGACCCTATGAGAGACGTGTGAGCAGTACCCCACACTAAGGACCAGTTGTACAGTCCCCAGTTAGCAGCCGCTTATGTTCTGTTCTCGGAATAACGTGGAAAATTTGTTCAAACACGTAATAACACCTAACCAGAGAATAAAAACAGGATAACTAAACCGGTGATTCTGGCAGAGTAAGTGAAGTAAACCGGAGAATAAGTTTTGACAGTGGCAAGAACCCAAATTTATATAAAAATTTCGCACTGTTCCTTTTCGATCTCATGTTTGAGAAACTGGAGCGTATGAATGAAATGTGAAACTATTTCCTAACATAAAACTTTTTGGTTTTAGTAGGCCTAATAAGCATTTGATATTGGTACTTCGTGAATTATTTTCTGTCGTGTTATTCGTGTAAATGAGATCGATAGAAGTGACCATTTGTGCCGAAACAGTCTCGCTTATTTGGCGTGCGTTACAATTGCTACAATATTAGAAAGCCCTATTTCGTTTTTTCTAGCAGACAGTATCAAAATGGACGTAATCAAGTCGAGAAAGCACACCAGTCTTGGGTACTTCGTATTAACAGCTTTTTCATATTAGAGAACGAAATTTTGATTTTTCATGTAGCAAAACGTTTGACAAACTTTAATGAGGTAATAGATTCTTTCGCCGAAAGGAAAGCGCGCCATGTAACACTGTAGCAGGATTAAAGAGAAAACGGTTGGGACCTAAGGATTAAGAAATGTGTACTGTCTTGCTTGTCTCTTGTTTTTACTTGTTGGTTATGTTTCCTATATTTAATTTTATGTCACACAAAAGAGAAAGTTGTTAACTAATGAGCAATAAAGAGTGCAAATTTTCTGAAGATTTCTTGTTCTCCCGGTCACAAATAATCCAACCCGATATTAATTGCGACTTTTCTTTAAGGGGATTAGGATGTCAAACAGGCCGACTGGGAGCAGTAGAAGTACCACAGGACATTTTAGTTTGCACCCTCCTGAATATAGGCTTGATGGCTTCCATTACAAAACATACACGTTTGAATTACACAAAGCGAAATACGGTGACGTGGGGTAGAAGATTGCCGCGTGAAGAAGCGTGGCACTGCTCTTTGGCACACTTGATTTCTTAATTTTTGACGTCTCTCAAACGTTCGGGAGGTGGGAGGAGGGGAGGGGACGCCACTATAAAGTTTTGGTCTTGGTTCGGAAATATCGTAGATCCACTATCACTACTTGGGAAATATTTTACGAATTGCCGTACCAATGAAGTAGAATGTTCCATTTGCTTTAAAGGATAAAAAAAAGAAGGTAGTCCAGCAAACTTGCTATATCGTTTAAGGAGAAAACATCCACAATGTTCGTTGGGAGAGAAGGTAAATTTGACTGATATAATTTTATTGACACGCTATTAACTAGAATAACTGAACCCTTAATGTTATGGTTGCCTCAGGGGGAAGAACTGGTAGCATTCAGAAGTGACGATGCAGCGAAATCATCAGCCTGTGAATTTTCGCTCTCGCTATCGCCGCGCTCGTCTCCTTCACCTTCGCCATCTGCATTGGAGACAATGAGACCGAGCTCTGTCACAGCCTCAACCGCATATCGTCCAGATCTCACACTCCTTCATCTTTATCAGAATTTTTCAATCTTTCTTCGAAGTCTACGTTTCTTACTGGAAATATATCAATAAAAAAGTGACAATCGGTTATTTCGTAAAGTAGTTTAAACAGGGAGGTTAATACTTCAAAGCAATGGAAATTTTACGAACAAACACTACTGGTTTTTTAAAAAAGTTTTATTTAAAAACCAAAAATTGCACCTCTGCAACAAACGGGAAAACCGATATAGCGGGTTGTTTCAGCGATAACCGCCATCTTCATTTTATCGTTCCGCGATATTGCTGCTCACTCTTGTCGGGACTCCACGATTGCCGTGCAGGCACGGAATCTACGGGTTCAGAAGCGTGGTATTCAGGGGACCCTCGCTGCTATGACCCAGAACTCAAACTTACTGTTAGCTTGGCCGTGCACGATCTTACCAAGCGCGTCAAACACCACGAAGCTGCTAACGGGATCGTTGAATTTCAGCAAGACAGGTACTCATTTTTTCCTTGGCTTGTGCTGTGAAACCTTGCTTCTTATCAAATTTCATGATTCTAGGTCAACTAGAAGTGCCCTGTAGGTTTTGATGAGCGAGTTTGCGAGTATCAAAATATGTGACATAAATAGCCGTATCTTCCGACTGCGTTGACTTAGCTTAAATGTCTTGCGCCGCCAAGGGACCGTAGACCTTAGTATGCGACACAAATTTAAACTTGATATCTCTACCCGTTTCTGAGAAAAAGGGGTTTAAACAGTCTGACAGACAACAAAGCGGTACATACGGGTTCCGTTTATACCGATCGAGGTTCGGGGCCGTAAAACCTGAATCTAACTATAATAAAACATGAAAATTACTCTTGAGTTCACTTCAATATTTGAATAATAAAACTCAATGGATTTTAACTCTATTTCGAAAGGCCGTTATGTCTTTTGTAATAAAAAGAAATATTAAAATATTGCAGCCGTTTTGCTCATAAAGCATTCTTTTTCTCACAGGGCACCGGATACAGTCTATAAATAGAAAGGAAAGTGCATAGGAAACAGCTTGTGTAACACCGCGAACAAGTTCATTGGGCACGCCTTGTGACTGTGGCAGAGCGTGTCCAGAGAAATGTAACATCGACGCAGCACAACAGCGTCCTGTAACAAATTCTAAAACCACTATGGTTTAATGAGTTCGTCAATACATCAAACGAATAAAAACCCGAAAATGTATTACAGCACGACAACCACAACCATCGGAGACAACTGGGAAAGGAATTATAGCTAATCGTCAGAAACAGGCGGAAGCAACTCTCAGTAAACAATTTAAAAGAAATTTGCTTATTCCTTTGGGCACAAAAGTGACAATACAGTAATCATCACTACATATAAGGGGCAGTCAAATGAAGACGAGACACATGCAAAAAAGTAAGTAAACTAATCATTTCAAAAGTAGCTCTGTTAACACACTTATCCCACCGAGAGACAAGACGGTCAATGCCTTCATGTAAAAATATTTGCTGTTGCCTACGGATGATTGTACCCGGGCGAACATCTCTTTGTCCGAAGCAAATCGACGCTCACGAATGTTTTTCTGCAGGGCTCCAAAAATATGGAAATCGCCTGTGGAGAGATCGGCAATGTATGGAGGATATGTAAGGATTGCCCAGTGAAACTCCTGCAGCATATTCGAAACAAAGTTGGCAATATGTGCGCCCGCCCATACGTTTCCACCGTTGTTTCGACTAGGCTTATGTGCCCGCACCGGTTTTCACTTTCTACCTTCTCTCATCATCATTATACAACACAAACACAACACTTCACTAAACACATCCATTGCACGTTCCTACAGTCAACAAATACACGTACGTCACAACTCTCACATATACGCAAGAAAGGGGACCATTGTACGCGGAGAAAGAACACCGTTTCCGACAGGCTGAACCCAGTCAACAATTCCATACAGCATTTACATTTTTATTTACATGATAGGCAAAACTTTCTCACAGAAAACATACAGATGATCTAATTCGATGGCCAACATGCGACATTCCCACTTTTTTTTTCATACTTGGTTAACAATGCGAGTCCTATGACTGTTATCTCGACGTGCAAATAAAACGTTTCCGCTATCGCTCGAAAGTCTCTGATAGTTGATACGAATAACTTCGAGACTTGGCCAACTGTGATCGGATAAAAAATGCAGTTCCCTTTACCATCGGTCCCAACTTACCGAACAATATTGTAAACTCCGAATGAAAAGTTGACGTTCGTTTGATCCAGTTCTCAGAAACAGCTACTGTGCTAATATCTTGAGAAGTTAATTCCTGTAATGACTCTGCTAGATGGAATTGACCGGGCGTTCCAGTGAAAGATTCTAAAACCCATTTTCTTGAAGTAAGACTGCTATTATGACGTAAAGAATTCGTTGTATAGTTGACTGGCTCGTGTGGCAGATTGAAGATACCATATAGTTTTCATGATTGGATTAAACTGCTTCTGGTGAAGGACTGCATGCTCCTAAATAAAGTTTTATGATACGTTTGGCGGTTGATGAGTGGTCCACTACGAGTCTTTACATAATGTTCTCCTTTGCTGTGTTGGAATGAACATGGTTTCTTTACAGTAGGACTTAGTGGGATAGTGTTGAGATGTCATGTGTTTCCATGTTTTTATGATTTTCGCGCTGTCGTGTAACGAGAGAGGTAGTCTTATGCTGGTATTAGAGCAAGGCTCGGAAGACCTCAACATCGATCATAGGAAGAGAGAGGAGGCATATTGCTGCCTCATATGAGCGGCTATTGCCGATGCTGTCAGCTTCTTTGAATCTGAGACAGTTGCAGCTCTGTTTCAGTGGCAGTATTTGAGACTGAAATGTTAGTTTCCATATTTTCAATTGGACAGATGAGTACCCTACGTGTCTGTTTGCTTTCTCTGTCACGCGTCTCACTCTTAGAGCTCGAATTGGAGAAACAGTTGCAAGGAAAACATCTTGCTTACTAAGTCGAGTGTCGTCGTTTCGTATGGTTTAGTGGCAATCAGTGGGAGATACACAGATGGAGCATTTCAGTAACTCCCACAAAAAAAAAAAAAACCTCACAGTATGAGATCAGGCGACCTAGGAGTATAATGGAGTAATGCGAGATCCATACGCTCCTTATTTACAGTCGTTAAGGGAGTTCATTATTAAGAAATGCTCTTGTATGCACGTATCGGTGCGGTGGTGCTCCGTCCTGTTGGAAAAATTAAATTTTCTACATGTACTAGCGTGGTTTGAAACTGCTGTAACCTACAGCAAATCAGTTAACACTTTTATGGTTACAGTATTTACGACAATCATCCATTAACACAGCCTCAGTCACCTTATCCTTGTATCAGGAAAAGAAATCCCCAAAAATGTATGCGAAGTAAAAGGAGATGACACCTGAAGTTACGGCAGTTCAGCTTCTGTCACAAAATGCAGTCAGTGGCACTTGACAGTGACGTCAGCAAGTTCAGATTTTTCCGCATAGGCCACAATAGCGTAGGCCTCCCGAGGAAAATGTTTCACAACCTATTACCTGCAGACGAGCAACAATGACACAATTCCGTGGCAGTACACCAGGTCAATATGACGAATATCGCCATTTGCGTAGTCCATGAGGCAGTCAGCTAGCGTGGCCACGGTAACCTGGAGTAGTTCCCGCCATTTATTGCAGAGCCACTAAACCTACAGGTTACACTATCTGAGGCCAGCCCTTGTTGTCGAGCGGTTCTAGGTGCTTCAGTCCGGAACCGCTCGACTGCTACGGTCGCAGGTTCGAATTCTGCCTCGGGCATGGATGTGTGTGATGTCCTTAGGTTAGTTAAAGTAGTTCTAAGTTCTAGGGGACTAATAACCTCAGATGTTAAGTCCCATAGTGCTCAGAGCCATTTGAACCATTTTTGAACACTATCTGATCAAAAGTCTCTAGACATCCATTAGTTGAAATCACGATGGGAAGCGCCAGCTCTTCCCCTTTATTATGGCTTAAACTCGCCACAGTGACGCGTCTGTCATTGGAGGAATGGCAGTCCTTTCCTTCTCAGGAGGCGAAATCATAGAACGTAGTGATGTTAGACTATAGGGTCTGGGGCGAACTCGACGTGCTGGCACTTGGCAGTGGCGTCCCATTTGGTTCAAGTTGGGGCACTGGGCAGATACAGCCCTCATCTCCGAACTGTTCCTCTACAGTACACAGTACGCAGTGGTGTTAAATATGTTCGTATCCTCCCACATTCAGCGTTTTCTTAAGCGCAGTAAGGTGATCACGTCCTAATACCCCCAAACCGTAACACCACCTCCTCGGTACTTTACTGTTGACACTACACGTGTTGGCAGGAAACGTTCCCCAGGCACTCGCCGGACCCATACCATTTCATCGGATTGCCACAGAGTATAACGTGATTCATCATCGAAATCGCCCCTTTGCAGCCATCCGCGGTCCAGTCGCTTAGCGTTGACTACAGAAATCTTTGGATTATGAGGAGCCACTCCTCAGTTGTACCCCATTTTTTTTACTCCCTAGGCACATTAATTGTGCTACCTGGGCTGTTGGTAACACTTTGGAACTCAAGAGTCATTTTTTCCACTGATTTCTGGCCACCTTCCGCCGTGATCGACGCTCCCTGTACGTCAGTAACTGAGATCTTCCTAGTCTTTGCTTACCTGCCGCTATTCCTTCGCGTTTCCACTTCGCAACCGAGTCACCAACGTTCGAGGAGAACTGAAATGTCCCTGATGTATTTGTTACTCAAGTAACATCCAATGACTAGCCCGCGTTCCTAGTCACTGAGCTGTCCTGACACACATTCTGCTGTAACTGCTTCTCTTCTGACAACACAATACTCCACGGCCCTTTTTGTATCAGCGGGTCCGCCTAATGTGACATTCCACACTACTTCGTCTACATCTACGTGATTACTCTGCTACTCACGATAAAGTGCCTGGCAGAGGGTTCAATGAACCACCTTCAAGCTGTCTCTCTACCGTTCCACTCTCGAACGGCACGCGGGAAAAACGAACACTTAAATTTTTCTGTGCGAGCCCTGGTTTCTCTTATTTTATCGTGATGATCATTTCTCCCTGTGTAGGTGGGTGGCAACAGAATGTTTTCGCAATCGGAGGAGAGAACTGGTAATTGAAATTTCATGAGAAGATCCGGTCGCAACGAAAACGCCTTTGTTTTAATGATTGCCACTCCAATTCACGTATCATGTCTGTGACACTATCTCCCCTATTTCGCGATAATACAAAACGAGCTTCCCTTCTTCGTACTTCTCCGATGTCATCCGTCAGTCCCACTTGATGCGGATCCCACATCGTGCTGCAGTATTCCAGAATTGGGCGGACAAGCGTGGTGTAAGCAGTCTCTTTACTAGACCTGTTGCACCTTCTAAGTGTTCTGCCAATGAATCGCAGTCTTTGGTTTGCTCTGCCCACAATATTATCCATGTGATGGTACCAATTTAGGTTATCTGTAATTGTAATCCCTAAGTATTTAGTTGGATTTACAGCCTTCAGATTAGTGTGATTTATCCTTTTTCCTTATTCAGGGTCAACTGCCACTTTTCGCACAATACAGATATCTTATCTAAATCATTTTGCAAGTCGTTTTGATCATCTGAAGACTTTACAAGACGGTAAATGACAGCATCACTTGCAAACAATAAGACGGCTACTCAGATTGTCTCCTATGTCGTTAATATAGATCAGGAACAATACAGAGCCTATAACACTTCCTTGGGGAACGCCGGATATTATTTCTCTTCTACTCGTGACTTTCCGTCTATTACTACGAACTGTGACCTATCTGACAGGAAATCACGAATCCAGTCGCACAACTGAGGCGATACTCCATAGGCACGCAATGTCAGTAGAAGACGCTTGTGAGGAACGGTGTCGAAAGCCTTCTGGAAATCTAACTTAGGGGTGTCCGGATACATTTGACCAGATATTGAACGCGTCCTCTGCCATCGATGGATCTTCATTCATCGATTGAAAGCGTATAAGAAAAAATACAATCGTCGCTGTAAAACACTCCAGACAGACACACGAGTAACGGCTAAATCTCGGCTGGTACGACGAATAGACTTCTGTGGACTACGCTGAATGAGCCCTACGTCTTGAACGAGCGCACGGGCTGACCTATCCTGCCGTACTCTCGACGAAAATCACGTCGCCCAGTTGAAATCGAATTGCAGCTTTTGAGACGGAGGATGCAAAAACCTTTATGTTGGCGTGTCATCGTTATCTCGACTGGACACTCATTGGGTGATGAACGAGCGAGCGACTGAGCTACCTGAACCATGGAGACACCTACCGGCAACCACGTGAACCAGAAATTTAGAAATGGAGCCAGGTAAACTTTGAATTTCGGGCCTTAAGTTAAAATGTACCCCAAACTTGTATCATTGTTCGTGTAGAAGATATAGTCTTACGAAATCGGATGAACATTTCTGAAACACTCTGTATTTGTATTTTACCAGAAGAAAACCTGCAACTATTACAGATGTAGCGAGAGTCAGGAAACACTCCTCGCATAAGGAAGTATACGCTTCGCCGACTACACGCGGAATTGTGAGATTATCGTATCATAGACAGCACTCGATGCTTTGTCTGAAGAGACGACTGCGGAATTATACTGCACAACCGAATTAAAGGAGCACTTTTTTGAAACCCCGTAATTATGTCCCATTCTACCGCGTAAGTTTGAAATTTGGTTCAAAGGTGGCAGAAAATGCCATATATGCTTTCACCAGTCAAATTTTGAATGATCTGAATAACCGAACACCTCCCATTGGGATTTTTTGTGATCTCTCAAAGGCTTTTGATTGTGTAAATCATGAAATTCTGCTAGACAAGCTCAAGTATTGTGGCATGAGTGGGACAGTGCACAAATGGTTTAATTCGTACCTAACTGGAAGAGTGCAGAAAGTTGAAATAAGTAGTTCTCGTAACATGCAAAGATCAGCACATTCCTCAAACTGGGGAACTATCAAGAACGGGGTTCCACAAGGGTCAGTCTTGGGTCCTTTGTTGTTCTTATTATATATTAATGACTTGCCATTCTATATTCATGAAGAGGCAAAGTTAGTTCTCTTTGCTGATGATACAAGTATAGTAATCACACCTGAGAAACAAGAATTAACTGATGAAATTGTCAATACTGTCTTTCAGAAAATTACTAAGTGGTTCCTTGTAAACGGACTCTCACTGAATTTTGATAAGACACAGTACATACAGTTCCGTACAGTGAATGGTATGACGCCATTAATAAATATAGACCTTAATCAGAAGCATATAGCTAAGGTAGAATATTCCAAATTTTTAGGTATGTCCATTGATGAGAGATTAAATTGGAAGAAACACATTGATGATCTGCTGAAACGTTTGAGTTCAGCTACTTATGCAATAAGGGTCATTGCAAATTTTGGTGATAAACATCTTAGTAAATTAGCTTACTACGCATATTTTCACTCATTGCTTTCATATGGCATCATATTTTGGGGTAATTCATCACTGAGGAATAAAGTATTTATTGCACAGAAGCGTGTAATCAGAATAATAGCTGGAGTCCACCCAAGATCATCCTGCAGACATTTATTTAAGGATCTAGGGATATTCACAGTAGCTTCTCAGTATATATACTCTCCTATGAAATTTGTTATTAACAACCAAACCCAATTCAAAAGTAATAGCAGTGTGCATAACTACAATACTAGGAGAAAGGACGATCTTCACTATTCAAGATTAAATCTAACTTTGGCACAGAAAGGGGTGAATTATACTGGCACTAAAGTCTTTGGTCACTTACCAAATAGTATCAAAAGTCTGACAGATAACCAACAAGTATTTAAGAAGAAATTAAAAGAATTTCTGAATGACAACTCCTTCTACTCCATAGAGGAATTTTTAGATATAAATTAAGAAAAAAAATATTAAAAAAAATAAAAAAAATTAAAAAAAAACAAAAAAAAGTAGTTATATTAACTTAAGTATGTTGTTAAATTAACCTAATTATGTCATGTATTGGAAAATTCGACTCGTTCCACATCATTACGAAATATCGTATTCATGATCCATGGAACTAGTATTAATCTAATCTAATCTAATCTAACTGCGTTTGCAGCGAACGCTTGGCGCCCAGCGACGTCACCTTCGGGCTCGACGACGCTTCAAAGAGCAAAATGTCGAAACATGCGGAAAAAGGCCACAGCTCAGGAGTCCACGTGACGTGTAAAGTGGCTTATGATGTCACATTGGCACCAAATTTCACCACATTTGTGCCCCATGCCACCGCGGACGTAACACATTATAGGGAGGTTACCACAATCCCTCTTACTCTTCTTCTGACGCCTCTACGATGAGGGTCAAACTGGCGACACTCAACGTTGAAATCACGCGGTTTCCTTGTGGACGGGCGACGAACACATTTCAGACACTTCGCCGTTCATAATCGAAACGAAAAGGCCTCGGTGGCTGGCATAAAGGCCGTCAATGAAACCAGTCCTTTACTTGGTACGTTGATTCCTACATATTTCGCAGTCGAAAACGACGGTTCGCTGTGACTTGAGCAATCTCTGGCACCGTCGACACCTCCTGGGGGATGCAGCCCTTTTCGACGGACGTCACTGGGCTGCAACCCCGTTTAATGTGATCTCACATCTTTGTAATGCAGTGCGACTCCAATTTTTTGCTCTAGTGTACAGGGTGGAACCACCAGAACCTCCTGCGGCGTGGTCACACAGGAGTGCGACATTGGCACATGCGCGAATAAACCGGCGAAGAGCCCCTCCAAGACCCCCCCCCCCCCCCCTCTCACCGCCCTTATCCCCCAGTTCGGCAAAACCCTCAGTGGCACCCGCCCACATGTGTTATTTTAAAAATGTACCTTCACAGAAAGAACCTGTGAAATACTCCTTGGCGCGCACAGGCAGACAACTGGTCTCGTTGGAGTGTCAAGTGGTTGCCAATCTGCAGGCGATTCAGGCTACATCGCAGGTTTTCTCTGTAAAGGTACTTTTATGAAATATGAGTGTAAGGTGTTTTGTAAGGTGGAATCTTTCCACCAGCTACGAGCACACGTTTCCTAGGAGCAGGTAAGCGCAGTATTGATGATTTGCTCGTATACACTAACAAAAACATTCTCACCACCTACTGAATAGTGCGTGGGGCTGTCTTTCGAAAACAATACACCAGCGACTGTGCATGCAATGAATTCGAAACGTCCTTGGTAGTTTTCCGGAGGTATGTGGCTTCAGATGTTTACGCACATGTCATCAAATTCGGGTAAATTATATGCAAGCAGTTCGTGGCTGCGATGTCAGCGTCAGATAGCGTCCCAGATGGGCTCTAAAGGTTCAGACCAGGTGAATTTGGAGGCCAAGACATTAGTATGAGTTCACTGTCACGCTCCTCAAACCACTGTAGTATGCTACTGGCCTTGTGACAGAGGCTGTTACCTTCCTGGAAGACGCCATCTCCGTTGGGGAAGACGTCAAGCAAGAAGGAATACTAGTCTTCAGAATAAGATTTTCACTCTGCAGTGGAGTGTGCGCTTATATGAAACTTCCTGGCAGATTAAAACTGTGTGCCAGACCGAGACTCGAACTCGGGACCTTTGCCTTTCGCGGGCAAGTGCTCTACCAACTGAGCTAGCGAAGCACGACTCACGCCCGGTACTCACAGCTTTACTTCTGCCAGTACCTCGTCTCCTACCTTCCAAACTTTACAGAAGCTCTCCTGCGAACCTTGCAGAACTAGCACTTGCCCGCGAAAGGCAAAGGTCCCGAGTTCGAGTCTCGGTCGGGCACACAGTTTTAATCTGCCAGGAAGTTTCATATCAGCGCACACTCCGCTGCAGAGTGAAAATCTCATTCTGGAAACATCCCCCAGGCTGTGGCTAAGCCATGTCTCCGCAATATCCTTTCTTTCAGGAGTGCTAGTTCTACAAGGTTCGCAGGAGAGCTTCTGTAAAGTTTGGAAGGTAGGAGACGAGGTACTGGCAGAAGTAAAGCTGTGAGTACCGGGCGTGAGTCGTGCTTCGGTAGCTCAGTTGGTAGAGCACTTGCCCGCGAAAGGCAAAGGTCCCGAGTTCGAGTCTCGGTCGGGCACACAGTTTTAATCTGCCAGGAAGTTTCATATCAGCGCACACTCCGCTGCAGAGTGAAAATCTCATTCAGTCTGTTACCTTCTAGGAAGACACCATCTCCGTTGGGGAAGACGTCAAGCAAGAAGGAATACTAGTCTTCAGAATAAGATTTTCACTCTGCAGTGGAGTGTGCGCTTATATGAAACTTCCTGGCAGATTAAAACTGTGTGCCGGACCGAGACTCGAACTCGGGACCTCTACCAAGAGGTCACTTGCCCGCGAAAGGCAAAGGTCCCCAGTTCGAGTCTCGGTCCAGCACACAGTTTTAATCTGCCAGGAAGTTTCAGGAATACTAGTGTTCCGCAATAATCTTCACGTAGCCGCAGCTGTCGTAGTGCCTTCGATTATTATAACAGGTGCCCTGGAAACCCCGGTGAATGTTCCGCGCACCCAGTTGTATAATACTGCCCCCACTGGGCTGTGGCACTGCCATCTACATGAAAATAATGAGAAGTAGCAGAAATGAGAACAGCGAGAAAATCAACATCAGAATTGGTGATCACGAAGTAGATCAAGTTAAGGAATTCTGCTACCTAGGCAGAACCCATGACGATCGGATCAAGGAGGACGTAAAAAGCAGATTCGCACAGGCAAAAAGGGCATTCACGGCCAAGAGAAGCGTAGTAGTATCAAACATAGGCCTTAATTTTAGGAGGAAATTTCTGAGAACGTACGTTCGGGGCACAGCACTGTACGATAGTGAAACATGGACTTTGGGAATACCGGAACACAAGAGAATCGAACCATTTGAGACGGACATTGAAAATTGGGTGGTCTAATAAGGTAAGGAATGAAGAGTTTTTCCGGCGAGTCAGCGAGAAAAGAAATATGTGGAAAACACTGGCAAGAAAGAGGGACACGGCGGTAGGACATCTGCTAAGACATCACGGAATAACTTCCATGGTTCTAGAGAGAGCTGTAGAGGGTAAAAAGTGTAGAGGGGAGAGATTGGAATACATCCAGGGAAAAATTGAGGACGTATGTTGCAAGTGCTACTCTGAGAGGAAAAGGTTGGCACAGGCGAGGAATTCGTGGCGGTCCGCATCAAATCAGTCGGAAGACCGATAACTCAAAAGGGCATAAATTGTTGCGAGCCCCCGAAGGGCAGATTCAGCCACCTAAATTGGACGTGTGTTTCTGTTCTTCACACATGTTGGCACCCTTCTTACACGAAGTGTGAATGTTGTGTGTTACGTGCAGGGGAAGAGTGTGTTGCATGGTGTCTTTTATGTGTTGTACGATGATGAGAGAAGGCAGAGGATGACACTCTGTGCCAGCACGAAGCCCGCACCCCTCAAACAGTACCGAGGGAGTCGCCGAGCTTAATGCCCCCCTTCGGCGGACGCATGCCCTCACTTAATGAGACATTGTGGAGGGGAATTTTATCCAGGACATTGGAGCAAAGCCTAGTGATCAGGAACTTTATGCCACCACCTGTCCTGTCCTCTCTACTGTGAAGAGAAAGCGCGAATTGTGAGCAGAGCACGGTTTAGGCACACGGTTACCTATTCAGGTACTAGACAAGCGCTCCGGTGCTTAACTGCGGTGATTGGGAACATTAGACACAAAATATGGCAAGATAAACAGAACTGCACATTTCAAATATCCAGATGAAACCCTCGAAGCTATAGCGGGAGAGAAGACCTCACAGGAGACCAAAAAAAAAAGAGAGAGAGAGTATGCGAGAAAACACAGGATACATATAATAAAAAATGCATGTCCACTCACACAGAAAACACACTACGCCACAGTAATCACGCCTGAAATACTGTTTGCAAGTGAGACACTAGCACTCCGTACGAAAAGTGACATAGAAAGTGTACTAAAGGAAGAACGCAAAATGATGAGGCAGATTCTCGGCCCTAAACTAGTTAAAGGGGGATCAGATTGCACTGTCGGAAAACCTAGCAATAGACGTCAGAAAAAGGTTGAAGTTCTGCAAGCACTTCGGAAGGCTACCACCAAGACTCCCCGACAGAATTTGGACGTACATACAGGGGGGGCAAGTCAACGATACCATGGATCACACAAATCGATGTAATAGAAACTGAAGACAGAAACATATGCAGGGACAAGATACATAAGTGAAATCTGACAGCAGAGAACGAAGTCGCAAAGAAACCAGGAGGAAAGTTGACTGAAGACAAAAAGAGACTCCGTGTAGAAAAAAAGAGTAACTCGTGGAAGAACTGAAAGAATGCTCAAATGAGGCAGAATGCGTTGCGTGGTCCTGCAAGGTCTCGACGCAAATAATAAATATTCTTGTTCATCTTCGCTGTTGTGGAAAACATTTCTGCTGCTGAATAAATCCTCATAGTTCGTTAGGAATGCATTTTAGAGCCCATATGTACTCCATTTTTTATGTCTTGTTTTGGTCCATACTACCGCCTCTGAAAATATCGAATACTTTTTAGCTTCCTATGAATCTTGTAACGGTGTTGCAGGGTAGCTTGTGCTGAAAAATAATTGTTGAGAAAAAAATTAGATACGTTGCACCGTGTCAGATTGAAGAAAGCCAAACAAGTTGTTGTGCACGCAAATTCAAGCAGCCTGCCATGTACAACATTCTTAGTTTGGTTTCCTCAAACTGAACAAGAACGATACAGAAATTGGACACTGGATAATAGTAAGGATCCAACTCGCTACCGTCCAATGTTTTTCCCGTGATTTTTGTTTCAGCTAATAATCTGTAAGTTCGCTTGCCCCAGTTCGATAACTGGGTAGGTTACGGACACGCAAGTCGACGAAGTGATGTTCAGTTGAAAGACTTGCACAAGGTCCCTGAGCCACACGAATTATTATTATTTATTATTATTATTATTGTACCTAAGCAAACAAAGAACATGTTTCGCAACAGCGCCTCTGGCAGGTTGCTTGGATTTGCGCGCCCAACGACCTCAATGGCTAACTTCAACGCTATTTAAATCGGATGCGGCGTAAAGTATCGAATTTATATCTTAAATATTGTTGCTCAGCACAACCTACCCCGCAATACTCTTACATCCCTTTCGGGACCACCCTCTGTCTGTAATACGCAAGACGATGCATCCCAGTCCCCTCCAGGTCTATTGTTGGCAGTTGTCTTGGATTTACTTAAATATTTATTTAGAGCCGGCCATTACATACATAGTACAGTAATTACTTCTTTATGTTTACCCCACTCCGTAGCTAATGCACACATATAAATCGCT
This sequence comes from Schistocerca piceifrons, assembly GCF_021461385.2. Lineage (NCBI taxonomy): Eukaryota > Metazoa > Arthropoda > Insecta > Orthoptera > Acrididae > Schistocerca > Schistocerca piceifrons. The sequence goes on from NC_060143.1 coordinate 9,819,407, forward strand.
CTTGATCTGGATAACCAGTTCCAATCCTGGCTGCGAAAGAAATTATTTTGACTGGCAAGAGGGGAAGTTTTGGCCAGTGGCCTGCATTAAACTTCAGATCCCTCCGTACTGTCTCATAAAGTGAGGACAAGTGACGCTGTTGATGGTGATCCGCTGGACGGGGTCGTTAAGCCCATCTGTCCCACTGGTGCTATTCGCAAGGAGTAGACAATGCGCCAGTACTGAGTTTCACCCTCTCTCTTCGTTCATCGTGATATGACACAATCATGACACTGAACTACGTAACACTTTACAGTCTCTTACATTCAACAGGTACTCTTAAGACAAAACTCTTACACACTGCGAGGAAAGGGACTACCTGATGACGGACACAAAGCCAATACCGGTCCGTGTTAAATAAAAATCACCTTCTATTGTGACTGGTAGCGGTTATTATCCTACACGCAACAGAGCTCCCGTTTCGACGACATGTTGTGCTGCAATTCTGTATTCCTTGATTCAGTCACTACAGCCGGCCTGTGGAATCCAACTGGAAACACGAAGTCGAGTACTGCAATCACTTTCGGGTGCCAGCTGAAAATCGAAAACGATCGCCTCTAACGTTAGCTGCTGTTTCCATTTCACGATGTGTCGTAGCACTGGTGGTTCAGACCATTCCTTTTCGTCCTGTATACCGTCGTTGATGATACAACACGACCTCTGTATACTGTAATCAACTTGGACGCAGTTATCTTCATGCAGCTGGCGTATTGGCATTCTACCATACTATGGATCTTGCCACATATTTTGAAATGACCTGTGTTTCGCGTGGAGCCTCCAAAAGTGGTAGAATAAGCACATATCTCGTGTAGTGCTCTTTCCTTTCACACCTTACGTGCTCTTGTTACATATGAATGTCATGAGTGGAAGTTAACACACTGGATTCACATTCGAATGGCTGTGGATTCGAATCGTTTTGTTTTAGGTTCACCTTCATGCACATGTTTCCTTAAAGAGTGTTTAAGATCACTATTTAAATCATAGTCAAGCAATGTGTGATGACTAAATACAAAGAAATTAAATGTGGCTAAGCAGCATTTTACGACACATGTCGCTTGGTCACTTCTAAATTTTTCATTTCTGCCTATTTAATCGTTATCACATTATTTGCTTTTGATTTAAACAGTGATCTCCAATACTGAGTATTAAAACATATACATGAGTAAAAACACCTGAAGATGGGCACAACCTCGAAACAGGTTGTGTGTTAAATAAAGTCACCTTGGCTGGCTCTGAGCACTATGGGACTTAACTTCTAAGGTCATCAGTCCCCTAGAACTTAGAACTACTTAAACCTAACTAACCTAAGGACATCACACACATCCATGCCGAGGCAGGATTCGAACCTGCGACCGTAGCGGTCACGCGGTTTCAGATTGTAGCGCCTAGAACCGCACGGCCACCCCGGCCGGCTTAAAGTCACCTTCTGGTGTGACTTGTAGCGGTTATTATTCTACACCCTACAAAGGAACAGTCACGAAGTTCAGTTCATCCAGTAAGGATAAAATTCATCGAATGTTTACTCATATGACACCATATGACAAACCAGCTGACATGAATGGATCAGGCCAATGACAGATTTTATATATATATATATATATATATATATATATATATATATATATATGTTCCATATATCTATAATGAGGAGATCCTCAGCGATGTAAGACATATCACCAAGTAAAACAATTTGATATTACATATTTAGAAAATACAGAGAGATTACAATGTTCCTTCCACAGATTCTAAGTCAAGTGGTCCTGATGGGTGTGGAATAAGTCAAGAAACCTTTAAAAATCTTTACTTGAGAGGTAATGTCGAAGCTTGTCACAAACATGTAAAGGCATTTGCATTGAGGTGTATAAGATGCTTTTTGTGCTATTGTAGCCACACATCATCAAAGGAAAAACCGTTTACAACACTTACTTACATTGATAATATTATTTTGCAGTCATGCAGACATCATTTTTAACATGGCTGTTATTTAATATTATTAATAATATTTACATTAGTTGGTTCTATTAAGAAATTAGCGAATGGAGTAGAAATACTTGGCCACTGATAAATTCTTTACACTAGTCTTAAAAAATAAACTTTATTAGTAGTTAAATTTTATATGGCTGCTGGTAAGTCACTGAAAAAATGTGTGTTAACCTTTATGGACTAAAGTACATGAATTTGAATTTTTATTTAAATTACTCTTATTTCTAGTACCGATTTCAAAGAGGAATATATTATTGTTAATATTTGTAGCCAAGTATCCTCAATTGCTGCTTCAATTATACATTATTATATAAATAAAAAGATCCATCTTTTGTAGGTGAATATTTTGCCTATTCATGCTAGGCATCATCAGTCGTCTATAACACAAAGAAATCTATCAATTGGAAACCGATACTAGGATGTATATGCATCTAACACAAACAGGACAACATATTATATATAAACTAAAGGAGAGAAAAATGAACTAAAGGGTAAAAATACAACCATTATCTGCAAATAGATAATTTAAATAAACTGACAAGTCATTACACTCTCGTATAAAAATATATTCAATTAAACAATTTTCTATGTATTATAATGCCTAGCATAAATAGGGGAGTATAATTGGTAGGCACAAATAAAACATTCTGTTGCAAAACGCGTATTTTTTTCTTATCTAGATGATTTAGCGTAATTTGGTATTTACGACAAACGTCATCAAGGAAAGAGCATATTGGGAAGCATTAGTTCCTGTCAATAGTTCCTTCAACAGGTCTCTGCATGATGTACTTGAGTTCACACCGCAAATTATTTGTGTTACACGGTTTAGTTCTTGGAGACGTTTAATTTGGTTTAATTAGTTGCGTTACTCCAAAAAATGATCTCACGTGACGTCATAAAGTGATAGTAGGCGAAGTATACTGGCTTTTTTTATTTTTATATCATTCTATCTGACAACATCCACTCTGCAAATAAAAATCGATAGAAGTGGGGAATCGACGAAAGGGAGGAAGTTTATCATTTAGTGCTTCGTTGTTTAGGACGAAGTGCTGTCCAGAGGGGCAAGGAAATCAGCCACGCTTTTGTTCAAAAATAACTGTCGTGGCAGTCACTGAATTATATCAGGAAAACAATGTGGGTGGATAGACATGGATTTAGTCATTCTTCTTTCGAATGCGATTCCAATTCGTTAACTACTGAGCCACTCCACTTGATAGGATCCATCGAGATTCATTAGAGCATAGCGCAGATTTTCTGTGATTGGTCTTGATCCAAATGGTGAATCCTATAAAAATATCGACCAGGTCTCAGTTATACATGAAGTAGCAAGGCTTGTCACTGTCCTTTTCGAATTGGCGTTGATTCACTTCATAAATCAAATGAGTTAACGGAGTGGTTTGATGAGATGAAAGTGAATCAGATCGGACGATAGGTTAGCAATAACAATGTGGCAAAATTTAAAAGGAAATCTCACTGTATCATATTTTATAGGAGGAAGTACAGAAATGTGCGTCAAAATACATGGTGTCCCACTCAAACCTCCATGATTTCAAAGACCAAGGAAAAAAATACCATAGTAGATACGACAATGATAAATGCACCACATTGTAGAGCATCTCAAGGAATTTATTAATCTGAACCATTTGCAGCACGACGAATACCGAGTCTATATTCAGTTTCTTGCCAAGTTCTTTGTACCATTTCCTCTATTATTGTTGCAATCGCATTAGTGATACGATGTCGCAACTTAGGAATATCGTCCACTTTGGTCGCATGCACGCGGTCCTTCATGAATCCTCACATGAAGAAATCAAGCGGTGTAATGCCGGGTGGACGTGGTCGCCAGGCAATAGGTCCTCCACGTCCGATCCAACAATTGGGAAATTTCCTATCCAGGAACTTGCGAACAGCCGTTGACCAATGCAGTGGAGCTCCATCTTGGTGAAAAATGATGTTGGGTTGCAAGTCTTGTATCTGTGGGTACATAAACTGCTCCAACATGTCCAGGTACACTGACCCATTCAGTGTTTGTTCCGCAAAGAAGAACGGTCCAACAATCCTCTCGTGCATTAGCCCACACCAGACATTTAGTTTAGGGCTACCATGAGTATGTTCAATGACAATGTGCCGATTTTGCGAACCCCAAATCCGAGCATTATGCCTATTAACCCTTCCTGATAGATGAAAGGTTGCCTCATCTGAGAATGAACATCTTCCCAGGAAGCTGGCATCCATATCAATACGCTGCAGCAAATTGTTGTCGGCGCGGTTTGTCGTTCGGCGTCAGATGTTGCAGAATTTTCACTTTGTAAGCACACATACGAAGACACTGACGAACTACACAATGCAATGTTGATCGAGGTAGATCAAGTTGCCTAGATGCTTGACGAATTGACTTACAAGGGCTTCTGAAAAACGTTTGTCTGATGTCCTCCACTCTCTCTTCTGAAACTCCGTAACGTGCACCGCCAGAATGTTTCAGAGCACTTCCTATCGCCAGAAACTTCCTGTTTGGCAGAAACCTCCTATATCATTCCTTAATTGTTTTCACATCAGGTGGATCACATTCATACTCACGACAATTTCTTTGCGCAGTAATCTGCGGTTTTGTTTCTGCAAACCACACTACTGCTTGCGCACGCTGCTGTGGAGTCGCCATTTTCACTTCATGCGACGATGCTACACTCTGGCGACGACAGTTGGCACTTCTGATGAGGAAATATAAATTCTTTGAGATGCTCTACAACGTGGTGCATTTTTTATTGTCGTATCTACTAAGGTTTTTCTCTCCTGGGTCCTTGAAATCAGGGAGGTTTGAGTATGTAAACAGTAGCAGCAGACGGCCAATGTAGCTGGCAAAGCAGGCCGAATGCTACGGTGACACGGTAGTTGAAAATCAGCCATTAAAGGAATTTTCAGCTTCAGAGACGTGTCCTATTTCATACCATCAGTAGACATATTTATTTAAGTAGTAGCACACTAAGGAATGTATAGTGTAAAAAATTTTATTAGTAATTGTGACTTTTTGAGGTGAAATCAAATAGCATTAAACACTTACACAGATAAAATTCAATAAACAGCGACTCACAAAATTACTAAATTAAACCAAAAGAAACTGAAGAAATTTCCGTGTTTCTTGCAGTTTCATACTGATATTATGAAGGAACACAATCTATAAATACATAATGAATAAAATAAATAATAATAGGTACCACCAGAGTACATAATATTCAGTTCTATAAACACTTTTACTGTTATCAATTTTCTGATCCAACATTTTGAAGAATTTTTGTTTAAAAAACACTAGTGTCCAAAATTCAAACAACAGCCGGAAATTTTGGAAGGTTGCATTTATTTCGCCACAAAACAGTACAAACAGGTGATAGGAAAGTATAAACAATGTAAAGAAAACAGAATGTAAGCAACTGCAACATGCAGAACAGTAGACGAAAATGTTCTTCGTTTTGTTCCAGCTTAACAGATTTGCACACACATCCCAATAACTGGTAATGTGCTCTTAATGGGTTGTGACCAGCTCTGGCAGCAATAGAGGAATGACAACAAAAGAGCATGTTTTGAATAACGTCACCAGTGCCATATTGACGCAATGGCGCCCATCCTTCCTGCGGAGCTGCTCGCACATCTTAGAGAGTGGATGGTGGATGTTGACGTGGTGCAACCCGTATCCCTAGTGCGCCGCAAACATGCTCAATGGGATTCAAGTCACAAGAGCGAGCAGGCCACGCCAAGCGTGCAGTATCCAAGAAAACATCAACCACTCGTGTTCTATGAGGTTGAGCATTATCACCCATCAATACGAAGTCTGGGCGCATAAGCACCTCGCAACAACCGTACATGATGTCCCAAGACCTCGTCAGGTACCTGAAAGCAGTAAAACGTTTCCGATTCACCCGTACAATCTCATGAAGAGGTGTTAGAGTGATCAATATAATCCCTGCCCACACCATTAGCGATATCCTTCTCGATATCGATCCCTTTCCACAATGTTCGGATCTCGAAATCGTGTTCCATATTCCCTTCAGATGAGAATCCGTCGGGAATAACTCTCCAGACCAAACGAGGATCCATCTGTAAAAAGAACATTGACCCACTCTTCGACTGTCCAGGTGGCATGTTGACGACTTCATTCTAGACATTCCCTCGGTGAAGACTGGTAAGAGGCACACATACAGCAGGTATCCGACAATAAACGCCACTCTGTCGAATCCTTCTCTACACAGTTTGCTTCAATACGACACGTCCGGTGGATGCTGCGAGGTCCCATGCCAGTTGCTACAAGGTACTAAGGCGGTACCGTCGTGCGTTTACAGCCAAATAACGGTCCTCTGGCCGGCCGGAGTGGCCGAGCGGTTCTAGGCGCTACAGTGTGGAACCGCGTGACCGCTGCGGTCGCAGGTTCGAATCCTGCGTCGAGAATGGGTGTGTGTGTGATGTCCTTAGGTTAGTTAGCTTTAAGTAGTTCTAAGTTCTAGGGGACTGATGACCTCAGAAGTTAAGTCCCATAGTGCTCAGAGCCATTTGAACCAACAGTCCTCTGTGATATCACGCATGGTTGGACCTGCCCTAATCTCGACGATACAGTTTCGGTCTCTCTAAACTGTCGCCACACCCGAGAAACAACAGAACGATTCACGTTAAGCGATCGGGTCACATGAGTTAGCGACTGCCCTACTTCCATTCTTCCTACGGCTCTCCATCGCAGAGTGTCTGTTAGGTGTCTTCTCTGTGCCATACTCCACCGTCTGCGACAGTGTACACAGCGATTGTGGATGTGAGACTACCAGACAAACACTACTCCGTTTGATAGATACCCTGACATCATCTTTGGCGTGGTTTTCGGTTGACCGAAATTCAATCTTCCGTGCAGAACACGATCTTATGGACATTTGTTGATAGTTTGTATGATTTTATCGTGAATTAAACATAGGACGGGGAAACAGCGGTTTGTTGCTTTAATTTTGGACACCAGTGCATAAATCGTCTGCGGGTTTCCACGTCTCTTGTCACTTGTAAGTTAAATCTGGAGCATCCCTAACAAAAGTCCAGTTGTGGTCTGTCAAAATAGCAGGAGACCACTTCCCTGCACACTTCTTCTCCATACATTCTCGCCATGTTTGTCAGAAACGAATCCCACATTTTCAGGGAGGAAGTCGATGTTGGTGTAAAGGAAGAGTATTTAAGAGACATGTTACAGCCAACGCTTGCACGTCACGGCAGCACGTCACCCAAAGGCTTCTTATCGCTTTGTGCTCTCTTATTTCCTACGCAACTCGACAAACCTTTATAATCTGGGGCGCCCCCTGCCGCTTCTTTCTCTAACAAGGGGAGGCCGCCATTTGTGAAATTCAGATTCGATTCATACTGCACATAATAAAAGCTCATGGCCAGAGGTGTAATGTGGCAAAGCACCAAGATGCACTTCTCAGCCGTTGTCGAGAAAATCGATAGTTAAAAGAAACCGTTGCGGTGAAATACTCTGTACGATTAATGATTTTCCACAGCGTCATAGCGCAGCGGTAAGCGCTGGGGTTCGTAATCCGAAGGTCGCCGGATCGAATCTCGCGCCATGCAATATTTTTTTATTATTAGTTTTTTGCAATTCAAATATATATATATATATATATATATATATATATATATATATATATATATATATATATATATATATATATATAATGAATTGCTTATGCATGTTGGTGAAGGCGGATCGCTCTCCAATTGTATCGCCTCCATTTTTCCGTTTGTTTAACAGGGTGTAGCAAAGCTCTCCCGTCCGCACTGATTTTCGACGATGTTATAAGTTGCGCTAGGGACCGCACCTACCTTCTTTCGAAGTTAGCAGGCGACTACGCTGTTATGGGGCGGCTCGTTTCGGCCCATTCAACATCTGTCCTTCAAGTGTAACGAGCGAGTAACGGAGTTTATATTTCATACCTGCCACAGCAAGTTTGTGTTCCTGGGGTCTCTATTCTAATTCGAACGTTTGACTTACGCTATACGTATTCGTTTCTACGTCTTCCGTTAACTATACGTGGTTAACATTATGAAGACAATTAATAACATTTGTGAAATACAACTTTGTTTGCGGAAAACATAATGATGTTCGAAGTCGCCAGTTTTTCCACGACAAACGACTTTCAACAACTTATTATATGCATAATTGTTGCAACTGATTGCCGGGAATTATATATATATATATATATATATATATATATATATATATATATATATATATATACAAAAAAAACAAATACTAAAAAAAAGTTGCATGGAGCGAGATTCGATCCGGCGACCTTCGGATTACGAACCCGAGCGCTTACCGCTGCACCACCACGCTGAAGAAAATTACTAATCGTAGAGAGTATTTCACCGCAACGGTTTCTTTTAACTGTCAATTTTCTCGACAACGGCTGAGAAGTGCGTCTTGGTGCTTTGCCACATTTCACCTCTGGCCATGAGCTTTTATTATACGCAGTATGAATCGAATCTGAATTTCACAATTGGCGGCCTCCCCTTGTAAGAGTTCATTTCTGGAACTCAGCCGGCGACTAGCTTGAAGGCTTAAAGCAACTTTCTGTGCGATCCGCCAATCATTTTGCAGAACATCGCTCGGGAGAACATGTGGTAAGTTGACTGTTTTTTCGATCGATGGGACGGAAATGCTGCACTACGTACCACACTCACCGGACTGATGCCCTTGTCATTTCAGCTTGATTCCTAAATTGGAGGAAGCACATCATGGCATTCGCATCAGAAGTGTGACAGAGATTGGTCAGGCAATAGATAGCTCCACTCGAACTGTCGACATAGCTGATGCTGTTAAGAGTATCCTACGACTTAGACAGCCCTGGTAACTGGTTATTAGACAATGTTAGTGAAGGCTTTGAAGAACAATACGAAACACGCACCTATTTTGTATAAGTCGTAAATAAATAGCGGGTGTTATTAAAACTTCAACACTCGTGCCCAAAATTTTGAAGAATTTCTATCCTGTAAGCCAAACAAACTCATGGCAAATCATATCGCCATTCTTCATTGTACTCGTGTTCTGTAACAAATCTGTACAACCCGAACTTAAAGGAAGCTCAAAATTTGTAAGTCTTTCTATTTGTATCAATATTTTCATTGTAAATCTATTAGTTTTCGAGACTATGACCGTACATTGTGTTTGTGTAGCAGAGGGGAAAAATGGCAAAGAACTATATCGTTCTGTCCTGCTCCATCAGACAACCAGGCTGTTTTTCAAATACAGTCATTCTGTTTACAAATAGACACTTACAAATGAAAGCAGTAACTAGCCGCTACATACAGTATTTTTATACTTTTCCGAAATATTTAAGAGGTAATGGTGAACAGATATACAGGGTCTTCAAAAAGACAGTCATGGATTGAAAGTGAAATGAAACCTACCGTTACTGTAGCTCAAAAAGGGTAAGATGAGGTGGCTCAAACCTTCTTCAGCATGTAAAGTGGTTAACTAGGAGCACTTGCGTGCACCCAGCGGATTAACAGATCAGCCACCTCTTGTAACGGGCTAAGCTATCCTATCAAAAGTTGAAGCTTCTGTAAACTGAGTGCAATGTAGCCACTCCGCAGATATAGTCCTTGAAGAACTGTCTCCAAGTGAGCGAGATATGCAAAGCTGGCAAGACAGCAAGGAGATTACTTCCGCACCAAATGTACTTCCCTTCGAAGAAGAGATAACGAACCGAGGAAGCCCAACCGAGCTGCAGTGAAGTGATGTTTGACCAAGGTTTTACCACAGGATGAAGAATCCTGGGAAGGACGAAGGAAAGCAGAGTAGAGTTTAGCATCCCGTCGACAGCGCGGTCATTATAAAGGGAGCACAACCTCGGATTACGAAAGTATGGAGAAGGAAACCGGCCGTGCCCTTTTCAAAGGAAACGTCCCGGTATTGGTCTGGAGCGATTTAGGGAAATCACGGAAAACCTAAATCTGGATAGGCGGACGGGTATTTGAACCGTCGTCGTCCCGAATTAAAGTCCAATGTGCTGACGTCCGCGCCACCAAGTACGGTGGACAATAAGGAACAGACATAGATATTTCTACTGATGACGAATAGGATGCGGACTGTTTTTACTACACCGATTTATTCAGCAGATCAAAAGGAATGGAAGTGTAATTGAAATTCGTGAGCTGTTCAGAACAGAGCCATGTAGGAATGCCCTGTAGTTTCTAGAGAAACATAAAATGGGAACTATGTCACGGATGAAATTTTAAATTTGAATTGTCAGTTTTTAATTTCTGGGAGACGTGGTCAAACGATTAAATTTTTACATTTTTAGGATCACAGCACTAACATCTGATTCCGATATTATTTGTTAATCCTATGTGCTAATGATTTCTTCTTTTTCATCTGTCTTTGTCCCGCATCGGCGCAGCGTCGACATAATTATTTACGGCTGGGGCATAGTTAGTTAGTTTCGAGGAGTGGCCGGATGCCCTTCTGTCGGAGAAACATTGGTGTAATGTAAAAGCGTAGGTACACAGTTTTAACTGGCGTTAAGTCACATCTACATCTACTTAGATACTCCACAAACCACTGTACGCTGCGTGGCGGATGATATCCTGCACCACTAGTAGTCGCCGGCCGGGGTGGTCGAGCGGTTCTAGGCGCTACAGTCTGGAACCGCGGGAGCGCTACGGTCGCAGGTTCGAATCCTCCCTCGGGCATGGATGTGTGTGACGACCTTAAGTTAGTTAGGTCTAAGTAGTTCTAGGGGACTGGTGACCTCAGAATGGTTCAAATGGCTCTGAGCACTATGGGACTTAACCACTGTGGTCATCAGTCCCCTAGAACTTAGAACTACTTAAACCTAACTAACCTAAGGACATCACACACATCCATGGCCGAGGCAGGATTCGAACCTGCGACCGTAGCAGTCGCGCGGATCCGGACTGCGCGCCTAGAACCGCTAGACCACCGCGGCCGGCTGGTGACCTCAGAAGTTAAGTCCCATAGTGCTCAGAGCCATTTGAACCATTTGAACCACTAGTAGTCATTTCCTTGCCTCTTCCAGTCGCAAATAGAGTGGGAGAAAAACGACTATCTACATGCCTTTATATAAGCCGCAATTTCTGGTATCTTATCTTCGTGGTCCTCATGCGCAAAATGGGCATGTTGGTGGCAGCAGAGTCAGTCGGCAGTCAGCTTCAAATGCCGGATCTCTAAAAGTCGCCTTCCCTCCATGGATTCTCATTTGAGTTCGCGAAGCATCTCCGTAACACTTACGTGTTGTTGAAACTTATCGGTAACAAATCTAGCAGCCCGCCTCTGGAGTGCTTCAATCCGACCTGGAACAGGTCCCAAACACTCGACTAGTACTCAAGAATAGGTCGCACCAGCGTCCTATATGCGGTCTCCTTTACAGGTGAACCACTCTTTTCTAAAATTCTCCCAATAAATCGAAGTTGATCAGTCGCCTTCCCTACCACAGTTGTCACACGCTCGCTCCATCTCGCATCGCTTCGCAACGCTACGCCCAGATATTTAAACGACTTGAGTGTGTCAGACAGGACACTACTGCATCCAAACACTACAGGTTTCTTCCTCCTAGTCATCCGCATTAACTTGCATTTTTCCAGCTGGGACATACAATTGAAATTTCAGTACGTCGTTTTGGATCTCCTTCTAGCATTCGTTGCACTTCATATCTACGCGCAGTGTTACTCTCAGCTATCTCTGTGACGTCGTCACGATGAGCTTCTCTTAGTAAACGCGCGAAGTCACGAAAAGGAGACCGTGGCGCGGTCATTCCGACACATGCGATCCTCCTACACGACGTACTCTGCACCACTGTCAACGAAGATACTGTTGATGGAGGGACCCGTATCAGCCTTCTTGCCTCTAGCAACTTCCTCGGCAGTCATTCAGAGGAAACTGTCTCGGGACAATAGTTCAAAGACATGAAAGTCATGAAGTTTGGAACCGCGGTGGCCGAGCGGTTCTAGCCGCTTCAGTCTGGAACCGCGCGACCGCTACGGTCGCAGTTTCGAATCCTGCCTCGGGCATGGATGTGTGTGGTGTCCTTAGGTTAGTTAGGTTCAAGTAGTTCTGAGTTCTAGGGGACTGATGACCTCAGATGTTAAGTCCCGTAGTGCTCAGAACCATTTGAACACTGCTCACAGACTACTGTGATACTCGACTGGAAACAACAAAGTTCTGCAACAACCATACCAGCTCTCGCCAGTAGTAAACGAAACAGATCGATGGGGAAGCTGTGAACATCTACCCCAAAAAATGAACTCCGTCATTTGTTTGCTAAGTATCTCGAAAGAAATGTCATTAATGCAGGCGTCTGATCTGCAATCCTCGACGGTTAAAAGGTGATTATAACGCCTAACGAAAGGAAACAGCTGAACATCAAAAGGCAGTCGAGCGGCGAAAACGGCTCTTCTTTTAACATTACAAAGACATACTGATGTATTTGACGAAAGGGTAATATATAAAAACGGAGCAAATGAAGCAGGAAATAGGGAATGCAGACTTCTGAATATGAACTGAACAGAAAGTGCAAAATGGAAAAGCAGAAATGGCTAGAGGAGAGATTTAAAACTGTAGACGCATGCATAATCATGGGAAAGATAGATGCCACTTTCACGAATGTTAAGGAAACTTTCGCAGAGAGCAGAAGTAGTTGTATGAATATCGGTAGCTCACATGTTAAGTCAGTACTAAGTAAAGAAGAGACGGTGGAAAGGTGAAAAGAGCATATAGAGTGTCCCAGGAGGAATGGTCAGTATCCAGGGATACGAGGCACGATCATCCATGAAAGTCTAGTGAACACGGGCTCCAAAATGCTCGCCTTAAGAGTTATGAGAACTTCATCTTCGATACTGTGAAACAAATCTCTCCTACTGCAGGCTCTTTGGTTTCCATATTTTGTGAGGTGGTAGTATGAACCAAAGCGAGAAATAAAAAGTCCATTAAATATGGTCTGAATATGGGATCACGAGCTATGATGAGATTTAAAATCCTGTACTGTTCATATACACTATGTGATCAAAAGTATCCGGACACCCCCAAAAACATACGTTGTTCATATTAGGTGCATTGTGCTGCCACCTATTGCCAGGTACACCATATCAGCGACCTCAGTAGTCCTTAGACATCGCGAGAGAGCAGAATGGGGCGCTCCGCGGAACTCTCAGACTTCGAACGTGGTCAGGTGATTGGGTGTCACTTGTGTCATACGTCTACGCGACTTTTCTACACTCCTAAACATCCCTAGGTCCACTGTTTCCGATGTGATAGTGAAGTGGAAACGCGAAGGGATACGTACAGCACAAAAGCGTACAGGCCGAGATCGTCTGTTGACTGACAGAGACTGCCCACAGTTGAAGAGGGTCGTAATGTGTAATAGGCAGACATCTATCCAGACCATCAAACAGGAATTCCAAACTGTGTCAAGATCCACTGAAAGTACTACGATAGTTAGGCGGGAGGTGAGAAAACGGATTTTATCGTCGAGCGGCTGCTCATAAGCCACACACCACGCCTGTAAAAGCCAAAAGACGCCCCGCTTGGTGTGAGGAGCGTAAACATTGGACGATTGAACAGTGGAAAACCGTTGTGTGGAGTGACGAATCACGGTACGCAATGTGGCAATCCTGTGGCAGGGTGTGGGTATGGCGAATGCCCGGTGAACGTCATCTGCCAGCGTGTGTAGTGCCAACATAAAATTCGGAGACGGTGGTGTTATGGTGTGGTCGTGTTTTTCATGAAGGGGGCTTGCAACCGTTGATGTTTTGCGTGGCACTATCACAGCACAGGCCTACATTGATGTTTTAAGCACCTTCTTGCTTCCCATTGTTGAAGAGCAATTCGGGGATGGCGATTGCATCTTTCAACACGGTCGAGCACCTGTTCATAATGCACGGCCTATGGCGGAGTGGTTACACGACAGTAACATCCCTGTAATAGACTGGCTTGCGCAGAGTCCCACCTGAACCCTACAGAACACCTGTGGAATATTCTAGAACGCTGACTTCGTGCCAGGCCTCACCGACTTACATCGATACGTCTTCTAAGTGCAACACCCCGTGAAGAATGGGCTCCCATTCCCCAAGAAACCTTCCAGCACCTGACTGAACAAATGCCTGCGAGAGTGGAAGCTGTCATCGAGGGTAAGGGTGGGCCAACACCATACTGAATTCCAGCATTACCGACGGAGGGCGCCAGGTGTTCGGATTTTTGTATCACACAGCGTGTGAATACAAGTTATTGTAGAAATAACACATAATAACGTGATGTGTAGCTTAGCAGTGGTGCGGAGGTTGAAATGAATGTATGCGTGTATATTTATGCATATTACTGGAACGCCTGAAGCACTTATCAACAAGACTTACTGCATATAATTCTTACTTTCGATATGGACAAATTTGCTGTCAGTACAGCACTGCCCTGGGTCATTTATAAATTGCGCGGCAGTGGGAAGAAGCTATCAAATTGACGAATCCTTGTTGCCTCAGGATGTTTTCTATCAACTGGCCGCTTTTTAGTAAAATTTTGCCTTAAATTTCTTTGTTCACAAATTAGATTCAGTACCTCCTCATTAGTTACCCGATCTAATTCCCAAATATTCAGCATTCTTCTGTAGCACCACATTTCAAAAGGTTCTATTCTCTTTGTGTATGAAGTGCTTGTCGTCTGCGTTTCAATTCCGTACAAGGCTACACTACACACAAATACCTTCAGAAAAGACTTCCTACTAGGCACATCAAAAAAAGTTTTGCATCACCCCGGTTCCCAGAACTCCTGAAGACAGGCGTTGACTGTGAATATTGTATAACAGACACAGTCCCTTTGACTGTTTAAAGATGTCACTAAACCCTCCCAACGATGTAAATAACCATGCACGAGCAGCGCCTACTGGGCGGAGGGGGTCTGTAGTTCAACCATGCCTAGACGGCAATATCGCGATTCGATCGCGTCCGCATTGTTACTTTGTTCCAGGAAGGGCTCTCAACAAGGGAAGTGCCCAGACATCTTGGAGTGAACCAAAGCTATGTTGTTCGGACATGGAGGACATAGGAACAGTCGATGACATGCCTCGTTCAGGCCGCCCAAGGACTACTACTGCCTTGGATGACTGCTACCTACGAATTATGGCTGGGAGGAATCCTGACAGCAACGCCACCATGTTGAATAATGCTTTTCATGCAGCCACAGGAAGTCGTGTTAGGACTCAAATTGTACGCAATAGGCTGCATGATGCGCAACTTCATTCCCGACGTCCTTGGCGACGTCTAACTTTGCGACCACGACACCATGCAGCGCGGTACAAATGGGCCCAACAACATGCCGAATCGACCGCTCAGGACTGGCATTACGTTCTCTTCACTGATGAGTGTCGCATGTGCCTTCAACCAGACAATCGGCGGAGACGTGTTTGGAGGCAACCCGGTCATGCTGAACGCCTTAGACACACTGTCCAGCGAGTGCAGAAAGGTGGAGGTTCCCTTCTGTTTTGGGGTGGCATTATGTGGGCCGACGTACGCCGCTGGTGGTCATGGAAGGCACCGTAACAGCTGTACGATACGTGAAAGCCACCCTCCGACCGAAAGTGCAACCAAATCGGCAGCATATTGGTGAGGCATTCCTCTTCATGGACGACAATTCGCGCCCCCATCGTGCACATCTTGTGAATGACTTCCTTCAGAATAACGACCTCGCTCGACTACAGTGGCCAGCATGTTCTCCAGACATGAACCTTATCGAACAGGAATGGGATATACTGAAAAGTGCTGTTTTCGGACGACGTGACCCACCAACCACTCTGAGTGATCTACGCCGAATCGCCGTTGAGGAGGGGGACAATCTGGACCAACAGTGCCATGATGACCTTGTTTTTAGTGTGTTACGACGAATACAGGCATGCATCAATGAAAGAGGACGTTCTACTGCGCATTAGAAGTACCGGCGTGTACAGCAATCTGGATCACCACCTCTGAAGGTCTCACTGTACGGTGGTACAACATGCAATGTGTGGTTTTCATGAACAATAAAAAGGGCGGAAATGATGTTTATGTTGATCTCTATTCCAGCTTCCTGTACAGGTTCCGGAACCGAGGTGACGCAAAACTTTTTTTGATGTGTGTATTTAAATTAATATTAGACTAGTGAACTCGGCAATACTTTCCAATTGCTAAATATGTATGGGAGTTGCATATGTATCATAAATTCCTTCCCTTCCCCCTCCCTCTGCTAATATTCTCATCCTCTCTCTCTCTCTCTCTCTCTCTCTCTCTCTCCCTCCCTCTCCGTACATCTCCTCTTTTCCCAATCACCCTGTGCACAACCTCCTCCACCTGTCTCTGTCCAACTGCTCCTCCCCCATGTGTGTTCAGTAGCGCCGTTCATCTCCTCCCACCCCGCCCCCATTTCCCTGTCCATTTCCTCCTCCTCCTCCTCCCTCTCCTCCCCCTCCCTCTCTATGTTCATTTCCATCCGAATGTTCATTAGAGTATCGTGTAAAAATTGGAAGCAAATCGGTCAAGAACTTTTCGAGGTTTGTGGCAATTAGCTTTCCCTTTATGTATTGTATGTGTATCTGTCCGAAAGTTCATTAGCGTGTCGTCTAAAAATTTGTAGTAAACCGGTCAATAACTTTTCAAGATTTTCGGTAACAATGTTTCCTCCTCTTATGTTACATATGTGTTTGTGTATTAATATACATAACTGTCAAACTAATTTTTTGTTATGAAAACACGTGACAGCAGAACTGTCATAATTGAACGCATTTTTTTCCATACCCAAAATATCATTATCATCCACAGATACGAACAAACAAAAAAAAATCTACCAAATCGGCCGAGCCATACTCAAGTGATGATCTTTCAACAACTCATTTTAATTTCCGACTTTTGCGATGGATTTTCCATAAATTTTCTTTCGTACCAACCTTGTCCTGACAACAATACAAAAAAAAAAAAAAAAAAAAAAAAAAATCGGCCAAGCAGTTCTCAGGTGATCTTTGACACATGCGTGAATTAATTTTTATTTATATGAATGCTATCAAATTTCTCTTCTTCAGAAACGCTTTTCTTGCCATTGTCAGTCTGCAGTTTATATCCTTTCTGCTTCGGCTATCGCCAGTTATTTTGCTTCGCAAAAAGCAAAAATGGCTCTGAGCACTATGGGACTTAACTTCTGCGGTCATCAGTCCCCTAGAACTTAGAACTACTTAAACCTAACTAACCTAAGGACATCATACACATCCATGCCCGAGGCAGGATTCGAACAGCGCGGGATTAGCCGAGCGGTCTCAGGCGCTGCAGTCATGGACTGCGCGGCTGATCCCGGCGGTGGTTCGAGTCCTCCCTCGGGCATGGGTGTGTGTGTTTGTCCTTAGGATAATTTAGGTAAAGTAGTGTGTAAGCTTAGGGACTGATGACCTTAGCAGTTAAGTCCCATAAGATTTCACACACATTTTAACATTTGAACATTTGCAGGATTCGAACCTGCGACCGTAGTGGTCGCACGGTTCCAGACTGTAGCGCCTAGAACCGCATGTAGCAAAAACCTTCAGCATCGCCTGATTTGCTTCGACTACATTACATTACTGTTGTTTCACTTATATTGGTGATTTCTTATTATCCCTTTTTCAAGACAACGACCGTTCCATTCAACTACTCTTCCTTTTCTGTCTCTGGCAAAATTATGGGGATAGGCGACAACCCTGTCTCGTCCCTTTCTTAATTACTGCTTCCCTTTCATGTTCTTTAACCTTTATAACTGTTCGCTCGCTGCATACTAATTACTCAAAAGATGAAAGAGAAAGATGGAGAGGGAAAGAAAGAGAGCCGGTCTGCTGCACTGGTTGCAGTTCTCAGATGTATATTAGATTTACTTTTGCTAAAGAAAACAATGTTTTAAATTTCTTGAAGCAGTGGCGTAGCTGTAAGTCTGATTAAAATTACTTGATAGTTGACACTTCGCGTGTTGTAGCTGGTTTCCTCCAATCAGGGCGCTCAACGACATACCTGAACCGTTCGCCGTTGCCAAACTACCACAACAGTTAGTTCAGTTAAAATTCTTGTCCTCCCGTCTTTCTTGATTTTGTGGACTGGCAAGACAGCCAATCCACTAGGACGGGAGCCGAAAGGCACGCGTTTAAACTCACGCAGGCTGGCGTGAGGTCTGGAACAGGTCAGGGATATGAGACTAGCAAAAATAGTACGTATCTGTTGGAATACTTAACTTTAATCCGTAATTGGTGAACATCGGTCTGACGGTACATGCATCACAAGATAAATAGCAATTGATAATGGCGCCTTGCTAGGTCGTAGCAAATGACGAAGCTGAAGGCTATGCTAACTATCGTCTCGGCTAATGAGAGCATAATTTGTCAGTGAACCATCGCTAGCAAAGTCGGCTGTACAACTGGGGCGAGTGCTAGGAAGTCTCTCTAGACCTGCCGTGTGGCGGCGCTCGGTCTGCGATCACTGACAGTGGCGACACGCGGGTCCGACGTATACTAACGGACCGCGTCCGATTTAAAGGCTACCACCTAGCAAGTGTGGTGTCTGGCGGTGACACCACACTTGATGTGTTTGGGTCCCCAATCCTGGATCTGGACCTTTTATTTCTTATTTCAAAAAAATGCTCAAATGTGTGTGAATTCCTAAGGGACCAAACTGCTGAGGTCATCGGTCACTAGACTCACAAACTACTTAAACTAACTTATGCTAAGGACAACACACACACCCATGCCCGAGGGAGAACTTGAACCTCTGGCCGAAGGCTCAATGGTTCAAATGGCTCTGAGCACTATGGGACTCAACTGCTGTGGTCATAAGTCCCCTAGAACTTAGAACTACTTAAACCTAACTGACCTAAGGACATCACACACATCCATGCCCGAGGCAGGAGTCGAACCTGCGACCGTAGCGGTCGTGCGGTTCCAGACTGTAGCGCCTTTAACCGCTCGGCCACTCCGGCCGGCTCCGGCCGAAGGGGTCGTGCAATCCGTGGCATAGTGCCTGTAACCGCGCGGCCACTCCGCGCCGCATTTCTTATTTCAACACACACGATAACCACAGCAAACACTTACGCACACACACACACACACACACACA
Organism: Schistocerca piceifrons; assembly: GCF_021461385.2. Lineage (NCBI taxonomy): Eukaryota > Metazoa > Arthropoda > Insecta > Orthoptera > Acrididae > Schistocerca > Schistocerca piceifrons. The sequence goes on from NC_060143.1 coordinate 9,838,550, forward strand.
CACACACAACTCTGCTAACGAACTACACATGTTTCATACACAGCACTAACCAGAGACACTATTGGAGCCTTCCGGGCAAGACGCGATTCAGCGTCATTTTTACCGTTGTTGTAATCACGGAGATCGGCTTACATTAGATAGGCTTCATACGACATTACGTGAAGCCGGGTTTTTGGAGGCCGTCAGTTAATCTCTGCGTCTGGGACACCAATCATAAATATAAAAAGGTTTTGCAGTGTAATGGCACAGCGTAATGCTTAGCGTATAACCCTGAAGTGTAGAAAGTTCAGGGTTCGAATCTCTTGAAATGCAAAGAAGCTTTTTATTCTAAATCTAATCAATAGACTTTATCTTGTTTATTCAATTAATTGCTTTAAATGTATTTTTTACTTCTAATATTTTGTCACGCCATATCATCTACATACGGACTTTTTCTTTCCTCTTATTTTACTTCCTATCATTCTTTTTTCGTGTGGTACTGCTTGCGTCGTCTACAGTCTGCAGGCTGTTCATCGGCTGGTAACGCGACATCCCGTGCAGGCAGTGTGAGCAAAGTTTTGGGCTACCTAATGACAGAGAGAAATTACATTTTACTTTCACAGCTAAAACTGAAATTTTTCTGCGGCAGAAGTCTATACGGACAAACATTTTCTTACGAGCTTCCAGCACGCTGGAATAGCTTGTGAATCAGCAACTTCTGCTAATCAGTAGAACGAAAAACCAGTCCAAAGTTGCAAATTTCACTATTTTAAAATTCACGTCCAGCCCGAAATTAGTCATCGAGTGAAGAAAAAAAAGTGAAATTCACTACTTTGGACTGGTTTTTCGTTGTATTAAACATGTTTTTGATTATGAAATTTTTCTGTCTTGTTTTTGCCCGTAGAGTTTAGCCTTAAACGCCGTGAAAGAAGCGATCGTGATTTCAGCTCTGCAGATTGTTGTTCGCCGTTTTCTAGGATACATTACACATTACAAGACTGTTGTTAGGTTAAATTCGGGGCTGCAATACCCGTCGTCTGGCGCAGTTCACAGTTCACTCACTGGTCACTTGTAATCAGCTGTGGGCAGAGCACTTCCCATCTCCGTCGTATGTCGCGGTGGCCGCTTCAAACATTGCTCCGCATTACACATTAGCAGCACGCAGTGTTTGTGTCCGCCGGCAGCGGATGTAGCAGTACTGTAGCAGCAAGTGAAAGATGTCAACTATCAAGTAATTTTAATCGGACTGCAGATATACTTACACCTGGTGCAGACGCCCCTCCCCCCACCAACTCAACAAAAATAGCAAATAACTTTTTAACTTTTTTAAGCTGTTCTTGATATAAGTGAATAAGTAAGCACAGTATAATGGTAAATATTTTATAAACAATGTTTATGACTGAAAACAAATAAACCAAGTTTTATAAATAGTATAATTTAATAAGTTATTAATAAGGCAGTACAAATAACCTATTCTCTTCTTAGTGCTAGGTGACTTCAACATGTACCTTAGAATCTCTTCCTTCTAACTTTTTCTGCTGCATATTTCGTAATCGCGCATCAAAATTGATACCTTTAGCAACTCTGTTTTCGATCGGCAAAATTTGCAAACCAGAGAGTCATGCTTTACTGATAGCGGAGCTACGGTAATCATTAGTTAGAGTTTAGGAAATCTCCTTTCACATGACGCTGTCCAAGCACACGAAGTTAAGAAAAATCTTGACGCCAAAATGATGGTGGGAGCAGATTTGGAGAATTCGTATTGATATACGAATTTTAGGAATCCTAAAGAATCTCTGTATGTCCATCTTTTTACAGATGGATGCGGGACTCGACTGTTCGATACAGGATGTCAAATTAAATTCTTTTCAACCGTCTAGCTTCCAAATTTGTTTTATTTGGCTACCAGTTTCAGCCGTTTACCTATGCCATCTTCACGTGCTCTCAGACGGTTAATACCGGGTGAACAAAAACTCAGTATAAATTTGAAAACTTGATAAACCACGGAATAATGTAGATAGAGAGGTAAAAATTGACACACATGCTTGGAATGACATGAGGTTTTATTAGAACCAAAAAAAAGTATTGCTAGACGCGTGAAAGACCTGTTGCGCGCGTCATTTGGTGATGATCGTGTGCTTAGCAGCCACTTTCGTCATGCTTGGCCTCCCAGGTCCCCAGACCTCAGTCCGTGCGATTATTGGCTTTGGGGTTACCTGAAGTCGCAAGTGTATCGTGATCGACCGACATCTCTAGGGATGCTGAAAGACAACATCCGACGCCAATGCCTCACCATAACTCCGGACATGCTTTACAGTGCTGTTCACAACATTATTCCTCGACTACAGCTATTGTTGAGGAATGATGGTGGACATATTGAGAATTTCCTGTAAAGAACATCATCTTTGCTTTGTCTTACTTTGTTATGCTAATGATTGCTATTCTGATCAGATGAAGCGCCATCTGTCGGACAGTTTTTTGAACGTTTGTATTTTTTGGTTCCAATAAAACCCCATCTCATTCCAAGCATGTGTGTCAATTTGTACTTCTCTATCTACATTATTCCGCGATTTATTCAGTTTTCAACTTAATACTGACTTTTTGATCACCGTGTATATTGACGGTTTGACAATATTATTGAACATGTGAGGGCTCCTTTAGTGTCCGGAGAGACACGACGAAAACAAATTATGTTTATATCTCGTGCCACAGAGCAAGTTTTGTTATCCCACGGAGATGGTACCCGGCGCAGGCCGTAACCCCCCCCCCCCCCCCTCCTTGCTACACAGCTGCGCTGTTTTTGCTCATTTCTAATCGCAGCGACTGGCGGCAGAGCGATGCAACTTGTCTTCCGTGGCGGGGCGGTGCAGCGGTTTCCGCTAGGGAACGCTCCCTTCCGTGTGGTTGGGCCACGCTGGTGGGGAGCCAGCGAGAACCGCTGCAAAGCCAGTGAGCGGCCAGTAGTGTTCGGTACGCCAACAGCGAAGGACACGTGCCGCACCGCTCCTGGCCTCTCCTCCAGGTACATCGCGCCGGCCCAGCCGCGATCTCTGCAGTTTTGGATTATCTTGTGCTCTAAGTGACCGACGAAGAAAAGCTGTTGTGTTGCAGTAGGTCAATACTGACGAGACTCTACTTTCGCATTTATGATAAAATGTAACGAAAACTTGGGGATGCTTTCTGGCGAATGTGCGATCTGTCACGTGGTGATGTTTTGGCACCGGTCGTTTCATCAGCCGGCTTTCGAGCTATTGTAGGCTGTACCAAGAGCATTATTTTATGCGTGAAGACGCCCAGATGATTGCAATATGGGAGCAGCAACGAGCAGTTTACTCTGAATTTTATGGGACAGTTACCTTTTTTGCGCTGCATGGGCTGCTCAAATTGTGGCGCTATAGTGTGTGTATTTTCTGCATTGCAGTTAAATTCGATTAATCGCAAACATTCCAGCCACTCGGTCTGTAATCTGAGACACTCCTGTTTGTGTGTCGCCTCCCTGTGTGCCTGAAGCAGAACAAAAGCCCGCTGATGAGTCAGTAATTCAACGCAAATACTTATTCGCAACTGTTTGTAATTCCCAAAGCAGTCTCGAAATCTAATGAATTACCGAAGGGGAGTTCTGTTCTTGAGTAGGCTACTTCTTCTTTCAGGTAGAGGTACACTATCAGGAGCTTACCTAGAACAATATGTAACGGTACAGCACGGCTAAGATAAATTAATTTCGTAGTTAAGCGTAAAATCCAGGTTAGTTGTGTGCTACCCTTCTCTCAACAATTATTTACAGTTGCTTGATATTAATTACGAATTAATACCGTCAGAATGAACGGAGCAATCACGGAAGTGAAGTATTTGTTTACATCTACTAGCTCTAAAGGCGGCGTAGGTAAGTAAAAGCTTAGCAGCGGTAAGCTGTGGATGCCTGACGTCCACGTGGTGTTTACCGTGGAATTCTTGAACCACAGTGACCAATTGCAGACTTGAAAGCTTCGTTGTAGTGGCGATCCTATCCGTATTGTCAGTTTTATACGTCAAGTCAGGTCACGTTGCCCACGAAACTGCGCGTCCGCGGACTTCGTGAGCAGTGGTTCTGATACAAAAAGGCAATGTGGAAGGGGAAAGCAAAAGATTGCTGTGATGTTTGGCGTTGCCCCATTCCCCGCACAATAAATGTCCTATTTACATGCTATATCGCGGTTTAGCGTTCGTTCTTTCGGACGATTTAGGTAAGGAGAAAACGGTCAATCTGGTCTACCATTGTTTGTGTAGTAGGCAGATAATGTAATGTCTGAGGAATTGTTGGTGCTGAAGGCCTATTTCCATGATTTCTGTTAAACTCGTGGTTTACGTCTTAGGAATCAACAGGTACTCTAAGATGGTTGGCAGACATTAAGTACGTACGCAGTTGCAGTTCTTGATAGGTCTCCCAGAAAAATAACTGTGTGTGTGTGTGTGTGTGTGTGTGTGTGTACCATATGACTTTCAGCTTCCCTGCCTCGAATGCACAGTTATGCATAGCGTCCGTCCTCGAACTAACATGTTTTAAAATTGCAGCCTTGGCACTATATTGCTGCAAGCAATAGGAACGGTGATTTCCTTACTGTTTCATTAGGTGCTTGTTCAGTTTCCTTTAATTGCGTGGATTAGAAGTTACCCTAGCTGATACTAAAAAAAAATAAAGCATCTTGTGGTGTTGGATAATGTGACTTTTTGTAGTTGCCAATAATCAGCCAACTTGATTCGTAAACACGTTCTGTTTGCAGCGATTCATTCAATTTGTAAAGCCGGGTTCACACACGCAACGAAAGTATCGCCACAAGGCAAGTCATTCTGAAGTGGCGCTGTGAGCTACCGTTCACACAGGACGCCTCAAATTCTTCGTAATTGCGCAGTTTGCAAAATGGCGTCACCTGTATCAGCTGATTAAACGGATGTACATATTACTAAATAAGATGTTTTGGAAACATAATAAATGTAAAATATTACTTACCAAAGTGTTTCTCGTCTCTTTTGTCTCGACTACATGTTTTAAGAACCGGTCTGCAGCTTCAAACCAAGCAAGGCTGGGTTTATAAATACCGTCTGTACTTTATGTTCATTCATATAAGCATTTCGAATGCTTCGAATTTTTAACTTTGTTGTAGCTGCATCAATTCCAGGTACATATTCACGCATACTATTTACTATTTCAATTAATGCAGAATCTCTCAAATTTCTGTCTTTGTATGATTCGCTTTTGTGGTTCCAAAGGCATTCTCGTTCTTGATACCCCTCCAAGAACCTCATAATTGTCGCTGTTGACCACTTTTTCGACATATTAATAGCAAACGCACAAACAAAAGCACTATTTGCGAACGAATACGCACTAGAAAGGTTTGAATCCAGCCGCGAGGTAGCAATCGAATGACGTGATTCGATTGTGGAGAAGGCCAAATGGCGCAACAAAGTAGAACCAAGTTCAACTTTTTGTGGCGTGACAAAAGTTTCGCTTCTTAAATGGCGCCACCGAAAACTAGTTCACACATGCAACTACAAAGCAACTGCAGTTCGCCATTCGCAGTGGCGATACTTTTGTTGCCTGTGTGAACCCGGCTTAAGGCAACCCTGACGAATTTTATAAATGCTAAATCAGGTTCTTCGAAAGTTCGAAGACTTCAGCGCAAACGTTGGCTAACCTGTAGCGTCGTCCGTCACGAAACAAAAACCTCCAGCAAAAGAAGCAGAGGGTAATTTGAAATGTGTCGCAATATTGCATCTTAATCTGGCAGCATTATATTATAAATGTAACAGAAATAAATAATTTTTGTGATTGCTTACACCGTTGTATTTACAGTTTCTATAGGACAGTTCGTTGCAGAATAAGCATGTTCATCTACATCTACATGGATACTCTGCAAATCACATTGAAGTGCCTGGCAGAGGCAGATGCTCATATTTGTTGTTAGGTATATATGGACAGGGCTGTAAGTTTAACATATTGCTGGTGAATAGGTTACAACTTATCCCGCCACCCATCCACCTTCTTTACAAAGCATTGCAACATCGCAGTACGAAAATATAAACGTAAAGGTTCCGTGTCACTGCGCCTATTTCACGTTTCCCGATATTTTAGCAAAACAAACTAATAAAAATTACGCGCTTTGGCCAGATTTTGACGCGTTGTTATGACTCAAAGTATGTGTTTCCTTAATGCACAATACTGAGGTCACATCCATTTACATTCTTATAACATAATGATTCATGTGTCTACTTCATGTCGACCACACCCCACCCCTTTTACCGCTTTACACTGCTTTAAATGATGCTATTTTCTAATCAACTCATTTAATGACTGTCATGGGTGCATCATCTTTTGTGGTGCATTTCTTTTCCAAAACCGTTCACTTAAGTAGAAATGACCCTATTGTTTTGTTATCGTACGTCCTTCCTATGTTTTATGTATTCATGAAAAATTGAAATGTACAGTATTAATGTCTCACAATAAATTTGGGACATCAATAACTCTATCACATTTTTTAATATGTTATGGTCCTCTAATCATCAGTGGAGTATTTAATAAGTATTATATATTTAAATGAATTGCCATCCTAAGTCCTATTTTAAAATAAGATGGGTTTGCTTTTCTCTCTCTGTTCACTTCTGTTAAGAGTGATTCTGCTTCCTGTGTTGTCAGTAAGGTGAAAACATTACTTAGGCTTTGAGATGTCTACATCATTAGGTTTATGGATTTGTCCTGACAATGCAGCAGCTTCTGTACCCAACACTTCGAGGTCTATTTTATTCATACAGATCCAATCATGTTTTATTTGCTAACTTCATAACAATATTTTTCTGGCTAGCTTACTCTAACCAGACTATTATCATTAAAGGTACATTTTTGTCAGGTCTTCCATGACAGGTTATGCTTCAGAGATATTAATGCTCTCCTTAGCATAAATATTTGAAGGGTTCATATTTATGTCATAAGAATGAAATGCAATATTTTCATTATATAGCTGCAGTAACTAAAGCATGGTCACATGGGGTAGACAACAATATTTTAGATGATACTGAGAAGGATTTCTTTGTAAGAAGGATTAGTGTGTTATCTTGGATGGAGAATCAAAAGGCATAGATGTAAGGCCATGCATGCATCAAGGAAGCTTGTAGCAACACTTGCTGTTCATGCTGTACACTAATAACCAGGCAGGCAATGTTTATAATAACCTCAAATTGTTTGCAGATAATGCAGTTATGTAATTGTATACTGCCAGGGAAAGTGCACAGATATTGTCAGATCTTGATAAGATTTCAAAATTGTACAAAGATTGGCAATTTGATTTAAATGTTCACAAGAAGAAAAGATATCGTCACATGACCATACTACAAATTTGTCACTGTAGAAATCAGTCAACTGTACAAATTCATAGATCTAACAATTTGTAGGAGTATGAAATGGAACGATCACGTAGGCTCAGTTTTAAATAAAGCAAGTGACAAACTTCGGTTCATTTGTAAGATACTGATAAAATACAATCAGTCTATGAAAGAGATTGCTTTAGAACACTTGTTCAAAGTAAGTGGGACCTATGCCAAATGGCACTAACAGGGATAGAATGTTTACAAACAGGGGCAGCATGAATGACCATGTGTTCAATAGACTCTCGGAGATACTGAAAAAATGGAAATGGCACACATCTGGAGATACATGCCAATTATCTTGTGAAAGCCTATTTATAAATTTTAGAGAACCATTACAAAGGTAAGAATCTATTCCTAGATACCATTCACGCAGGAGTCGTGAACATTAAATTAGAAAGACTACAGCACACAAAGCTGCTGAAGCAATCATTCTCCCCGCACTCCATATGAAAATGGAATAGGAAGAAACATCAATTAATGAGGAGGCAATGGGAAGTAAGCTCAGACATGAATTTCAGTAATTTGCATAGTTTGATGTATATTATATTTCTGTTGCTATTCCTACAATGTAGTTGAGTAATGAATGACACCACACACCAACATCCAGACTTAAGATATTTATCTCTCTTTGTAAAATTATGTGAAAAGTACCTGTGACTCACGTAAAAGGGATTTAATATGCGAGTATTGGCCCATAAGCAACACATTTGGAATGACAGATTTTGCATTGTATGTATGTATGTATGTTTGATACTGGTCACATGGTTATATTGTAAGGGAAGAGGAATGTCTTACTCTGACTTATTAGCTGAAATTAGGCCACTTGAATTGGGATCTGGTCATTTCACTACCCTCGTCATCCAGAGGAATGGTGTGAGCTGTGCATTTGCAGGAAAGGCTCATTCTGGCATCTAAATATTGATCACTGTTTTTTAGAATAAAAGACAACAGCATCAATCACTAAATAACAAAACATGTTATTGCAGTTTGAGATTAAATACATACAAAGAATATTCAGTTTAGAATTATTTACTCGGTTCCCCACCCATGCTTATATTGGCAGCAATAAGGGAGTAACAATGGTGTATTGCTGTCAGCAGTCATGGCATTAACGTACAATGATTTAGAAAAACTATGAAAAAGCCAAACAGCATGGTGGGAATCATTTCTGAGTTCTTGTTATAAAAGGAATGTATCCTAAATCATTCATTTTCGGACGAGCCAATAACTTTTATGTCATGGGTATTCTTCTGGGTGGTTGAGTGTACAGAGATAAAACCTTCAGCTTGTACTGAAAACTGTCATTTAAAGATAACCAATATTCAGCTAACAATGTATTTTGCCAGTGTTATATTCTAAACAGTTAAACTTTAAGAATTTCATGTAATGTGATTTTTAAATAATTCATGTGAAGGTTTTCCTTTCTATTATGTTCACAGGCTGAATGGGCCACCATGTCTCTCTTGAAAATTGCATCATCAGTTGCAGCATTTGTCAAAGTCAGAGTCTGGGACAAGGAAGTAATAGATACCTTTGACTTCAGACTTCATTATCGATTCACGTGTGCTTTTTTGTTCCTCGCAAGTATATTGTGCACAGCAACAAGTTTCCTTGGTATGTATCACTATTGTAACTTTGGTAATACTTCTTATCTGTCTTTCACCTTCAAAATTAGATTGTTTAATTACTTATTGATGGTTGTTAATAGACAGGAACAATATCTTATAAAACATGCAGCCTTTCAGACACTGTAAAATAAATTGCACATTCACTATAATGAAGTAAGTTAGGATGGAAAATCTGTCATTGAGATTCTCATAAATATCACTAAATGTAATTGTTAAAAAAAAAGCTGCATAGCAAAGCCCTTTTTAGCTTTATGCACTCAGTGAGACATGAGAATTGATGCAAAATATTGAACATATTTCTGTAAGTGCTGTAAATTTGGTTTCATCAAATTGGGCTCATTCAAGTAGTTAATAATATAGTTAGCACATCAGATTTTTGTGGTTAAATTATATGTATAAGACAATTTGAACAATGGTTTGGTCTAAATAGTTGCCATTAACCTTACTTCAAACAACAGGTAAGATTTACGTATGAAAAAATTGAATCTTTGAATTACTTACTGAACAATATTCTTGCTGTGGAGGCAGTCGCCACTTTAGTTATTAAAGAAGCCCAGACTAACTTTAAAATAGAGCTACATAGATGTATCCCAGATTACTGTACATTCTTATTCAGTATTTTATAATATTTTAGCTAAACATCTAAACTATGTTAAAATGCACACTGTTTCAAGACGATTCAATGTTCACCAGAATGAAACATAGAAACTTTGAGTAAATTACATTTAGAATTAGGTTTTTATTTTCAAATTAATCATCTGATTTTACAAGAGTATATTTTTAATATGAATTTGCATACAACCTTGGAGTCCCTACTTTATGCAAGTAAGTTTATTCATGAACTTTCATTTACCTTTATCAGATGCTCAACAAGGCCTCCAGCAGAAGCATAACAACATCCCAAGAAGTCAAACTCATATTATTGTGAGCATATCTGGAGTTACTGCTTTCACTGTTATTGCTCCTTTTGATATGAAAGTTAAAATTTACGTGTTTCTATCCTCATTGCAGAAAACACAGTTCTGTGAAATCAGTTGTATCTTTTCGAAACACTGTTTGTACACATTGCATGAAAAAAAAAAGTGAAGCACCAAAAAGACATTGTCTGATGTGAATGTGTAAATGAAGGGGACTTGTGTTCAGTGCATGCCATCTAAAAATGAGGAATGGACTCCCTCCATTAGGGTATCATTCCTGCCCCCATTGATACTAAACTAGGATCAGTCACACTATCCCTAGTAGAATTACCATCTCATGTGTAGGCTGCCATTAACACAACACCACAAATGGTTGCATTTGGAGTGGTGTCATCCAGGAGGCATTGGTTGCTGATGAATGATATTGCATTATATCCAGTGATGAGTTACAGTTGTGAACTATCCCAGATGATTTTCATCAGTGACCTGGGACGAGGTCCCATTCTTCTAATGTAGGAGGGGCGCAGTAGCATTTCTCCTAGCACCCTGGTGTTGGGAGCCAATGAGTAAGACTTCCGGTAAAGGCTGGTAGTAATTCTGGGAACTGATGACACAACAGGATGTTGTGGACAACCTGTGTCCTCTTGTGACAGTATCAAGGGGCCATTTTTCAGTGAAACTGCTTGTCTCAATAAGGGGCGTCTCTGATACGAACCATTTGCATGATGTTGAGGTACTCCTATGACTAGCAGGATCTACATCTACATAGATACTCCAAAAGTCACTATATGGTGTACCATACTAGTCATTTTCTTTCATGTTCCACCTGCAAATAGTGATGGGAAAAACTGTCTATATGCCTTCGTATGAGCCTTAATTCCCTCTTGGTCCTTACATGTGATATATGTTGTGAGCAGTAGAACTATCAGTGTCATTTTAAAATGTCAGTTCTGTAAAATTTTTTAATAGTGTTCCTCAAAAAGAATGTCACCTTCCCTCCAGAGATTCCCATTTGAGTTCCTGAAGCATCTCTAACATTTACGTGTTGCTTGAACCTACCAGCGACAAATCTAACACCCTGCCTTTGAATTGCTTCAATGTCCTCCTCCAACCTGATCTGGTACGGAGCCCAAACATTTTAGTAGTCTTAAAGAATAGGACACTCCAGTGTCCTATGTGTGGTCTCCTTTACACATGAACTATACTTTCTGAAAATTCTCCCAATAAACCGCAGTCAACCATTCGCCTTCCCTACCACATCTATCACAAGCTCATTCCATTTCATATTGCTTTTCAGCTTAATGCCTAGATATTAAAGTGACTTGACTGTGTCAAGCAGTACACAACTAATGCTGTACCTGAACATTACAGGTTTGTTTTTCCTACTTCTCTGCAGTAACTTAAATTTTCCCCCATTTAGAGCTAGCTGCCTTTCATCACATCAACTAGAAATTGTGTGTGCTATCTTGTATCTTCCTACAGTCACTCAACTTAGACATCTTACCACACACAAGACCGGCATCGGAAAACAACTGCAGAGTGCTGCCTACCCCGTCTGCCAAATCATTTAAGTATATAGAGAACACCAGAGGTCCTATCACACTTCCCTGGTGTGCTGCTGACGATACCCTTGTCTCTGATCAACGCTAGACATTGAGGACAACATACTGGGTTCTATTACTCAAGAATCTTAGCAGCTTATTCTATATGCTCGTACCTTTGTTAACAGCCTCCAATGGGAAACCACGTCAAGTGCTTTCTGGAAATCTAGAAATACAGAATCTATTGCTTTTCATCCATAGTTTGCAATATATCATGTGAGAAAAGTGCAAGCTGAGTGTTGCATGAGCAGTGCTTTCTAAAACCATAATTTGTGAACATAAGCGTCTCAGTATCAAGAAAATTTATTATATCTTAACTGAGAATAAGTTCAAGAATTCTGCAGAAAACTTAAGTTACGGATATTGGTCTGTAATTTTGTGGATCTGTTCTTTTACCCTTCTTTTGCACAAAAAACAGGAATCACTTAAGCTTCCTTTTATATGGGACTTTGTGCTGGACTAGATATTCACAATAAATACAGGCTAGGTAAGGTGCCAATGCTGTAGAGTACTCTTTGTAAAATGTCTAGCTGCCACACCAGACTCGTCGACAAGGGACTCGCTGGAAGCCTTAAACCCGCTTAGCGATTGTACGTAGGACCAGAATATTCTTGGGTTCTCAGCCAGATCTTTTGCTAAGGTGTCAAGGTGTTAGAACTATGCTTTGTGAACAGATCTTTTCACATATGCATGAATTTCTACTAACCTGTGCTTGTCGTCATTTGCGCATTCTCTTTTGACCGAGAGTGTCACAGCCTCTGCTTGGTCAGCATTTTCTGAGCTTCATTATTAAACTACATACTAGGCGCACAACTTTCCAGACCATGATTTATAATCTGCTTGAACTTTGCCCATAATCTCTCTGTGTTCATCTTACTGGAACTAAATGACATCAGTTCACTCGCTAAGTGAGATGTTATTAACTGCTTATCTGCTCAATCTAGCAGAAACACTCTCCTAGCTTCTTGACTTATTTATTAAATTTTGTAATCATAGTTGTTGTAATGACATCATGAATACTAATTCCCATTGCTAAACTGACATTATCAATAAAATCCAGTCTATTTGTGGCTACAAGGTTAAAGATATTTCATGTGTGGGCTGCCGAGCTAGCTGCTCAAGACACGTTTTCAGAAAATGTGTTCAGTAGTATTTCGGATGACTGTCTGTGTGTACCCCCCTGCAATGAATCCATAGACCTACCAGTCTATGCTTGGTAGGTTAAAGTCACTTCCAACTAGAATTGGGTGGGCAGTAAAAATATTCAACAATTATCCTCAGATCTGTCCCTAATAGAACTTGCATGAGACCAGTATGGATGTAGACTTCATCCCAGTGACAGTATCTGAAATATGAATACCAGTTAAGTGTGTTGTGGTCCAGCTTGCCTTCAGGAAAGGGTGCAACAGCTTTGACACCATTTCCAACTGAATCGGTGCATGCATCCTCATCAGACTGGGTGCAACATTATTCAGATAAATAGACTGTCCAGTTGTCCATAATTTTGACTCGATGTTGTGAAGTTTATTATTTCAGAGATTAGTTAGTGTAATGTGTACTGTAGGCATGTTAGAAGGAAGAAATAGGGGGCTGTTGGCTATATACAGGAATAAAGCCCCGGGCTGTAGCCCTAAACAAATAGTGTGTTAAACAACTCTTACAGTGCTGTGCTTCAGTAAAAGAATTGGTAGCATGTGGGATAGCAATTCTAAACTTAGTTACGCAATTAAAATGTGAACAAGACACAGAAATGACTGGGAAATCATTGTATACAGTGATTTCAGTACTAATTTCATCTGAGATAGTGCTGTTTAGAGTACATAGTCTGTTTCCCCACAGTAAAATACACAACAAAAATAGTGCAACAGCAATTGGTGAGTAATTTTTAAATCTAACAGTCTTTGATGAAACTGATATGAGCTTCATAACATGTAGGAAGTCTGGTGTAATTGTCAAATGGCAGTTGTAGATATCCATGTCAGTCAGTTTTAACCCAAGAGGAGAAGAGTACAGTATCACATAATCATAAATGCCAACTCTAACCTTATTCAGAGGGAGTCTACTGAACATTTGGAAGATATTTGATCAAGGAACACAGTATATGAGAAATTTCTTTCCTAAAAAAATATTCTAATGACAGTATAAATCCACTTGTCCTCTACAAAGTGAAGGAAACAATTGGTGATACTCAAGTATGGTTGACATCTGCAATAAAAGTACATTCATTTAATTCAGAGGACTAACTCTAATAAAGGCTTAATACTGCAAGGAATACTGCAAAAGTTTTCAGACATGTGAACAGATTTATGCACAAAACATTTCAAGAACAAAGCAAAGCCAATTTGGAGCATTATTAGGTATGTATTGAATTCTCAGTAAGTCAAATTACTTTTAATTTCCTGGTGATAGTAGCTGTGAAACGCCATTAGATTCAAAGCATTGGCCACTAAATGCATTGAATTCTTCCAGACAATAGCACAATGCTGATCCATAGCAGTAGACCTGCATAAAAAACTTTTACTGGAATTAAAAGCAAAGGCATACTGCAAGAGGAATGACACTGTAAAATGCATGAGATAAAAAGGCTGTGCATCCCTCTCTGGAGTTCAAAATTGTTTTACATTTTGGTGCAAATGTCTGTATAAGACATTAGGCAGGGAATTGAGAATCTCAGATTTTCAGAAACAATGTAAGACTACCATGTAAGCCACTCTTATGATTTATCAGAATATATGGACATGTGGTGGTAATTCTGATCAATAGTAATGGTCATATGAACCAGGTTTTTAAACTTTCATTCTATACAGACAGCTGAGAGAGAGTGAGTGAGGAGGATGGTGCCATTTCAATTAAAAGATTAATAATATTAACTCTGTTTGCACTACAGGTGATCCAATAACTTGTATTGTTGATAATGAAAAGATAAAAAAGGCTGTTACAACATACTGCTGGATTACATCAACATTTACTGTGCCAAGATTAAAAGGTGGAAGACCTGGTGTGGATGTAGCTGCACATAATGTAGGACCATATTTGGCATATGAGGAGAGTGTTGTGCACCATAACTACTACCAGTGGGTCCCATTTGTACTGGTATTCCAGGTAAGAGAACGACAATAGCTCATACTTAATCGTTTATTATATTGTCTTAAACTTCTTAAAATTCCATTATGAACAGTGAAATATAACCTGCCCAGAATCATTCTGACGTATCTGTTGAAATTTACTTGTTGTCTTCAGTTTAATCTTTTGTATTTCTTAGACCATGACCATCCACTGTCCTTGTTATACCATTATCACAGAAGTCAGTCGATAATTCACATGACACTGCACAGTGGTAAGTGATGTGCCCAAGCCGGCCATGCCCCTCCTCCCCTCCCACTCCACCCCTCTTATCTTCGTTCAGAGTTAGTGTGTAGGAAAAGATTGCTATTACTCCATTGTATACAACTGACTTTCTGTAATGTACTGCCTTGATCATTACCTGAAATGTGAACTGGTGATATTATTTTGTTTTTCATACTGAAAGATGGGACCTTCATCAGGAATAATGTTCCTTGGAATAGACAGTGTCTTTCTTGTCTTCTCATACTTAGGTGTCAACACAGGGTGGGATGGGACATGTGTACCACCCCAGCCCCTCAGCGCAATATTTTTGAGAAGCAATTTGAATTTTTTTGAGTCATAGTTGACAAAAAATGACACTGCTGAATGAATACATCCAAACCTAATTACACATACTAATAGCTGTTGAGCAGTAATAATTAATGCTTTGCAGAATTTAGTAACATGCCAGTAAATAAAATCCATTTATATTTTTCACTAAAAAGACAGCATTCTAAGTTGTACTGAACTGTGTTGGATGACTGAGTGATGAATAAGCAAGCATCTGAAAGCTTAAAGGTGGAGTAGCCAGGAGGCTGAAGGGTAATAATTGACGGCCACATGAGAGCTACTTACATTCGAGTGTTAGTATGATAACAAAGCTACAGTCAGTGCATGTGTCACAAGGAATTGCTATGAAGACAGTTACAGATAATTCACAAAGACTGTATTTTTTTAAGGCAAAGGAATGATGTTAATAAATACTTATTACTAAATGTGTTCCACATATTTTCCTCGATTTCCCCCAACAAAAAGGTTTATTATCAACTAGCAGTGTATCCATAGTGGCTTCACCCACATTACTGAGAAAAAGAAAATTACATAATGTGAATTTTTAGAGGATGGTATTGTACAGCAGTAGGGTTCCAGTGTTCTCCATGTTCTCCGAGCATAGGTCTGCACTAAAAAACTCTTTTTTTTTCTGGAACATTTTTTCACCTTCTTAAACTAGTTTTAAGAGTCAAAATAATACAGTAATTAAAAATGTAAAGATCTTTGTCTGTTACTTTTGTACTTGGTAATCTGAAAATACAACTTAATCCAGTCTATAATAGGCCCGCTGTAGGAGTTTTAAGTGCTACTAAAATACATGGCCTGAGGTATCCACAATGCACCAAAAACTGGTTTTAGGTCATCATTTTTCCAAATATTTCAAGGGAATTTCCTCATCAGATCTCCTTGTGAGCAGTGGCTAGCACACTGGACTCACATTCGGTACAATGACGGCTGAATGTCCGCGTCCGGCCTCCCTGATCTAGGTTTTCCGTGATTTCCCTAAATTGCTAACAGCAAATGCCGGGATGGTTCCTTTGAAAGGGCATGGCTGACTTCCTCCCCTAATTTGACGAGACCGATCACCTCGCTGTCCGGTTGACCTATCCCCATCTCCTCCCCCAACCCGTCTCGACACCCCCCCCCCCCCCCGCCCTCGCCCAACCCGTCTCGAAACCCCCCCCCTCCCACCCCCCCCACTCCCCCCCTGCCCTCGCCCAACCCGTCTCGAAACCCCCCCCCCCTCCCACCCCCCCCCCCCACTCCCCCCACCCCCCACCCCCCGCCCTCGCCCAACCTGTAATTAAGTGCTGGTGATAGCTGTGGTCTCATTCATGAGAATTTAGGCTGTGTGTGTGTGTGTGTGTGTGTGTGTGTGTGTGTGTGTGTTTTTTTCATCTGACAAGGAACAATTATCCTCAAGTGTAAATAAATGATTCTGATGAAACTTGATGGATATGTAGTGGATCAAAATGATGAAATACACATTTTTTTATTTCTTTACAGTTTCATTTTCAAGGGATAAAACACCCCTTAAAAGACAATTTGTATTATTGGGTTAAGAAGAAATATTTTCGAAACCATGAAATATAAAAATGTTTCATATAAAATTGGAAATGTAACTAGGAGTTTTAGCAAACTGTTCAATCAACTTCAGTAATAATTTGAAATTTGGCAAACTACCCTGCCACCATTAATTTGGCAAAATCCCTACTTTTTACAACATAATATTAAAGAAGCTTTCGCATCACATTCATCCGTGTGTAGGCCTAATCAAGCCAGTTTCTGAAATGCCATTTTTGGAAAATAAGTTGTACATAATGTGCTCTGCATTTTCAACATGCCGGCCGAAGTGGCAGAGCGGTTCTAGGCGCCACAGTCTGGAACCGCACGACCGCTACGGTCGCAGGTTCGAATCCTGCCTCGGGCGTGGATGTGTGTGATGTCCTTAGGTTAGTTAGGTTTAAGTAGTTCTAAGTTCTAAGAGACTGATGACCTTAGAAATTCGGTCCTATAGTGCTCAGTCATTTGAACCATTTTCAACATACCCAATTAAAATTTCTGAATGTTAATTACTATTCTAATTATTTGTTGTTCTTATTGTTGCGGTTGGGCCACCTGTGAAAGCAGTCATGTCATTTACCATATCTACTGCAAACACTGAACAGCTCTTTATGTTGGTATTACTACTAAAACAGATGTATTTCTTTTAACCCAGGGCTTCTCCATGTCGTGAAGAGCCTTTACAGTGGCACCCATTTGGAATCACTATCACACTGGTCCCTTTTTAAATGAGTGTTGTGTTTGTGGACAGGAGGGCATTAAAGTTAAAAATTGAAAGTATAGCTAACAATGTTGACTACTGTTTCTTTAAACTGCATGAATCTTGAATGAAGGTAGAAAAGGGAGAAGCAGCATAAGTGACTTGATACTGGATCTAATACCTTACTAACACAAATCTCCAGAATAGCATTTCAGAGGAAGAACTAATGTGATCACATTCTTTACAAGATGTGTAGGTGCAGTCATGTGGCAAGCAACAGCATTCCGATTGGTCCAGATACCTGTTCCTATATCATTCTTACTACCTGTGGTTCACTTTCTGGTGCAGACAAAAGTAACAAGGCTAGCACATATGAAGGAAATGTGGCATTGGTGATACTGAATGACGCCAGAGGTAGATGTTGCCACAGTTCAGATAGTGGTAGCAGTTCAGGGCTGCAGTCTAAAGTCTTGTTATCCACATACAACTAGCACAGCCCTTGCCATCTTTCACTACTGGTCAGAACTACCTAGCTGCATGAAAGGATTCTCTATAACAGCAAATTTCAAAAAACTCTTCCCTATCAGTCTTAGGTCTTGATATAGAATGTTCTCTGCAGTTTGAAAAGTTTCGTTAATATTTGTTTAAATGTATCATGTTTGATATTTTTCAAGAAATGCTATCCTGGGGATTTGCAGAAGTATGATATTAGATCTAATGTTGAGCAACTTAAAATGTTCCTCTTTCCTCTACTAATATTTATTGTTCAGGTGGTTGAATGTAATATACGTAGTGGTCAGAAACAGCCTGAAAATTTTGCAAGGGTGTTTCGGGGTAAGTTGTGCTGAGAAATAATTGTTATGAAAAAGATTTGATGTGTCCAAGCTAATTAGCATTGCAGTTAGCGAATTAGGCTGTTGTGTGCACAAATTAAGTGGTGTGCCAAGGGTAATGTTGCCAAATGGTTTTAGGAAAACCAAATTAAGAACACAAATAAGTGATACAAAATTGGACATGGGATGGTAGAAAGTATTGAACCCAAGCCAAAGGCTGAGCAGTATTGTGAGCAATTGTCGATACTAAGAAAACAATTGACACTGTGTTGGGTGGGCTGCTTGAATTTGCATGCACAATGGCCTGATAGGCTAACCTCAATGCTGATTAACTCAAAAATGGCACAACACATCAATTTTTTTTCTTAAGTTATTTCTAAGCACAACCAACATGTCAACACCCTTAAAATCTTTTCAGACTGTTTATGACCACATTGTGCACTGTTAGTGTAAATCCCAATTTTAACTTTTTGCCAAAAAGTATATATTTTAACATTTTTGTAAATTTCAGTAATGTTTTCCAGAAGATTGTTGAAAAATATTGTTTTTGCAGGGTCTGATGTTTTATGCACCTCACTGGCTGTGGAAGAAGTGGGAAGGAGGCCTTATTTCCAATATTAGTGAAGGGCTGAGAGGTCGTAAGATAGGTGACAATGAGGAGACCAGAAAAAAAATGGAGCGTGTTATTCTATACTTCACATCATCGTGGAGAATGCACAAAATGTACTGTGCATGTTATACCTTTTGTGTCGCTCTCAATCTAATAAATACAGTGAGTAAACACTAATCTGACTTTACCTAAAGCAAACATTACTAGAATGGAGAAAGTGTCTTACATATACTGGAAAATTTATAAGAATGCACACATACTTCTGAAATCTACCAAGGACTTGTGATATCTATGCTGCTGTGTTGCATTCTGAATGTGGACAAACTTGCTGTTGAACAAGTGGTTATAACATTTTGGTTCAGTAACATGTGTGTATGGGAGTTAGCTAACTCCATCTGTTGTTCAGATTTAGTGTTTACACAATGCGTAAGAATTTTGAATTTTCAGTACATCAAATTATTGTAATAAACTTGCCAGTAAACTCTTTGTAGCATGCCTAAGTAGTAATCATAATAACCACAACCTGTTTTGCAAATGCTGAGAAGTGTTAAGAGTTTAGTTTCTTCCCTGCCTGAACCTGGTAAGCTTATCGGTATCACCAAAGACTTTAAAATCACACCATATAATCGTACCATTCATCTAGGTGTCTACATTTGTGTGACAGATGACAGAAATTTAAATATTTCGTGCATTTGTAAAATTGCTGAAGGAAAGATATTTCAAAATGGTACTTGTATTTAAAGAGGGAGTTGGCAATTAAATTGAATTTGTATACAGAAAGCATAAAAGTCAAAATTAGATACATATGTTGCAAAAAACTGTAAGGTCCATGGCAGAGGCTACCTTGTACCACTTCTAGTCACTTTCTTTCCTGTAACACTGGCAAATTGAGCAACGAAAAAACGAATGTTTAAAAGCTTCTGAACAAACCCTAATATCTCGGATCTTACCTTCATGATCCTTTCGTAAAATGTACTTTGACCGAAGTTGAATTTTTTTGCAGTCAGCCTCAGATAAGTTACCTATATTTGTGCAATACTGTCTTGTCGAAAGAGCATTGTCTTCCATCCAGGGATTGCCATTTTTTCATGAAGCATCTTCATAATACTTAAGTGCTGATCGAATGATTGGTAACAAATCTAGCAGTACACCTCTGAATTTCTTCGTCCTCTTCCTTTAATCCAACACTCAAACAGTACTCAAGAACGGCTCGCATTCGTGTTCTATATGCTGTCTACCTGATGGATGAGCTATACTTCCCAAAATTTTCCCAATAACACAGTAGAGCATTCACTGTCGCTATTACAAACATTACATGCTCATTCCATTTCATAGTGCTTTACAATGTTACACCTAGATATTTAATCAAAGTGGCTGTGTTGAGGTGCAATCACTAGTTCTGTATTCAAATGTTTCAGGGCTATTTTTTGTACTCATCCTCATTAACTTGCTCTTCTCTATATGTAGAGCAAGCTGCCTTTCATCACACCAACTAGAAATTTTGCCTATCATCTTGTATACTCCTGGAGTCACTCAATGATGACACCTTCCCATATACCGCAGTGTCATCAGCAAATAGCTATTAATTGCTGCTCACCCAGTCTCAGGTCATTTATGTATGTGGAGAATATAAGTGGTCCTATCATGCTTCCCTGGGGCACTTGTGATATCCTTGTCTCCAAAGAATACTCACCAAGGATGACATGCTGGGTTCTCTTATTCAAGAAATTTTCCAGCCATTCACACATGTTGTTGTTGTTGTGGTTGTGGTTGTGGTCTTCAGTCCTGAGACTGGTTTGATGCAGCTCTCCATGCTACTCTATCCTGTGCAAGCTTCATCATCTCCCAGTACCTACTGCAACCTACATCCTTCTGAATCTGGTTACTGTATTCATCTCTTGGTCTCCCTCTACAATTTTTACTCTCCACACTGCCCTCCAATTCGAAATTGGTGATCCCTTGATGCCTCGGAACATGTCCTACCAACCGATCCCTTCTTCTAGTCAAGTTGTGCTGCAAACTTCTCTTCTCCCTAATCCTATTCAATACTTCCTCATTAGTTATGTGATCTACCCATCTAATCTTCAGCATTCTTCTGTAGCAGCACATTTCGAGAGCTTCTATTCTCTTCTTGTCCAAACTATTTATCGTCCCTGTTTCACTTCCATACATGGCTACACTCCATACAAATACTTTCAGAAACGACTTCCTAACACTTACATCTATACTCGATGTTAACAAATTTCTCTTCTTCAGAAATGCTTTCCTTGCCATTGCCAGTCTACATTTTATATCCTCTCTACTTCGACCATCATCAGTTATTTTGCTCCCCAAATAGCAAAACTCCTTTACTACTATAAGTCTCTCATTTCCTAATCTAATTCCCTCAGCATCACGCGACTTAATTGGACTACATTCCATTATCCTCATTTTGCTTTTGTTGATGTTCATCTTATATCCTCCTTTCAAGACACTGTCCATTCCGATCAACTGCTCTTCAAAGTCCTTTGCTGCCTCTGACAGAATTACAATGTCATCGGCGAACCTCAAAGTTTTTATTTCTTCTCCATACTCTAAATTTTTCTTTTGTTTCCTTCACTGCTTGCTCGATGTAGATATTGAATAACATCGGGGAGAGGTTACAACCCTGTCTCACTCCTTTCATGCCCCTCGACTCTTATAACTGCTATCTGGTTTCTGTACAAATTGTAAATAGCTTTTTGCTCCCTGTATTTTACCCCTGCCACATTCAGAATTTGAAAGAGAGTATTCCAGTCAACATTGTCAAAAGCTTTCTCTAAGTCTACAAATGCTAGGAACGTAGGTTTGCCTTTCCTTAATCTAGCTTCTAAGATAAGTCGTAGGGTCAGTATTGCCTCACGTGTTCCGATATTTCTACGGAATCCAAACTGATCTTCCCCGAGGTTGGCTTCTACTAGTTTTTCCATTCATCTGTAAAGAATTCGTGTTAGTATTTTGCAGCCATGACTTATTAAACTGATAGTTTGGTAATTTTCACATCTGTCAACACCTGCTTTCTTTGGGATTGGAATTATTATATTCTTCTTGAAGTCTGAGGGTATTTCGCCTGTCTCGTACACCTTGCTCACCAGATGGTAGAGTTTTGTCAGGACTGGCTCTCCCAAGGCTGTCCAGCAGTTCTAAGTGAATGTTGTTTACTCTCGGGGCCTTGTTTCGACTCGGGTGTTTCAGTGCTCTGCCAAACTCTTCACACAGTATCATATCTCCCATTTCATCTTCATCTACTTCCTCTTCCATTTCCATAATTTTGTCCTCAAGTGCATCGCCCTTGTATAGAGCCTCTATATACTCCTTCCACCTTTCTGCTTTCCCTTCTTTGCTTAGAACTGGGTTTCCATCTGAGCTTTCGATATTCATACAAGTGGTTTTCTTTTCTCCAAAGGTTTCTTTAATTTTCCTGTAGGCAGTATCTATCTTACCCCTAGTGAGGTAAGCCTCTACATCCTTACATTTGTCCTCTAGCCATCCCTGCTTAGCCATTTTGCACTTCCTGTCGATCTCATTTTTGAGACGTTTGTATTCCTTTTTGCCTGCTTCATTTACTGCATTTTTATATGTTCTCCTTTTGTCAATTAAATTCAGTATTTCGTCTGTTACCCAAGGATTTCTAGTAGCCCTAGTCTTTTTACCTACTTGATCCTCTGCTGCATTCATAAACCATATGCTTGGACACTTGTCAACAATCTGTAGTGGGACATAATTTCAAATGCTTTCCAGAAGTCTAGGAATATGGAATCTGCCTGTTTCCCTCCATCCATGGTTTGTAGTATATCATGTGAGAACAGGGAGGGTTGAATTTTCAGATGGTTGATGTACTCTAAACCCATGCTGATTTGTGTACAGAAGCTTTCCTGTCTTGAGCAATCTTATTGCATCTGAACTCAGAATTTGGTAGAGAATTCTGCAGCAAACCAATGTTAAGGATATTGGTTATAATTATCATATTTTTACCTTTCTTACATACAGGAGTCACTTGCACTTTTTTCCATCACCTTGGGACCTTATGCTGAGTGAGATATTTGTAATAAATGCCGGCTATGTAAGGGGGCCAATGCTGCAGAGCACTCTTTGTAAAACAGAATTGGGATTCCATCTGGACCTGGTGATTTATTTGCTTTCAGATGCTTCCCTAAGCCATGGATGCCAATTTATATGTCCTCCATGTGGGAATCTGTATGACAATTAGACAACTGTATGTTTGTACGATCCTCTTCCATGAATGATTTCTTAAACATGAAATTTAAAACTTAAGCTTTGCTTTTACTGTCTTTTATTACAACCCCAGACTTACAGCATTTATTACTTCACCTGTTCCCAAAAAATCAAATAGCAGAACCCCGTTTTCTGTGCCAAAACACTGACACCCTGATTTGCCTTGCTGTTTGTTGAGTTGTGAATTTTTTGGCTAAAGGAGAATGAGTATGACACCACTGCACTGACTGTTGTTTGCCCTTTGGAGTATGGTGACAAGCCCAAGTTTCATCTTCTATCACTACAGAACTGAGAAAAGCATTGTCTTCAGTCTCAAAACAATCAAGAAATTCACGAGCAGCACTGACCCTATTCATTTTGTGTCTTTAGGTAAATTGTTGAATGGCAATCAGAGAGATGAGCTTCAATTTTCTGCAGCACATCACCAGTCACAACAAATGGCCTTCCGATTCTGTCTTCACAGTGAATTTTCGTCCTTCGAAAATTGAAATTCCGCACCCATTTCATCACATCCTCTCCACACACTGAAACAATTTCATGATGAATCACAGCAGTGTTCATGCCCTTAACATTTAGGTAGCAAATCACAGCATGCACTTTGCACTTTGCACTTGCCAGGTGCCGGAATGAGAATGCTTATTTCTGTCGCCGCAACACTAATCGACGAGCTTATGATTGTTGGGAATGCTTCTTCCTTCCACTTGTTGCCTGTGACATAGCAGTGGTACCAACTTCCCCCACGGACATTCCATGTTAAAGCTGCATGCCTTATCACCTTAGTTTCTGGGTAAGCCTCATATCTCTAGCAAATTTCACCCTGCAGTCTAACTTTCATCCAACTTAGTGTTTGACACCGTCTCTCCTGAACTGTGTGCCATACAGTGATATAATTTTGCTGGTACATTCAGTGGTATATGTGAATACTGTCTGCAAAATGTCAAGAAAACAGTTATCAGTAAAGTAGTAATAAATTAAAACATCATGCTTCATGTGGCAGTTTTACAGCACGAACAGTGAAAATTTACTAAGTAATAAATGTTTTTCCTTTCATCATTTTTTGGGGGTTGTCAGTGAGAAACATTTCATAAAACTTTGACATTATGTGTAAAGTTTGTTGAAAGTTGCTAAGTGCTCTCACATTAGCAGATGCAGGATAAATGAAATCTGGATATGCATGTATCATGGGCTACACTTATTTTTTACGTTCACCCTCACAGCAGTTCCTTAGACAGTAAGTGATATGTGTTCTGTTTGGTTGAAATCAGTCCAATGGTTTGCACTTGGAGTTAATTGCTTCTACATTATTTTCCCCTGGATAACACATGCATTTAAATATAAATGCTTTGCTTCCTTTTGCAAGTTTAATTATAATTGCCCTTAATTATTCCTACAAAACACTGAAAATTTTTATGAAGAGACTACACTTAATGAATTTCAGATGATGTTAAATGCAGTATTCTAATGATGAGAAATTACACATCCATTATCTAATACTATGGATAATGCAGAGGGGTATCTTGGGAACATCAAAAGGATTTGAGGATGTGAGCATACATCTGAGTGCAATACAGAAAAATTTACACTTATATTCTATGAGAAAATGTTCTGTATGGACTCGTCACACCAGTAGCTATGCTAGACGCATTAACATAATTTGTTACAGAATGAAATCGCTATACACTGTGTGATAAGAAGCTACAACTTAAAAATACTGTAAAGAAACAACGTGCAAAGAAAAGGGCAATGTTCTTCAGAAATAAATTAAATTCAGTAACCTTTTTTTCAGTTTGGAAACATATTTCTAATTAATAAGTTCCTTGGTGGGACATTTCTTGAGTATGGAACCAAAGTTCTGCAACTTCCGGACCAAGAATTTCGAACTGATCCAATGGCTGATGTATTCCCAAAAATTACAAAATGCACATTTCATAAATATGGTCCTTCAGGTATGAATAATTTCTTTGTTCTGTTCACAGTTTTGTTTTCTTGCCTGAAAGAAATTTTATGTTGCTAATATGCATAAATATACCCTTATAGTATTAATATAATTTCAATTTACTTTGCAGGGGGGATACAGGTACTTGATGTTATGTGTGTACTGGCACTCAATATTCTCAATGAGAAGATATACATCTTCCTGTGGTTTTGGTTAATAATATTGGCAGTTATATCAAGCTTGGGCCTATTGTACACATTAGCAATTACGCGGTTTCCAAAAGCCAGAGAAACTGTTTTTAAACGAGGTTTCAAAATTTCAAGGACAGCTACGAAATCAATAGCCACAAAACTCTCTGTAAGTATTTGAAGATAACGGTGTATTTCTGTGTGATAAAATAGTTCCTTTAAAATGATAAAGCACACTTGTCCAATGTGATGTTAATAATAATAACAGACATAAAACACTTCTGGAGCAACATATGGTCAAACCCAGTACAACATAACAGAAATGCATGGTGGATACAAGCAGAAACAGACTCATACAAGATGATACCACAAATGCCTGAAGTGATAATTTTGCAACATGAAGTCACTCGAGCAATTAATTCTACGCACAATTTGGAAAGCCCCTGGAAATGATAAAATAGCAAATTTCTGGCTAAAGTAGTTCACCTCAACACATTCACATCTAATTAAATTATTTAACAATATTAATATAATAGAGGGAAACATTCCACATGGGAAAAATATATCTAAAAACAAAGATGATGTGACTTACCAAACGAAAGCGCTGGCAGGTCGACACACACACACACACACACACACACACACACACACACACACACACACACACACACACACAAAATTCAAGCTTTTGCAACAAACTGTTGCCTCATCAGGAAAGAGGGAAGGAGAAGGAAAGACGAAAGGATGTGGGTTTTAAGGGAGAGGGTAAGGAGTCATTCCAATCCCGGGAGCGGAAAGACTTACCTTAGGGGGGAAAAGAGGACGGGTATACACACGCACACACATCCATTCACACATGTACAGTGTGTGTGTGTGTGTGTGTGTGTGTGTGTGTGTGTGTGTGTGTGTGTGTGTGTGTGGGGGGGGGGGGGGGGGGGGGTAAAACCCACATCCTTCCCTCTTTCCCACTCCTTCCCTCTTTCCTGATGAGGCAACAGATTGTTCCGAAAGCTTGAATTTTGTGTGTATGTTTGTGTTTGTTTGTGTGTCTATTGACCTGCCAGCGCTTTCGTTTGGTAAGTCACATCATCTTTGTTTTTAGATAAATTATTTAACAATTACATTGCAGACTCATACACAGTCCCTCATACACTTACACAAGGAATAACTTGCCTGAAACCTAAAGATCAAGCAGACACAGCAAACCCAGAAAAATGTCGCCCCAAAACACGCCTACCTACAAGCTACAAAATATTAACTTCAGTCATTACACAGAAATTAATGACATATACAACACAGAACAAAAAGGCTGCTGCAAAGGAGCACTAGGATGTAAAGAGCAACTGATAATAGATGCAGAGGTGACATATCAAGCTAAAACTAAACAAAGGTCACTGCACTACGCATACATTGATTACCAAAAAGCTTTTGATAGTGTACCCCACTGATGGTTACTACAGATATTAGAAATATACAAAGTAGATCCTAAATTAATACAGTTCCTAAACATAGTAATGAAAAATTGGAAAACCACACTTAATATCCATACAAATTCAGATATCACATCACAGCCAATACAGATTAAGCGTGGAATATACCAAGGAGACTCGTTACGTCCTTTCTGGTTCTGCCTTGCTCTGAACCCATGCTAAATAATACAAATACAAATTATGGATATAATATTACTGGAACATACCCACACATTTGCTGTACATGGATGATCTAAAACTACTGGCAGCAACAAATCAACAACTCAACCAATTACTAAAGATAACAGAAGTATTCAGCAATGATATAAATATGGCTTTTGGGACAGACAAATGTAAGAAAAATAGCATAGTCAAGGGAAAACGCACTACACAAGAAGATTACATATTGGGTAACCACAGCGACTGCATAGAAGCGATGGAAAAAACAGATGCCTATAAATATCTAGGATGCAGACAAAAAATAGGAATAGATACTACAAATATTATTTATCCTGTGGAGGCCCGGGAAAAGAATAGGCCTCCGGTATGTTCTGCCAGTCGTGAAAGGTGACGAAAAGAACAAACCACTAATAGGGCTAACCCCCCTAATGAAGCCTTGGACAAGTGCTGTCATGGTCAGGGATGACGCTTGAACCCTATGCCCGCCCACAATGCTAACAACACTGCTAGCCACACGGAAAATGATTTAAATTCAAATAGAGGTGTTTTGAAGGATATGCTTCCTGCAACCACTCTAGAAGGAAAACAGACAGAGGGTAGGATGGTCAGATGAAGTTAACCGACACCTCTGTTCTGTTATTACCAAGTAACAAACTTAGGAACCAACACAACTGGATACAGTCACAAGTATACACAACATTTATTACCAGATACCCAGAATTAAAATTTTTAACAGAACGACTGGCTGATCAGATCCGTGTAATAATAAAAAATAACAGGACACCCCAGTCAGAATTAGAAAACATCAAACAACAAGTTCAACAAATACTGGAACAAAATAATGTGCAATCAGAAGAAGAAAATACAGTAATGGACTCAAACATCCCAGAGCAAACAAACAAAGAACAACATGCATCAATTAAACAATCAGAGGAAAACGATATCTTAAGACAGCCACCAGAACAAGCACAAATAGAACGTGAAGTGGCACACATGTTAGATATAGAAGAAAAATTTCAGCTGACATGTATAGAATACAAAGACACAAATACAGACATTAGACCATTCTTGCATAGATCACCAAATAACCCACAAGTCGAAACAACAACAACAACTATCAACACAATCATACACAACAAAATAAATGAAAATACAACTATGGAAGAGTTACAACTACAGGTTTATATAGGAGCAGTCACTACACTAAATATACACCCTAGGCCCAGATCAGAACCAACCAACACACAGAAGAAACCCACAAAACCAGCATGGCAACACAGGCTACAGATCAGAATAGAAAAACTGAGAAAAGACATCGGACAGCTAACACAATTTATAAGAAATGAAATGTCAGACAAAAAACGAAAAAGGTTAGGTAAAATCTCAAAACAAGAAGCGATAGAGCAATTGGATGAAAAGAAGCAGAAATTACAAGCATTGGCCAAACAACTTAGGAGATACAAAGAAAGTGAAAATAGAAGGAAACAAAACCAAACATTCAACAGAAACCAAAAGAAATTTTACCAGACAATATTATTATCTTCTTTCCTTTCTCAGACCTTAGGTCTGGTTAAAAATGGAAAGTGACGCGGACCTTGATCAAGCGTGACTTCCTTTTAACTGTACGGTATATGTTACATTGCATTTAGGAACTTTCAGGTAATTGAACATGTATCAATAATTACATATTTCTGTAGTTGTATATAGTTATAATAGAGGGAAACATTCCATGTAGGAAATATATATCTAAAAACAAAGATGATGTGACTTACCAAATGAAAGTGCTGGCAGGTCGACAGACACACAAACACAAACATACACACAAAATTCAAGCTTTCGCAACAAAGGAGAGGGAAAGACGAAAGGATGTGGGTTTTAAGGGAGAGGGTAAGGAGTCATTCCAATCCCGGGAGCGGAAAAACCTACCTTAGGGGGGAAAAAAGGATGGGTACACACACACACACACACACACACACACACACACACACACACACACACACACACACACACATATTGAATTTTGTGTGTATGTTTGTGTTTGTTTGTGTGTCTGTCGACCTGCCAGCACTTTCATTTGGTAAGTCACATCATCTTTGTTTTTAGATATGTAGTTGTATATATACACGTTTGGATGTAGCTGTATTGCGTTGATGTACTGGTGGATATTGTGTGGTATGACTTCTGTAGTTGATAGTACAATTGGTATGTCAACTTTATCCTGATGCCACATGTCCTTAACTTCCTCAGCCAGTTGGATGTATTTTTCAATTCTTTCTCCTGTTATCTTCTGTATATTTGTTGTATTGTAAAAGGAAGTCGCACTTGATCAAGGTCCGCGTCACTTTCCATTTTTAACCAGACATAACGTCTGAGAAAGGAAAGAAATATCATCATCAAACTGTCTGATCATCAGCAAAGATAGTCAGCTTTTGAAAAACTAATGCAATTCGTTAGGCAAAAAAATCTACTCACCTAGTGGTGGCAGCAGAATATGTAGATGAAGATATTTAAGTTGGCAAGCTTTTGGAGCCAGTGGTCTCTTCTGGCAGAAGGGGAATGGAGGGGCATGAAGGAAAAGTACTGTTGAAGTTTAGGAAAAAGGGTAGAGTTTGGAAAAGTTACCCAGAATCCCAGATGGTATGAGAAGAAAAGACTGATTGTTGGGGACTGCACCAGATGAATTTGAAAACGAGAGAGGTTTAAGGTGGAAGATAGGGTAATGTGAAAGACAGATTACTGCCAAAACGTTGTGCATGAGTTAATAAGAATGGAAAGCTAAGTGCGTTGTATGTGATAGAGGTGGGGTAGGGAGGTGCGAGGTGGGGGTTGAGAACAGGTGAGAGAGTGAAAGATATATAAAACTAAAATTGAGTGAAGAAAGCAACATTCACTGTGAAGAAATGCTGAAACCAAAGAAATTGTTGTAGATAAAGACCATGGGGATGGTGAGAACCAAGGACATGTTGCAGCACTAGTTCCTGTTTGTGCAGTTCTGAGAAATTGGTATCTGGGGGGAAAATCCAGATGGCAAATGTGGGGAAACACACTGAGATCACCACTATCAGCTACTTTGACAAGGCTGAGTTCCTACAATCATGCCCTGAAATGAGGTCCGTTTTCAGACATTTTGCCCACCACAACTAGAAAAGCTTTTTTTCAACTTCCCTATCTCTGCAATATCCTTGTCGGATCCTATTCTCCTTGTGCACCCATCTCCCTACCTTTGGCTTCTATCCCTGTGACTGTCACCACTGTAAGACTTGGCCTATGCAACTTCCTGTCACCACCTATACCAGTTCTGTAACTGGCAAAACATACACTAGCAAATGGAGAGCCACCTTCGAAACAGCACATCATAGACCGGCTGTTATGTAAACATTATTCGGCCTTTTATATCGACATGACTACTACCAATTTACCAGTTAGGATGAATGGGCACATGCAGTTTGGGTATACTGGCAACACACAATATCCTTCATGTCCTCGGTGCCTGTTGCACCACACGTACCATCTGGATTCTTCCCAAAGACACCATTTTCTCAGAACTCTAAAAGTTTGAACTGCTGTTACAACATGTTCTTGGTTCTTGCTACCAACCTGGCCTCAGTCTATTAATTTCTTCAGTCTCAGCATTTCGTCATGTTAACTATCTCTTTATTCACTCCCTTTCAATTTTCTATATCTTTCACTTTGACTTGATGTTCCACCCTCCCGCCACTTCCATCACATACAATGTACTTCGCTTTCTGCTCTTATTAACTAGTTACAATGTTTTGGCAGTAATCTCTTCCTTGCATGTTACCCTATCTTCCAACTTTAAGCTCTTGGATTTTCAAATCTTGTCTGGTACAGTCCCCTTCTCATCCTATCTGGCCATTTGGTAAGCCTTCCCTGATCCTGGGTTCTGGGTACTTTTTCTGAACTCCACCCTTTTTCCAAAACCTCACCAGTCTTTTGCCTTCACCCCTCTTCCTTCCCCCCCTCTTCCCTCCCCTCCAGTCCTTCTGCCAGAAGGAGCCACTGGCTCCAGAAGCTTGCAAACTTGAATACCTTAATAGATGTGCTCTCCTGCTGCCACTTGGTGAGTAGATGTTTTATTTATCCAATTACAAAATGTCTAATCAGTATGACAAGAGACAATAAATTTTGCTCAAGATAACTGAAAAGGATGAGCAGATAATGCACCAAAGAGACAAACAGAAAAACAATACTTAATGCCAAAAACAAATGTAACCACTCTGCAAGGTCTGAAACTAATATTATCAGCTCTGGTTTACAATAAGATATGAATCATGAATATATAAAATCTTAATTGAGTTCCAAAGAAGTGTTCATGAAATAAAAGGGCCAAGAAATGAAACGAGTAAAAAGAGTGCTACCAGCAGTTATTACGAAACCAAAATTAAGTAGAGTTTGGTACATAGTTATATAACTTATTATACGTGGACTAAAAAACTTCCATTTAAATACTTAAAAAGAAAGATGAAGAAATTCTGTGTGACCTGGTTTGTAATTAACAGCTTTCAGGAATAACCCATGAAGAATCTCAGAAAACTAGAAATTGTCATTACCCAACAGTGTATGAAAGGTGGCCAGTAACACTGATCCTTTTGAAAGGGAAATGTCCTACATGGATGAAATAAGGTTCTGTATGCCTAATGAGGCAGTAAGGGAAGTTAAGAACTTTAGAAATGTGGAGGTTTAATAAAAAGCAGCTGCAACAGATTTGGTTTATATTGTCCTGCATTTAGGACATGTACACGATTGTCAAATTTACTGCAGCAAGAAATAAAACCTTCATAAGAATTTTTCATTATCATAGCAGTGAGTGAAATAAATTTGAAATTAAGAAAAGTAATTTTCCTCTATATCATTAAAAAAGTTGTTACAGGACAACTCCAGAATTCTGGAAAATAAGATTAAATATGGCAGAATGTAGCAAAGTTCTAAGGTATTACTGAGGTAAATTTAGCATTTACACACAAACTAATAAAAAAAAACTAATCAAAAGTTGTCTTCAAATACCAGAATACCAGCAGATACTTGCATTCAAGAGGTAAAAGGAAATCAAAAAGAAGCTTTAGGAATGTTTTGGAAGTTTTAAAAAAACTGAAGGATTTCAGAGCAGGAATCAACAGGAACTGTACCCAAAGCGATCTGAGAAGAAGTTAATAAATCAGAGCTTGAACAAATTTTGGTGAAAACCATACACTTGAGAACTGAAAGTGGCATTTGGTCATTAGGAGGTCCTTACAAAAGGAAAATAAGAAATGTACAATGTTTAAAGAAGATACATGTGTTGAAAGTAATGCAGAACATCCAAATGGAGAGGAACTGAGACCCATTTCTTGTAAACACAGCCAACTTCAAATTTACAGTGTTGTTTTTTTTCTATATTTAAACATGGAACAAATTGCATAAATGATTTTGAAGATATAAAATATCTACAGTCGTTGTTTTGAAAAATTGACAAATTTTTGTAACTTGGTTACTAATAAATGCAAAACTGAGGTGTCAGGTGTTAGTTCTATTACTGCACTACCAAGTATTTTCAGTTTTGTTTATTGTTACTATAATTATAGTGGTAGAAAGTCTCTACATAGTGCTACTGAACTCTAACTACTTTTTTTTCAGGCTGGAGACTTTTTAGTATTACATTTTTTGGGCCAAAGTATTAGTGCTGCCTCATTTACTGAACTGCTAGATCAGTTATCTGAAAACTTAAATGACAAACGTTCACATGGAAATCAAACACCTCCATTAATTGAAATGTCACCTCTGTATCCTCATTTGCCAAAAACTGCAGCCTGAGTTACTGGGCTGTGGAACCCGTGATCTCATGACTGATTTGAGAGAAAGGAGTGAGATGGACAAGAGATAGAAATGTCTGCATTTGTAATTGTGACACATCAATTTTAAAACAGTTTAGTGCAAATTGAGTATTATGAATTTTCAGTGTTTGTGCTTCAGTTGTTTGTGTGGTGATGAATGAACTGTGTTATCAGTACCTGGAGCAGCCAAAAGTGACTGAAAGAGTATTAAAATGATCTTATTGTGCATAAGTAGCACATACTGTTAAGATTCATTTTTGAATATTTATGTGGTATTCACATGCTGTGATAATTTGTGCCATTTACAATGTATTTATAAGGATCTTGCCATTTATTTTGGTACTTTTTATGATGTATTTGTAAATGTTTTTGTAATTTATTACAGATTGTACACATAATCATTAAAATATTTTTGTAAGGATTTCAAAATGTTGTATTACCAGTATCTCAGTGATTCACATTTGTAAAACCCACAACAAAAATCATCTTAAAGGGTATGGAATCAATTCTGGCACATATTAACAAAGTGAAGCAGTGTGATGCATTATTTTGCTCCAGTCTTTGAATAAAATGATAGAATTTGTGAGAACTGAATTAGTGTGGAGCAATGGTCATTGTTGATGGTGGTGGGCATTCTTCTTACTGCATCTTATACACATTTAAAAAGAATGCAATGGTTTAAAAATAAAATTGGCTCCTGAATCTACGCGCCATAGTAATTTTACACCATCATCAGTTCTGTGGGGCCTGTTTCTGACAGAAGATTCACAGTTTGGAGAAAATGGCCAAATAATAGATAGTTTGTGCTTGCTCAATATCGTCTCAAGTCACTGTTAAATTATCTGCAAATAACCTCAGTGATGTGCTTTGCTTATAGCAGAATGAAATCAATGGCTGAACATACACTGCACCTCTCTATCGTGATCTGTTGAGTTCGCAGTTCCAACTGGCATTTGTGAAACAAATAATGAAAAAATCATAAATCATTTACCCCTTCATATTATGAGAGATACATTTCCTTTTAAATGAAACACAAATGTAACTCATTTTTTAACTTATTTGACAATACAATACAATACAACTAATTCTGTGAGTGAGTGCCCACATGCTATATTTTTTCCTTTTTAATATCTGTTACTTATTTGCTGTATGTACTGGTTCATGTAATATCAGAATTATTTTACAAAATGTATTTTTAAACCATAATTATTAAAAATGTGACTTTGATGATGGCAATGGTGAAAATGTTGTGTAGAAAGATTTTATGTAAGAAAGTATTAAAAATGTAGTCTTACCAGTTTGCAGGCCTAATGTTTCTCCATCAAAATTCTATACTTTTACCAGAAAAATTGAAAATTCTCAAATACAAAATCTTGGTTTCTGGAATATTTTTGTTGGACTTTACTAGAAAACAGATGTGTTCATCCAAAATTCTGCTTATGAAAAGAATACATAAAGTAATAAAAGTAATTTCATTTAAAATCCAAGTATTCTGCTATTCCTGTCTTTGACATTGGTAAATGCCAGTAAACCCCAATTCATTAAAGAAGTGAACTCGAAAGTATAAGAAAGCATCAAACATGAGATTACTTTACAAATGATTTAATGTGTGAAATATTTGCTGTTAAGCATGTAAGCAGGAGAAGCTTATAAAATGTTTAAACATAATTTCAAAGTTAATTGGATGTTGCTAAATATTCTGTCTCATACTTGATGAATATAGTCAGTGTAATTAGTGTGTAGTAAACTACGCTGCCTTGAAACATATACACATTTTTCATACCTGTCTCATTGCATTAAACCTTTGACATAATGTGTAATTACGATAGTATTTTTAAATTTGGTCAATAAATACACAAAACATTGTAGATGAAATTTTTGTGGCCCCTAGAAACCATTAGGCAAGCAACCTCTGACCGGAACTAGGAACCATAAACTATGAACTGGGTTAGTCGGTTAGTAATATAAATGTAGTTGCTCTGTATTTTTAACAATTTGGAAGAACTGCCTTATGAAAGCCTTTGAATCCAGCAAGTTATAGTCCATTAAAATTAAGTCTGTGGAGTCTTTGTTCAGCATTTATTGAATAAAATTCCCAGCACCAGTCGTCTAATTACATTTAAACACTGTTTGCCACTCGTAAAATTCAGGTTGGTCCTAGTTGGGTCTGTATACGATGCTGACTGTAACAGACTTAGAGAAGTGCACACTAATAATATTTCAGTTGTTCTATGTATATTGTTTCTAGTAGTTATTGATTTTCACTTCTTTCTCCTGATCTTGGATGACTTGGCCCAGATTGGAGACAGATCAGTCCTTGCTCTTAGAGGAAAGAATAAGTGTGTTTGGTGATTGAATCAAATGCTGTTTAGAAGTTGACAAAAGGGCAATCGAAAGGCTGGTTCTGGCTGCTTCATGTTTTAGTTTTGTATTTAGGTTGAAGGAATTTTGTGGGTGGCTCAGAAAGTAATGCCCTTTCCAATTAGAATAGATCTACTTTCATTCCAACTGATCCGTAGTGAGGATGTCCTTCAGGATGTAGAACATGTCAGAAAAACAATAATACATGACAAATGTTTACAACTCAAACAAATAAGCTAATGTACCATTCCAAAGGTCCCAAGTGGAATGATCGTCATTTTTTAACGAACAGTATATGAAAGTCATTTTACAAACACTAATGCACTGAATTTAAAATAGTTTTTTTTGTTTATAAGGTCATAAACATGTAATAGAACTGCTATAATACTTATTTACCATGAACACATTACTGCACTGAAATTGTGCAGAAGTTATATTGCAAATATATAATCAGTTAATTCTACTGAGAGATTCATCAATGGAGTAGGATTTGGACACCAGTAAATCCCTTAGGCTTTTCTTGAACTGAATTTCATTGGTTGTTAAGCTTTTTATGGCTGCTTGCAAGTTATTGAAAATGTGTTCCTGAATAATGCACACCTTTTTTGTACAAGACTAAGTGACTTTAAATCCTTGTGAAGATTATTCTTATTTCTAGTATCGATTCCATGAATTGAGCTGTTGGTTTGGAAAAGTGGTATTTTCAATGACAAATTTCATTAAGGAATAAGTATATTGGGAAGCAGTAGTTAGTATCCCCAGTTCCCTAAACAGGCTTCTGCTGGATGTTCTTGAGTTCACACCACATATAACTCTTACTGCGCGTTTTTTTAGCGTGGCTTGATGAATTGCCCCAAAAAATAATCCCATATGAGATTATGGAATGAAAGTAAGCATAGTATGCCAGCTTTTTCATTTTTATATCCCCTATGTCTGACAGAATTCGCATTGTAAATAGAGATTTGTTAAGATGCTTCAGCAGTTCTGTGGTGTGCTCCTCCTAGTTGAATTTATTATCAAGCTGTAACCCCAAGAATTTAAAACTGTCCACATCTTCTATCTGGCACATAGTCGAGGGACACAACCACTGACTCTTGTAACTGCCATCTGCTTTCTGTACAGATTGTAAATCGCCTTTTGCCCCATGTATTTGACCCCTGCCGCCTTCAGAATTTGAAAGACGGTATTCCAGTCAACATTGTCAAAAACTTTGTCTAAGTCTACAGATGCTAGAAATGTAGGTTCGTCTTTCCTTAATCTATCTTCTAAGATAAGTTGTGGGGTCAGTATTGCCTCAAGTGCTCCAAAATTTCTACAGAATCCAAACTGATCTTCCCCAAGCTTGGCTTCTACACATTTCTCCATTTGTCTGTAAAGAATTCGTGTCTGTATTTTGCAGCCATGACTTATTAAACTGATAGTTCAGTAATTTTCACATCTGTCAAGACCTGCTTTCTTTGGGATTGGAATTATTATATTCTTCTTGAAGCAGGCATTTCACCTGTCTCATACATCTTGCTCACCAGATGGTAGAGTTTTGTCGTGACTGGCTCTCCCAAGGCCGTCAGTAGTTCTAATGGAATGTCTACTCCTGGGGCCTTGTTTCGACTCAGGTGTTTCAGTGCTCTGTCAAATTCTTCATGCAGTATCATATCTCCCATTTCATTTTAATCTACATGCTCTTCCATTTTCACAATATTGTCCTCAAGTACACCGCCCTTGTATAGACCCTCTATATACTCCTTCCACATTTCTGCTTTCCCTTCTTTGCTTAGAACTGGATTTCCATCTGAGCTCTTGATATTCATACAAGTGGTTCTCTTTTCTCTAAAGATCTCTTTAATTTTCCTGTAGGCAGTATCTGTCTTACCCCTCATGATACATGACTCTACATCCTTCATTTATCCTCTGGCCATCCCTGCCTAGCCATTGTGCACTTCCTGTCGATCTCATTTTTGAGACATTTGTATTCCTTTCTGCCTGCTTCATTTTTATATTTTTTCCTTTCATCAATTAAATTAAATATCCCTTCTGTTAGCCAAGGATTTCTACTAGCCCTTGTCTTTTTACCTACTTGATCCTCTACTGCCTTCACTATTGCATCTCTGAAAGTTACCCAGTCTTCTTCTACTTTATTTCTTTTTCGCATATGCTCTCTCTGAAACTCTCTACAACCTCTGGTTCTTTCAGTTTTTCCAGGTCCCATCTCCTTAAATTCCTACCTTTTTGCAGTTTCTTCAGTTTCAGTCTACAGTTCATAACCAATAAATTGTTGTCAGAGTCCACATCTAACCCTGGAAGTGTCTTTAAATTTAAAACCTGGTTCCTAAATCTGTCTTACCATTATATAATCTATCTGAAGCCTTCCAGTGTCTCCAGGCCTCTTCCACATATGCAACCTTCTTTCATGATTCTTAAACCAAGTGTTAGCTATGATTAAGGTTAATAATAAAATAAACATTGTGCTTTTCTCACTTGTTTGACCTTTTTTTTGCCCAAATCCTATTCCTAATCCATTACGTATGGAAACATTTCTGTGTCTCTTGCTTGCATTCACAGAGCCAGATTTGCACCTGGTGGCCTATATTGGAACTAATTTTTTCCAGCGTAAGTCAGTTTCGCATTAATGCATTAGAATATATACCAATTTTTGTTGCCATATAATAATTACAGCCCACACTGGACCTCTGTGAGTAGTAGCACTTCAATTGTAGATAACTGGTAAATTGACTTACAAATTTCCTCCCAAAAAACTTAATTTATGGTGGAAATAGCTAAGGAGAAGTGGTGGTGCTGAGTTGAGAATCCCACACAACAGTAATCTAGAGGAACTCTATTTAATCACAAGGGGAACCTCCAGTAACAATAAATAACATGGATCTGAAAACAAATTTGTACAATTAATAATATGAATGAAAATAATAAAATAAAAACCACACACTAACTGCATTTAACTTGATTCCAAGAAACAAACTCAAACAATAATAATTAGCTTTGGAGAAATCCTATCGAACTCCAAGGGGAACCCAAAATACACAACATGTCACTGGATTTAACCAGTAATAGTAATCTCGTGGATACTACCAAGTAGAGTCCCTACGATGCCAAAACATCAGAGCTATCTTATTCTATAGGCCCTCCCGTCACACAAACCAAGCAAGTTCGGTCCCAACCCAAAGTTGGACCAGTCCTACACATTACTCTAACCAGCATACTAAGAATTATCATCTGAATAATGAATTTTCGTGGATTATAGCCTGAATAAAATGTTCCCGTGTTTGTGTACACGCGAGATGTATATGAAATGGATAACTAGATTCAAATGGAAAATGAGGAAAAAAATTAAATTAGGATTGCAATAATAGCAGGTGGTAGAGTACCACGTTTCTCTGTTTCAAGGGGAGTGCTCCTTTCCAGTTGGTTCTTGGGGATGGTGGGAGGATTAGGGCTGTGTGAAGATATGGTGCGAGAAATCTGTTTGTGGACAAGGTTTGGGGAGTAATGCCTCTGTGAGACCTTCAGCATACTGTGGAAGGGAATTCTCACCTCTGCAGACTTGCTCCCCATAGGAAGCCAGGCTATATGGAAGTAATAATTTGGAGTGGGAGGGGTGGCAAGTGTCAATGCCAGTACTGCTGCTGGTTGGTGGTCTTGATGTGGACAGAACATTTGGATGAGGCCATTAGAAAGGTAGTCAATGTCCAGGAAGGTGTCAAGTTGGGCTGAGCAAGAACAGGTGAAGCAAATGGGAGAGATGATGTTGAGGCTGTGGAGGAATAAGGATAGGGTATCTTGGCTATGGGTCCAGATATCATCAATGAACCTGAACCAGACAAGTGGTTTTTGCTTTTGGGAGGTTAGGGATGTTTTATTTAGCCGACACACAAACAGATTGGCACAGGAGGGTGCCATGGTAACACCATGGTTTTGTTTACACATCTTCCCATCAAAGCAGTAGTAGTTCTGAATGAGGATGTAAGTAGTTAGCTTATAAAGAATGAGGTACTGGGTCCTGAGTCGAATGGACATTGTAACAGATAATGTTCAATACCAACAAGACCATTGGTATGAGAGATTTTGGTATGCAGGAAGGTGGCATTGATGATGATGAGCAGGAGGAGGAGGAGGAGGAGGAGGGATCCAATTTGTGATGGGCTGAGTCAGTGAAGGAAGTGGTCTGTATGGTAAAATATGAGGAGCTAAGTTATGGGCAATTGGTTGGAGATGATGTTCCACAATAGAGGAGATTCTTCCAGAAAGAGCACAATAACTGGTTTCAATGCAGTGTACAGTGTTATGTTTATGGATTTTGGGAAGCATGTAAGAGTGTGTGTGGGTGGTTGTTGGAGTGAGGAGTGAGATGAATTCAGGGGAAAAATTCTGGAATGGGTAGTTATATTGAACTTCTGGGATAGGGTCATAACAGCAGAGCTTGTAGATGGAGGAGTCAGACATTTGGCAGAAGCCTTTTGTCAGGCAGTCCTTGGCTGACAGTGGTGCAACCTTTGTCTGTAGGGATGATGGTCAAATCAGGGTTTGCCTTGAGGTTGTAGACGGCACATCTTTCTTCTGTTGAGAGGTTTGTGTCCTTGAGAAGGGACTTAGGGAAGGATTGTGAGCTCAAGTTAGATATAAGGGATTCCTGGAAGGTAACCGGGGGTAGTTAGGTGTATGATGGTGTGAACTTGGTGAGGTTCAATGTTAGAATTAGGTTGGCTTTGGTTGGAGGGATTGGCAGCAAAGTGTTCCAACTGTAGGAATTGGGAGGATTGTAGGTCATCAATGAGTCCTACAAGGTTAAACCTGACTGCAGGCATTGAAGATAAGGCCTTTGGATAGGACTGAAACTTCTGGTGGATATGTTGACTACAATGCTTTGAGTTAAATTAAGGGAATAATAAAAAAAAAAAACTTAAACATTAGTGTCATGCAATATTTTGTGTAATGTAATATCTTGTACAGACATCTTTTATTAACCTGACACGTTCCACATCATTACGAAGTGTCGTATTCATGATCTATGGAACAAGTATTAATCTAATCTAATCTGATGCATAGAAATGAGGGATAACCTATGTACAATCCTTCCCAGCCCTCCCAAAGTGATATTCCATTCTCCACCCAACTTGTACATGCTACTTCATCCCCAACCCTTTGTCAAAGTAGTCATATCCATTTGGAAGACCCAGGTCCAAGTCCTGCCTGATTCACCCACACAGTGCATCCTACTCTAGTCCTGTCACAGGCTTATCTTATCCCATTAGAAGCAGGGCCACCTGTGAAAGCAGTTATGTCATATCACTTGTGCTGCAATTAATACACAGCATTTTATTGTGAGCGTGGCTACTGACAAGTTGTCCACCAGAATGAATGACCCCCATAAAACTGTTGCCAAGATCAGAGTAGGCCCCTAATGGCAGAACACACAGCTAAGCACAACATGCATGATTTCAGTGGCCGCTATACAAGCTGTGTCATCTGAATCCTCCCCCCAGCACCAGCTTTTGTGAACTACATAGATGGGAGTTATCATTGCAACACATTCTTCGCTCCAGTAATCCTCCTGGCCTCAATCTCCGCAAACCGGAACCAGTGAGATCCACGGAGCCTGTGATGTACGTCACAGCATTAAGATCACTTTAATACATTAATGCATAACATTTAAATAGACTACTCTATCAATAACATATGACAAAGTTTAGGATTTTATTGGGTACACTTTCACTGACTACTGATTTCTCACCTCGCCCCGTAGGTAGCAGGGTGTTCGTTATGTATGTTGGGCAAGGCAACTAGTGTGATGTCAAGAGTTTGTTGTGGTTCCATATTTCCCTTGGACCCCACTGCAAACTCACTATATGCCTGCTACTTTCCCTCCCAATCCACTTCTCCATCGTCACTGTCATCATCTCTCGTAAATCACAACATTAGGGAGGTTCACTTGTGAATGTAATGTATACAAAACATAGAGATAAGTCCCAAGTCTTTCATGTTAATGAATATTGTGTTGAACGGTTCTTCTGATGTTGCTTAACAGGTAATAGTGGAGGATTTAGGGATACCAGGAAACACAGCAGTCTGAGCTAAATTATAATACATACTTTTGGATCTCAAGAATGAAGACGGCAAAGCTTGGTTCACATGACCCCTGCTTTCAGAAATCATTTTGATTCCTTAATAGTTGTTGTGCAGTCTCTATAAAAGTCATTGTATACATGCACATAATTCTGCAAGAATAGTTCAGTCTATAGTTCCCAGTGTTGGTGTTACAATCTTTCTTCTAGAGGGGAATGGCCTACACATTTCTCCAATGATATGGTGTGTACCATTGCTCAAGGAAGCCAAAATAAACTGATGCCACAAGAAGGGCCAGTTCTAGTGGGCATGTTATCTATGTCCATGGATAAAAAAAGCATCACTAAATCACTTGCACATTAAACATTCATCTGTTTTCCAGACACACTGGTCAGCGTACAACAAAATGGCAAAAATATCAGGAAAAAACTAAGAAGCCTTTAAGCAACAGATTCACATACCCAAACAGCAACAAAAGCACAGAGCACAATGCCAGGAGAAGGTGACGGTCACATATACAGAGAGAATTGTTTGCACTGGGTCACACTGTGAATTTGACTATAACAGAAACTGACAGTGTTACACACAACGTATGACGTGGAAGATAACATCCATCAAGTGCTTCGTATCTTATGACCACCTTATTACTTTCATCAAGTGGTGTTAGCACACAGAGGCAATGCAACAGAAAAGAGCACTGAGAAAGATGTTCGACAGACTTCTGAAAGTAGTCCAGATCAAGCCATGGTAGCCAATCAAGACACTGTGTCACTAATATGGCAAATAGAAAAAGTAGAATTGAAGGTGTTATGATGTCTGTTAATACCAGATTTGACAGGTGAAGGTAGCAGCATTCAATGCTGAACCCAGCCTGGAGGAGATGAGAGTAGTACCACTAATTCTAAATGGATCACAGCTTGTGGTCTAGTGGCTAGCATTACTACTTCTGGATCATAGGGTCCTGGGTTCGATTCCTGACCAGGCTGGGGATCTTCTCTGCCTGGGGACTGGGTGTTTGTTTCATCATCATCATCATCATCATCTGTAACAGTGGCTAGATTGGACTGTGAAAAAATTGAGACTTTGTATGGACGCTGATGATGGTGCAGTTGAGCGCCTAACAAACCAATCGTCTAATTTGAAATGAGGTTTGTCAGTCACTGGCACAGATTTCAAGGCAGACCACAATGAGGAATGGATTCAGAAACCCCAGACTTAACTGTCAGACAACATCTAAGGTTGTCAACAACAGATATAAATGGCTTTTTTACCAGTTTGATCATCACATAGAAAATTGCACATCTGGACCAAGTATGAAACACTGGTATGGTTACATTGTGTATTCCC
The DNA here is from genome assembly GCF_021461385.2 of Schistocerca piceifrons. Classification (NCBI taxonomy): domain Eukaryota; kingdom Metazoa; phylum Arthropoda; class Insecta; order Orthoptera; family Acrididae; genus Schistocerca; species Schistocerca piceifrons. The sequence continues at coordinate 9,881,077 of NC_060143.1, forward strand.
TGGGAACTTTGTGAGCTAAAGTATAGAAAAAATGATATTATGAGAAGGAAAGTTGCTACTCACCATATAGCAGAGGCCAATGGCTGAAAGGTTTAATTGTGAGAGTCTTTTTGTTGTGCCTATCTGGGACTCAGCATCTCCACTATATGATGAGTAGCAACTTCCTTTCTCATGATATTGTTATGTTCCATCCTGGATTTAATATTGTTTGAAAAAATAAGAATGTTCAAAAACTATTATGCCACAAATGTCAAGCAACAGGGCAACTGTAGATGATTTACAGCCAACCTCCAGGATGAAGACTGCCACCATTCCCTGGTCAATGTTGTGTAGAGGATGGTAGGTGCAGCGAGTGGGTGGAGTAGAAGAGATGATTGTCAAGAGTGATTGAAAAAATGTGTGTTTATTGCAGTTTACGGTGTATAAAAGGCCCTGCAAGATGGATATACCTGCACCATATGCCACTGAAATGGGCAGCATGGATGGGTGGCCAGAAATTAAGATTTTAGAAAGGAACAGTAAGATTTCAGGGGAGCCAGGGGCACATGGCTTCAGGTCATCTGCACCAGAGCAGGAAGAGTCAACAGGAGTCTGTAATTCAAAAGTGTCTACGCAGACAGATGTAGGAAATAGTCACATGGATTCCCTACCACGCCTCCTGATTGGTTATTCAAGGAATGCTAGGCTATGCTGCATCTTGGTACAGGCTCTGTAAAGCCCATGGACTTTGGTCCATCAGTTCAGCATTAGTATAACAGCAGCACATATAGGTTGGTTAGAAACAGTGGATACTGAATGTAAAATCTTAATGAGATGAAAATGCAATAAAAATTATTAGTTTTTAGGGATCCACATTGTGGCTTACGACTTGGGACGTACACTTTTAGGTATATGGAATGACCCAAAGTATTAATTAACAATATGAGCAAGTCAGAAACTTAACCATAAAGTTCCTATAGATTACAATATAGGTTACAAAGACAGCTTACGGGCAATCCTATGAAGCCAGCAGATGATGTTAAAATTCTGCCAAAAACACTGACGTAGTAATTCTCGTGGCTACTTTTTAGTGCTCTTATTATACACACTGCTATCAGTGGCATGTATGAAGGTGCTCCACATAGAGATTACTACACTCTCTGTTATTAATATTATATGTGACCCACCTGTCACTCGTGGAACTAATACTAAACTAAGATGTAATTATGATCTTGGTCAATTACACACTATACCTGTCACGTCTCTATAAACTCATTTGCAGCTTAACAGAACCAATCCTCACTACCACTGTGTTTTCCTCTTCAGCCTCCTCTCACTTCCATCCAGTGGAAGGTTGAAGGGGAGCCACCATTTACACTCACACTCTATATTCACTATATTCTCAGTTACTCTTGCGACATACCATTCACAACCAACTTGAAACAGAATTCACAGTCTCCTCATCCTGAAATATTTTTCACTGTATTCTGTTGTTAAAAACTGTTGAGTAATTTTTCCATTTTTGGTAATACTTTTCCTCTCTGAATTTCATTGTTATACAATAATGCTGAAACACAGTTCAGCACCACAGAAGATGCTAAACCCACTAGTTGAACATAATCAAAATATTGTTAGTACCAGCTTATTACTGTGGATGCTCACAATATTCAGCTTTCTGTTTTAAATTACTTGTTCAATAAAGTTGTACTGACTTTCAACAGTGTAATAAAAAAAATGAACACACTTGATGACACATCCCATGAATAACATTAAATAATTTTGTTCAGTGTTAATGACTGTGCAATAATATTACATCAGATGGACATTGTCATTTAAAATTCTCAGTTTTTGAATTTATCGGTAATGAATGGGCCATCAGTGTAATTAAGATTTCACTCAAGAGCAATCATCATTGTACACTATGTGTTCAAAAGTATCCGCACACCTGGATGAAAATGACTTACAAGTTTGTGGCGCCCTTCATCGGTAATGCTGGAATTCAGTATGGTGTTGGCCCACCCTTAGCCTCGATGACAGCTTCCACTCTCACAGGCATACATTCAGTCAGGTGCTGGAAGGTTTCTTGGGGAATGGCAGCCCATTCTTTATGGAGTACCGCACTGAGGAGAGGTATTGATGCCGCTCGGTGAGGCCTGGCACGAAGTCAGCGTTCAAACACATCCCAAAGGTGTTCTATAGGATTCAGGTCAGGACTCTGTGCAGATAGTCCATTACAGGGAAGTTATTGTCGTGTAATCACTCCCCCACAGGCCGTGCATTATGAACAGGTGCTTGACTGTGTTGAAAGATGCAATCGCCATCCCCAAATTGCTCTTCAACAGTGGGAAGTAAGAAGGTACTTAAAACATTAGTGTAGGCCTGTACTGGGACAGTGCCATGAAAAAAACAAGGGGTGCAAGCCCCTTCCATGAAAAACATGGCCACACCATAACACCATCACCTCTGAATTTTACTGTTGGCATTACACATGCTGCAGATGACGTTCACTGGGCATTTGCCATACCCACACCCTGCCATCGGATCACCACATTGTGTACCATGATTCATCGCTCCACACAATGTTTTTTCATTGTTCAATCGTCCAATGTTTACGCTCCTTACACCAAGCAAGGCATCGTTTGGCATTTACCAGCATGATGCATGGCTTATGAGCAGTTACTCGACCATGAAATCCCAGTTTTCTCACCTTCCGCCTTACTGTCGTAGTACTTGCAGTGGATACTGATGCAGTTTGGATTTCCTGCATGATGGTCTGGATAGATATCTGCCTATTACACATTACAACCCTTTTTAACTGTCAGTCAACAGATGAGGTTGGCTTGTACGCTTTTGTGCTGTACATGTCTCTTTAATTTCCACTTCACTATCACATCAGAAACAGTGGACCTAGGGATGTTTAGGACTGTGGAAATCTCATGTACCAACATATGACACCCAATCACCTGACCACCTTCAAAGTCTGCGAGTTCCGCGGAGCACCCCATTCTGCTCTCTCATGATGTCTAATGACTACTGACATTGCTGATATGGAGTATCTGACAGTAGGTGGCAGCATAATGCACCTAAAATGAAAGATGTATGTTTTTGGGGGTGTCTGGATATTTTTGATCACATAGAGTATACATCAATCACCTAGTACGGTTCCAACTTGATCAAGAAGTATTCTTATACAAGTTTCACTGTCTCAAGACACCCATGTAGTTCCACGTTTGTAATCATGATCTTAAAACCAAAGACTGACTTGCTGCAGCTCTCCATGCTAGGAGTAGCACAAGCCTCTTCACCTCTGTATAATGGTAGCAACCTATATCCATCCAATCCTGCTTAATATATTCAAGTCTTCCCCATTTTGATTCAGTGCCCCTATACTTGTTACTCTACCTCCCTATCTAATTTTCAACATTCTTCTGTAGCACTATGTTTGAAAAGCTTCTGTTCTCTACTTCCCTTATATGCAAACCTTTACTGGCAGATGTGTTGTAAATGGTCTTGACAGGTTTGCCACCGGATCACATTGTGCAAATTCCACACTATTTCCCCAGAGCAACTGTCTGACATCATCAGGTGGTTCAACCTTGCTGGTGGCAAGGTGCCTAGCCACCAGCAAGGTAGAACTACCTGAAGATGTTGGACAGTTGCTCCGAGGAAGTATTGTGGAATTTGCACAATGTGATCTGGTGGCAAACCCGTGAAGACTATTTACCACATTTCAATTCTTTAAATGGCTACAGCTCCATACAAATAGCTTCAGAAAAGACTTCAAAACACTTAAATTTACAATGTGATTCTTCAGTTTCTCCTGGTGTATTTGTTGCTCGAACAGTCCACGGGTATACTGCCGGTTCATAGTGTCCAACAGGCACAATATTTCGCCAATCAGACATGTCGCCATCGTCAGGTGTGCTGACGAACTGAGCTCCCGAGGGCGGGTGGCCGATTTAAATCCCCTCGCCCTGCGGGCCGCTCTCTTTGCCGTGCGCCCGCACGACAGCGGTCGCGAAGACGTGGGCGTCGGAATCAGTCATAGTGTCGATGTGCTTGCTACGTCCGCCCTGGTCGCCAGTTCGTACTTCTTCCTGAGAGTATTCTTAATTACATTCAGTGCCGGGTCCCAAGCCTTGCTGAGATTGTAGCCGCAATCTCGGTTGATAAGATCTTCCTGGTGCGAATTTCGATAGCCTCCCTTATAACACTGTCCCAATATTTAGAGGTCTGAGCCAGGATCTTGGTATGCTCATAATCCATCTCGTGTTTCTCGGACAAACAGTGCTCTGTTACTACCGACTTATTTGGATATTTCAGTCGAGTGTGCCTTTGATGTTCTCGGCAACGATCTTTGATGGTGCGTACTGCTTGTCTGATGTAAGTCTTCCCACACTCACAGGGAATTTGGTATATGCCGGCCGTCCTCAAACCGAGGTGTTTGCCCGCCCGTGTTTTACTGGGCGGGCAAAAGACGGTTTTAACTCAGTGTTTCTTTAATATATGGCCGATTTTCCCTGATAGTTCACCACTGTACGGAATAAAGGCAGTGGCTACCTCTTCTTCTGTGACGTCATCCATCTCCACAGGTTGTGCTGTGGTGGTGGGACGGAGAGCGCGTCTAATCTGCCATTCCGTGTACCCGTTTTTTCGGAACACGGGCATACATCCAAACATCAAATTCACTATGGAGACCAAAGCAGAAGGAAGATTACCATTCCTGGATGTCATGGTCAAGAGAAGAGCTGATGGTACCCTGAGCCTTGGTGTGTACAGGAAGAAATCGCACGCTGACCTGTACCTGCATGCAGACAGCTGCCACCACCCTTCTGAGAGGAATGGAGTACTAAGAACACCAGTACACAGGGCGCACAGCATCTCGGATGCAGAGAATCTGCCCCAGGAATTGGAACACCTCAAAACCATGTTCCGAAAAATCAGGTACTCGGAATGGCACATTAGACGTGATCTCCGTCCCACCACAGCACAACCTGTGGAGACGGATGAAGTCACGGAAGAAGAGGTAGCCACTGCCTTTATTCCGTACAATGGCGCACTATCGAGGAAAATTGGCCATATATTAAAGAAACACCGAGTTAAAACCATCTTTTGCCTGTCCAATAAAACACGGGCATTACTGGGAAGTGTGAAGGATGACCTCGGTTTGAGGAAAGCTGGCATATACCAAATTTCCTGTGAGTGTGGGAAGACTTAGATCGGACAAACAGTACGCACCATCGAAGATCATTGCCGAGAACATCAAAGGCACACTCGACTGAAATATCCAAATAAGTCGGCGGTAGCAGAGCACTGTTTGTCCGAGAAACACAAGATGGATTATGAGCATACCAAGATCCTGGCTCAGACCTCTAAATATTGGGACAGTGTTATAAGCGAGGCTATCGAAATTTGCACCAGGGAAGATCTTATCAACCGAGATTGTGGCTACAATCTCAGCAAGGCTTGGGACCCAGCACTGAATGTAATTAAGAATACTCTCAGCAAGAGGTACGAACCAATGACCAGGGTAGACGTAGCAAGCACATCAATGCTACGACAGATTCCAATGCCCACGTCTTCGCGACTGCCGTCGTGCGGGCGCACGGCAAAGAGAGCGGCCTGCAGGGTGAGGGGATTTAAATCGGCCACCCACCCTCAGGAGCTCAGTTCGTAAGCACACCTGACGATGGCGACATGTCTGATCGCCGAAATATTGTGCCCGTTGGACACTATGAACCGGCAGTATTCCCGTGGACTGTTTGAACTTAAATTTACATTAAATTTTGACAAATTCCTCAGCATTTTATATCCTCTCTACTTCAGCCATCTTCATTTATTTTGTAGCTGAAACAGCAAATCACACCAATGAGTTCTAGCATGTCATTTCCTAACCTAAGTCAGCATCACCTGACTTAATTTGTCTACACCACGTTACCCTTCTTTCACTTTTGTTGATATTCTTACTATAGCTTCTTTTTCAAGGCACTATCTGTTCTGTTAAACTGATTGTCCAAGTGCTTTGCCGGCTCTAATGTCCATTCCATATATTCCTTCCACCTTTCAGATTTCCCTTCTTTGCTTAGTACTTGCTTACCTCTGAGCTCTTGATATTCATACAGTTGGTTCTCTTTTCTCCAAAGTTCTCTTTAATTTTCGTATAGGAGGCACCTTTCTCTTCTCTAGTCATGCATGCTTCTACAGCCTTTCATTTCTCATCGAACCTTTCGTGCTTACCAGTTTGAACCTCATGTCAATCTCATCTCATGTTTTAGGTGTCTGCTTCCCTGATTCACTAGCATTATTTTTATATTTTCTTTCTTCCTCAATTAGATTCAATATATCATGAATTGTCCAAGGATTTCTACTGTGACTTGCCTTTTTTATCATTTGCTGCCTTCACTATTTAATCTCTCAAAGCTACTCATTCAGCTTATGTTGTATTCATTTGCCCTATTTCAGTCAATCGTTGTCTAGAGCTTCCTTAAACTCCCATCTCCTTAGTTTCCCAACTTTCTGCAGTTCATTTATTTTTAAACCAAGCATTAGCTGTTATTAAATTGTGCTTTGTACAAAATTCTACCAGGCAGATATCTCCTTTCATCTCTCCTCCTGGACCATGTTCTCTTACTACTTTTCCTTCTCTTCCATTTCCCACTGTTGAATTACAGTCCCCCTTCACAATTAAATTTTCATCTCTTATAATAATTTGAATGATTTATTTTATCTTATCATACATTCTTTCTATTTCTTCGTTAACTGTGGAGCTAGTAGACATACAAACTTGAACTACTGTACAAGATGTTGGCTTCATGTCCGTTTTGGCTGCCATAGTGCTTTCACTCCTATTTGCTTTCTCATTACCTGTGGCTGCACTTGCATGTCAATAGTGTTGCTACGATCAATTATGGTGATCAAGTAAGCTGCCCTCACATGTCTGCCTGTTTGGGTAAGCATAGCTCATTACATGTTCCCCGCTCTCCCCCCTTCTTAAGCTGTCCAAGCACACAGAGCAGCTGAGTGACATTTCGGCCCTTCACCAACAGAAGAAACCATTCATGACTGGTGGGTTAGTAACGAAGAACTGAAAAAAGTGAGGAAGACTAAATGTCCAAGTAGAGGACTGAATGCAAAATGGCCAAAAGTAGATGATCACATATTGATCTAAAAACAAAGGTGATGTAACATAACTGATCACATATTGAAATGGATTAAAGGACAACACCAAAATGGCACTGGAATTAACACAAAAGTGATTCAAAGACACACTCATAAGCTAGTGCTACACTGGGACTTAACAGACGTTAAGAGTGGAGTTGGTTGGTGCTACAGGTTTATGAAGTGTCATGGACTTAGCATGTGAATCAAAACCAAAATATCTCAGAAAATACTACAAGAGTATAAAGAGAAAATATTACCTTTCCATTGCTTTATTATTCAATGTCAAAAGACAACCAGTGTGGAACTAAGCCAAATAGCAAATATGAATGAAACTCCTCTGACATTTGATGTGCTGAGTAACAGAATTGTTGCCATGAAAGGTGCTACAATTGTAACTATAAAAAGAAGTGGACATCAAAAAATGCACTACACTGCTGTCCTTTCATGCTGTGCTGGCAGTATTAAACTTAATCCAATGATCATTTTCAAGCACAAAACAATCCAAAACCTTCTGAAATACCATCAGTTGGTGGCGTTCATATACGCAACGAGGGCTGGATGGACAACGGTGGTACGAAATTATGGATTAACAAAGTATGGGAGAGAAGGGAAGGTGCTTTGTTGAAGAATTCTCTTCTTGTGCTAGATCAGCTTAGTAGTCATTTGAAAAATTCTGTGAAAGAGAAATTGAGACTGGGAACTAAAGAGCTTGTTGTTATTTTGGGAGAACTTAATTCACAATTGCGACTTCTTGTTGTCTCAATAAATAAACCATTTAAAGTGTATATGAGAGAGGAATGGAACAAATAGCAAATGGATGATGGAGGAAAACCAACACGAATTCATACCAAAGAGAATTTTAAAATGATCTACAATAAAAAATGTGTGTTACTGAATGAAAAGTAGTTGTCCAGTGTGAGAGAAGACATTATTGTTAAATCTTTAAAAAGTGTAACACAAGTAATTGTCTCAATGGCAGTGAAGACCATCTTATATACAAAATGGACAATGCAATGAAGAGGAAAAGGAAGAAGAAGAAAAGTTCAGATGATGGTTTTCAGGGAGTTTAAAGGTCAATTCGGTTTTATTAACTAAGATTTTTTTTGTAGTTTGGCTTTGCAATATAATAATAAAAATGGTAAAAATGTTTTTTTTTTTAAACTGCTTAAAAGTAAGATGTGTCTTACAGTCCATAAAATATGGTATACGGTTCCTCTAGCTACTCACCATATACAGTGAGTAGTAATCTATCCTTTTCATAGCTTTGGAGATTCATGTGTTCAGACAGACAGATAGACAGACAAGAAAGTTTTAGTAAAACTTCTAATCACGATCTTTCCCCCCACCCCTTTCTGCGAGCTAATTTTGATGAACTAACGTCTACACAGGGGCCCAAACAATGCTCACATTACCTGTGAAAATTTTATGAAAATTCATCTAGAAGTTTTGGAGATTAGCATTACAGAGACAGATGTGATGGTTTGACTAATTTATTATTAGTACAGATTAGACTTACCACTACATTACCACTATCTGATTTATTATTGATAACCATGTAATGACCTGATCCAGAGTCCTGTTCTCCCTGCCGCCACATTTCACTAATTCCCCCTATATCTAACTTCAACCTATCCATCCTTTCTTTCAACTAATATAACCAGCAACTCAAATAAGGGACCTAAGATTCCACAATTTGACCTGTAGGATGCCAGTTGTGTTTCTCGTGATGAGAGCCTCCCACTTGGTTGTCCCAGCCTGGAGAATCTGAATTTGGAGCTATTTTACCCAGGAGGATGCCATCATCATTAGGTCATACAGCAGAGCTACAAGTGCTTGAGAAAAGTAATGGCTGTAGTTTCCCCTTGCTTTCAGCTGTTCACAATACCAACACAGCATGATCATGTTAGCTAATGAAACAAGGCTAGATTAATCAACTGTCCAGACTAGTACCCTCCAACAAATAAAAAGTTGTGGTCCCTCTCCAGAGATATCACTCCTATGTGGTTGCACATGTGATATGGCATTCTGTATCGTAGAGGCATAGAAGACACCCCCCCCCCCTCCTTCTCCCCCTCATCATGGTCTGTGTGTGTAGTGGGAGGGGGAGGGGGATGGAGAGGGGGCAATTCCATGATGTGAAATACAAAAACTATCAATTCAGCTATGAACTGTATAGATGTGCCTTACAAAGAGACAACACCCAAGAAATTTTAAGTACCTGGTGATCAAAAAGTCAGTATAAATTTGAAAACTGAATAAATCACGAAATAATGTAGATAGAGGGGTACAAATTGATACACATGCTTGGAATGAGATGGGGTTTTATTAGAACCAAAAAAATATGAAAGTTCAAAAAATGTCCGACAGATGGCACTTCATCTGATCAGCATAGCAATAATCAGCATAACAAAGTAAGACAAAGCAAAGATGATGTTCTTTACAGGAAATGCTCAATATGTCCACCATCATTCCTCAACAATAGCTGTAGTTGAGGAATAATGTTGTGAACAGCACTGTACAGCATGTCCGGAGTTATGGTGAGGCATTGGCGTCGGATGTTGTCTTTCAGCACCCCCAGAGATGTCGGTCAATCACGATACACTTAGGACTTCAGGTAACTCCAAAGCCAATAATCGCACGGACTGAAGTCTGGGGACCTGGGAGGCCAAGCATGATGAAAGTGGCGGCTGAGCACACGATCATCACCAAACGATGCGCGCAAGAGATCTTTCACGTGTCTAGCAATATGGGGTCGAGCACCATCCTGCATAAACATCGTACGTTCCAGCAAGTGTTTATCAGCCAGGGTGGGGATGATGCAATTCCGTAACATATCGGCATACCTCTCACTCGTCATGGTAGCAGTTACAAAACCAGAATCGCGCATTTCCGCGAAGAAAAAAGGCCCGATAACGGTAGATGTGGTAAATCCAACCCATACCGTGACTTTCTCGTCATGCAATGGAGTTTCCACAACAGTTCTAGGATTTTCGGTAGCCCAAATTCTGCAGTTGTGGGCATTGACAGACCCTCGGAGCGTGAAATGAGCTTCATCGGTCCACAACACATTACTCAACCAATCGTCAACTTCCGCCATCTATTGAAATGCCCACACCGCAAATGTCCTCCGCTTCACTAAATTGCCAGGTAACAGTTCATGATGCCAATGGATTTTGTACGGATAGCATCGGAGGGTATGCCTAAGTGCCAACCAAACAGTAGTGTATGGAATGCCGGTGCGACGTGTGACTGCACGAGCGCTGACTTCCCTGCACGTAGACGAACCCACTACAGTCTCCATTTCTTCCTGAACTGTCTCAGCAGCATTACACCTTGTGTCTGGTCGGCCACTACGGGGTCTATCGTCTAAACAACCCATGGCTTCGAACTTTGAAATCATTCACGCCACAGCTGCATTTGTCAACGGACCTTTACCCGTTCGAATCCCCTTCCTATGGCGACAAGATCATAACGCTGAACTAGCACGTTCCCCATTCTGATAATACAGCTTCACTAAAAGTGCCTTTTCAGGTAACGTCAACATGCTGCAACTGCTGGCGCATCTGTTTCTCTCTCTCGTTACAGCTCCTGTCCACTGCCATTTGTGAACTTTTTTTTTTTTTTTTTCGTTCTAATAAAACCCCATGTCATTCCAAGCATGTGTGTCAATTTTTACCTCTCTATTTACATTATTCCATGGTTTATTAAGTTTTCAAATTTATACTGACTTTTTGATCACCCGGTATGATGTGCAGATGTCCTGAGGGAAGTATCTTATTCCTACATACCAAAAGACAGATTCAGTTATGTTTAAACGCTTTCCCAGCAGTAATAAATTTGTGTACATTTCAAAATATTCATAAGTCAAAGAAATTCAAGGAGAGTGGACAATTACAAAGCAAATGAGTTGCAGGGATAGTAGAGTATAAACATGAAAAGAACACTTTCACGCAATTTTTTAATTCATGTTGCTGTATTTAGCAACTTTATTATGCAGTAATTACCACAAGATACTACTTTCCAGTTAAATTTAACACTCACAAATTGAGCAAAATTTATAATTATTGAGCTTCAGAACATGTGTAAGATGAAGAGTGCCATTTCAGAGACATTTCCAAGAGAAACCATACTCTCAATTTTAGCAAGCTCAAAAGCATTCTGTGAGCGTTAGCATGAAAACGATCCAAGATTTTTTTTCTGCTTTGGCTTCTATAGACATCATTTTTTGCCAAATATTTACAATTAAGCTACTTATTACAATACACATGTCTACCTCAAAAGTTTCGCCGAAAGTATTCACATGACGTAACATCCTGCTTACTCCCCAGCCTTAAAGTCATGTTTCAGAAATGTTTAAAAATGTGCATCTTGTATGTGGTGGGTGGATACAAAATTTTTCTGTAGTTAACTGATTTTTAGAATTGGCTTAAAAAAAGAAGTGTAGAAAATGTAGCCATTTACTGGCTATAGTTTTCTCCCTGATGACATGTTTTTGGCTCAGCTGAGAAAGTAGATTAGAGTTTGTAATCAACTCACAACAGTATATAAACTTCATCAGTAGAAATGCTACAGTAAAGAGAGTTGGAGATGACAGAAGCGAAGGTCTAGATAGAAAATCCTGGAGTGCACTTATATAGGCATCCAGCAACTGGTATTTAAGACTGCAAAGTAGTAAAGGAAATTTATCTGTACAGGCTGAGAAGAAAGTTCTGGTTTGGAATGGATCATTCTGCATTGCAATGGTATTTCACTCAAAAATAGAAAGAAAGTCTGATTCTATATTGAATTAGTATTATGCAACAATTCGAGAGGAGATGATACTTTTAAAAATGCATAAATGGTACTGTAATGGGAACTGAAGAATTACAGAAGTTGCAGGTGAACCAGTGGTTTGATTTCCTAGGGTTAATTTTCAAATTGTGCATGTAATGTGAAATTTTTATATCAAAACTTGTACCAGGAACAGGAGGCACTCTGAAATCTAAAAAATTGTGCTTGTACAACGGACTATTAAATACATCTTTGTGTTTTAAAATTGAGATATCTTTTCATGTTTGCATCAAATCCATGAGTCCATATAAACGTTAAAAATGTATGTTATCCTGCCAGAATAGCTCTAAAGCACAATGAAGTACATAACAACAAAAGCTGGAGTTGCTCTCTTTTTTCACAAATTTTGAAGAGTGAATTCTGCATGAAAATTCCTCCGACACTCTCTTGAGAAAGTTAATGTTGATGTTTTGAAAGTTTTACACAGTGTATTTCCTCTTCTTTCAATTATTTCGACATGTAGAACTCTAACTTTGTCAAGAACATCTATTATGAGTTTTGCTTTTTTCTTGAATAGATACAAATACTACCATGGCTACTTCCTTAAATTGATGATAAATCTCAGTTTTTTTGTAATGCAGATGGTCAATTATAACTTTGTATTCACTCATGAATGATGGAGATTATGACATAATATTGACATTCCCCATAGTTCACAAGAAACATTCACTGAAGTGAGATTCTATTCATATCTGTAGTGAACTGAGCTTTACTCATATTTAATAGGAATCAAGAAAACAAGTGAGAAGGAACACAGCAAGAGGCACAGGAGCAGAAGTCAGTGTTTGTTAAGAGATGGGGTTCTTACTCTATGGGGAAAGGAATTAGTTACGATGTAAGTGAAGGAAATGCTCCAGGTCACTGAGAACAAATTGGGGGAAAACACATGGATCTCAATTGGGATGGCTAAGGATCTGAATCTTATTCCTGTTGAATATAAGTTCATTATTATATATGTCTTGGATGGCTACGGATCTGATTCCCATTCCTGTGGAATATAAGTCTATTATTATATATGACAAATAGTTATCATTTAGGAATGGGAAGTGGGTAGTAAGCAATGAAAATGTAAATAAGGATTATCAAATTGAAGATCAAACCAATGTTCTACCAGACACCCACACAACTAAAATTTCTATGTTAATGTGTACTCTTCTGTACTCACTTTTACACTGGCACAAAATTGTTAACCAATTACGATTATCAGTTTTTTAATAACTTTATTCACTTACAAATGTTTAATAAATTATATAAATAACTATGAAAGACATGGAATGGTACAAATTGTGAGATCACGTCAGAAAATAATGTTGGGAAATTTTTAAATTTAGATACATAAAACAAAGAATGAACAATTTATGTACTGTTTTATAAATACACAGAGTATATAATCCTCAAAATTTGGTTCTGATATTGTTTGTTATATTAGCACTAGCAGAATTTCAGTTCATAATATTATTGTACAAAAATCTTATGTAAAATGTATACACAGAACATTCCACAGACGTCTAGTTTCTGCCATTGTTTTACAATAGCACAGCTCTAATACTGCATAATTGTTACTGGAATTAAATAAGGAGGTACTAAAAAATTGCTTACGTGTCCTTACTACTTTTGTATCATGCTACCTCACATAACACACAAACATTGTATTTGGCATACATACATACATAATATGTACACTGTAACTTAAATTAATAGCTGGAATGGTAATGCATCAGTCACTCTGTAGGGAAGCAGCATACTCTGCTGCTTCCCTACAACTCGTCACATCATAGTTGATGCTTTTCCAATTTCTATTCTTTATTATGGCAATAAATGCTATCACAGAGATGCAGCAAGTTATTTTCAATTCAACTTGGAGGACTTGTGAAAAGGTATGTCAGTAATTCTGGCTGTGTCATTTCACAACGATATTTCTGCACCATTTCTTGTACTTTCAGACGTCGACGCACATGTGGTGGTTGATAACTGAAAACAAAAGAGAAACTTTAGGTGAATCACTTACTTTAAGTGTAATCATTTAATCATCCAAACACTGACATTCCACTGTTAGTAGTATTTTGGTATTTGAAATTACTGTTACTGTAGTGTTACTTCTGTATGGTTTGCTGCAAATTTTATAAACAACTGTTGCACAAATATTCACAGTCTACAAAATCAGTAATATACTACCGTCTGTATTTCCACATGGTCATTACCAAGTTTCCCTTCACCTTCAAATGTACAGTTGAGTCACAGGTACAGATTTATCACGCCAGTACTATATCTTAATTTCCTCCCCTTACAGACTAATATATCATGTAATCCTGCTGGATATATCAATGGATCAATCAATAGAATTATACATACATCTAAGAGGTTGCTCAGTGAAGTGCAGAGTGATACATTTCCCAGTGTGAGGTCACATGGGTAATCAGCAACAGCAGATTTAAGAAATGTTGTTGACTTTAAGGGTGAAGACACAAATTAGAAATATGTAGGCTGATTAATAGTTGAGATAGAGGCCCAGTAACAAAAAGGAATAAAATGGGAATTCCAACAGCATATGGTGGCATGATGCTAATCTTGACTCTTTGATGCAGTTTATTTGTACTGAAGCATTCGACTGGTGAAGGTATGGCCGGTCATGATAAACATCTGTTTTGTGATTCTGGCAAAAACGTTGTTGATGGAGTCATTATTATTTTGGAAACTATATATAACAGTAAATAAAACAATTACATCACCTAGGCAGTCCAAAAACTTTTTGCCAAGGCCGAGTGCAGGTGCAGGGTTTGATTCTCGATAAGTCAAGTGGAGGCTGCTCAACTTCCACCTAGATTGTGCATCATTTTTGGAATTTCACGATCAGACAAACTAGGTTATGCCACATTAACAAGTCGCGATGATAGTTCTGATATATAATATGTGGAATCTCAAAAGCCCTGGCAACATGCAAAACTTCAGCTACAGATGGGTCCTACTGTCTTAATGCTTGAACATGCACTTCATTGTTCAGTGCTATCTGACCATCACATCATATAATAATGTTTCTGCATATGATTTTCCACAAGAACACACAAATTTACCTTAGGCCCTGCACGTCTGTGATCAATGTGCATAACTATTTGATGTTGCCTTATGGTTCTGGAGGAACTTTAAATGAGTAGACACTGTATGCATTCCTGTAGCAAAATGTTCACTTAACAGTGAGTTAATGGCTGTTAAAGGCAGGACTGATGGTTCAGACAAAGGAGCCAATTTTGGCACAAGATTCTAGAACTATGTGTTTGTAGAAAACTGAACAGCTCCAAGGGCACTTAGTGTCACTTGCTGGAAATGAAGATAGTTCTAGATTTATGTATAAGCCCATAAACAGAGCTCTTCCTATCTTCATAATGGCAGACCACTCAGAGGAAAATATTATGGCCTCAAAGTGTTTACAGAATTTGGGTTTTTTTATGCAACGCTCGATCCAAGGAATTGGTAAAACCATCCCATGCATACAGGTGGATTCTGTGTGTCTGCATTATGCTCCCTTGTTTCTTTCCTGATCTATGAAATGCTTCAAATTATTTTCCCCATACCGGATAGGAAGAGTCACCAGTACAGTAATTTTTCCCACCTGATAGCTTCAGCCTTACAACATGAAGTTGAAATACAACCAGGCGAGAGGCTGGAGTTTGTGGTCGCGTGTGTGTGAGGGTGGTTGTTTTTTTGTGTGTGTGTGTGTGTGTGTGTGTGTGTGTGTGTGTGTGTGTGTGTGTTTGGGTGTGTGTGTGTGGGTGGGTGGTTTTACTGCTGAAGGCCAAAAGCTTTATGTAAGTGTATTTTAACTGTGCCTGTCTGCAACTTGAAGTGTCTTCTTTACGGTAAGTAGCAATCTGTCTTTTCCTACATTGCTGATATTCCTTCCTGTAGTTTCCATTGTTTGAAATATAACTGGATCACTTAGAACAGTTACAAGTGCTATCCACAATTTCTTACAGCAGATAAGCATCATCTTTAGTCATTGGCTACAAACCAATAGATGTGTTACGCCTCTGTGGGGGCTTCAAAAATATAGGTACGTCAGTTGATTGTACCCCCTTGTTTGTCCTGAAGAATTATTTTCAAAATTGGCAGGGGTCTGTATTCCTCTCTGAAAGTATTTGTATGGAGTGTAGCCATGTATGGAAATGAAACATGGACGATAAATAGTTTAATTAAGAAGAGAATAGAAGCTTTCGAAATGTGGTGCTACAGAAGAATGCTGAAGATTCGATGGGTAGATCACATAACTAATGAGGAGGTCTTGAATAGAATTGGGGAGAAGAGGAGTTTGTGGCACAACCTGACAAGAAGAAGGGATCGGTTGGTAAGACATGTTCTGAGGCATCAAGAGATCACAAATTTAGCACTGGAGGGCAGCGTGGAGGGTAAAAATCGTAGAGCGAGACCAAGAGATGAATACACTAAGCAGATTCAGAAGGATGTAGGTTGCAATAAGTACTGGGAGATAAAGAAGCTTGTACAGGAAAGAGTACCATGGAGAGCTTGTAATGGATCTGGGAGATGTTATTTTTTTTACCGTATTTGTCGATACTGAATTGAAAATGTTTTCTTATATTTTTGTCAGAATTTATTATAATTTGTCTTATTATATGTTAATTTACTTCTGTTTTTGAGAGTAAAAGCATATTGATTACTATTAGAAAATGTATCGAAGAATAGCAAAGAAACTGATTGTGTAAAATATCTTTGACGTTGGAGTAGTCTTTGACTATAGTCAGTCCGAGTCGGAAGCTAACTCTTGGTGTGTGTTGACGGAAGAACAATGTGAAGGTCGCAGTCATAAATAATTTTGAATTATGTTAACTATTATTTTTGTATTAACTAAAAAGAAGAAACTACATTGGAAGGAACTGTATTTGAAACACCAAAATGAGAGAAACACGCTGAACCACGTCATTTTCTGCAGCCAACAACGATGCATTGTGGAATCATACTTAGACAACTGAATCCAAGACTTATATTTGCTTGCAAACGTCTAATGGAAAAGGTACTGTCACGAAATATGGCAAATTTAAGTTTATAAAAAAAAAAAATAGTGACCATATTTTCAACTTGTGGAATAGCCGGGAAGGCATATTTCAAGCTGCATCAAACCAGTCTCAAGACTGAAGACAACAACAACAACAACAACAACAACAACTGTATTCCTCTAAGATTGACCTTTCAGAAATTTATTTTAAATTTCCTTTGAATGAGGCTTCTAATGCCATTCTAGTATTAAATACGGCTTATGGCCTCTGTCAGTGCAGCACCTTACATTTTGGCATTGCTAACGCATCAGCATTCTATCTGAAATTTCAAGAACAAACTATTACCAACTACCCACAATGTGTCAATTCTAAGAACTCAGGGGGAGCATATTATATCAAATCTCCGGCAAGTATTTTCATACCTTTAACTGGTTACAGTGTAACCTGTCAAAACATAAATATATATAATATATCCTTATCTGGTAAGGTTGTGGCAAGCATTTCTCAAGTTCCAGCACAAAACAACATAAAAGATCTGTAGGTTTTTCTGGGCAATGTTATGTATTATTTATTGCTTATTTAGCCTGCCCGGAGTAGGGCGTTAAGGCCCCTCTTACATCTGACCAGGAACAGTAACAAAAAATATTACATAACAATCACTATGATAATAATTTGCATTATTAATAAAAATATTTACTGTCAACAACCACAGCAACACATTGGTAACACTAATTATGATGATAAAATAAGGTAGGAATTAAGAAAGATATTTATTAAGTAACAAACTCAACAATAATCTGCCACTGTATTTACTTATATACTCTGCAAACGACTGTGAGGAGCATGGCAGAAGGTATGTCCCACTATACCAGTTATTAAGGTTTCTTCCTGTTCCAGTCACATATGGAGAGTAGGAAGAATTAGTGATTGATAGCTTCTGAGTGTGCAGTAATTATTCTAATCTTATCATCACAATCTCTATGTGAGTGATACGTAGGTGGTTGTACTCTATTCCTAGAGTAATTATTTAAAGCCAGCTCTTGAAACTTTATTAACAGACTTTCTTGGAATAGTTTATGTCTATATTTGAGAGCATCCCTGTCCAGTTCCTTCAGTGTCTCTGTGACACTCTCCCATGGATTAAACGAACTTGTGACCATTTGTGCTGCCCCTCTCTGTATACATTCAATATCCCCTACCAGTCTTATATGGTACAGGTCCCACACATTTGAGCAATATTCTTGGACCAATCACATGAGTGATTCATAAGCAATCTCCTTTTTAGATTGACTGCACTTCCCCAGCATTCTAACAATAAACCAAAGTCTACCACGACTTAACCTGATAATTCCATTTCATATCACTACAAAGTGTTGCATGCAGGAATGAGTTGGTCAATTCCACCATTGACTCACTGATATTATAATCACAGGATACTACATTTTTTCATTTTGTGAAATGCAAAATTTTACATTTCTGAACATTTAAAGCAAGCTGCCAATCTTTGCACCACTTTGAAATCTTATCAAGATCCGACTGAATATTTATGCAGTGTTTTTCAGGTAGTACTTCAGTATAGATAACTGCATCGTCTGCAAACAGCCTGATTTTACTGTTAATATTGTCTACAAGATGATCAATATACAACACAATCAGAAAGGGTCTCAACACACTTCCCAGGAGCACACCCAAAGTTACTTTCTACATACAATGATGACTCTCCATCCAAGATAATAAGGTGCATCCTCCTACCAAAAAGTCCTCAATCCAGTCACAAATTTCACTTGATGCCCCATGTAATCATACTTTTGACAATAAGCACAGGTTAGGTACTGTTTCAAATGCTTTTCAAAAATCATGAAATACAGATTCTACTTGATTACCTTGATCCAAAGTTTTCATGTCATTTGTGAAAACTGTGAGCTGGGTTTCACATGATCAATGTTTTCGAAATGTGTGCTGTTTGAGCTCAGAATATGTTCTAAGATTCTACAATGAATTAATGTTGGGGATATTGGACGGTAGTTTTGTGGATCACTTCTACTATCCTTCTTGTAGACGGGTGTGCCCTGTGGCTTTTTCCAAGAACTGGGCATTGTTTTTATTCGAGGGATCCACAACAGATTACAGTGACAAGAGGGGGCTAACTTAACCACAAATTCAGTATAGAATCTGATAGGGATTCCATTGGGCGATGGAGCTTTGTTCAATTTTAATAATTTCAGCTGTTGATCAACACCACAGACACTTATACTTATTTCATTCATCTTTTCTGAGGTATGAAGATTAAATTGGGGCAATTCTCCTGGGCTTTCCTGTGTAACAGAACATTTGAATACAAAGTTAAGCATTTCAGCTTTTTCTTTGCTACTGTCAGTTTCAGTTCCTGTTTCATTTGCTAGGGACTGGAAAGTAACTTTGGTGCCACTAACAGCTTTTACATATGACCAGAATTTCTTTGGATTTTATGACACGTCATTTGACAATATTCTGCTACGGTAGTCATTGAAGGCATCATTCATTGCTCTCTTAACAGCCTAACATATTTCATTCAGCGTCTCTCTATCTATAGCCCTATTCTTTGATTTACACCTGTTATGCAGTAATCTCTGTTCTTTTAGTTTCTTTACCGTGACTGAATATCACGGAGGTTCCCTATCATTATGAACTATTCTACAGGGTACACATCTAACCATGCATGGTCAACTATTCTTTTAAACTTGAGCCGGAGTTCCTCTACATTCTCCTGCCCTGTGCTGAAAGTTTCAAGTTCCTCATTGAGATATGACACTACTGATTTTTTGATCCACTTTGATGATGCTGATGATGATGATGATGATGATGATGATGAGTCCCATACTCCTTTACAGAGCATAAGGGAGCAATGCGGGAGACCCGTGCCGCCTTACTAGGCTAGGTCCTTGTGGAGGTGGTTTGCCATTGCCTTCCTCCGACCATAATGGGGATGAATGATGATGATGATGAAGACAACACAACAACACACAGTCATCTCGAGGCAGGAAAAATCCCTCACCCCGCTGGGAATCGAATCTGGGACCCTGTGCTCGGGAAGCGAGAACGCTACCGTGAGACCACGAGCTGCGGACTGATCCACTTTACTGAACATATATATCTTTCTCCTTATTTTAGTTGTCCTTTGTACTTTGGTAATCATTGTTGCCACAAGCGAGTCATTGTCACTGATACCAGTTTTAATGTGGGCATCCTCAAAGAGGTCAGGTTTATTTGTTGCCATTAGATCCATTATATTTCTGTCATGACTGGGCTTCTTAACTATCCATTCTAGGTAGTTTTCAGAGAAGACATTTAGTAAAGTTTCACAAGAGTCTTAGCATGCCCACCACTAACAAAACTGTAATTTTCCCAATTAATCGCTGGATGATTAAAGTTTTCGCTGATGATTACATTATGATTGGGGAACTTACATCCAAGTGAACTGACTGCACTGAGGTTTTCTCTAAAGTTTTTGGTTGCATCAGGAGATGAGTCTGGTGGGCAACAGAAGGATCCAATTATCATATTATGCCCGATTCTAAGTCCTGGCCAAACAATCTCACATGCAGCTACAATTTCTACCTTGGTGGATTTGAGTTTTTTGTCTACTGCGACAAATACACCATCTCTGTTTACCATTTGCCTATCCTTTTGATATACACTTAAATTTTCCCCAAAAATCTCACTGCTATCAGTTTCAGGTTTCAACCAGCTTTCTGTACCTAGTATGATGTGGGCTTCACTGTTTTCATGAGCACTTCAAAGTTTGGCACTTTGCTGTGAATGCTTCAGCAGTTTACCATGAGTAATTTAATACTCTCACCTTTCGAAGGCATTTCTTTTGATCTTACAGTGATACTTCTGGGTTTCTTACAACTACCGTTATCTGGGTTGGATGGAGAGCTTCCTAATCTAAAAAAACACTTGTGTGCATCCCACACACAGCCAGCTACCTGAGTAACAGCCTCTGATGTGTAGTGCACACCTGACCCATTTAGGGGACCCTACAGTTCTCAACCCTATGGCGCAAGTCCTGGAAGTCAAAGCCTAGCTTGTCACAGAACCTTTGAAGTCTTTGGTTCAGTCCTTCCACTCAACTCAGAATCAAAGGGCCATGATCAGTTCTGGTGACAATGTTGCAAATTGTGAGCTTAACTGAAACTCCAAGCACAAGGCTGGTCTTCTCAACCTTCTCTGCTTCTCTGCCAGTCGCTGGAATGACCCAAGCATACCTCAGAGTCCAGATGATAGGCATCATTTGTTCCAATGTGTGCCCTGTGGATGGTTGCACCCTGTTCCCTCAATGGCTGCTGGAATGCCCTTTTCAAGATGCAGAATAAGGCCCCCAGGCCTACACACTGAGTGAACCTGTTCTTTCCTGTCCCTCGCTGCCATTTTCCTAAGGGGTAACATCATTTGCTGTATGTTTGAACTGCCAATGATTAATACACTCCTACCATTTCATATTTGCCTCCTCCTGACAGCACCCCTAACTTGTTGTTTAAGGGGATCAGTACAACACCCTGAGTCCTCTCTGTTTCCTGTCCATCCTGCATAGGTTGCCTAGATCTAGCATTGACATGCTACTTGCAGCCAAGTGGACAAGCAATGACAGATCCTGTACTTTCTGTAGCGCAGACAGGATCCACAGGAGAGGATAGTACTTGAGGTTGCTCTGGTGCAGGTATCACAAGTACCCGACTCGCAGAAGCTCTTCCAACACACTGGATTCACAGCAGTTGCCAATCATTTGACAGTACTCTGGGTGATTCCCAGTTGCTTATGAATGTCAACCAACGGACCTCGTGTTCGAGAACAGCATTCACAGTGGAGCTGCAGTTTGGCTGGTGCAATGTATTACAATGGAGTGAACAAGTAACTTTAAATTAAGCCCACTGATTATCTTTTTTTTGCATTGTCGATAAAAAGCAAAAATCTGCAATAATTTTAATAATAATAAAAGTAATACTAACAATAATAATAAAATAATGGAGGCATTAAGAATGATACTGATTAGTCCAGCACTTTTGAAGACTTGTTTGGTATTAGAAGTGGAACTGATAGGGAAAAGTGGAGGGATAGGGAGGGTCGAAGAGAGTGAGCTGCAAGAAGAGGTAGCAATTGTGATAGAGGATGGGCCATTACCTGTCTTTGAAGTTTGAAACAGTTTCAATTTCTCTAATTTTTAGACAAATATTGTTCTGAAGTCAGGTTCCTGATACAGAAACTGATTTATGAAACATGCAGTGTTGTATAGTGGTACAGAGAGGATTTCACTTTGTTGAGAATGAGTATTTCTGCTGTGCTGTTCAGCCAGCAGTGTAAGGTTGAAGCTAAACAGGAAGGAGTGCAATGATTGAGAAGATGATACAGCAAACACACAAAATGATAATCTCTATGCTTTGCAGCACATAGCTATGATAATTGTTACTAGGTAGGAGTGATGCGGTCAGAACAGTGTACATCACAAATGTATTGCACACATGCATGATCTTGAACAAACTACAAATACTGTTTTTAATGACATCTTAAATTGGTTCTCCTCAAATGGTCTCTAACTCAATGCAGATAAAACTCATTAAATGAGGTTCCATACATCACAAAGTAATCTCGATGAAATTAACATAAAATGTAGAGATCAACCAATACAGAAAGTTGAAGATACAAAATTCCTGGGTGCTTACATAGACAGTATGTGTAATTGGTCAGTTCACATTCTTCATCTATGTAAAAAACTTAGCTCGGCAACATTTGCGCTACGGGTAATTTCTTCAGTGGCTGAAGTTGACACCATTAAGGTTGCCTACTTTGGCTACTTCCACTCATTGATGTCATATGCTATCATATTCTGGGGGAACCAATCACTTGCAAAAAAAGTTTTCACCATTAAAAAAAAAAAAAAAAAAAAAAATCGGAATAATGTGTGGGGTCCATCAAAGACACTCTCGCAAGCACTTGTTTCGGAAGATAGGTATCCTAACAACAACTGCCTCACAGTATATTTTTTCCTTGCTGACCTTTGTGTGCAAAAATTATTCTGTCTACCAAGACAACAGTAAATTCCATGGCTATAACTCCAGAAACAAAAACAATCTACATTTCGACATGAAACGTCTCACTCTGGTACAAAAAGGAGTTTACTACTCCAGCATTAAGCTGTTCAATGCTCTACCACTACATATCAAATGTGTTCATACAGAACTGCCAAAATTTAAACAAGTTCTCAAAGATTACCTGACAGAGAAATCTTTTTATAATGTGGATGAATATCTGAAAGAAAACGTATACCATCACTAAACTTATTGTGTCTAGAAGTAGTTCAATTAATTTTATTGTGCATTTGAGCATTAGCACACTTTTTGTAACAAAAATGGTTGTTATATTATCTAGCTGACATTGTATCTATTACTGTATTTATAGTATGTCTTACTTAAAATATGTACAATTTGGCATTGAATTGCCCTTGTATTTATTGTAAGTTTAAATTGAAACCTGTACAATTTGACACGTTCCATATCCTTGTGATTGACTCACTAACTGGATCTACAGAACAAGAAATAAATAAATAAATAAATAAAATCATCGCCAGTTCCAGCCCATGTGAGCTCTCATACAAAAGACCTTGGAGAATATTTTATATTTCTGCAGTGAATGAAGTGATGCTGACACCTACTTACAAACTGCAGTTGTGTGTTCAGTCCAGTCTAAGTGATGGTCCAGAAGTACCCCCATATTCTCTGCAGAAGACAGAAAGGTGATTACTGTGCTGTTTCGGATCCAGAATGGAAGGGATTCTCTGAATTGAGGAGTAATAAATATTTTGTGAGCAACTAGGATAGCGCGCTTTTCAGATGAGTTAAGTTTCAAATTTATATTCTGTGCCCATTCTGAAAAAGCAAGTAAGTCAGCACTTACAACCTGGATGGCTGTGCATAGATACATTGAGCTTGCATGTAATTATAACTGAAGGTCATCAGCATATAAACTATAAATGATATTTTCTGGGAGATAATAGTCACATCATTAACATATAATAGAAATGTAATGGACCCTATACTGATCCTTATGGGGCACCTAACACAATGTTCTTCCATTGTGGTCTCTTTGTTCCAATCATTACACACTGTTGGCGGGATGAAAGGTATAAGTAGAATCATTGTACAGTGATTGTAGAAAAGTTTTGACTTTTGGGTTTAGCCAAGTTGAATATTAAAGCTGAAATTGTTGAAAGCTTTGCTGAAATCCAAAATGCACATAATAGTCACCTCTTGTTTGCCCACAGCTTGTTTGGTTTGCTAGTCACTTTTACAAGAGCAGTCTTTGTGGTGCTATTTTTCTGGAAATCAGATTGGTATTCATCCAGAAGCTTATCTGATGTTACGTAATTGGTAAGATGATTGTGACCTATGAATTCTAGAGCCTTAGATTACACTAACAGAATGCAAATGAACTTGTAGTCAGAAAGTTTTTGGGCAGGTTCCTTTTCGCACAGAAGTTTAATGAGACCCTTTTGCCAGACCATTAGGAAGATGCTGGGGGTCAGAGAATGGTTAAAAATGTCTGTTGTTATGACTAGTAATAGATCAATGAAGAAATTGATCATTTCTATTGTAATAATGTCATGTCCTGCAGCTGCTGAAGGAATTCGCGCGCAACTGACTTCCTGACTGTGTTAAGGCTTACCGACTGCAGAAAAAAAAAATTGTTTTTACTGATCAGAGATACTTCAAGGGAATCGATAGTTTGTGTCCTAGTGCACTGGAGACACTGGCAATTGCATTTTGTACCCAGACTTTCCACATTTTCCTGTGTGACAACAAATTTCATCTAGTCACATACCATATGCCATTGTTGTTCATAGTTAGCCCTAAATCAAAGTTGTCTGAACAGACATCTCTGAGGTTACAACACCAGGCTCTTTTTTTTTTTTTACGAAATTACTAATGTCCCATTTGTTATCGTACATTAGTTTTGCACGCAAATGTGATGTGCTTTCAAGGTTCCCACAGGTCTGAATGAATAATTTGATAAACAAGAGACTGTTTCATTACATTTTGTCACAGCAGCCACATAAACTTTATTTCTTCTAATATTTTGGTGGTACACCTTTTGGCCATCTTCCAAGTAAGCTGACGAACTGAAGCTACAGCACTCACTCCATCCTTTTTTTAAACAAGTGCACTTCATTACTACATAGGTGTCCAAAGATAAAAATAGGGCCAGAGATAGTGATTGGTGGCAAAGAATATGCATAAATTAAGTCTATGGCTAACCCATGCTGGGTTACTGATGTATGATTATGAGCTATGTGTAGCATCATCTTAGTGAATTTATAAAAGCAAGCACTCAATCTCATGATTTTACCATGCTGAAACCACTATTCTTGTAAATATAATTCTTTGTCAAATGAATTTCAGCTGCTTCCTTCAAAACTGAGTCCCAAAATGATGAAGTGTACATTAAAATTTCAAAGTTTCACACCACATAAATTGACTGGTGTCAATGCAGTGCTCTGCCACATTTGATTTATTGGATTGCATGAGCTAAGTGTATTTAGGGTGTTCCATGCATCTTTCATGAACTGTACAAGTCATCTGCCTGAGGTATGAAAGGCCGCACTCGAAGGGGATCTTGTAAACTCCTACCCTACAGACCAGCATGCCTTCTTTGATAAAATGTAAAAGTGCTACTATCTTTAACTTTGTGCTCACAAAACTTTTTTTTTATATCAGTTCGCACCACATATGGCAGGAAAGCCATGGATTCAAATTTTTTCTGTCTTCTTCTTCATTCCTTATGTCCACATAATGTTTTATTCATAGTGCCTTATTAACTATTGTAGAGAATATACTTTTGCTTCGGAAACTCCATTTAATTGTACAAGGTCATCCTAGAGACTGCTCACATATGCCATAATGCACTTCACCTATTTAAAAGGGCAAAATGAGTGCTGTAGGTTCAGTCTGTTGGCTCACTTGAAAATGGCTGAAAGGTATATGGCCAAAATATCAGAAGAAATAAAGTTCGTGCAGCTGCAGACCCAAAATTTAATGGATCAGCTATTGCCTCAGGAAAATGTGAAAATGCATAGCAAAACACAAGGCTAATCTGGAAAGTAAGGTTACAAGCAGTTTTTTGAGTACAAAAAATTAATTTATTCTAATAAAATGTACATGAATTGTAGTATAGGTCTTGCATTATTTTTCCACATAATCACCATTTACCTCAATACATTTTGTTATCTATGGGATGAGTTTATTGGTTCCTGTGTCACAGACATCTCCTGCCGTCTTTTTAAATCAGTTCTTCACTTCAATTTTCACCTTGTCGTGTTTTCCCATGAAGGTGTTCCTTCAATTTAGTGATCAGATGATAATTACTAGGTGAGAGATTGGGGCTGCGAGAGGGGTGGCTTAGAACATCCCACCAAACAAAGCCAACAACTCGTGTGTTGCACGAGCAGTATGTGGACACGTATTGTCATGAAGGAGACAAGACTCTGAATCCCATGACGTTTATTTTGTATGGCTCTGGGAAGTTTTTTCATGGTCTCACAACTTCTTGCAGCATTTATTGTTTCACCTATTTCCTAAAAATCAATGAGCAGAACCCCCTTTTCTGTCCCAAAACACTGACGCCGTGCTTTTCCTCACTGTTTGCTGAGTTTTGAATTTTTTGGTGGGAGGAGAATGAGTATGACACCACTGCATTGATTGTCATTTGTTCTCTGGAGTATGGTGATAAGCCTTAGTTTCATCTCCTTTCACTATAGAGCTGAGAAAAGCCTCATCTTCAGTCTCAAAATGGTCAAGAAATTTATGAGCAGCACAGACTCTTGTTAATTTTGTGTGCTTTGGTAAGCACCTTGGGCACCAACTGCGCACACAACTTGTGATAATTTAGTTGATCAGTTACGATTTAATGAACAATAGTTCGTAAAATGCATGCAGGTTGTCAATTGTCGAATGATGATCAGAGAGAATATGTTCTTCAATTTTCTGCACCACATAGTCAGTCACAACAGATGGCCTTCCACTTCTGCTTTCATAGTGAATTTTCGTCCTTCCAGAATTGAAATTCCATACCCATTTCATCACAAGCTGCTTGACATTACATCCCCTTCACAAACTGAAATAATCTTGCAATGAATTGCAGTGGCATTCATCCCCTTAACACTTAGGTAGCAAATTAAAGCACATACTTTGCACTTGGCATGAGCTGGAATGAGAATGCTCATTTCTAACAGTCACCACAACATTAATCAACAAGCTACTGATTGTTGGGAATGCTCATTCCTCCAGCTGGTCTCCCATTACATGGCAGTGGTACCAACTTCCCCATGGACATTCCATGCTAAAGCTACATGCCTTGTAACCTCAGTTTTCGGATAATCCTCATAATTAGAACAATTGGTAGAACAGTTCCCAAAGCTTCCAGAGACGTTGCAGCACCCATACAAAAGGATCCATTCTTGAGGCAGGTTTGCCAGTTTGAACAAACTGGCTGACTACATGCGCTTCCTTCAGCAGCCTTCTGTGAAACTTCATTGTCCCCCCCCCCCCCTACCCTGCCACCACCACATCCTTCATGTTGCCAGAGGTGTGTTATTGTTGAATCAAGATGACTGTCAGTATCGAGTGGCAATTCTGTCCACTTGTTTACTGCACTTCTTGCACCAGTAACTGGGGAACTTTTCAGAATGAAGAAATGTGTACTGGCCTCATGTGATGAGGATATTGTGCAAGTGGCTCAAAAATACAGGGCTTGTCAGCTGCAGCAGCCATCACTGTCACAGCTGTGAGATCGGGTGCATACGGATTTTGCAGGCCAATTCCATGGGCTGTGCAGCTGATTTTGATAGATGCATATTCTCATTTCCCATACATAATGAAAACTCAACAGGCCACAACAAAAAATATCACTAAGGCCCTCACAACTACTTTTTCTATTGAAGAAGCACAATGAACTCTGCAGTTTACTTGCAAGGGTTTTCAGAGGTTTCACATCCAGAATGGAATTAAGTATATTACCACACCTCCATTTTGACCCGTGTCTAATAGCATGGCAGAATGTTTAACACACAGATGGAAAAAATCTTAACATCCATTCCTATTGGTTCTACACTGATCCTCTTTTTAGATTAGGTTAGATGTACTTTTCATTCCAATAGCTCCATAGTGAGAAGATCATCCAGGATATAGAACATGTCAGAAAAACAAGAATACACAATAAAAAAGAAAAACAAATATGCTAATGTACGTTCCACATATCCCTAGTGAAATGGTCTTCATCTATGTGGAATAAACAGAAAAATCTTAAACATATTTTCATTTAAAAGGGAATACATAACTTGTCACAAAACATGTACATGTTCAATACACTAAGGGATGCAACATTACAGGCTATTTTCCTATGTTCAAAATATGGTTCAGAATGTTGTTATTCTGAATGATTATATCTTTCAAATAGCATTTTTGGTAAATATTCTTAAGAAACATCAGTTATATTTATGTAATTAAAGCTTAAAAAGTCATCAAATGTCAAGAATTGGCCATGTGACAGAAAATGCTCTCTTACTGGTTGAAGTTCTGGTGCTGTCACAGGTTAGGAGTATGATGAAGTTATACATGTGTTATAGGAGGGTTACCCAAAGTTACTTGTGCATTTCCATATTTTTTCTGCAAACAGTTTAGTTATTTGGTTATGGTAAATGCATTTACAATTTTTAGGTAATAATAGAAAGGAATTTTGTGAAGACTGATAGTCGAAACATTCCAAAGTTGTGTTTAAGGATTCTTTGTTCCTCAAAAACAACCCAGTTTTTATGTTCTAGAAATAGGAAACTTGAAAACTGCATTGCATGGTGACTGGGACAGACGTACTGTCACACAGCGATAATTCATATTATTGTCTTAAAACTGAGGGAATCTGGAACTGGATTATTTGCTCAGACCATGGTGGAAAGATTTTACAGTGCAACTTGTGACAGCTGAACAATAAAACACAGTGGGAACTTTTTCATTCAGAAGCTAATCCTGTGTGTTAATTACTGTGGTTTTTGCCAGAACTACTACTGGTTTCCAGTACAGTAAATTTTATATGAAATTTAGGTATCTTGTCCACATTTCACTCTCAACATTGTGGCAACTAAAATCGACCATACGGAAAGTATACTCTATGGACTTTTACCTCTGCAAACTCTTCAAAATTTCGTGCAATGGTTTACTATATTTAATGCTGCGTAATAACTGCCTTGAACATCGAAACAAAATTAAGTCTTTTACGGGGGGAAGGTATCAGTCAAGAAGATGTGTAAAAATCTAATTCTTGGGCCAAATAGTTTTTGTGGAATCGAATGATAAGAGTGACAAAGCAGTCGGAACACAATGAGTCTGCACAGGCGAGCAGTGCAGTGACAAAATCGCGCACAGCACGGAATTCAGGGAGCACGTCTTTGTAGCAGCGAAAGGGTTAATGCGGCCGTGGTGGCTTTACTTCATGAACTGCGCGCTCCCCCCTACACGTAAGCTTGTGAACTATGCTATACTATGGCGCTGCTTCTATTGGCGTGTGCGTCGTGTGCAACTGGCAACGCAGCAATTTCCCGCATCTGGGCGGGCATGCGCGAGCTGCCAAGATAAAAGAATTGAACTTTAGTGGAGCAACACATTCCCAGGATCAACAGAAGCAGTAGTAGTGTCCTATTCCAAGTCAACATCCCAAGTGGTGGGCCCCTGGCATTCCCAGTTCTCTGGCCATTGTTCATAACCTCTACAGATCTTGGCCTGGACAATATACAGGAGGGTTTGGTCTCCAATCTGCACTAGGTCTGATGTCGGACCCACAGACCAATCAAGACTCAGCAGTAAGCCAAAAACCAGACCCACCACCACCTCTTGCATCTGGTGCCTCATCCGGTAGCAGCTGCTCCACCAGCAGCAGCATCAGGAGCGACAGCCCAGCCTTCACAGCAGGTCACACTTATCCCTTCAATCCCATCATCAGTCACAGCAGTTCTGGCCCTAAGGGCCAATTCGAAGGGGAAGGCTCTCTTGCCATTCTGCCAAAAGTAGTGGTACCTCAACTGATTTAAATACATCTGTTGAAGTCACCAGGCACAACACGGTGCATTACATGCACTGGTGCCAGGTCAATAAGGGTACACTATAGTGGCAGACTGACATTTGGCTTGCACACAGACATGTCTAGTTCCACAATGCAGTGCTGTCTTCATTCTCCATTCAACTCCATATGTGGCTTCCACGACCAAACTGACAGAGTGCGCGTGCACCAGTAGAGCAATTCATATTTGAGTGCTTCCCAGCTGGACAAACTTACTTCTCCAGCACTAAGATTTAAATTATTCAGAGTGATGTAATGGCCAAAAGGAGTACACCTAGCAAAGTTTTGTTGCTGCTGAGTTCAAGGAGAGGCATGATCTGTTACATTCTGTGATTTATTTGTACTTAATTTGAGCTCAATAAAACCTGTGTTGTTGTTGAAGCAGAACTACAACGATGTATTCAGATAAAAACAGTGGTACCACATTTAATGTTCACTCTTTGTGGAAGAAAGTAAAGCACGAGTCTCCGACAAACCTAGTAAGAGGTTCCTTGTTTTATATTGAATCTTGCACTTGTATGGCAGTGATCCAGAATGTTTCCAAATAATGAAGTTTGATTTCAAAAACTGAATTAATGCACATGTCCTGATTTCATTGTATATAATGATAGTTTCCTATTGATAATGGAAGATAGTTTCAAAGAGGTAACATTACTGTTATCACAGCTTCATTCTGTAAATTTTCTTCATAAGTCAATCAACAGTGTTGTGCTGTTTTGGTTTGTGATGAAGCGTCACTGATATCCACTCAACTCTCTCTCTCTCTCTCTCTCTCTCTCTCTCTCTCTCTCTCTCTCCCCCTTTTTTTTTTTTTTTGGGGGGGGGGGGGATGCAAGGGATGCTCATCTGTCTTATGATAGGTTTGATGCTGCTTGCCACGATTTTCTCTCCATTGCCAACTTCTTCATCTCACAGTGGAATCTACACCCCAGAACCTCAAATCTTTATACTATGTATGCTCTGAGTTCCCCTACATTTCTGTCCTCGGCAACTGCCTCTACTACCAAATTAATTTTTCTTCTATGTTTTAAAACATGACCCATGAGTATCATCCTATCCCTTCTTCTAGTTAGTATTCTCCACAAATCCTTTCCCTACCAGTTCTGTACAGAACTTCATTTCTTATCTCATCAGGCGACTTAAAATTAAGCATGCACCACATCACAAGTATTTCAATTCTCCTTTTCTGGATTCCATACAGGGCATGATTCACTTCCGTATGGTACAGTACTCCAGAACAACATTCTGAAAAATTTCTTTCTTGAGTTAAGACCTATGATTGATATCGGTAGACAACTTTTAATGAGGAATGCTTCCTTTGTCTATGATAGTCAGCTTCTTATATCCTCTTTTTTTGTTTTTTGCTTTCAAGGTAGCAGAATTTCTTCACTTTGTGTACAGCTTGGCCCAAATTTTGATGCTGAGTTTTTCACTAATCCCTTCTCCACTGCTTCTTAATACTTATGTCTTTCTTTGGCTTACCCTCTATCCATATTCTGTGTTCAGTAGACTGTTCATCTCATTCAATAGGTCCTTAACACACTAACTTGCCGTGATTTTCATCCTGAATAACTGATTTTAGTAGTACAAATCTGATAATGGCATACACTTTCATCTTACATGTTCCAGTCTGAATGTCAATTTTCTTTACAAACCAGACTTGTGTGTATATTTTTTGGTTTGTTATCACAATTAGTTTAAAAAGTCATGGACAAAGAAAAGCAGGAAATCTCGAGAGGAAGTAACTTACAATAAATCTATAGGCACAATTACATTAGTATGCAATTAGTATTATGTAGATGGATTACAGAAATGAACTTGAGAAAAATGCTATGCTGTCTATGACCACTACATTAATTAGAACAAACTACTAATTAAATTCTGGAATAGTATGATTCCTCTGTTGCAGTTAGTACAATGTGAAAATGAAATGAAAATTATTAATATTCTTTACAGCTTTATTCTGTGGCATAAAATACGAAGCTACATATGTATCAGCTCTGACCTGTCGTTGTCAAGTCTCCTGCGTCGACACATGTTTAGTGCGGTTTGTCGGACCAGGGAACCCAATACTCGTCTGCTCACTACCATACCATCCACAAGAGGTGTAGCTAAGGAGGTTCGGCCTACAGGCCCTTGTAAGTGCACTCGGAGTAATCCGCTTGCTAGTGATTGCAGGAAGATTATGAATGTCTCCCTTTCCTGAGGCCGCGATGATTCCAGGCCAGTATATGTTGTTGAAAGTAGTTCACCTGTAAGGACAACTTTGTGTTAGTGAATAAATAACTGATTTTTATGTGCCAAAAACAGTAAAAGATGCATTTACACAATGATTTTACTAAGACAAGCAGTGGAGAATCTATGATACAACAACAATCAACTCAACTAAAATGAGTACTTCACTTTTGCTCAGGAGAGGCACAAAACACGGCATCCTGAAAATTATTTCAAAATTCAAAATAAAAAAGAACATTCATATTAACTAACAAAACCTGTAACCCTTAACTAGTGAGGTATGATCTCTCATACCGCATGAGATTTTTGCACTCACTCTCCAGGGTCAATTTTGGCAGAATGCTTTTACAATCCCCCTATCCTCCTTAAATCAACGGACCTACAATATTTTATTGTCAGTCATATTATCAACTTCTTTTTTTGTTGTTAACACATGTTACTGACAAATGTTGGGGTTTCATAGACTGTGTCTCGTGAACTAGAAACATGTTTTCTTCAGTGAAGTACAAAGCATGTTCACACGAAAGCATCAGTTCTTATGATCTTAAGTTCGATGAAATTGTTGGTGGCTGGAGGAAGATGTACATAATATCGATCAAGAAATACACAAAATGACAATGATTTTGCAATAGCCAGTGATCACAGTTCTGCTAGCATACAAGAGGATCTTTTAGAGGAAGAACTTCAGGTCAATGGTGATGGGAATCTTTCTATCTCTCCAATAAAATACTTAAAGTGTCAGTTAAAATCAAATATGTTCTGAGTGGTGGAAAAGAACAATGTAGATGAGAGCACAGAATGTCAATTTTGCAGACTTTCTTTTTGTACCTATCAAGTGCAATATTATGTGAAAGTTTGAACCTTTGAATTTAATTTTGTGTGAAACTTTCCTGTTATAATGTCAAGTTGAACACATATATTTCAAAACGACACAACACTTATCACTGAGCAAGTTGACAAAGCAAGACATGTGAACAAGGTAACATTCGAATGAACACTGAGCCCAAGTCTAGCGGCTGCTGCCTGGCTGGCCGCTTAGGTGGCGTGGCTGCTGCATGGCTGGCAGACAGCGCCGCATGTAGAGGACGCACGTAATTGCGCGGTGGCACTTTGAATGATCGGCTAGTCACAACACTTTTCCTCCCTTTGAAATTTTTGCACTGGTCTTGATGGAGGTGGCCTGGAGACTGCTAATGTCCATAGGCATTGTTTGACTGGCCGTCAAGTCTCGAGGAGGAGGCTTCCCGTACGGACAGAAGTGTCTGCGATGATAACGGGTCGAGATGACAGGAGACGTAGGGGTCGAATCTGCTGGGGCCCCGTGCACCAATCTGCCCATTGCAGCAAGTCCAGTTGATATAACAGGAGACATGGGCGATGTGTCAGCGTCCGTAGGAGAAGGAGGCGAGTAGATTGGCTCCGACAGATGATGGTCATCCGGTTCCTGCATGGGCACGTCTCCTGGTAGCGTCCGTTCTTGTACTGGCACCGAGATGACGGTGAGAGGGCTGCATTGTGAGTAATGAGAGATGCCAAGATTCCGAGTGTCAGATAGAGCCGAAAGTGCTGTAGCGGCATTCAGAACAGGCGTTGCCGGCACACGAGGCCGAAGCTGGTCCGAATGACGCACTGCAACTCCCGTGTCCGTCTGGATTCCATACAAGCATCGGCCACGGTGTCGTAAGATGCAGCCTGGACTCCATTTCGGCTGCCTGCCATATCCCCATACCTAGATGAGGTCGTCGGCGGTGAACCGGCCAAGCGAAGGCACCCGCGGCCGTGAGGTGGAAGGCCGCAGAAGATGAAGTAGCGTGCGGGCCTGTCAGCCATGTAAGAACTCAGCCAGGCTGTGGTCGCCCATGTGGGTGAAACGGTAAGAAGCCAGAAACTGGAGAAGCACATCATCAGCAGCAGAAGAAGTCAGGAGTTTCCTCATCTGAGCCTTAAATGTGTGGACCAGTCGTTCAGCCTCACCGTTTGATTGTGGATGGAACGGAGGGGGCCGTGACATGCATAACGCCGTGACGAGCACAAAAATCCGCAAATTCGGAAGAGGCAAATTGCGGACCATTATCAGTAACAAGAATAGAGGGAAGGCCTTCCAAAGAAAAAATGCGGGCAAGAGCTCTCGTGGTTGCCACGGTGGTAGGCGACGTGCAACGAACAATGAAAGGAAAGTTAGAGTAGGCGTCAATTACGAGGAGCCAATAAGTACCTAAAAATAGTCCCGCGATGTCAGCATGAATGCGCTCCCAGGGCGTCTCAGGCGAAGGCCACGGTGACAAAGATGACTTCGGGGTGGTGGCCTGTGACACACAAGGGCCGCAGGCAGCGACCATGTGTGCTATTTCAGAGTCGATGCCGGGCCAGTACACATGACAGCGCGCCAGAGATTTTGTGCGAGACACAGCCTAGTGCCCTTGGTGAAGGAGGCACAAGACTGAAGCACGCAAAGACGCAGGTACCACAACACGCGGCGAAGGATCGTTGGTGGAAAGGAGGATAACACCATCCCTAGCCGTGAGGCGGTAGCGCAAAACGTAGTAGTTCCGCAACGGGTCAGAAGTCTTAGTGGACGGACGATCTGGCCAACCCTTCTGAATACAGGATCAGAATCCGTAGCAGCCGCCAGCCAGTCCCCAATGATGGGGAATCCATCCACAACCCACGGCTCGGCATCATCCAGGTGGAAACACAAAAGTTCGTCCCTATCGAATGCCAGATCAGGACCCATGGGAAGGCGAGACAGTGCATCAGCATTCGCATGTCGAGCCGTCGGCTGGAAATGAATCTCTTAATTGAAACGAGACAAGTAAAGAGCCCAACGCTGGGGGCGGTGTGCAGCCTTGTCGGGAAGTGACATTGATGGATGAAACAAGGAAACAAGTGGTTTGTGATCCGTAACAATATGAAATTTGGATCCATAGAGAAAAACACCAAACTTATGAAGAGTATAAATAATGGCCAAAGCTTCTTCTTCAATTTGAGAATACTTTTGTTGGGCATCCATGAGCATTTTGGAGGCATAACCAATGGGTTGTTCAGAGCCATCTGAAAAATGGTGCGCAAGGACTGCACCGACCCCGTATTGAGAGGCATCCGTGGCAAGAACAAGATGTTGGCCAGGTCGATAAGTAGCCAGGCACGGGGCCTGTTTCAGCATAGTCTTCAATTTCTGGAAAGACGCATCGCATGATGCGGACCAGTGAAAAGGCATGTTTTTATGCAACAGGTGATGCAACGGCTGAGCCACCGAAGCAGCAGACGGTAAAAACTTGTGATAGTATGCTATTTTCCCCAGGAAGGCCTGCAGTTCCTTAACAGATGTAGGGCGAGGAAGGGCATCGATCGCAGTGACAGTTTGCTGAAGTGGACGAATACCATCCCAAGAGAGTTGAAACCCCAAGTACGTGATAGATGCCTGAAAAAATTGTGATTTCTGAAGATTACACTTAAGACCGGCAGTCTGTAAGACATGAAAAAGTGTGCGGAGATTTTGAAGATGTACGTCTGTGGTGGAGCCAGTGACAACAATGTCGTCCACATAATATATACACCCAAGGACAGGGAGCAAAAATTGTTCCAAGAATCGCTGAAAGAGAGCAGGGGCGCTGGCAACCCCGAATGGCAATCGTTGGTATTGATAGAGGCCAAAAGGCGTGTTAAGGACCAGAAACTGCCGGGAAGCAGCATCGAGAGGAAGCTGATGATAAGCTTCTGACAGGTCAATTTTAGAAAAATACTGGCCTGCAGCTAGTTTAGTGAACAATTCTTCAGGTTGGGGCATAGGGTAAGTGTTGATGAGGCATTGCGCATTTACAGTGGCTTTAAAATCGCCACAGAGACGAATTTGGGCTCAGGAGAGGACCACTCACTGGAAGTGACAGGAAGCAAGACCCCTGAAGTAGTGAGATGATCCAGCTCCCGTTTGACCTGATCACAAAGGGCCACAGGAATGGGCCGAGCCTGAAAAAACTTAGGCCGAGCAGTGGGTTTGAGCGTGATATGAGCTTCAAAGTCATTTGCACGGCCTAACCCAGGAGAAAAAAGGGACGAAAATGTCGTCGAGAGACAGGTGACTGGAGTGGAGAACCCAACTGAAGATACGTCTGAGAATTAATTATAGAGGCAGCTGAACTGGTATCCACCTGCATGCGAACATCCCGACCAAGGATTTGGACAGTGAGGAATAACTTCCCTGAAAGGGAAGAAGAGCAATTTACAGACAACACAGAAGCAGAATCAGCATCACGGTCATGAACATCATGTATGCGGTCGGATTTGCAAACGGCAGACACATGACCCTTCTTTTTGCAATTGTGACACATGGCCCAACGTTGGGGACAGTC
Source organism: Schistocerca piceifrons (assembly GCF_021461385.2). Classification (NCBI taxonomy): domain Eukaryota; kingdom Metazoa; phylum Arthropoda; class Insecta; order Orthoptera; family Acrididae; genus Schistocerca; species Schistocerca piceifrons. The sequence continues at coordinate 9,917,774 of NC_060143.1, forward strand.
CTCCCGTAAATGTTTCGTAAAACACCGCGGACATGAAGGAAGTTGCCATGGGTTTTGCTGCAGTTTCTTAGAGAGTTGTTTACAGTTAGGCCGAGGCTGCGCGTGGGAGCGCACTGCGGCCACGTCGGCTGGTGGGGACGCACCATACGCGTCGCCAACAGCGCACAGAGGTTGTATTTCCCCGATGTCACCCCACACCTCTATTTGCGCCCCAGCGGCGCGGGAAATTTCAAATGACTGCGCGATGGATAGGACTTCATCTAGAGTCAGATTTACCAACTGAAGGGCATGTTGCCGAACTTCTTTGTCGGGCGCCGACCGGATAATAGCATCCCGTACCATGGAATCGGCATAGGATTCTTTGTGAACGTCAGTGACAAATTGACACTTTCGACTGAGGCCGTGAAGTTCAGCAGCCCAAGCGCGATAGGATTGATGCAGTTGTTTTTGACAACGATAAAAGGCAACACGAGAGGCTACCACATGCGTTTGCTTTTGAAAATAGACAGAAGTGAGCACATTTCAGCAAAGGAAAAGGACGCAGGATCTTTCAAAGGAGCCAATTGCGACAACAACTGATACATTTGAGGTGAAATCCATGAAACGAACAGAGACTTACATGTTTGTTCGTCCGCGACATGAAATGCCAAGAAGTGCTGTCAAAGACGTTTTTCGTAATCAGACCAGTCTTCCGCCGTCTCGTCGTAAGGAGGAAAAGGAGGTATAGACAATGAAGAGAAACGCCCCGCATTTGATGCCATGACAAAATCGCGAATCGCCAATGTTAGAAGCGTTTTCTGTTCAATGAGACCTTGCAATAGTTGCTCGACAGTAGCCATGGAAAGCTGTGGGTCAACGATGAAAAGGAAAAATCCACTACCTCGTCGCCAATTGTTATAACATCAAGTTGAACACATATATTTCAAAATGACACAACACATATAAGTCACTGAGCAAGTTGACAAAGCAAGACATGTGAACAAGGTAACGTTCGAATGAACACTGAGTCCAAGTCTAGCGGCTGCTGCCTGGCTGGCCGCTTAGGTGGCGTGGCTGCTGCATGGCTGGCAGACAGCGCCACATGTAGAGGACGCACGTAATTGCGCGGTGGCACTTTGAATGATCGGCTAGTCACAACATTTCCATATTTACGTGTGCTATTTAAAAAAAACCGCACAAATGTACATGAGTATGTACAATAAAAATTAAAATACTGCAGGCTTTACTTAGTGCAATAACATCAACAGTAAGTATTTAAACAACATTTAAATAATTATAAAAGTAAATGTAATACAATTTAAACTGTTCAAATGATTTATGCCTTAAATCTCGATTTAAACATAATTGTCCCAGAGACCACACATCTTAGTATTTACTGATCATTTTTAAAATTATTCTTGCAAAAAAATTATTCATACATGAAAGGGGATGTCTTAAACTGTTCTCCCACATAGTTGTCACCATTGTTCAGACATTTGTCACACAGAGAAAGCAACATTCCTACGCCTTCTTCATAGAAAGACGCTGCCAGTGAAGATAGTCACTCCTGAATACCATTTTTTACGTCATCATCACTGTCAAAGTGCCTTACTCCAAAATCACAATTCAAGTTTACAAACATGTGGTACCCAAAAAGTGCAAGATTGGGGCATAGTGTTGCTTCATGACAACAAATGTCCGCATTCTGCTGGTATCACTCACAACCTTATTCAACAATTCAATTGGGAGCAGTCCAATCACCTGATGTATAGCCCTGGTGTCGCACCTTCTGACTGCATGATTTTAGAGGAAGGCATTTTGACAGTGATAATAAGGCAGAATCCGATGTTAAGCTGTGGCTGTCTTCACTGGTGACATCTTTATATGAAGAGCACATAGAAAAGTTGATTTTCCATTATGACAAATGTCTGAATAATGGTGGTAAGTTAGAAAAATAGTTTTAGATATGTTCTTTCTTGAATAAATAAATTATTTCAAAGACATGTTTATGACTTTTTCTCCAAAACTGTACTTACTTTCTAGACATGCCTCGTATATGCCAAATTACTGTTTTTGAGTTGAACAATTGATAAACATAAATTTCTAGGTATTTTGATAAGTGCACATGATACACGGAAAGAGTACATCAGCCACAAATGAAAAAAAGGTTAGCTGTTATGAAACTCATAACAACAATGATTTCTATCCTAAAGCAAATTTACTGTGAGTGAATCGACTCACATCTGAAATATAAAATCAAAATAATGAATGGAGTGAATGTAGTCCACATGGATAGGCTAGTCTGGCTCCAGAACGAAGTGGATAGAATCACTGCTAACATTAATTAAAAGTCAATCCTGCATTGGGTCCTTTATTAAGTGTAATTTAATATGTAATCAGTGTATGTTCTTCAATCATGAAATGGAAAATGGAGTACACGAAACAGAGATGATTATCTCACACTACTAAGTAATAAAAGAGCAATGGATCACAACCCAACTGCTGCTTGAAGACATTTCTTTAAAATGTTGCCAAAAGGTATAAAGTAACTCTATAGGAATCTTTTTATGGACAAGTAAAAACAATTAGTATTTAAGGGATATAGTATACACATGCTTAGAGATTTCTGATGGTCATTATTTATACAACTATATTTTGTACACATCTAGTAGCAATTTATTAATAACAGTAGTAAATATTTACTTCAAGACATCTAAAATGTCATATTTAATGTGCTATTTTTCATACATATCCCATTATATTCACCATACGATTTAATTTATTAACATTAATGCAGAAAAATGTTGGATGTCAAAGAGTGCAAATGTATTGTGGGCAAAGCATTATCATTTATTATGACTATCATTTATTATGACTATCATTTATTATGACTATTATCCTTGTTATTGTATGTTACCTACTCAATGGAAAGTTTAGATGATCTTCAAAGCTTTCAATCCACACTACTAGCACTTTTGTGTTAGAATGTGTAGGCAAATTTCGAGTGGCACCTGTCCTCCTCCGACTTCCTTCTCCTGGAGAAGGCTGTTTGTCTAGATCAAGTGAGAGAGTCCGTGGTTTATCAAGCGATCGCTGACTTCGAGGATTGCTTTCTGAGATGCTACGCTCATACCAACCTGTTGAAAACAGATAAAAGTGTACTTTATATAATATTATCATTTCTTAAAAGATAATGGCATCATGACAAAGTTTTAGTTATGAAAGCATCATGTAATGTTTGGAGAAGAATAGGTTTTTTGTTGGGACGTTCAGCGGTGTTGTACAACTATGCACATGTATTCATATATTGGTATAAGTGCAATGAAAAATACAAACAAAAGAATAAATGTAATAAAATCAATCCCCATATTTTTTGCATAAATGACACATCTGGAAACCTGAAAACTGTTAAAGTTTCTGATGACAGGTTAGGCAGAATTAGCACAGTCATTCCTAAATAAGTAATCATTGAAAAATCAACAATGGGTAGTAAAAGACTTTGTTGATATAGGCCACTTATTGGAGGGGGGAGAGTGCCAACAAGGATACCATTAAAATTATTAGGATGACTAGGCTTTTCAAGACAAAGCATTGAAAGGCAAAAAATTGACAGATATTTTGATACAGTGATTGACAATCATACTTTGAGAGAAGTTAGCACTAATGCCAAGCATTAGTACAGAGGAAACCTATCTATCACTGAAATGGATTGAGGACATTACTGGATGAATTCTTCAGCTGTATTTAAAAGTCTTGCTTTAGTTGCTATCAGCCTTGGCACCACCATCAGACATATCTATCAAAATCTTCTTCATCTATAGAAAGTCTTATTATGGACCCTGGCTGGTTGAAACCAGTAACTGCATTTTGAAATGTTCTTGTGAATGTTGTTGCAAGAAAACAGAAGGAGACTGAGATTCATTGGGAGAATATTGAGGCAATGTAAATCATTCACAATATAAGTGGCTTACAAATGTCTTATACCACCGATTCTTTACTTTGTTTGTCTGTCTGGGACCCTTATCAGGTACAATTAACAGAAGAAAGAGCGAAGATCTAATGCAGAGAAGTGAATGTTGTCATAGCCTCATTAAGTAACAACAACAATGTTATTTAAATGCTATTAAGTACTAGTGGCAGACATTACGAGAGGTGTGTTGTGCTTCACAGAGAAGTTTACCGATAGTATACATTCCACAATTAGCCACATACACCTCAAGAAATGACCAGGAAAAAACAGCCAAAGAAATTATAGTTTGTGCCTAGGCTTGACAATAATTGTTATATCCACGTGCCATTCATTCATAAATTGTAGAGGAAAGAGGGGGAAATAACAGTGTTACCAGAAGCACCTCTCTATCTGACACAGCAAGGTGACTTGTGGAGTATATATGTAAATGCAGATGAGGGAGTTCATGGGATTTCTGAACCAGATCTCTCAAGAAACACCTACTCAACACCTTGACCTCACACCATCTAGGTCATCTTTCCTGTGTAAGATAAAGTCTCGTAACAAAGTACAAACTTTAAAAACATGCCTGTTGTCTAAGTATGTCCATGGTCTTCTGTATATTTAAAGTTTTAGTCCCCCTGCATGAGGCCCAAATCCATCCATGTACCATACCAATATGTGAGCTTTCATGTGTTGGACTGATTCTACGGCAAGTTGATCATTCAGCAAGTGCTATGTTTTGTAATCTACCAGACTAGTATAGTACTTTTTACACCCAACCAGTGAAGTACTCAATGCCAGATCATGAAAATGGAAATGTTTCACAACTACAGTTTACATTTTGTCATTCATCATTTAATGTTGTACGAGTCCACAAATGACAAAAAATTTAGAACTATGATTATTTAAATGTTACAGCAAAGCTAATGTCATGAAATTAAAATTTAAAATGACATTATTTTAATTTTGTTCAGTAGTACTATTTCACAATGTAGTAAAGAACCATCCAAACCAAAATGTACAACTCCTGCAGAAGTTCTTGTGAAAATAATAGCAGCAGAAATAATGTTGTAATTAATTAAAATACTTATGTCATTTGGAACCAATTGTTAAAAACCATATTTCTCAAAATTTGGATAGAAAACTAACTTTCTCCAAAACTTTTTTTTATGTAAAACGTATCTTTATTTTTGGTAAAGCTTAATCTGTTCCTGGACTTTCATAGAACTGCGACTTTTAATTATAAATTTAATTTAAATGAAGATTTTGATGACACTGTATAATATTGCAATTGTAATTTGTATACAGAGTTGCAGCTGTCTCGTCCTCCTCCTCCCCCGCCCCCCTTCCCCAGTTACATTGTTAAGATTATTATTGTTGGTGTTAGTTTGGTTCCAGATCATATTTGTCAGTCCTGGTTCGCAGGAGAGCTTCTGTAAAGTTTGGAAGGTAGGAGACGAGATACTGGCAGAAGTAAAGCTGTGAGGACCGGGCGTGAGTCGTGCTTCGGTAGCTCAGACGGTAGAGCACTTGACCGCGAAAGGCAAAGGTCCCGAGTTCGAGTCTCGGTCGGGCGCACAGTTTTAATCTGCCAGGAAGTTTCATATCAGTGCACACTCCGCTGCAGAGTGAAAATCTCATTCTGGACGTTAGTTATTATTTAATGCTATTGGAATGAATAAATACATCAACTGGAAATAACTGTCTGGTTATTATTTCACATTAAAAACCCAGGCAATATTTTCATTACCCCCCACAGCTAAGTATTCATACAAAATCTATTCCATTCTGCATTACCATCTGATGGCATTATCTGTCAATTATGTTAAAAAAAAATCACCTAAATTTATGAACTTAATATGTACAAATTTAAAATAATGAATATGATTATGTAGACTTATAATCAGATGGTGACATTGGAGTTTCCATACCAAAATCACCATTTTATGGTGTAATTGTCAATATTTTATGCAAACAAAACCTGCTTCTATGTACTTTGATATCACCAGGGTATTACAAACGGTGACAAATGTGGTTATTTCTTTCTAATAAGTTATTCATTGATTTTTAATGATCGTTACATCTTTTATTCCTTTGTTTTACCATGAACTCAACACACTTTTACACTGTGTTTACATTAGCTTGTTGTAATTCACAATGCACTTGCATGAGTTGAGTGTATTATATAGATCAATTTTAGTACGGTAAATGGCTGTACCTCTTAGCTTCAGAAAAGACTGTGGCGTGCACGCCGTAATCATTTTAACAGGGAGAGTATATTAACAAATCCTTTAACTGACTTCAAGATGCCAAAGATCACTCTGTATGAAGGGGGTGATCCTCCTTGAGGCATTCTTCTTTTACATTAACAATTGAATAGTCCAGGGAAAAAACTGATAAGTCCAAACTTTGAAAATTTCTGTTTTTTTCATAATTTATTAGACCAGCCAGTGTAGCTTTAGCTGGTTTTACAGAACTGGTCAAAAATCTGATGAGTCAAGAGAGATTCTGATATCTTGTAAGAATGTGCAGGCGAAAAACATTATAAGTCCGTGCAAACAAGTCCAGAGAATGCAACGATAAAATTTTATGACTTAATGATTCTCAGCCCACACAGGTCTGTTTTCACTAATGTTATCATTGTTTTATCATTGTTGCCACAGTCACTGTTCTGTATAAGTTGACCATTGTTGTTAGTTTTGTGGAGTTTGTGAAGGAAGTTAGATCTAGCATTGTATTCTGTCAGTGTAAAATGAATAAAGAAGACACTGACTATCTACTTGCGACGAAAACTATAGAATGTCATCAAAGAAGCTGACAGAGAAAGGGAAGAAGTATGGTCACGTTAGAGATGCCTCCAAATGTTTGAGATTGCCATCACATGAAACAGGAGAACCATGTAAGTGCAAAAACAATTGTTTTGATATTATCAGTGATGAAAATAAAAGGAATATTATTAATAACATGAACCACTTTCAAAATCAGGATGAAAGTGGTTTAATCACGGTGGTCCCTGTACAGTGCAGGCATCCTAGAAGAGAAGAGCAGGAAGCAAAGTTTCGTGATGCATCATATAATTTCACTGTGTATGTTACCATTAATGGAAGTGTCCAAGAAGTACATGTGTGCAAGCAAGCATTTATATCGTTACATGGAATAAAGAAGGGCACGGTAGATCATTTACTGAAGAAACTTAAATCTGGAGATCAACCTCTATGAGACGGCCAAGGGAAACCCAGATCCCGCCCACAGGCTTTGAAAGATGAAACACGTGCAATAATAAGAGGGCACATTAAATCATTTAAAGGTCGCAACAGCCACTACAGTTTGACAAAGTCAGAAAAAATTTACCTACCAGAGTCTTCGAATATTAAAAAAATGTTCCATATGTTCAAGGAGAAGTTTCAGGATCAGAAAGTGTCGTATGAAACATACCGCACTATATTCAATTCCGATTTTAATATAAGTTTTGGATAGCCATGATCTGATACTTGTGGCTCCTGCAATGAGTATCTAGCCAAGAAGAAAAATTTGGAGAAGGAACTGACTTTAACATCATCTGTTGAAAATAAAGTAAGGCTTCATTCCGAACTTCGATCCAATGAAATAGCCCATGAATTGCATCTCAGAAAACAAAAAGTGTTCTATGACAGGAAAGAAAGGGCAAAGATGGAATGTCAAAAATAGCCATCAAAGGTTGCAATTACGATGGACTATAGCAAAAACTTTTCTTGTCCAAATATAAAGACAAATGAATTTTATTATAAATGACAGCTTCCTGTATTTATATTCAATGTCCATGTTTTGGAAACAGGGGACAGCTATTTTTACGTGTATCCAGAGAGCACAGGCCGAAAAGGAGCAGACGAAGTTCCATCGTACCTTCATCATTTTGCACACAATTTTCAAAATCCAGAAGTTAGACATCTGGAGATCTTTGTGAATCCTGTGGAGGGCAAAACAAGAATGCCACTGTGTTCGGATTCCTTCACCATCTGGTCCATACAGAAAAACGATTGGACTCTTAAAGATGACATTCCCCATAAGAGGTCATTTGTACCTCAAATGTGATAAAAATATTGGTATGAAAGACCAAACCCAGGAATGTCAAATTCCAAAGGACTTCCGTCATCAATGATGTTAAGGAGCAACCAGAGATAATCAAATGCTGGACAGAGTATCTGGATAATACAATATACAAGAAGAAACTCCCTTTCTGGTTCACGCCAATAAGAGAATTGGAAGTCACACGACACCATGCAGCACTGGTTTGGTATAGAGGAAGCTACAATGGAGCATATGAGCAAGCTTCATTACTTCTTTGTGGAAAGAAGGCAAGTTCAGCCTACCCTCTGCTAAATACAAAGGTATAGTAATTCTTTTACAGCAATATGATTTGAAAGTTTTTTTTTATTTATTGAAATAAGTATTTTTTCAGTATTAGGCATATAGCTATTTAAATTAAGGGATTCTGATTTTTTTGCAGGTGATCTTAAAATATCTGCTGAGAAATACAGAAATTTACAAGACCTGAAAAGATATTGCCGTAGTGAAGTGCAAGTGTGTTTTGATCGTCTTTTGCATTAATCCACCATCAAAAAAGCACAGGACCTTGTATAGAAGATTATTAAATGATTATATGAGATAATTTGTTGTAGCATGAATTTGAAATATTGTAGTTACCTGCAATATGTTATGGACTTGTCATATTTTTCCTCTGTACGACCTGCCTTTGTAATAAAAATGCATCATATTATTGTAAATCCTATTCAGATGTGTTTAATTTCAGCAGTAATCTTTCTCTGAAAGATATATTAAGAATATAACTTGAAAAACTAAAATTTTATGAGCCTTGAAACTTTAAATTTTGTCTCTTGAAAAATAAAGAATTGTGACTTATCAGGTTTTTCCTCTGGACTCCTCAATTGCAAGCACATTTTAATTTACAGGAAATATCTCACAAAATTAATTTTCCTGCTATTTAATAGGAAGAGAGAAAAATTGGGGTTTAACATAACATCAACAACAAGGTTATTAGAGGCAGATCATACATCCAGTTTGGAGAAGGATGAGGGACACACTGTCCTTTTCAATTGAATTGTACTGGAATTTCCCTAAAGTGATCAAAGAACCCATAAAAGACCTAAATCTGGATGGCTAAATGAAGAATTGAACTATCATCTTTCCGAACATGAGTCCCTTGGTCCTGTGTGAGCACCCTTAACTGACAGCCCCTTATTTTGGCTCCTTTCCACAAATTGAACTACATGTCCTGTCCTGCAGGTTTAGCATGGTGTTTCACAGTGTCTTACAATTGTACCATCTCTCTTGGTTTCAGTTTAAAAGAGTGTCATTCCATAGTGCTGTACTTCCTGGCTCATATAGTTGTGGGGCTATTTGTATTTTCTGACTTCATTGGGGCCAAAACTGCTGGGAATTTTGGTAGACAAAACACTTACAGCTATAATTAATATTACGAAAAGGATGGTCGCTACTCACCACACAGCAGAGATGCTGGGTCACAGATAGGTATTACAATTGTTGGCCAACAAAGACTCCATCAAAAACAGACAACCCCTCTCCACACACACACACACACACACACACACACACACACACACACACAAACTTATACACACATGACCACAGTCTCTGGCTGCTGAGGCCAGGCTGCGAGCAGCAGAGCACGATGGGAGAGACAACCAGGTGGTGGGGGTAAGGAGGAGGCTGGGGCAAGGAAAGGGAGGGATAGCAGGATAGGAGTAGATGAGCAGCAATACTGCTACATTCCGTCCTGGTCTTTCCATTGTTTGATTTTGCCTGATGACTTTTCTTTGAGTGTTGTTTTCCTTTGTTACTATTTTGTAATGCATTTTACTATACTGAATGTCTGCCCTTTTTTCTCTTCCTTCCTGTGTTTCTCAAGTTGCCCTACAAACTGCACTGCATGCTCTACTTATAAGCCACAGTGTATCAACCGCCTCGGTCTCGTGCAACAGACAGCTACAATACCGTGCTGATTTTTGTTGGTGCAGCGCCTCATTCCCACATTACTCCCGCCGATATCACTATCCTATATCTTCAAATTGATCATGCTTCCTGCATCACTCTCATGTATTTTCATGTGTTGTTTCCCATATCTTTCCTGTACCACACGAAATGGTATCTCATAGTACTGACCTCTCGCCATCCCCCACTGCTTCTCCTCTCTAATCCAGCTCACACCTACTAACTTCACCTAATCTAGTCACATCTGCTGTCTCTTTTCTTCACACTTACTCTCCCAAAGACCTGCAACCCACATTAAAATCTTTTTACTTATTTAATCTTTGATCTCAATTTCAGTTTGTTTTTGCCTTCATCTATCAGCCTACTCCCTCAGATTTCATCTTGTTTCCCTTTACATCATCCATTTCATCCTTTATGTGTTTTTTCCCACGTGCCTGAGTGGGGTGTATTCTATGCAATTCACCTATTTTTAAGCATTTTTATCGACCACTCAAAGATCTTTGCTCCTTCCATCTGTGTCAGTAAAGAAAAGTTTCCTTATCCCTAGCCAGAACCAAGTCACACATACTGTTCCTGCATTGTTGCTTGGCCTATGCAGTCCCCCCAAATGGCCTTACCATCAAATTAACCCTCTCCAGCTGCCTCCCTTCCTTCCACAATGACATTCATCTGTTCAGATTCCACCAATCCTTGCACCTCACAAACATAGTCCTGCAAAACCATATCAATCAGGCCCAAACCTCCTTGCAATACCTTCTCTCCATCCGCAAAATTCTACTGTTATGCAATCTCGGATACCTTGATCCCATATCACACTCTGAAACTCTTGCCCTCCAGGAAATGTGCAACATGCACGATGACAGCTCAAAAAACTCTCCATCCTGTTCACTTCCTACTCCCGTCTTGGACTACAACTATCCACTATCTTTACAACAAACTCCAAATCTCTCCCATGTCCCCTCACAGCTGACAAGCCCTGTCTCATAGACAGACATTTATCCCAACCTCAAAGCTCTCTCCCTAAGCAGATCAGAAATACAGTTATGAACCTTTCCTCCAAAAGCCTTAGCCACACAGGAGTATCATCTTTTCCAAAGGCCTCACCTTTTGCCCCACTCTCAAATTCAATCATGTATGTCAGAACCTCTCCCCAGTGTCCACCTGCCTCCTCACCCGTGCCCCTCCCGGAACTCCTACTTTCAACATGCTTCCTGTAGTCCATTAACCCAACCACCTAGGACACCCCATTGTGGCTGGTTACTGTGCCCCTACTGAGAATATCTAATCATGTAGACCAACCCCTTCGGCCTGTTACTTACAACCTACACCCCCACATAAAAGATACCACCCATTTCATCCACCTGACTCTCCAAAGTTCCTTTTTCTTTACCACTTGGTGCCCTGCTTGTCACTATTGATGCCACCTCCCTTTACACTAACATCCCTAAAGCCCATGGCCTTACTGCTGCTTTCCCAATGCCCAATGGATTCCAAACCAACAATCTCCTTCCTAGTCACCCTGACCAACTATATCCTCCTTTGAAGGCATTACCAACAAAGAAGTCCAGGGTACAGCTATAAGCATCCACATGGCACCATCTTATGCCAACCTATTCATGGACCACCAACAGGAATCCTTCCTAAACACCCAGAATCCCAAACCTCTTATGTGTTTCAGATTCATTGAGGACATCTTCGTGATCTGGATTAGGGATGAGGACACACTATTCACATTCTTCCACAACCTCAACACCTTCTCCCCCATTCGCTTCACCTGGTCCTATTCAACCCAAATAGCAACCTTCCTCCATGTTGACCTTCACCTCAAAGATGGCTACATCAGTACCTCTGCCCATATCAAACCCACCAACCACCAGCACACCCATTCCACACCAAGAAGTCCTTTCCATACAGCCTATCCACCTGTGGCCATCGTGCCTGTAGTGATGAGTGGTCCCTCTCGAGATATACCGAGGGTCTCATTGAGGCCTTCACAGACCATAACTACCCTGCCAACCTTGTACAAAAACAGATCTCCAGTCACTCTCCACCTTCCAAAGTTCCACTGTATGGCCACAGAAGAACATTCTCTTCGTGACTCAACACCACCCAGGACTGGAGCAACTGAATCAAATTCTCCACCAGGGTTTCGACTACCTATTGCCGTGCCCTGAAATGAGGGATCCTTCCCACCCCTCTCACAGTGGTATTCTGCCATGCACTGAACCTACACAATATCCTTGTCCATCCCTATACAACCCCTGCACTCACCCCTTTGCCTCATGCTTCATATCCCTGTAACAGACCTATGTGCAAGACCTGTCCCATACATCCTCCCACCACCACCTACTCATTCCAGTCACAAGCATCACCTATGCCATCAAAGGCAGGGCTATCTCTGAACCCAGTCATGTGATGTAAAAGCTAAGCTGCAACCACTGTTCTGGATTCTATGTGGGCATGACAACCAACAAGCCGACTGTCCACATAAATGGCCACCGACACACTGTGGACAAGAAACAGCTGGATCAACCCATTGCAGAGCATGCTGCCCAACATGATATGCTTCATTTCATTGAATGCTTCACAGCCTGTGCCATCTGTATCCTTCCCACCAACACTAGCTTTTTTAATTGCACAGGTGGGAACTCTCTCTGCAATATACCCTACGCTCCCATAATGCTCCTGCCCTCAACCTTTCTTGGTCATTGTCATTACCTATTTAGCCTCTTCCCTGTTCCCATTCCAGCACTAGACAGCCCTCTATTCCACCAATGCACCCTCAATCTATTTTTACCTTCCTCCTTTTCTGATACACCCTTCCCCTGCCCCACCCTCCAGCTAACCTGCCAACTTCCTAGCTGCCCTACCCTCTCTCCATCTTGTCCCCCTACCCTCTCTCCATCTTGTCCTTGCATGCTCCCACAAGCAGCACTTTACTATCCCCTACCCCTACCCTGCTATCCCTCCCCCTGCCCACCCCACCCTCCTCCTTAACCCCACCACCTGGCTGCCTCTCCTCTCACATGCTGCTGCTCGCAGTCTGGCCTCAGAAGCCAGAGACTGAGGTCATGTGTGTACGAGTTGCATTTGCACAAGTGTATGTGTGTATGTTGTCTATTTTTGTCGAAGGCTTTGGCTGGGAGCTGACTTGCTGACAGACTTTTCGTTGTGTCTATCTGCGACCCAGCATCTCTGCTATATGGTGTGTAGCAACTATCCTTTCATAACACTGTTACATTCCATCCTGGATTTTCCATTGTTTGATTGTACCTATAATAATTTCATAAGATGCCAGAAAATACATCCCATAAAAGAGAGTCCGACATTCCTAAGCAAAATACAACTAAGGTGCAGATATTGTAGTGGTTGCTCACCACTGAATGTTTAAGACCAAACGCCATCCATGTTCTCAACAGGTAGTGCACCATAGTATCTTGTTTCCTTCTTTTTTTATTTTTAAAGTTTTTAGAATTCAGACAGTTGAATTAAGATTCTCAACACACAATTTTCCACTAATGCATCAAATGTTGATCAGGGAAGCTTGCCCAGTTAGGAAACCCTGTGTCCCCCAAACTCTCACTCAGCATTGTTAGATGTCTTACCTTACGTACATAGCACCAGTTATGGGACCATGTAACTTAATCATTCCCAGTTTACTTTACATGCACTTATTTATCAATAAGTTAAGGAATAATTATTGTACAAGTGTTCACTGAATAGGTGGCGAACAAGAATGACAACATATAAATGTCCATTTAAAAAAATAGGGTAAAGATCAAGGATTGTTTCTAAGGTGGCTGGACAGTTATGGTCAAAAAGACAATAAAGACAATCTAAGAAAGATCAAGGATTGTTTCTAAGGTGGCTGAACAATTATGGTCAAAAAGACAATAAAGACAATCTACGAAACTGATGCCAGTGTTATCCATCTCTTCAATTTATTCAAATTCTACCCAGAAAAAGACAGAAACCCACAAAAATAATTCAGTACAGCATTTTGTCGCTCGAGTACAGTAATTAGGCACTGAAGCTTTCTTATACTCTTGGATAAGTGACTGACTCCCTTTTGTATCTATGTACAAAAGCATGTAACAAAAGAAAGAGTTTTATTTAATTGGATAAATAATTTATCAACAATTCATTGTTTTTGTTGTTATAAAAGAAAGAGTTTGGTACACCTATTTAAATACTAAACAAAAACAATAGCTAACTTACACCTTTATCACAGAATCACTGCTACAAAACATGGTGCTTGTGACAGTACATAAGACGTTACAACTATGCATGGTTGAGTGTAGCTTGAAGTGATATGTTAATATTTAAGTACTCATGAAAAATGACATCATTAAAGAAAAATTTAATAGCAATGTAGAGGGATGGTACTTGGTTATGGTAGTCTGTGTGTTTCAGAGGTTTTTGTGCATCAGAGAAGAGAGAGTGCATAAGCAGTAAGTAGAGTTATTAGTACACCAAGCAATGACAAACACATCATGATTTTGGGCTGCTAGAGATTCATGTCCAGAAAACCTTAAATAATTGTCTACGAACATCACCTTTCCGAGCAGGAAAAGAATTTTGTAAGTCCTCCATAATACAGAGTGCAATCTTCTACATAGGTATGATATAGAGGCCAAATTTCAGTTGCAGAATTAATATTGGTGATTGAACCAAAAGCTGATGAATGAATATTCGTTAAAAGACAGGAAATGTCTACTTATATGCGGAATATGGTCTTTTTTAGGCTTTAATTTTACTTTTATTCTAAACACTGTGCACATTGACAAGTTTGCTGTTAATTTACCAACCATGACCTGAAAGTGCAGGATCTCCTGAAAAGCTACCACTTGAGTCAAATGATGGGACACTACTTCCTGCATCACTGTGTCTTGTTGGCACAACAAATGCCACCTCAGAGCTGGCATCTGCCCAGTAAAGTACATTTGTCTGGCCATCATACAGGCAACCCCCATGCTTTGAATGATGGACCTCATCTGGAAATAAAAGATAAAATAAGATAACCTCGCATAACACCACACTGTCTCTTCAAAATAAAAACCAGAATTTAAAATTAAATCTCAGTGAAACAAGAACTATTATCTCAGACACATTTATAAATACTTTAGCAACATTATAATAAAATGCAAATATATATCACAGTACTGACATTGGAAAAATATTAGCGAAATTTATCCTGTTGCAAAACAAAAATATTGTTGGAGTTCAGTACTTTTATGTTGCATGGGATCTGCTGAGGCAGAGTGGCAAGGTCATGGAATAAATCACTACATATTAAGTTCCTCTTTACAATTGCCACAAATGGAAGGCATGCTTTGTTGGCACACTACAATCCTCACAATTTTGACCGGGATAAAATGACACTGCAGTGTTCATATTTGTCATGCCAGTGTAGAATGTGCTACCAGTGTAGAAGGTGCCACATATTGAGCTACATAAAAAATCATTGCAATTAAGTCATTTACTTACACATATGATGACTTCTGAAATTTCCTGTGTGTGAGACCGCACTTGTCAGGTATGTCTAACTTGTAATTCTAGATTTTAACATTCAACTGTTTGTGTCATTTCCAGTCTTTCATTGATTGTGTCAATACTTATATGTATCATGACATATTCTGATTATCTTTTTAATATCTGTGAATGCAGCAAAAAGCTCATCCTACATTGTCAATTGCAAGCTTAATTTGTGCTTTTTAGAGACGCCCAGCACAATACCCTCACTCGAAAGAAATTGTCTCCTAATTTCATCATATAATGATGTACAAAAAGGTATATTTTTGAGAATTTTCTGACACTTTCAGACATACTGTCGACAATTTTCCTAAGTAACGAGTGTTATACATACCTGCCTTGTAATAAATTGGTGTTAGTGATTTACAGTCACAGTAAACATATCTTGAGACATTGGTTTTCTCTTTCAACTCAAGTGTACATTGTCTTCATTTATAGTAAATTAATGTTATTGTCAAATTTGTTAGTAACCATAACCTACAGTTATATCCAGTAAATGTTTGCTGGGATTCATGTCAGGCGATCTGAGTGGCCAAATCCCTTGCTCAAACTATCTAGAATGTTCTTCAAACCAATCGCAAAAAATTGTGGCCCGGTAACTTGACACATTGTCATCCATAAAAATTCCATCATTGTCTGGGAATATGAAGTCTATGAATGGCTGCAAATGGTTTCCAATTATCCGAACATAACCATTCCAGTCAATGATAGGTTCAGTTGGATCATAGGATCAGAGGACCACAACTCACACCTTTAAGAAGCCACTACCAGCTTGCAGAGTGCCTTGTTTACAACTTGGTCCAATGGCTTTGTGGGGTCTGCACCAAACTTGAACCCTACCACCACCTCTTATCAACAGAAATTGGGACTCATCTGAACAGACCACAATTTGCAGTCATCTAGAGTCCAACTGATATGGTCACGAGCCCAGGAGAGGCACTGCAGGTGATTTCATAATGTTAGCAAAGGCATTCACACCGACTGTCTGCTGTCATACCCTAGTAACGTCAAATTTCAAAGTGCTATCCTAACGGATACATTTGTTGTATGTCCCACATTGATTTCCATGGTTATTTCATGCAGTGTTGTTGTTGTTGTTAGCACTGACAACTTGTGCATATGCTGCTGACCCTGGTCATTAAGTAAAGGCTGTTGGCCACTGCATTGTCTATGATGAAAGGTAATGCCTGAAATTTAGTGTTCTCTCCACACTCTTGACACTGTGGATTGCTGGACATTGAATTTCCTAACTACTCCCAAAAAGGAATGTCCCATGCATCTAGCTCCAGCTATCATTCCATGGTCAGAGCTTGTTAATTCTCACTGTGAGGCCATAATCACATCAGACAGCTTTTCACATGAATCACTTGAGTACAAATGACAGTTCCATCAATGCACTCCCCTTTTGTATCTTGTGTACATGGTTCTACCACCATCCGTATATGTGCATATCGCTGTTTCCTGTAACTTTTGTCACCTCCAGTGTATAATGAAAAACTTTGCGTTCTGCCTTACGGCAGGTTTTGTCATGGATGAAGCCTTGTCCACGAGGTCCAGAGTAGTGCAAAGACTGGCAACTTGCTTTAAATGTTTAGAAATATAAAACTATGCACTTCACAATATGAAAAAAATGTAGTATCATACAGCTGTAATATCACTGATTCACAGTGTTGATTGGTAAGTACAAACAAATACGTAGGTGTCATAGTTTGTAGGCAGGAACGAAATGGAAAAATAACATGGTCTCAGTTGTAGGTGATGCAGGTAGCAGACTGTGGTTCATTGGTGGAATACTAAGGAAATGCAATCAATCTACAAAACAGACCACATACAAAACACTCGCCAACCCATCCTTGAATGCTGTAAAAGTGTGTGGAACCCACAGCAGTTATGATAGAGATGAAATATTGAATGGCAGCATGAATGGTCACAGGTGTGTTTGACCCATGGAAGAGACATATGAAGATACTGAAAGAGCTGAACTGGCTGATGCTCAAAGATCGACACAAATTTTCGAGTGAAAACCTACTCAGAAAGTTTCTGCAACCAACTTTAAGTGATAAATCTAGAACATAACATAACTCCCTGTGTATTGCTACCACACAGAGATTGCAAAGACAAGATTAGACGAATTACAGCATGCACAGAGAAATTAAGCAATTATTCTTCCCAGTGGATGTGAGTGGAACAGGAAATAGAGCTATAATGGGCAGATGTGGACTCTGACCACAATCTATTGGTTATGACCTGTAGATTGAAACTGAAGAAACTGCAAAAAGGTGGGAATTTAAGGAGATGGGACCTGGATAAACTAAAAGAACCAGAAGTTGTACAGAGATTCAGGGAGAGCATAAGGGAGCAATTGACAGGAATGGGGGAAATAAATACAGTAGAAGAAGAATGGGTATCTTTGAGGGATGAAATAGTGAAGGCAGCAGAGGATCAAATAGGTAAAAAGACAAGGGCTAGTAGAAATCCTTGGGTAACAGAAGAAATATTGAATTTAATTGATGAAAGAGGAAAATATAAAAATGCAGTAAGTGAAACAGGCAAAAAGGAATACAAACGTCTCAAAAATGAGATCGACAGGAAGTGCAAAATGGCTAAGCAGGGATGGCTAGAGGACAAATGTAAGGATGTAGAGGCCTATCTCACTAGGGGTAAGATAGATACCGCCTACAGGAAAATTAAAGAGACCTTTGGAGATAAGAGAACGACTTGTATGAATATCAAGAGCTCAGATGGAAACCCAGTTCTAAGCAAAGAAGGGAAAGCAGAAAGGTGGAAGGAGTATATAGAGGGTCTATACAAGGGCGATGTACTTGAGGACAATATTATGGAAATGGAAGAGGATGTAGATGAAGATGAAATGGGAGATATGATACTGCGTGAAGAGTTTGACAGAGCACTGAAAGACCTGAGTCGAAACAAGGCCCCGGAGTAGACAATATTCCATTGGAACTACTGACGGCCATGGGAGAGCCAGTCCTGACAAAACTCTACCATCTGGTGAGCAAGATGTATGAGACAGGCGAAATACCCTCAGACTTCAAGAAGAATATAATAATTCCAATCCCAAAGAAAGCAGGTGTTGACAGATGTGAAAATTACCGAACTATCAGCTTAATAAGTCACAGCTGCAAAATACTAACACGAATTCTTTACAGACGAATGGAAAAACTAGTAGAAGCCAATCTCGGGGAAGATCAGTTTGGATTCCGTAGAAACACTGGAACACGTGAGGCAATACTGACCTTACGACTTATCTTAGAAGAAAGATTAAGGAAAGGCAAACCTACGTTTCTAGCATTTGTAGACTTAGAGAAAGATTTTGACAATGTTGACTGGAATACTCTCTTTCAAATTCTAAAGGTGGCAGGGGTAAAATACAGGGAGCGAAAGGCTATTTACAATTTGTACAGAAACAAGATGGCAGTTATAAGAGTCTAGGGGCATGAAAGGGAAGCAGTGGTTGGGGAAGGGAGTAAGACAGGGTTGTAGCCTCTCCCCGATGTTGTTCAATCTGTATATTGAGCAAGCAGTAAAGGAAACAAAAGAAAAATTCGGAGTAGGTATTAAAATTCATGGAGAAGAAATAAAAACTTTGAGGTTCGCCGATGACATTGTAATTCTGTCAGAGACAGCAAAGGACTTGGAAGAGCAGTTGAATGGAATGGACAGTGTCTTGAAAGGAGGATATAAGATGAACATCAACAAAAGCAAAACAAGGATAATGGAATGTAGTCTAAGTCGGGTGATGCTGAGGGAATTAGATTAGGAAATGAGGCACTTAAAGTAGTAAAGGAGTTTTGCTATTTGGGGAGCAAAATAACTGATGATGGTCGAAGTAGAGAGGATATAAAATGTAGGCTGGCAATGGCAAGGAAAGCGTTTCTGAAGAAGAGAAATTTGTTAACATCCAGTATTGATTTAAGTGTCAGGAAGTCATTTCTGAAAGTATTCGTATGGAGTGTAGCCATGTATGGAAGTGAAACATGGACGATAAATAGTTTGGACAAGAAGAGAATAGAAGCTTTCGAAATGTGGTGCTACAGAAGAATGCTGAAGATTTGATGGGTAGATCACATAACTAATGAGGAAGTATTGAAAAGGATTGGGGAGAAGAGAAATTTGTGGCACAACTTGACCAGAAGAAGGGATCGGTTGGTAGGACATGTTCTGAGGCATCAAGGGATCACCAATTTAGTATTGGAGGGCAGCGTGGAGGGTAAAAATCGTAGAGGGAGACCAAGAGACGAATACACTAAGCAGATTCAGAAGGATGTAGGTTGCAGTAGGTACTGGGTGATGAAAAAGCTTGCACAGGATAGAGTAGCATGGAGAGCTGCATCAAACCAGTCTCAGGACTGAAGACCACAACAACAACAACAACAACAACAATGGGATGTACTCTCTCTGCCATGCAGTGGTTTGCAGAGTAAGGATGTAGATATACGAGTAGGAACATAGTTCACAAAGTAATGCCATAAACAACTAAAGCAAATGAAAAAAATAATATATTAACTGAACACACAAAGTGATCATGCAGTAAGTTGAAACTGAAGTCTTACAATAATTACAAATAACTCACTTGCACTTTCAGCTAAATCATAACAATACAGAAAAGCACAGTTTATATAGTATAAGTTGTTATTCTATTGTACGAGAATCGACACTCAATTAAAATTAAGTGACTTTCTTTGTAACACACACTTACCAGAAATATTATATAAAATAACTTCGCCTTCTGTGAAGAGAATGGATGGCTGAGGAATACTGGCTGGCAGCTGGGACGGAGACAGCAAGTGCACATATTAGGCATACTGGAGGGACAATTAGCAGATACATGGGGCAAGAATGCAACACTGACACTGGCTCTGATAAGTTTTGTTGCACACAATGACGATGATGTGAAGGAGCAGATTGGGATGGAGTGAAAGAACTACAGGAAAACGGGTACATGTGCAGGATGAGTGAAGTTAGGATACTGGGGGCAATACTGAGGGGCATAGGCCAGGGCCCAGTGAAGACTGAGGGCAGGATGATAACGGAGTATACATAGCAAGACCAATATCTAGCTTTGTAGGTCAATGAAGCTGGTGTTGGGGAAAAACATCTAGATGACACTGGCTGTGAAGCCGCCACCGAAATGGCTGGTCAATGTTGCTCTTGGCCACTCATTCAGGTGGATTGCTGGTTGATGGTCAGGCCAACATAAGAAGCCGTGCAGAAATTTCAGCGGACTGTTTTCACAGGTGTACCAGCCTCTGATGGGATAGGATAAGCACATGACAGTACTGGAATATGATGTTTTTGGTGACCCAACTAGACAGCTCTCAGACATGGGCCTTCCACAGGAATACGACCCTTGTGGCAAGGGGATGGAAGTGGATGCGGCATAAGGATAGACGAAGGTATTGCATAGATTGAGTGGGCAATGGAATACAGCTATGGGAGGGGTTGGAAAGATTGTGGGTAGGATGTTCCTCATTCACAGAAAATAGTTAACTTGTTCCAGTCCAGTGTAGAGGCCTGGGGTGAATGATCTCAACAGTGGCAAGGTGGAGTTGATGCAGTGGGTCGTTGTCAAGATGATGACCATTGGTTGCTCAAACAATCATCATTTTTAGTCGCATATTTTATTGAGCAACAAACTACAACACTCATAGTGATGCACAACTGTGGTGACGGCCCCACTGGGCATGTGCTGGAGACAGTGAGTGTGAAGGTGTTGGTGCAAGCAGGTGGCAGCCTACTGGGACGCCAGCGGCTGAGTAGGAATACAGATGTGAGGAGTCGGTGGCAGCTTTTTTACCATCTGTGCATGGCTCTGCAGCTCAAGGCTGGAAAGCAAGGAAACTCAACATGATTCTAACAGAGGAAGACAGCACTCAGCAGTGGAATTTGCCCTTGCAAGTGTAGGCATACGAGGTGCGGCTAGAAAAAAACCGGACTGATGCTGGAAAAAACATTTATTTACAATTATTTACAATTTCATGTTATCTCCTTCAATGTACTCTCCTCCTCGGTCTCTACACCACTCCATACGAATTTTCCACTGTTCATAGCAATGCTGCAGATCATTTTCGGTAAGTCCATACATTACTTCCGTCGCTTTTTGGTTGGTTGGTTTTGGGGGAAGGAGACCAGACAGCGAGGTCATCGGTCTCATCGGATTAGGGAAGGACGGGGAAGGAAATCGGCCGTGCCCTTTGAAAGGAACCATCCCGGCATTTGCCTGGAGCGATTTAGGGAAATCACGGAAAACCTAAATCTGGATGGCCGGACGCGGGATTGAACCGTCGTCCTTCCGAATGCGAGTCCAGTGTCTAACCACTGCGCCACCTCGCTCGGTGCCGTCGCTTTTTCTTTTACTGCTTCAACAGTCTCAAATCTAGTTCCTTTCAAAGCTGACTTGACTTTAGGGAAAAGAAAAAAGTCACAGGGGGCCAAATCAGGTGAGTAGGGTGGATCATCTAAGATGGGAATGTTGTGTTTTGCCAAAAACGTCTTCACTGACAAGGCACTGTGAGCTGGGGCATTGTCTTGGTGAAGGATCCATGACTTTTTTCTCCACAAATCGTTCCGTTTTCTCCGTACTCGCTCACGTAGGGTAGCCAGGACGCTAATGTAGTAATGCTGATTCACTGTTTGTCCCTCTGGTACCCAATCAATGTGCACAATCCCTTTGATGTCAAAAAAACAATCATCATTGTCTTGAATTTCGATTTTGACATTCGTGCTTTTTTTTTTTTTTTTTTTTTTTCTCGTGGAGAACCAGGAGTTTTCCAATGCATCGATTGGCGTTTAGTTTCGGGATCGTAAGTAAAAAACCACGATTCATCGCAAGTAATAACATTTTGTAAGAAGGTGGGATCACTTTCAATGTTTTCCAGGATGTCAGAACAAATCATTCTTCGGCGTTCCTTCTGTTCAATTGTGAGACACTTTGGAACCATTTTTGAACACACTTTGTTCATGTTGAAACTTTCATGAAGAATCTGCCTAACACTTTCCTTGTCAACTCCTGTTAACTCAGACACTGCTCTGATTGTTAAACGGCGATCTTGTCGAACAAGTTTACCGATTTTTTCAATGTTTGCATCAGTTTTTGCTGACAATGGTCTGCCAGTGCGAGTGTCATCACTGGTGTCTTCGCGGCCATCTTTAAATCGTTTAAACCACTCAAACACTTGTGTTCACGATAAACAATCATCACCGTACACTTGTTGTAACATTACAAATGTTTCACTTGCAGATTTTCCTAGTTTGAAACAAAATTTGATGTTAACACGCTGTTCTTTCTGTACACTCAACATTTTCCGACGCACAGACAAAACGTCAACTACTTAAAACAGACGCCACGGGCAGACTGAGTGCAGGAGGCAGATGAAACTCGAGCAGTAGGCGGAGCGAGAGTCACGTGACAGGCCACGCGACTTTCAGCCTTATTGGATTCCTTTTATTGTTTCAGCAGTACTAGTCCGGTTTTTTTCTAGCCACACCTCGTACAGTGTCAGTAACCCCAGATGGTTAGTCTCATGGTGGATGCTCACAGAACAATGTCACCCCAATGACAGACATAGACCTTCTCTTGTAGTTGGTGCTGCCAAACTGCGATCCCTTTGGCCGGAAAGGATGGACATTTATACTGGTGCTTTCAATCACTTAGGCTATAACAGGTCCACAGCTCGGATGTGTAGTAACCGGTCTCTCGATGCCGCAGTTGTCCCACTGTTCTGCTGTGTTGTCTTTATTGCGGTACTTGCTGCTGATGTGGCACATATGTGGAACTTGGGCAGTGGTGTTGCTGCATCTGATGCAACGCTGTGTTGGTCGACACTGCACTTGCTTGCTCACTTGGCCTTTTGCAAAAGCCAAGACAGTATAGCTATTTTTCTCAGTAGCAACAAAAAATAGTGGTAGCACTACACACCTCACCTCTCTAGTAGATCCAGTTCCTCAGTCTTAGCTTTGAGGAATTCCGTAAAGACCGAACATATGAGGGATATATGGAAAGCAAGATTACAAGAATTTTTACACAAACACAAATGTATATATTTCAATTAAACATACAGAAATAGTAGCATAGGTATTACATGCAGTTTGTAAACCATGGGATGAGCTTTTAGAACAAGCATCATAGGCATCTCCCACTCACTTCTCCAGTTTGGTTTTCATCTCCTCATCATTCAAAAAGTGTTTTCTACCCACACGTTTCTTCGATTTAGGAAGGAAATAATATCATTAGGCACAATATCAAGAGTGTGGGAAGGGTGGTTTAAAAGATTCCAATGAAATCAGATCAACAACTTCTGCGTTGCTTGAGAGGAGTGCGGATTCACTTTAGCATGAAGGAGGCAGATTCCCTCCTTCAGCATTCCATGGCTCTGCAGAGTTTGTTGAGAGTCTCACAGTGTGATACAGAGTTGACTGTTTTGCCTCTCAGTAAGAATTTGATAAGAAGAATCCCTTTTCTGTCCCAGAAAACGATTACCATGGCTTTCTGAGCTAATTCCTGAGTTTTGAATTTTTCTACTGAAGGGATATTAGTGTGGTGCTACCACACTGGTTGTTGCTTGTTCTCTGGGGTAGGGTGGTAAACCCAGGTTTCAGCCCCATCAGTATGAAGTCAAGAAAAGTCTCTCAGTCACTTGCACAACAGTCAAGAAACTCATGCGCAGCCTCAGCTCTATTTGATTTTGTGTTCAGCAGTAAGTATCTTCGGAACCTATTGTGCACACATCTAGTAATATTCTAGTTGGCCACTCACAATTTCATGAACAACAGTTTAAGAAACTTCAGGACACAGTTCGTGCAGGTTATTAATGGCACATGATGATCAGAATGAATATGTTCTTCAAGTTTTGCACGAGTCACCATGGATGCGTGCCCGCTCTCTCTTCATTGTAACTTCCCAATCTACCAAAAATGAAATTCCATACTCATTTTGTCACATGTTGCCATGATATAACCTCCTCCTCATATATTTACATGATTTTGCAATCAATTGCTACAGCACTCATGCCCTTGGCATTCAGGCAGTGTTTCACAGAGTGAACTTTGCACTTGGCTGAAGGTGGAATGAGAGCGCTCATCTTTAACCATGACTAGAGAGATTATTAAAAACTCAACCTTAGTTTCTAGACATCCCTTGTACACTCTGAAACTGATAGTTATGTACAGTACATTTTCCATAAGACTAGCAAGTTTAAATCACAATGATCATTGACTGTGTGCTTAACCTAATATATCAGCCCACTGGCTTTTTTCAGTTTCTCAAAACCAGTAACTTCTTGATGTCCACTTACAAAGTAACAGAGTAATGTTACCAGTTTCTTCACTTTTGTTTATCATCCCGTAACAACTACTTAACAATAAGTTGAGTCATTCAAGATAGTCCCTGTGCCTATCAAAACAGCTTGTATACTTAAACACATTGTTTATTATTCACATAAAAAATCATAAACAACATTGAGGAATTCTTTCCCCTAATGGCAATATTTTTAGCATAACTTCTTTTCACAGCAATTGGTCTTACTTACCTGTATCTTATGCTCGACATGTAGTCCAGTCCACTGATGAACAAAATAACAATATTCCCCACAATATGCAATTGTTAAGACTGACTGCTACTAATCTACATCACTACTGGAAAATCTCAATGTGTCCTAAATCATTTAAATCCCTTATTAATCATCATACCAAAGTTGTTTAAAAACACTATTTCATTATTCTCCTACATCCCCATTGCTGCCCTACAGCACAACATCCAATCTCTCAGAACACCCAAACTATTTGCAACATCATCCATTAAGCATCCTTATCACTGAAAAATATATTCCTACCACTGCTTACAACAAATTTTCACATGAAATAATAAAACCTCTAATGCCATTCCTAACAAATGCAGAACAAACTAAAGATAAAAACTTAACAAATCATCTTTCATAATAAACGGCCTCGCTCCACAGATCTCTCATGCCTGGCAACTATTTTTGCATATTCAATAGTTTCCTCACACTGTTCTGGCACATCATCTGGAACCCTGTCTCTGCAACAACAGCTCCCCTTCCATTTCCTACAGATCACACCCCTAAAATTATGCTTTCACATAAACCACATAAGGTACTAACATACAATGTGTTGGTGGCTAATCCAAAATAGAATTCTCCTCATAACACAATGCTCTCTTGTATACTCACCCACCCGTAGCAACTTCTTGGTGCTTTGTGGCATTATATCATGCACATTGAGAAGCAGCAATTTTGTCCACAGTTTAACTGATTTGTCCATCATAAGAGATGAATTTTGCAATAATATTTCAGTGGCAACTACTTCCACCAACTGGAACACTGTCTCCATGAGATTCGCTGTACATCACCAAAAAGTCAGTTTTCTCATGTTGACTGAAAAGAACATCTAGACCTTGGATTGTGCAGTATGCCTCCCATACATTACACCCATCATGAAAACTGAACCATGGCTATGTTGTAAAGAATTTGCTGTCTGCACCAGCTATCTGCACTTTCTGCTGCTCCGTAAGGCTGTGACCTAGAGCCCGCAACTACCATAACCTTGCAAACCTCAGGCACACATTCCTAAAAATATTCAGCCTAGTCAGCCCAATCATAATCCTTACAAACATGTTTCGTCTCGTTTCCTCTTTTTTCCTCCTCCCCAGCCCGCGTTTTGAGGAGGCGCCACCATCACTGGTAGCAGCGAATCTGCATCCTTTGGAAATAAATGTGTGTTTACTACTTCATTATCCGCATCTGCAACATAGTCAACCTTATCAATAGCATCCTTTGTATCCATCATAGATCTACAACAAAATTATCATCTGCAGTTCCAAAACTACAACAAAATTATCATATGCAGTTCCACTCTGCATTCTGTAAAAATCATCATCACAGGCTCTTCTCAGTACATCCAGCCCATACTTAATGGCCTCTGAACAATACCTGTTATCACCCAATGCAGTAGATACTACTGTACCTAAATCACTCATGTTGCTATCTACATGCTTATTTACCTCAGTACAGCACACACATACATTGCCTAGCACTACAGATGATTCAGATTCCATGTTTTCACAAGATATCAGAGCTGATAATTCTACATTACAATGTTAGTACTCTGTACATCAATTAAATGCACACTATTAACTTCTCTTCCCTTAATCTCTGCTTCCATGCAAGTTTTGCCCTTCTTCCTTCTCTCAAGCCTCTCCAAAAGTCTGATATTCCTTACCGCCTGAGGCTTGTTTAAGGAATCACTACTTAAATTCTTTCTGCCCTTTCTCCATTCTTGAGTAACCCTTCTGCACAAACATCTGTTCTTTTTCTCAGCCGTTAACTGCTCAGTTAGCTGTCTCAGTTATTAAATTTTGCATTTTTCCACCAGAAAAGCCCACTATGGAATTGATAATGATATAATTAACCCTTTATCAACTACACAAACAACAACAAATGGTGAGAACAAAAAAGATCGACGACAAGGACACTTAAATGAAATATACCCTAACAGTGCAACTTAATTTGTCCACCTAATCAGCTACCCATGACTCTTAAGCGTATATTCCTTATTTAAAACAAAATATATTGCCCTCACCAAATAGCACAAACTAGCACACATTTTCTACAATTCTCAGACTCTGACTGTGTGGAAACTCTATTCAACAAATACAACAAAACAGCAATGATGAGAAAAATAAAATCACATTATGAGAAGGGCACATAAATGTAACACTAACATAACATTTCTTGACAAATCCGTTTCACCTCCTAAACTGCTACACAAGGTTAACACCTTACACACTTCTACACTATGAGTTACAGCCCTAGCTTATGTTATTGTGTTACTGGTCCCTGGCCTGCAATGTAGAAATTGAGTGGTGGCATTGCTGCTTCAGACATAACGGTGTCCTGGTCAACTCTGAACTTGTCTGCTCCCGTGGCCTTTTGGAACACCCATACCAACATCACTATTTTACTTGGTAGGGCCGAAAAATAGTGATAGCACTATACCAGGATGACTTTGGATGATAATGGTGTGGGAGGGTGGAGGTTATCCTTTCCAGATGGTTCTTTGGAGGGGGGGGGGGGGGGGGGTCTGTCCGTGAAGGCCTTAGAGAACCCTTCATCATACTGGGCAAGGGAATTATGTCACTGCACATGCACTATCCACAGATGGCACGGCTATGTGGTATAGAAGGGACGACAGCTATAAAAATCCACGTACTGTTGTGCTGTTGATGGCTAGTGAATTTGGTATGTACAGAGATAGGAATGGAGCCATCAGAGAGGTTAATGTCCAGTTCAAATGGTTCAAATTGCTATGAGCACTATGCGACTTAACTTCTGAGGTCATCAGTCGCCTAGAAGTTAGAACTAATTAAACCTAACTAACCTAAGGACATCACACACATCCATGCCTGAGGCAGAATTCGAACCTGCGGCCGTAGTGGTTGCTTGGTTCCAGACTGTAGCACCTAGAACCACACGGCCACTACGGCCGGCGTTAATGTCCAGTAAGATGATATATAATGCTGAGGGGAATCTGGTGAAGTGAATGGAAGAGGTACTGAGGTTGCAGAGGAGTGAGAATAGAATGTCTTGGTCAAGTCCAAATCATGAAGATATCATCAGTTAACCTGAACAAAATAAGTAATTTCAAGTTTTTGGTCACTATAAATGTTTCCTCTAGATGGCCCATAAACATTAGGGCATAGAATGCAGTGAACATAACCTCTGCACCATGCCCACCTCCATTCTGCCCCAGAACCCCAAACTTTACTCATATATCACCCACAAACTCTCTCCCACAGTCTTGCCCTCCTATGTTCTGTCACCTCCTCCCAAACCACTCCTTCATACCATCAACATCAAATGCTGCACGAAGTCACCAGTGTCAATGCACGTGTCTCATTCTTATCGTTTGCACCTGACACCTTTCTCCAAGCTGCCAGCCAGCCAATCCTTACTCCCACTTACTGCACACTGTATTCAGCTGGCACTGTGTGTGTGTGTGTGTGTGTGTGTGTGTGTGTGTGTGTGTGTGTGTGTGTGTGTAGAAGTGCAAAGTGAGCTGTGGCTCATCACAAGCATGCAAAAATATTGAACTATCTGCCTATCATTAATGGTTTTGTGTAGCCACAGCCCCTTGATGTATATCCATGTGTTGGCTGTGTTTGCCTTCCATAAAATGCCTGCAAGTATGTACATAACAAACTGCACATAAACATAAATGTATTACATAATGGGTTAATTTATTACATTGTACAGATGTCAATGACTAGTTCTCACGTTTTGTTGGCAGAGTTATCCTGCAACATGTTTGGCTTGTCTTATCCAACTCAAGTAATTTCTGTACCAGGGTTTCTTATAGCTGACTGGTATACTTGCTATTCTCTAACAATCCTGAAAGTTTGTATAATCTGCACAGAAATGCTATGTAAATATAAGTATTCATACTCTTGACACTGCCATGCAAACTCAGGAAGAATGGAACACACACACACACACACACACACACACACACACACACACACACATACACACATTTCTCTTCAAGCATTAATCATGAATTATTCCACCCAGCCATTGGAAGTAATGTGCAAAATGTTGAAAGAAGTGTTACTATGCCAAATTTATTGGACAGAACCTACACAAACTTTTCCTTTTTTTCTTAAAAGACAAATAAACCAGAAAATATAATAACAATTGAGGCTGTATAACATATAATAACAATTGAGGCTGTATAACATCAATTATGGAAGACAAAACTCACTAAATTTTTATACCTGTCGATTGTGGCTGGCAGATCTTCCAACTGGTGGTTAAGTGACCTGTCCAACCTGGATGCCTGTATACATTCACTGGCCACCCAAGAGACAACAAAAACTCCAGGAAGTGCGGATGAACTGTGTCTGGTGACAACTACAACAAAATTTTTGTTAAGCATTTTCATAAAAAATAACATTAAATTTTACCACAAACAACCAGCTCTAGAGTTAGAGAAAGGCATGGGAAGAGATGGGGTGGCTGTCTTCAAACACTGGCCCCAATATAAAAGGTTAGTTTCATGAGCAAAATATGTCCTTGTGTTGATGCTATATATGTTGGATTCTGAAACACTAGTACCGGCCATGCAAATCCAAATGCTCTGACATGTGTTGAGCCCAAAGTGCAAGGAAATTATGTAAATTATATGTTGGTAACATCCAGAAATTTGAAACAGATGTTTTCAATCTATTTCAAAAATCTCTACTTTTTTTAGGCAAATTTTAGAGTTTCAGATACAATTGCACACAATTTTGGGTAATTAGGTAACTGGGATGGAGCTGGGAGTGGGGGGAGGAAGGAAGAAAGAAATATTGAGACACGAAGTTACAAACTCTTATAACTGATAAGCATCAGTTCTCTCTAAACAGGAATTTGCATACAAAAACAAATTACAAAGAAGTAGATCTTAATGATGCTGTGATATTTTTCGCAATGCTTTGCTACAAGTTAATTAAAATAACTAGATGCACTTACAACATTTGCCAGTATTTCTTCGGGTGTCTTCTGTCCTGCTCTCACATAGAAGACATGAACAGTGTCACATGTGCGTGAACTCATTGAATCCAGAGCTTCTAAATCCTGACAGAAACCAGGGATGCTGGGATTCAAGGCAGTTATTGGGGTGGTTGGTGATTCTACATTACCCTGAAAACACACAATGTATATATCACATCGTGGTCCATGCGAGAATCAGCTAAAAATAATCAATATTGAGCCAAAAAAATTAATTTCTTCTGCAGAGTTGGAATACAGAATCATGTACAAATTATGAAGTGATGTTCACATGTAGAACATGAGAAGAAGTTTCTTTTAGCAATTTATCAATATCTGACAAGAACAAAATAACTGTTTCACATAATGTGGTGTCATACTTTAAAAGCATCCATGATAAAATTGAAAAACTTCAAAAGACAGCTTTCTCAAGCGAACATCAGAAGGAAATGAGTGATCTTTTATTTTCACATAATGGAAAGTCCAGGATGGAATAATAACATTTTCATTGTGCCTGCCTGCAACTCATTTCTTCCTCTATTTGTTGATACCTTACTTTCTCATTTAACAAATATATTTAAGAAATAAGTGATGACATGATGTAGTATCAAAGTCAATGAATAAAAACACAAATCCACATACACTATGTGATCAAAAGTATCCAGACACCTGGCTGAAAATGACTTACAAGTTCGTGTAGCCCTCCATTGGTAATGCTGGAATTGAATGTGGTGTTGGCCCACCCTTAGCCTTGATGACAGCTTCCACTCTCACAGGCATACATTCAATCAGGTGCTGGAAGGTTTCTTGGGGAATGGCAGCCTATTCTTCACGGAGTACTGCACTGAGGAGAGGGATCGATGTCGGCCAGCGAGGCCTGGCATGAAGTCAGTGTTTCAAAACATCCCAAAACTGTTCTATAGGATTCAGGTCAGGACTCTGTGCAGGCCACTCCATTACAGGGATGTTATTGTTGTGTAACCACTCCCCCACATGCTGTGTACTATGAACAGGTGTTCAGTCATGTTGAAAGGTGCAACTGCCATCCCCAAATTGTTCTTCAGCAGTGGGAAGCAAGAAGGTGCTTCAAACATCAATGTAGGCCTGTGATAGTACCATGCAAAACAACAAGGAGTGCAAGCCCCCGCCCCCCCCCCCCCCCCCCCCCCCCCCACCTGTGAAAAACATGACCACACCATAACACCACTGCCTCTGAATTTTACTGTTGGCACTACACACGCTGGCAGATGACGTTCACTGGGCATCCGCCATACCCATACCCTGCCGTTGGATCACCACATTGTGTACCATGATTTGTCACTCCACACAACGTTTTTCCACTGTCCAATCATCCAATGTTTACACTCTTTACACCAAATGTGTTGTTTGGGATTTACCAGCATGATGTGTGGCTTATGAGCAGTTACTCGACCATGAAATCCCAGTTTTCTCACTGTCCGCCTAACTGTCGTAGTACTTGCAGTGGATCCTGATGCAGTTTGGAATTCCTGTGTGATGGTCTGGATAGATGTCTGCCTATTACACACTATAACCCTCTTCAACTGTTGGTGATCTCTGTCAGTTAACAGACAAAGTTGGCCTGTACACTTTTGTGCTGTACATGTCAGACATATGACAGAAGTGACACCCAATCACCTGACCACGTTTGAAGTCTGTGAGTTCTGCGGAGTGCTCCACTCTATTCTCTCATGATGTCTAATGACTACTGAGGTTGCTGATACGGACTACCTGGCAGTAAGGGGCAGGAAAATGCACCTAAAATCAAAAACATATGGTTTTTGGGGGTGTCCGGTTTGATCACATAGTGTACTGAAGTTGTTACTTTACAGCTTTAGGGGTTGAAATAAGATAGAACACGAACCTCCCACTGCCACCCACCTTACAATATATTTTTGCAAGGCAACTCCTTATACTCCATAGAAAAGGAGGAGAGGGGGGTAGGGGACACACACACACACACACACACACACACACACACACACACACACACACACACAGAGAGAGAGAGAGAGAGAGAGAGGGGGGGGGGGGGACAGTCGAGTCTTGTTTCAACATTTTCAAAGACTGTCAAGGGTGGTGGAATTAAATTAATTACAGTTTTTGCAGAGAATAATGAAAAAGCAAAATTAGAAACAAAGGAAAGAAACACATAGATATACAAGGTAAAATGAATATTTTCTGCTGCCTCATATTCAAGACCAGTATTTGGAGATGACATGTTTTTCACAACACGTACAGCTTCAATCTATATCTTGGGGATAGAATTTAAAAGTCTTAATCATTTCTTTGTTTCTTGATCAAACTACTTTCCAATGAGTAAATCTCCACATCTCATCATCAGAGAGATCATTCCGACCATCACTAAGAGTCATATTGTCTACTTTTATTTGGCCTATAAAAATACTGATGATTTGGTCTGGTGAATATGGGTTTATTCTAATATGGAATTTGACTTCAGAAATAACACTGTGAATGGAGACCCACAGTTTTCAGATCTGTCAGGAAGTACACATATAACTCTTCTTCACTTCTACAATCAAACTGGCCCCCTAGAATCGAGCTTACCTTCTTCAGAAAAAAACTAAGATTCACACGCCCCTAATTTTCACATCAGCCCCAAGAATCAGCTGCAAGGGAGCACCCCCCTCCCCCTATTATCCAGTATCACAACCTGGGCTGGAACAACATAGCTATATCCTTTGTGAGGGCTTCGAGTACTTATCACCATGGAAGTGAGGAACGTCCTACCCATAATCCATTCTATCACTCCCAGAGTGGTATGACACCTTACACCGTATCTATGAACTACTGTGACTCCTCATTATGCCCAACCCAATCCTGATCTCTTTCCACATCAGAAGACCCAGGTGAACACCTGTCCTTCACACCCATCAAACAGGTCTTATTCCAGTCCCATCACAGACATATTCTATTACTTTGCGAGGCAGAAAAACCTGTGAAAGCAGTAATATCATATACCATATTTACTGTAACTATTCCACAGCCAACCAGACACTGCCAAACTGTGGCTGAGACCAGTTTTCATAACTACAATGGCTGATGAACAGCTTGTGTAGCTGGACCCTCCCCTTCAGTACCATCTTCTGTGAGTGAGTGAGTGAATCATTTTTTCTAACAAATAAGAAGCAGTAGATATTCAAAATCTTACGTTTGCAGAATCAAGAGAGAGGAAGCCAAAGTGAGACAGAAACAGCCTGGCTGTCTGGTACTCTTGACACGGAGTTGGAGGCATACACTCTTGCTGCTGACAGAAGCCCTGTTCCGCTTCCTGTTTCTGCTTCTGTTCTGCTGAACTCTGTTCAAGTGTAGACTGTCTCTCAATCAAGTGTTGTAGCTGTTGCAGCCCTGGCTCCTCAGCAGACAAAGAATCTAATGTTGGTATAGACCTGTCTCTGTAATATGTGAAAAATGACAAAATTAGTATTCAACTACTAATACAATACCATATCAGCTGTGTTACTTACTTTTAGACCATTATTTGTCATGAACACCTAATCAAACATCTGTAAGCTTATTTTTTAACTTCCCCATTCACTCATTCTGAATTTCAGGACATAATATA
This sequence comes from Schistocerca piceifrons, assembly GCF_021461385.2. NCBI lineage: Eukaryota > Metazoa > Arthropoda > Insecta > Orthoptera > Acrididae > Schistocerca > Schistocerca piceifrons. Next base: position 9,951,408 of record NC_060143.1, read on the forward strand.
AACAGACTCTAGCACATACAACATCTTTTGAAGTCCTACTAAAATAAAAGAATTTTGCAACTGTTTTATTATGTGACTTCTTCTTATGGACATATCACTTTTAATACAGCAGTCTCATCTTATAATAATTTTGTGTTAATGTACTTTCCTATTTCAATTACTTCTAATGTGTCACAACACTGCAAGTTTGGAAACAATTTCAAGCAAAAGAGTGAAAGTAAAGACATAATCATAGTTAGAGTATATGATAACAAATACTAGAGCCACACACAAATGAAATGGGAGTGCAAACAGAAAATTAGCCCCTGTTTTCTTTTAACATGAGATGAAGTTCATTAAGGAAACAGACAGCAGCTCAGTCTCCTGCGGGGAGGGGGGGGAGTTGGACTTTAATATTCCATCAGATATGAAGCCCATGTAGTAATGTGAACAATTAATTCATTAAACAAGCAGTCACTGCTTGTTACATCTGTAAAATTACCAACAACAAATCATGACTAGTGCTAACCCTAGCCATACTAATAATTACAGGAATTCCTTCTAAATTACTTTACACACACTTACATACGTTATAAGAAAAGTAGCTACCATGAGGAAAGACACAGCTCCTCCTGTTTTGCTACTCACTTGCCATTTTCACATAATACTCCAAACAAAGTATAACTTCACACAGATCACTATCAGCTGTTTATATACTAGAAAGGTTGACATATGTTGAATACAAATATTTGAAGATTTTTTAATTACATATTTCAGCCTCAGGTCACACCAATTATATCATTATTTGTTCTGACTTCTTAGCAAGTCATCGTAAGATGATCTGAATACATTAAATTGTGACTAATGAAAGCACAACTTTGTACTTTGATGAGCTGCTATGTAATTATTCAAATCATCTGACAATGACTTGCAAAGTAGCCAAAACTAATAATGATATAACTTGTGTGACCTGAAATATACATGGATAAATTTCATATACTGAATGGTCACTGCATTCTTCTAAGCTTTGGCTCATCTGTATAAATATTAAAGTCATCCACAGAGTTTCATCCCTCAGCCCATACATTCAAGCACATTGTAAGAGCAGCTAATGAGGGATACTTTTACCTTGTTTTCGAATTTCTGAGGATTATTGATTTACTGTCTGACTGCACTTCAACTTTTTTTTATTTTTTCCACTTTAAATTTAGTTATACGCATCAAACATGTGTATTATATACCTGGTTCTACCAAAACGTTAATCAGACTTTGCCTCACTTAGATTTATTTTTCAGGCTTTTCTTTCCATTGTACTGATTCCATTAACGTAATTAGTTTTGCAGAAAGCTGTGTTAATTACAAGTAGTTATTAACAACTGAAAACTTTACTATACTATGAGAGACAGAACTTTGAGCTAATCAGTTGAGCTGGGTATGTTGACACAACTTTTCAGAGAGAACAATATCCAAACATTATAGAAACGTACTTTGATTTCCCTGAAACCAATTAATTTACAAAATAATCTTGATCAAAATTTGGGTAAACCAAAAATTACTTTCACCATTTGCACCATTACGCCTATTATATTCCAGATTTTGTTACTGTACTTTTGCTGCCCTATTTATTGTGAACTGATGACATGATTCTTTAAGTAATTGGGACAGTAATTAAAAATTTGCAAGAATTTGCATCAATAATTTTAAATCTAAAGATGGTGCCTATACTCATAACTGGGTTATTCACAATGCAAGTATATGAAATGGTTACATTTTTTTGTTGTTTTTCTAAAACACCAAATATTTTTGTAAACCAAATTACTATCATAACATACAGGTCATCCAAATTAGCAAAATCTAACTTAGCTGTTTCTCAAATGAAAATGTAGTTTTCGAAATCACAATATGTTCTTAAGACAGTCTTTATAAGACCAACCACCAATCTATAAGTTTCAGCTGAGGCTTGGAAATCTTAGCAGCAACTTCTATGCTAAAGTTAAGGTATTCTCGGTTAGTCAGTATTATGCAGTATATGCACCAGCAACATCCTGGTCAGTCTCTGCAATAATGTACCAAATTACCATATCTGTGTAAAACTGTCATCAGTATACATGACTTCAGTATGGAAGTGTGACTCTATGAGCTTGCTAGCTTCAACTTTTGAACAGTGTTAATTGTTATGAATTTTACTTCAAACTAGTGTGCGAATAATTGGGAACTCTGATTACGTACTGTGTTGTACGGAGCATTCATTTATTTGTGTCATGTACGTGGTGTGCTCACTGATTACACAAACTGAGGCTAATACTGCCTTGTGACTGTTGTGTCAGAATTTGACTGGGACTGTATAATATGAATATTCTGTCAATGCCAAACGTATAATGAGTAAAATTATTTTTTGACTGGAACTGATCACCATACTGGGAATGTTGCTAATAAATGTGGGAAAAGTCACATTATTTAAAAGTTGCTTAGTACGCATTATTGGGTATTTTCCCGTGATACCAGTGCTATAGCAAATCAATGAACTTTATTCAATGAGGCTTTGAGTCCTGATGGAGGTTTTGTAAGCAGGATATATCATATAATGTCTGTCAATAACCAGTTATGAGCTTTCACACCGTAACGTAAACCTTTATTTGGGACCCTTGATAGGGGTACACAGTCTATACAAAAATTATTTTTAACTGTAGGGTTGTGTTCTGCATTCCATAGTTTCTTCTAAATTCACTATTGTACTGGAGTATATGTATTAACATAAGTGTAAGCACTGCTAGGTCCCTGAAGAGCATCTCACATTTTGTCTGTCCAAAATAAAGTTTTGGACTTAACTTCAAGTCTTTGAAAGCTGCACTTCTTACTTTAACATCACAATCAGTAGAAACATGGTTGTGCATAATTCCTTGGTATACAAGTGACAGTTTGGCTTTCAAAGAACTGATGTTTAAGTTCATAAAAAATTATGTTTTACAATATATCGTTTTTAACAATTGCTGAAATTTTATCACAGCTTTGATTAAGGTAAATATTTAAAAATTATCACACCATACACTCTGTGCTCCAAGGAAATCACAAAGTTCTTTGAAGGAGTTACGGAGGGGGAGGGGAGTGAGGGTATGACCTCACACCTCTGTGTGGTTCCATTAACAGCAGTCAAAATTCTTTATAGAATGTCATCCCCTTCCAGGACACAATGAGAAAGGGGCTATACGACAGAGACAATCTAACATGTTTTGCAAGAACTTCACACCTGTCAGTGTTTTTGAATGAAGTATTCATTTACAGTAAATTATACAGACTGACAAATGGCTCTACAATATTTCCACTATTACAACAGGACGCATATTGAGATATTGTGCACATCGATGCAGTAAAGGTATTACTTTACCCACTTGTTACTCCACAAGAAAATAGAGGCCACCTCATACATTGGCCTCATACAACTAAACTGAATAGCACTTCCAGCACGACACTGTGATCTCATTATACACTTACATTTTGCACTGTGGTATCCTATCAACACTGTCCGGGAAGTAACGCTGGCGAACTTCATGTCGAACACCAACATCGGCCATTGGAACTGGCCGACCTGGGTTGGGAGTATGATATTTTGTGCCTGATTTATGACGTGGAAGATGACGAAGCTGCATAGTCCATGCATGCCTGCCAAATGGCCCACGGATTAATACTGTTACCGTAGGCTGTGGATCTGAAAACAAGCAAGCACATTTTAGGTGCAGTGATGAAACAAATGAAAAAAAATAAACATATAAAGCAGAAAGAAATCACAAAATGAATGAAGAGAGCTGGGGGGGGGGGGGGGGGGGGAGTGTGTGAGAGAGCAATGGAAACCGAGGGGGTGGGGAGGAGAGGTAACAAAGAAAGGGAAAACCATTTGCATATGTGAAGCCTGGAAAAGGACTGGGCAGTTGAGTGCTGGAAGGCTCAGTCTCATCTTCAGAACATGCACCCAGTCAAGCTGGGAGGAGAAATTCAAATGATATGATTTCAGGCCCCATGTTTTGAGTTTAGGGCTACATATTGTTATGACCCAGGATAGTATCTCTGTGGACACTAAAATTTCATCCAGGTTCTATCTTGGTGGCTCCTGAAGCCAACCACATGTGTCAATGACCAGCAGACTGACAGCTGGGGGGAAATGCTGAGCAAGTTGTCGCAAACATGGAAGTATTGCAACACTGGGGAATGATCAAGTGCCCAAGTCTTCAAGCGAAGTATAATGACAGCTTGGAAGCCAAGTGAGAAAGCAGAGCTTCAGAAGGAAGGTAAGTACAACACAGCACTAAGTACTCAGGTGTTGAACCAGTAAAAAAGAGCCTCCGAAATGTGAAGTTACGAAAGTCTGAAGTCACTAGGAGAGCTGACAGCAAGGGGAAACCAGGACCATGATGGTCATAGCCATCCCCACAGCTGCAGAGCACACAGGATAAGCCAACATAAATATCCCACACTCCTTAACAAACACGCGATCCCCGAGTGCCGACTGCCAATTGCCTTTGTGTCAGTTGCAGCTATTCAGTAAAAGGGAGGGCTATGGAGGTCAACCCATAGCATGCCTAGCTGTCTTCGATCATTTATGGAACCACAAGTCCGGCTGGAAGGATGCCGCTGCTGGTGCCAGCTGACCTGTCAACTTCTGAGGAAACACTGATGGGGTGCAGAGGCTGTCATCACACTGCAAGCATGCTGGAGGCTTGACCTGCATGACACGGTCACTGTCCATCATCCACCTTTGAAAGGGTGAGCACTTCTGCTGCTCATCTTGCTCCTGAGGCTGACACTGAAGCTGCTGGCTCCTGTTCCCTTAACAGGGGCTGAGAGCTGACTCCTGTGAGCCAGCAGAAACTTCAGGTGGACTTGGGGTGAGACACCTGAGTGCAAATCTTTGATCCTACTGAGAGCACTTTGGAGATCAATACACAGAGCTGGAGGCTGCTGGATTCTGCAGGTCAACAGCTGCCCTGTGACTTATCAGCCGCCACCTGATGCTTTGCTGCAATGGCGGTACTGTGAGCTGAGTGTGCACCAGTCGTCAACTGCTGACAAGGTGCTGCTCCACTTGCCTGGCTGCAGTGTGGCGCTTTGGAAGACAATTCTGTATTTCTGCCTAATGAATGTGTAAATGACGAAGACGTTTTCTTGGTGCACTTGAACGTAACTAGGTCCTCAGGACTGCATCCCACCCGGCTTTCTCCTGATGACTGTAGGAGTTCATGATCAGACTTCTATACTTGGTGTCAGTAATTGGTTGCCACAGCTACACATCTAGGACAACAGCAGTTGACTGTCTATGCAGCTCCAACATGAGGTCACCAGCTATGAATTGAAGTTTGTAACAATGCTGTGTGGTGAGTGACTGATATTTGTTTGCTTTCTTGTCCTGTATTTTCTTATAATCACGTTAAGCCACAGGAACCTTCACAGTACATTAAAATTGTTGTTTGTTAGACTGCAGAAACATACAGACTTGTTTCACTTCCATAGGAACACCAGAAAAGTTTACTTGCAGCATCTGAGGTGTCTGCATTGTAACTTATCTGGGCACGACTTGCCATCTGTTCTAGCTGTGTCAGCTTCCTGTAATAGATGTACAACGGTTGGTCATGAAGCACACCAGTGCACAGAATCTCACTGGGCTATGATGCGGTGTAAAGATTAAGTACAGTTAGTTTTTTTTTTGTTTTTTTTGTTTTTTTTTTTTGCCTGCTGTGTATGCAGTGTCTTTCCTTTCTGATATATAGGCAGACGGAGTTTACACAAATGCCACAAACATAAGCAGTGACTCTGAATGAAATGGTGGGAGCTTTGAAGGGGCACTGTTACAAATGACAACCCAACAGGGGCAAGACAATGAAGCATTGCATACAAGAATAGAACAATGGGAAGACACTGGGGGCCAAGGACTCTTCAATTCAGGAGAAAATAACACTGTGTTGAGTGTACCCACCCATTCCATCAATTCTGCACCAGCTGATCTCATAACGCTATTTTAGGAGAAAGCAACAGACTATTTATTTTTATTAGTGATGTAAATGCTCCTGTCAAACTGGGAAAAAAGTCAGAAGAAACGTCCTAGGTAAAGGTTAGTGGGTGACACAAAAATGCATGTTATGTACCACGAGACCCTCAGTAAGGCGCAAACATTTGATGAATTCTTCATTGATCCATTATGGATTGTGGGATAACGGCTGGCATGAACTTCTTGATGCAATAATTTACCAACAGCCGTATGATTTGTAAAAGTTTATTTTATTTTATGAACTTCTATGAGCTACCAGTTTTGGCATTACATTGATGCCATCTTCAGGCCCCACTCGTCATAGTCGTAAAATCGCTATACACGGAAGGAGCCAAACAACTGGACCCGTGAATCACTCATCCTGCAACAGCTCTTGGTGGCCAGGCGACACAGACTGAGGCGGTTTGCAAATCGTGTATTCCACGTATGGCAATTTTACGACTATGACGAGTGGGGCCTGAAGATGGCATCAATGTAATGCCAAAACTGGTAGCACATAGAAGTTCATAAAATAAAATAAAACTTCTACAAATCATGCGGCTGTTGGTAAATTATTGCATCAAGAAATTTGATGAATTGGCTAAGAGTCTAGTACAGTTTTATCAGAAGCAGAACAGCACAAGGTTCTTTACAGAAAACTTCAATGGTTTATGACAGAAATACGGCAAATCAGTGCAATCCTTCTCTGGCAGGATTTCGAAACTGAACTCGCAAACATATGAACTAACGCAGAAAGCAAAAGCCGATAGAGTGATTTTGCATGAGGTGGAGAATAGGGCTCTGGATGTATTTCTAAGAGGTATTTCTGCTGATATTTCAAGGAAGGTCAGAATGGAAGACTCAAGCGACTTATCTGCTGCCATTATGACTGCTATACAATTAAAAGAGATCAACATTTTATTACACGAAGACAGAGTGTTCACAGTGTTTTTTTCTTCGGAAGTGAAGAATCTTAGACGTGGGAGCACAGGCCACACCAGGAAACAATGTCATTAGCCTGAATGTCATGAATGTGGCAAGCTGGGCCATAAAGCGTGTGATCGTAAAAGCATAGGACAAGCAATATCCTAATAATTGGTTGTTAAACAGGAACAGGGGCTCCTCATCCTTCGGATGGTATTCCCAGAAGAACACCGAGACTGCAGAAATGTACACAGAGATGGTTGCTATGCAAAGTAAATGATACAGAACATGAATTTCTGGAGGACACAGGGACTCGTGTGTGAGTAGTCAGTCTGCATCTCTTGGACAGAAAGAGATCACAGTCTTCACCATATAGGTTATGCGGAGCAGGTGGTGATGATGTGAAGTCACTGGAGACAACGCTGTTCAGTTTTAACGTGGGAGATAAGTGTTTTCAAGAGCACACATTAAAACCCCCATCCTAAAAGCCTTAGGGTGGAGGACACAGAGGAACAAAGATCATGCACTAAAACTCGAAACAAATGATAAAACCCACACTCACGAATAAAACGTAAAACTAAAGCTGCTGTCGAGGCACTGTTGCCCAACACAGAAGGTAGGGTGCTGGGATAGTTAAAAGTCCGCCGCAGAGTGACTAAAAGTGGGGAGTCCGGCAAGAGGTGGACAACTGGCATTTGGGAGCCACAGCGACACTGAGGTGGCTCCTCATGATGGAGGAGGTAACCATGTGTGAGCCACATATGGCCAATGCGGAGCTGATAAAGGACAACTGATTCCCTGCGGGAAGCCCGAAGGGAAGACTTCCACACATTCACAGTCTCCTTAATGACATGCAGTTTGTTGTGCATACTGTTATGCCACTCCATCTCCCAAGGCCAAAAAACCTTGTGGCATAAGACAGAATGCAGGTCAGTTTCAGAGTTGCCTATCTCCAGGAGCAGTTTCTGCATAGCCTGTTTGGCTAGCCTGTCAGCAAGTTCATTGCCTGGGATTCCGACGTGCCCTGGGGTCCACACAAACACCACTGAATGGCTGGACCATTCCAGGGCATAGATGAACTCCTGGATGTTCGCTACCGAAGGATGGCGAGGGTAGAACTGGTCGATAGCTTGTAGGCTGCTAAGGAGTCAGAACAGAGAAGAAACGACTCACCAGAACAGGAACAGATGTACTGAAGTGCACGAGATGTGGCCACAAACTCTGCAGTGAATACACTGCAGTCAGCAGGCAAGGAATGCTGTTCAATATGGCCTCTGTGGACATAGGCAAAGCCAACATTACCATCAGTCATCGAGCCGTCAGTGTAAACAACTTCAGAGGCCCGGAACACTATTAAGAATTGAGAGGAAGTGACAGCGAAGAGCGGTGGGGTTAATAGAGGCCTTAGGGTCATGCAAAAGGTCCAGACGAAGCTTCGGCCGAGGTGTACACCAAGGAGGTGCACGTGAATGGACCTCGAGTAGAGGTGGTAAAGGGAAGGATTCCAGTTTGCAGAGAAGGGATCACACACTAACTGCAATTGTGAGCCTTGACCTGGGCTGCCGATGGGGGAGTTGAACTGCATCAAGTGGGATAAAGAGAACTAGGAATGTGTGCAACATAACTGGTGAGCAGTTGTGCACATTGGATTCGCAATGGAGGGACTCCGGCCTCCACCAGGACGCTGGTCATCGGACTTGTTCTAAAAGCTCTTGTCACTAGGTGATCGCCACAGTGGTGCACAGGGTCAAGCAAACGGAACACTGAGGGTGCTGCCGAACTGTAAACCAGACTTCCATAGTCAAGGTGGGATTGAGCAAGGTCTCCGTAGGGCTGCAGCAGCATAGAGTGATCTACACCCCAGTTTGTGTTGCTCAGATAGCAGAGAGCATTCAGGTGGTGCCAGCACTCCTGCCTAAGCTGATGAAGGTGAGGTCACCAAGTCACACAGCTGTTGAAAACCAGTCTTAAGAATTGATACACCTCCACTACAGTGAGTGGATCATCATTAAGATAAAGTTCAGGTTCTGGATGAACGGTGCGATGCCGACGGAAGTGCAAGACACACAACTTCGTGGATGAAAACTGGAAGCCATGGGCTAGAGCCCGTGACTGCACCTTCTGAATGGTTCCCTATAGGTGCCGCTCAGCAACACCATTACTGGAGGAGCAATACGAAATGCAGAAGTCATCCGCATACAGAGAAGGGGAGACCAACAGCCCTACAGCTACTGCTAGGCTTTTAATGGCCACTAAAAATAGAGATACACTCAATACGGAGCCGTGCAGAATGCCATTCTCCTGAATACGGGGAGAACTATGGGAAGCACCGACTTGGACATGGAAAATACGGAGCAACAGGAAATTTTGGATAAAAATCGGAAGCGGGCCACGGAGACCCCACTCATACAATGTGGCAAGGATATGATGCCACCAGGTCGTGTCATATGCTTTACGTAAGTCAAAAAAGATGGCAACCAAGTGTTGGCGTAGGGAAAAGTCTGTTCGGATGGCAGACTCGAGGGACACAAGATTATCAGTGGTAGAGCGACCCTGGCAGAAGCCGCTCTGACATGGAGCGAGTAGGCCACGTGACTCCATGACCCAACCCAACTGCCAATACACCATACGTTCCAGCAGCTTACAGAGAACATTGGTGAGGTTGATGGGGCAGTAGCTATCCACATCAAGCGGATTTTTAACGGGTTTGAGCACCGAAATGATGGTGCTCTCCTGCCGTTGCGATGGAAAGATGCCATCGTGGCAGATCCGGTTGAAGATGACGACGAGGTATCGCATGTAGTCAGACGAGAGATGTTCAATTATCTGACTGTGGATCCGATCCAGCCCAGGAGCTGTCTCGGGGCAATGTTCAAGGGTGCTGAGGAACTTCCACTCTTTAAATATGGCATTATAGGGTTCACTGTGGCATGTATTGAACGAGAGGACTTTCCTTCCCATCCGGCATTTGAGGGTGTGAAAGGCTGGGGGCTAGTTCTCTGAAGCAGAGGTTCGAGCATAGTGCTCAGCAAAGTGCTCGGCAATTGCGTTTGCGTCAGTAGAGAGCACGCCATTGATGTTAATGCCAGGGCACTTGTTCGGGTCTGGTACCCAAAAAGATGTCTGATCTTCGTCCAGACTTGGGAAGGTGATGTATCACACCCGATGGTCGACACGTGCTTCTTCCAACACTCCTGTTTCAGTTGTTTTATAAGCAAGCGAACGCAGGCACGGAGCCACTTAAATGCTATTAGGTGCTCTAGGGAAGGGTGCCGCTTATGTTGCAGTAGAGCTTACTAATGCTCTTTAATTGCCTCAGCAACTTCCAGTGACCACCAAGGGACTGTCTTTGGCCGGGGGCACCCTAGAGAATGTGGGATCGCATTTTCCACTGCAGAAATTATTGTTGTAGTGACCTGCTCAATCACAACATCCATGGCACCACATGGGGGAGATTCAACGGTGACAGCAAAGGTGAAGGCTTCCCAGTCTGCCTTGTTTAAAGCCTATCTTGGTGGGCATGACAGCAGGGGAGTGACAGGAAGATGGAGAAGTGGTTACTACCATACAGGTCGTCATGTGCTCTCCAGTGGATAGATACGAGACGTCCTGGACTGCAAATTGATAAATCAATGGCCGAGTAACTACCATAAGCCACACTAAAATGTGTGACGACCCAGTATTTAAGAAGCAGAGGTCAAGTTGGGACAGTTAATTTTTGACATTCTGCCACGGCCAGTAAGCATGGTGCTACCACAAAAGGGGTTATGGGGATTAAAATCTCTCAAAAGTACAGAAGGTTTAGGGAGTTGATCAATCAGTGCTGCCAATATATTCATCAGGGGTACCACACCATGTGGAGGGAGATATACTTTGCAGACAGTTATTTCGTGTGTCGTCTGTATCCTGACAGCCAAAGCTTAAAGAGGAGTTTGAAGGGGCACGGTTTCACAACATACTGAGTTCAGGACATAAATGCAAACTCCACCTGACACTTTATTATATTCGCTACAGTTCTTGTAATATCTTCAGTAACCTTGCATTGCACTGAGACTTGGAACGCTTACAGACTGCTGGCATTTGATCACCAGCAAGTGATGACGTGGTACACTTCATCGCGCATCATCCGTCCTGATGCCACCTACTCTGACCAGGGGCCTTCCCTATGGGCACCACCCAGCTGCAGCAAAGGCCACCTGGCAGGATGGCCATTGCCATGAGTCCCAATGTCCCAGGGTGATGGGCATCTACTCCTTGGAATATGTGGGGACTTAACGGTGCAGGCATCAGCAGAGTGATCCCTGTGTAGTCAGGGGGCTACAACCAACGGGGTACATGGTGGCCTCACCACAACAGACTGGCTACCATGCTGGATATGAGGTGCAAAGAATTCCATGGTCATTGTCAGTGCAGGAAATGACACTGCATAGTGGGTGGAGGAAAATGCACCCAGGAAGATGTCCTCGCTCAAGAGATGGAGGATAAGCGGGACTGACATGCCTAGACGAGAAAGTGGGCTAAAGATCTCAATGTACGATGGAAACAATGCACCATGTAAAGTGCCCTTCCCCAATTGGCTTGCTCTTCGGGAAAATTTTGAAACATGGAGGTCAAACCCTACAGGGGACCATCACATAAAGGCAGAAAGATGTAGTTTAGGCAAGAGTACCTTGGGCCTGTTCTAACCCCCGGGCCCGCAGGGGGTGGGGAGGGGGGTGGGGGGTGGACCACATGTTTTCAGGCCATGGTGGGTGAAGAGCAACTGACAGATGAACAGCTAAAAAAAAATTGGTGGGGACCTAGGAAACAAGATGTCAAGTAAACATGTCAGGAACTGCATACCTTGTGTGCAATAAGCTGATCTTAGCCACCGGCCAATTCCATTACAACGTTTATTGGATGCATCTAAACCATTTGAAATGCTTGGGATGGACATTTTAGGCCCATTTAATAAATCACCCATAGGAAATAATTACATACTAACTATAAGAGACCATTTCTCTTGTTATATAGTAATGGCTGCAACACTTGACAAAAATACGAGTACAGTTGCTCAAGCATTAGTAAATAATTGGTTGTTTACATTTAGCATTCTGGACATGCTAATTACAGACCAAGATACCAATTTCATGTCTGATCTTATGAAGGAATCGTGTTGATTGCTCTGAATTTGCAAGCTGTGAACCAGACCCTTCCACCCTCAAGCCAATGGAAGAACCAAGAGAGTTCATTGCACACTTTTGCAGATGTTTAGCTATTACATTAGCAGTAACCATGGAAAGCGGGACCTATATTTAAATTTTGTAACTGCCAGATACAATTCTGAAGTCCATACGACTACCAGTCTTTCTCCTTATGAGCTAATATATGGGAGAAAATGCCTTCACCTTTTGAAATGATTACACCTAAGCTTGGATCCAACATCGAATTGATAAAAAAGTTTGCTAAGAAACTGCAAGACATTTGGCAACAAGCAAATATGAAAGCCTTAGAACAACAATAGTAGATAGGACAACATGTAAGGAAGTTACAGCAATACAGGATTGGCCAGTGGGTATTAGTATTGAACCCATATACACTAAAAGCTACAAGAAAGAAATTCCTGATCCTATACCACAGACCACACAAAACAGTGAAAACGATGTCACTTGTCAATGTTAAAATATAGGTGCCAACGAAGATTGATTATTCAAGTGGGACATATTAAGCCTTTTAAAGGAGCTGTCAATGCATTACCATGGATACCAGCAGCTTCTGCAACAAAGAATGTAAAGCCTCAAGGAACAAAGAACAAACAGATGACTGATGACCAGAGCAGTTGTAAAATGCCTTAAATCCTTAGGGAGTGTTGACAGATAAGATTTAAGATTGTTGTTTGCCTATACTGCACATTGTTTTACTTGTGTAGATTTTTATGAAGACATCCAGTTTTATTTTGCTCTGGTTATAGTCTGTTGTAAGTGTTTTTTTACTTTTCGTTAGTGAGGAATCGCTACAATGTTGTTTTTGTATATGGGGGTATAGTTTTGTCTCAGTAATCTCACCTTCTGGAGGCAGGGGAAGATAGTGATAAAAGTATCTTTCTCTAAGGCTGCATAGTGACATGAGTACAGGCGCAGACCAAAAATATATTTATACACTACTGGTCATTAAAACTGCTACACCAAGAAGAAATGCTGACGATAAACAGGTATTCATTGGACAAATATATTATACTAGAACTGACATGTGACTACATTTTCACGCAATTTGGGTGCATAGATCCTGAGGAATCAGTATCCAGAACAGCCACCTCTGGCCGTACTAATGGCCTTGATACACCTGGGCATTGAGTCAAACAGAGCTTGGATGCCGTATACAGGTACAGCTGACCATGCAGCTTCAACACGATACCACAGTTCATCAAGAGTAGTGACTGGCATATTGTGACGAGCCAGTTGCTCAGCCACCATTGACCAGACGTTTTCAGTTGGTGAGAGATCTGGAGAATGTGCTGCCCAGGGCAGCAGTCGATCATTTTCTGTATCCAGAAAGCCCCGTACAGGACCTGCAACATGCGGTTGTGCATTATCCTGCTGAAATGTAGTGTTTCATAGGGATCGAATGAAGGGTAGAGCCACAGGTTGTAACACATCTGAAATGTAATGTCCACTGTTCAAAGTGCCGTCAATGCGAACAAGAGGTGATCAAGACGTGTAACCAATGGTACCCCATACCATCACGCCAGGTGATACGCCAGTATGGCGATGACGAATACAAGCTTCCAATGTGCTTTCACTGCAATGCCGCCAAACATGGATGCGACCATCATGATGCTGTAAACAGAACCTGGATTCATCTGAAAAAATGACATTTTGCCATTCGTGCACCCAGGTTCGTCATTGAGTACACCATCGCAGGCGCTCCTGTCTGTGATGCAGCGTCAAGTGTAACCGCAGCCATGGTCTCCGAGCTGATAGTCCATGCTGCTGCAAATGCCGTTGAACTGTTCGTGCAGATGGTTACTGTCTTGCAAACGTCCCTATCTGTTGACTCAGGGATCGAGACACGATCCGTTACAGCCATGCGGTTAAGATGCCTGTCATCTCGACTGCTAGCGATACGAGGCCGCTGGGATCCAGCACGGCATTCCGTATTACCCTCCTGAACCCACCAATTCCATATTCTGCTAACAGTCATTGGATCTCGACCAACGCGAGCAGCAATGTCGTGATATGATAAACCGCAATAGCGATAGGCTACAATCCGACCTTTATCAAAGTCAGAAACATAATGGTACACATTTCTCCTCCTTACACAAGGCATCACAACAATATTTCACCAGCAACGATGGTCAACTGCTGTTTGTGTATGAGAAATCGGTTGGAAACTTTCCTCATGTCAGCACGTTGTAGGTGTCGCCACCGGCACCAACCTTGTGTGAATACTCTAAAAAGCTAATCATTTGCATATCACAGCATCTTCTTCCTGTCAGTTAAATTTAGCATCTGTAGCACATCATCTTCGTGGTGTAGCAATTTGAATGACCAGTAGTGTAATTTCAGAGCAACGAGATGGCTATGCTCTAATGTCTTTGGAAGATCTACAGAGATGCCAGAGGCAAAGTGTTACAATCTGTACAAGTAGGATGATACAGACTGGCATATGGTAGTGCAAGGTCCAGTTATTCCTGGAAAAAACCAAGGCAAGTGAACGTCAAATGGAAGTGTTAATGCTGCAGCCACATTTCCAGAGAGCAGACACCCAATGAGTCTACTCAGTTTTTTTACGAGAAGTAGTCATAGTAGACAGGTATGAACACAGAAAACCAACAGGTATGAATAGAGTGAAATTATGGGATAACAGAATAATAATAAATGGTATGCCTTGTGACATGCGACATTTCGTCTACCAGCTGCAGTCACTGGTAGGACCACACTTAAGTGGGAACAACCTATGTTGTACTCATTTGAGACGCCACAAGAGGTGCTGCCTACTCAAAACTCAACCTTCCTAAATAATGCCCTGCATCAGACTTTTTACACTCATTTGATGAACCAGTAGCAACACAAATTACAGCCAAACAAATGTTCCAGGACTATAAGCATATGACAGCTACCAGTGCTGTAGTGGTTCTGGTTGTGATTTGTGTAATCTAATTCTGTTTTAAACAGAAGTCAGCGCACCATTCAGTTTACCTGGTAACCAGGTACCTGTTGATTGATTTGTAAATAGAACTCAGACACAGTAAGGGAATTTCATATAAACTAATTGACGAATGTAAAAGTATATGAATAATTGTGTTAGTGTGTAAGGAATGGCTTCTACAAAGGCCTATCTTATCGCTTCGGAATACCAAACATTGAAAAGCATTTAAATCAGCTGTATGGTAATGGAAGACTACCTAAAGTTGTATAATGTGTAACTACTGGTGTAAAATATCTACGACAAATTTATTACAGGTACGGCAAATTGTAAAATTCGAGACAAATTTTCTGAAGGAAGAGGGAGACATTATGCCCCAGGATAGTATCCCTGGCAGACACTATATGTTTGTCAAAGTTCTTCCTCGGAAGTTCCCAGAAGCCAAACCACCTTTGTCAATAACCAGTCGACTAGCAGCTAGAGGGAAATGCTGAGCGAGTTGCGGTAAACACAGAAACTAACACAACACAGGCGAACAACCGAGCGCCCAAGCCTACAAGCGAAACATAATGACCTGAAATCTGAGAGAGACTTTTGTACTAGTGACAAAGCACAGTTTCATAAGGAAAGCTAGGTATAGCACAACATTAAGTATTCAGGTGCTGACCAGCAGGAAAGGGCCTCTGAAAAGTGAAGCTGCAAAAGTCTGAAGTCACTAGGAGAGCTGACAGTGAGGGAAAACCAGGACACACAATGACACAGCCACCCCTACCGCAGCAGAGCCTGTGGGAAATGCCAACATAAATACCCCATCCGTATTAAAAAATGTCTGATTTCTGAGTGCTGATTGCCAACGGCTCAGTGCGTAGTGCCAGTTCTTGTCAGTTACAGCTACACAGTGGCAGGGGAAACTATGGAGTTTGATACTCAGCACACCTAGCTGCCTTCAATCATCTACATAACCATGAGTCTAGCTGGAAGGATGCTGCTGCTGCTGCTGCTGCCAGCTGCACTGCCAACTTCTGAGGCAACACTGATGGGGTGCAGAGGCTGCCATCGTTCTGCAGGCCTGCTGTAGGCTTGCAGACCTGGTCACTGTCATCTGTCTTAAAGAGGGAGAACACTGCTACTCCTCATCCCATTCCTCAGGCTGAACCAGTGCTGCTGGCTCCTGTTTCGTAAATGGGGAGCTGAAAGCCAATCCCTTTGTGCCAGACAATACTTGAGGTGGACCTGGGGCAAGCTTATGAGTGCAACTCTTCAACATCAACAAAAGTGCTTTGGAGAGTGATACGCAGAGCTGGAGGCCGCAGGATACTGCGAGTTGATGGCCGCCCTGTGATCTCTCAAAAGTACAGAAGGTTTAGGGAGTTGATCAATCAGTGCTGCCAATATATTCATCAGGGGTACCACACCATGTGGAGGGAGATATACTTTGCAGACAGTTATTTCGTGTGTCGTCTGTATCCTGACAGCCAAAGCTTAAAGAGGAGTTTGAAGGGGCACGGTTTCACAACATACTGAGTTCAGGACATAAATGCAAACTCCACCTGACACTTTATTATATTCGCTACAGTTCTTGTAATATCTTCAGTAACCTTGCATTGCACTGAGACTTGGAACGCTTACAGACTGCTGGCATTTGATCACCAGCAAGTGATGACGTGGTACACTTCATCGCGCATCATCCGTCCTGATGCCACCTACTCTGACCAGGGGCCTTCCCTATGGGCACCACCCAGCTGCAGCAAAGGCCACCTGGCAGGATGGCCATTGCCATGAGTCCCAATGTCCCAGGGTGATGGGCATCTACTCCTTGGAATATGTGGGGACTTAACGGTGCAGGCATCAGCAGAGTGATCCCTGTGTAGTCAGGGGGCTACAACCAACGGGGTACATGGTGGCCTCACCACAACAGACTGGCTACCATGCTGGATATGAGGTGCAAAGAATTCCATGGTCATTGTCAGTGCAGGAAATGACACTGCATAGTGGGTGGAGGAAAATGCACCCAGGAAGATGTCCTCGCTCAAGAGATGGAGGATAAGCGGGACTGACATGCCTAGACGAGAAAGTGGGCTAAAGATCTCAATGTACGATGGAAACAATGCACCATGTAAAGTGCCCTTCCCCAATTGGCTTGCTCTTCGGGAAAATTTTGAAACATGGAGGTCAAACCCTACAGGGGACCATCACATAAAGGCCGAAAGATGTAGTTTAGGCAAGAGTACCTTGGGCCTGTTCTAACCCCCGGGCCCGCAGGGGGTGGGGAGGGGGGTGGGGGGTGGACCACATGTTTTCAGGCCATGGTGGGTGAAGAGCAACTGACAGATGAACAGCTAAAAAAAAATTGGTGGGGACCTAGGAAACAAGATGTCAAGTAAACATGTCAGGAACTGCATACCTTGTGTGCAATAAGCTGATCTTAGCCACCGGCCAATTCCATTACAACGTTTATTGGATGCATCTAAACCATTTGAAATGCTTGGGATGGACATTTTAGGCCCATTTAATAAATCACCCATAGGAAATAATTACATACTAACTATAAGAGACCATTTCTCTTGTTATATAGTAATGGCTGCAACACTTGACAAAAATACGAGTACAGTTGCTCAAGCATTAGTAAATAATTGGTTGTTTACATTTAGCATTCTGGACATGCTAATTACAGACCAAGATACCAATTTCATGTCTGATCTTATGAAGGAATCGTGTTGATTGCTCTGAATTTGCAAGCTGTGAACCAGACCCTTCCACCCTCAAGCCAATGGAAGAACCAAGAGAGTTCATTGCACACTTTTGCAGATGTTTAGCTATTACATTAGCAGTAACCATGGAAAGCGGGACCTATATTTAAATTTTGTAACTGCCAGATACAATTCTGAAGTCCATACGACTACCAGTCTTTCTCCTTATGAGCTAATATATGGGAGAAAATGCCTTCACCTTTTGAAATGATTACACCTAAGCTTGGATCCAACATCGAATTGATAAAAAAGTTTGCTAAGAAACTGCAAGACATTTGGCAACAAGCAAATATGAAAGCCTTAGAACAACAATAGTAGATAGGACAACATGTAAGGAAGTTACAGCAATACAGGATTGGCCAGTGGGTATTAGTATTGAACCCATATACACTAAAAGCTACAAGAAAGAAATTCCTGATCCTATACCACAGACCACACAAAACAGTGAAAACGATGTCACTTGTCAATGTTAAAATATAGGTGCCAACGAAGATTGATTATTCAAGTGGGACATATTAAGCCTTTTAAAGGAGCTGTCAATGCATTACCATGGATACCAGCAGCTTCTGCAACAAAGAATGTAAAGCCTCAAGGAACAAAGAACAAACAGATGACTGATGACCAGAGCAGTTGTAAAATGCCTTAAATCCTTAGGGAGTGTTGACAGATAAGATTTAAGATTGTTGTTTGCCTATACTGCACATTGTTTTACTTGTGTAGATTTTTATGAAGACATCCAGTTTTATTTTGCTCTGGTTATAGTCTGTTGTAAGTGTTTTTTTACTTTTCGTTAGTGAGGAATCGCTACAATGTTGTTTTTGTATATGGGGGTATAGTTTTGTCTCAGTAATCTCACCTTCTGGAGGCAGGGGAAGATAGTGATAAAAGTATCTTTCTCTAAGGCTGCATAGTGACATGAGTACAGGCGCAGACCAAAAATATATTTATACACTACTGGTCATTAAAACTGCTACACCAAGAAGAAATGCTGACGATAAACAGGTATTCATTGGACAAATATATTATACTAGAACTGACATGTGACTACATTTTCACGCAATTTGGGTGCATAGATCCTGAGGAATCAGTATCCAGAACAGCCACCTCTGGCCGTACTAATGGCCTTGATACACCTGGGCATTGAGTCAAACAGAGCTTGGATGCCGTATACAGGTACAGCTGACCATGCAGCTTCAACACGATACCACAGTTCATCAAGAGTAGTGACTGGCATATTGTGACGAGCCAGTTGCTCAGCCACCATTGACCAGACGTTTTCAGTTGGTGAGAGATCTGGAGAATGTGCTGCCCAGGGCAGCAGTCGATCATTTTCTGTATCCAGAAAGCCCCGTACAGGACCTGCAACATGCGGTTGTGCATTATCCTGCTGAAATGTAGTGTTTCATAGGGATCGAATGAAGGGTAGAGCCACAGGTTGTAACACATCTGAAATGTAATGTCCACTGTTCAAAGTGCCGTCAATGCGAACAAGAGGTGATCAAGACGTGTAACCAATGGTACCCCATACCATCACGCCAGGTGATACGCCAGTATGGCGATGACGAATACACGCTTCCAATGTGCTTTCACTGCAATGCCGCCAAACATGGATGCGACCATCATGATGCTGTAAACAGAACCTGGATTCATCTGAAAAAATGACATTTTGCCATTCGTGCACCCAGGTTCGTCATTGAGTACACCATCGCAGGCGCTCCTGTCTGTGATGCAGCGTCAAGTGTAACCGCAGCCATGGTCTCCGAGCTGATAGTCCATGCTGCTGCAAATGCCGTTGAACTGTTCGTGCAGATGGTTACTGTCTTGCAAACGTCCCTATCTGTTGACTCAGGGATCGAGACACGATCCGTTACAGCCATGCGGTTAAGATGCCTGTCATCTCGACTGCTAGCGATACGAGGCCGCTGGGATCCAGCACGGCATTCCGTATTACCCTCCTGAACCCACCAATTCCATATTCTGCTAACAGTCATTGGATCTCGACCAACGCGAGCAGCAATGTCGTGATATGATAAACCGCAATAGCGATAGGCTACAATCCGACCTTTATCAAAGTCAGAAACATAATGGTACACATTTCTCCTCCTTACACAAGGCATCACAACAATATTTCACCAGCAACGATGGTCAACTGCTGTTTGTGTATGAGAAATCGGTTGGAAACTTTCCTCATGTCAGCACGTTGTAGGTGTCGCCACCGGCACCAACCTTGTGTGAATACTCTAAAAAGCTAATCATTTGCATATCACAGCATCTTCTTCCTGTCAGTTAAATTTAGCATCTGTAGCACATCATCTTCGTGGTGTAGCAATTTGAATGACCAGTAGTGTAATTTCAGAGCAACGAGATGGCTATGCTCTAATGTCTTTGGAAGATCTACAGAGATGCCAGAGGCAAAGTGTTACAATCTGTACAAGTAGGATGATACAGACTGGCATATGGTAGTGCAAGGTCCAGTTATTCCTGGAAAAAACCAAGGCAAGTGAACGTCAAATGGAAGTGTTAATGCTGCAGCCACATTTCCAGAGAGCAGACACCCAATGAGTCTACTCAGTTTTTTTACGAGAAGTAGTCATAGTAGACAGGTATGAACACAGAAAACCAACAGGTATGAATAGAGTGAAATTATGGGATAACAGAATAATAATAAATGGTATGCCTTGTGACATGCGACATTTCGTCTACCAGCTGCAGTCACTGGTAGGACCACACTTAAGTGGGAACAACCTATGTTGTACTCATTTGAGACGCCACAAGAGGTGCTGCCTACTCAAAACTCAACCTTCCTAAATAATGCCCTGCATCAGACTTTTTACACTCATTTGATGAACCAGTAGCAACACAAATTACAGCCAAACAAATGTTCCAGGACTATAAGCATATGACAGCTACCAGTGCTGTAGTGGTTCTGGTTGTGATTTGTGTAATCTAATTCTGTTTTAAACAGAAGTCAGCGCACCATTCAGTTTACCTGGTAACCAGGTACCTGTTGATTGATTTGTAAATAGAACTCAGACACAGTAAGGGAATTTCATATAAACTAATTGACGAATGTAAAAGTATATGAATAATTGTGTTAGTGTGTAAGGAATGGCTTCTACAAAGGCCTATCTTATCGCTTCGGAATACCAAACATTGAAAAGCATTTAAATCAGCTGTATGGTAATGGAAGACTACCTAAAGTTGTATAATGTGTAACTACTGGTGTAAAATATCTACGACAAATTTATTACAGGTACGGCAAATTGTAAAATTCGAGACAAATTTTCTGAAGGAAGAGGGAGACATTATGCCCCAGGATAGTATCCCTGGCAGACACTATATGTTTGTCAAAGTTCTTCCTCGGAAGTTCCCAGAAGCCAAACCACCTTTGTCAATAACCAGTCGACTAGCAGCTAGAGGGAAATGCTGAGCGAGTTGCGGTAAACACAGAAACTAACACAACACAGGCGAACAACCGAGCGCCCAAGCCTACAAGCGAAACATAATGACCTGAAATCTGAGAGAGACTTTTGTACTAGTGACAAAGCACAGTTTCATAAGGAAAGCTAGGTATAGCACAACATTAAGTATTCAGGTGCTGACCAGCAGGAAAGGGCCTCTGAAAAGTGAAGCTGCAAAAGTCTGAAGTCACTAGGAGAGCTGACAGTGAGGGAAAACCAGGACACACAATGACACAGCCACCCCTACCGCAGCAGAGCCTGTGGGAAATGCCAACATAAATACCCCATCCGTATTAAAAAATGTCTGATTTCTGAGTGCTGATTGCCAACGGCTCAGTGCGTAGTGCCAGTTCTTGTCAGTTACAGCTACACAGTGGCAGGGGAAACTATGGAGTTTGATACTCAGCACACCTAGCTGCCTTCAATCATCTACATAACCATGAGTCTAGCTGGAAGGATGCTGCTGCTGCTGCTGCTGCCAGCTGCACTGCCAACTTCTGAGGCAACACTGATGGGGTGCAGAGGCTGCCATCGTTCTGCAGGCCTGCTGTAGGCTTGCAGACCTGGTCACTGTCATCTGTCTTAAAGAGGGAGAACACTGCTACTCCTCATCCCATTCCTCAGGCTGAACCAGTGCTGCTGGCTCCTGTTTCGTAAATGGGGAGCTGAAAGCCAATCCCTTTGTGCCAGACAATACTTGAGGTGGACCTGGGGCAAGCTTATGAGTGCAACTCTTCAACATCAACAAAAGTGCTTTGGAGAGTGATACGCAGAGCTGGAGGCCGCAGGATACTGCGAGTTGATGGCCGCCCTGTGATCTCTCAAAAGTACAGAAGGTTTAGGGAGTTGATCAATCAGTGCTGCCAATATATTCATCAGGGGTACCACACCATGTGGAGGGAGATATACTTTGCAGACAGTTATTTCGTGTGTCGTCTGTATCCTGACAGCCAAAGCTTAAAGAGGAGTTTGAAGGGGCACGGTTTCACAACATACTGAGTTCAGGACATAAATGCAAACTCCACCTGACACTTTATTATATTCGCTACAGTTCTTGTAATATCTTCAGTAACCTTGCATTGCACTGAGACTTGGAACGCTTACAGACTGCTGGCATTTGATCACCAGCAAGTGATGACGTGGTACACTTCATCGCGCATCATCCGTCCTGATGCCACCTACTCTGACCAGGGGCCTTCCCTATGGGCACCACCCAGCTGCAGCAAAGGCCACCTGGCAGGATGGCCATTGCCATGAGTCCCAATGTCCCAGGGTGATGGGCATCTACTCCTTGGAATATGTGGGGACTTAACGGTGCAGGCATCAGCAGAGTGATCCCTGTGTAGTCAGGGGGCTACAACCAACGGGGTACATGGTGGCCTCACCACAACAGACTGGCTACCATGCTGGATATGAGGTGCAAAGAATTCCATGGTCATTGTCAGTGCAGGAAATGACACTGCATAGTGGGTGGAGGAAAATGCACCCAGGAAGATGTCCTCGCTCAAGAGATGGAGGATAAGCGGGACTGACATGCCTAGACGAGAAAGTGGGCTAAAGATCTCAATGTACGATGGAAACAATGCACCATGTAAAGTGCCCTTCCCCAATTGGCTTGCTCTTCGGGAAAATTTTGAAACATGGAGGTCAAACCCTACAGGGGACCATCACATAAAGGCCGAAAGATGTAGTTTAGGCAAGAGTACCTTGGGCCTGTTCTAACCCCCGGGCCCGCAGGGGGTGGGGAGGGGGGTGGGGGGTGGACCACATGTTTTCAGGCCATGGTGGGTGAAGAGCAACTGACAGATGAACAGCTAAAAAAAAATTGGTGGGGACCTAGGAAACAAGATGTCAAGTAAACATGTCAGGAACTGCATACCTTGTGTGCAATAAGCTGATCTTAGCCACCGGCCAATTCCATTACAACGTTTATTGGATGCATCTAAACCATTTGAAATGCTTGGGATGGACATTTTAGGCCCATTTAATAAATCACCCATAGGAAATAATTACATACTAACTATAAGAGACCATTTCTCTTGTTATATAGTAATGGCTGCAACACTTGACAAAAATACGAGTACAGTTGCTCAAGCATTAGTAAATAATTGGTTGTTTACATTTAGCATTCTGGACATGCTAATTACAGACCAAGATACCAATTTCATGTCTGATCTTATGAAGGAATCGTGTTGATTGCTCTGAATTTGCAAGCTGTGAACCAGACCCTTCCACCCTCAAGCCAATGGAAGAACCAAGAGAGTTCATTGCACACTTTTGCAGATGTTTAGCTATTACATTAGCAGTAACCATGGAAAGCGGGACCTATATTTAAATTTTGTAACTGCCAGATACAATTCTGAAGTCCATACGACTACCAGTCTTTCTCCTTATGAGCTAATATATGGGAGAAAATGCCTTCACCTTTTGAAATGATTACACCTAAGCTTGGATCCAACATCGAATTGATAAAAAAGTTTGCTAAGAAACTGCAAGACATTTGGCAACAAGCAAATATGAAAGCCTTAGAACAACAATAGTAGATAGGACAACATGTAAGGAAGTTACAGCAATACAGGATTGGCCAGTGGGTATTAGTATTGAACCCATATACACTAAAAGCTACAAGAAAGAAATTCCTGATCCTATACCACAGACCACACAAAACAGTGAAAACGATGTCACTTGTCAATGTTAAAATATAGGTGCCAACGAAGATTGATTATTCAAGTGGGACATATTAAGCCTTTTAAAGGAGCTGTCAATGCATTACCATGGATACCAGCAGCTTCTGCAACAAAGAATGTAAAGCCTCAAGGAACAAAGAACAAACAGATGACTGATGACCAGAGCAGTTGTAAAATGCCTTAAATCCTTAGGGAGTGTTGACAGATAAGATTTAAGATTGTTGTTTGCCTATACTGCACATTGTTTTACTTGTGTAGATTTTTATGAAGACATCCAGTTTTATTTTGCTCTGGTTATAGTCTGTTGTAAGTGTTTTTTTACTTTTCGTTAGTGAGGAATCGCTACAATGTTGTTTTTGTATATGGGGGTATAGTTTTGTCTCAGTAATCTCACCTTCTGGAGGCAGGGGAAGATAGTGATAAAAGTATCTTTCTCTAAGGCTGCATAGTGACATGAGTACAGGCGCAGACCAAAAATATATTTATACACTACTGGTCATTAAAACTGCTACACCAAGAAGAAATGCTGACGATAAACAGGTATTCATTGGACAAATATATTATACTAGAACTGACATGTGACTACATTTTCACGCAATTTGGGTGCATAGATCCTGAGGAATCAGTATCCAGAACAGCCACCTCTGGCCGTACTAATGGCCTTGATACACCTGGGCATTGAGTCAAACAGAGCTTGGATGCCGTATACAGGTACAGCTGACCATGCAGCTTCAACACGATACCACAGTTCATCAAGAGTAGTGACTGGCATATTGTGACGAGCCAGTTGCTCAGCCACCATTGACCAGACGTTTTCAGTTGGTGAGAGATCTGGAGAATGTGCTGCCCAGGGCAGCAGTCGATCATTTTCTGTATCCAGAAAGCCCCGTACAGGACCTGCAACATGCGGTTGTGCATTATCCTGCTGAAATGTAGTGTTTCATAGGGATCGAATGAAGGGTAGAGCCACAGGTTGTAACACATCTGAAATGTAATGTCCACTGTTCAAAGTGCCGTCAATGCGAACAAGAGGTGATCAAGACGTGTAACCAATGGTACCCCATACCATCACGCCAGGTGATACGCCAGTATGGCGATGACGAATACACGCTTCCAATGTGCTTTCACTGCAATGCCGCCAAACATGGATGCGACCATCATGATGCTGTAAACAGAACCTGGATTCATCTGAAAAAATGACATTTTGCCATTCGTGCACCCAGGTTCGTCATTGAGTACACCATCGCAGGCGCTCCTGTCTGTGATGCAGCGTCAAGTGTAACCGCAGCCATGGTCTCCGAGCTGATAGTCCATGCTGCTGCAAATGCCGTTGAACTGTTCGTGCAGATGGTTACTGTCTTGCAAACGTCCCTATCTGTTGACTCAGGGATCGAGACACGATCCGTTACAGCCATGCGGTTAAGATGCCTGTCATCTCGACTGCTAGCGATACGAGGCCGCTGGGATCCAGCACGGCATTCCGTATTACCCTCCTGAACCCACCAATTCCATATTCTGCTAACAGTCATTGGATCTCGACCAACGCGAGCAGCAATGTCGTGATATGATAAACCGCAATAGCGATAGGCTACAATCCGACCTTTATCAAAGTCAGAAACATAATGGTACACATTTCTCCTCCTTACACAAGGCATCACAACAATATTTCACCAGCAACGATGGTCAACTGCTGTTTGTGTATGAGAAATCGGTTGGAAACTTTCCTCATGTCAGCACGTTGTAGGTGTCGCCACCGGCACCAACCTTGTGTGAATACTCTAAAAAGCTAATCATTTGCATATCACAGCATCTTCTTCCTGTCAGTTAAATTTAGCATCTGTAGCACATCATCTTCGTGGTGTAGCAATTTGAATGACCAGTAGTGTAATTTCAGAGCAACGAGATGGCTATGCTCTAATGTCTTTGGAAGATCTACAGAGATGCCAGAGGCAAAGTGTTACAATCTGTACAAGTAGGATGATACAGACTGGCATATGGTAGTGCAAGGTCCAGTTATTCCTGGAAAAAACCAAGGCAAGTGAACGTCAAATGGAAGTGTTAATGCTGCAGCCACATTTCCAGAGAGCAGACACCCAATGAGTCTACTCAGTTTTTTTACGAGAAGTAGTCATAGTAGACAGGTATGAACACAGAAAACCAACAGGTATGAATAGAGTGAAATTATGGGATAACAGAATAATAATAAATGGTATGCCTTGTGACATGCGACATTTCGTCTACCAGCTGCAGTCACTGGTAGGACCACACTTAAGTGGGAACAACCTATGTTGTACTCATTTGAGACGCCACAAGAGGTGCTGCCTACTCAAAACTCAACCTTCCTAAATAATGCCCTGCATCAGACTTTTTACACTCATTTGATGAACCAGTAGCAACACAAATTACAGCCAAACAAATGTTCCAGGACTATAAGCATATGACAGCTACCAGTGCTGTAGTGGTTCTGGTTGTGATTTGTGTAATCTAATTCTGTTTTAAACAGAAGTCAGCGCACCATTCAGTTTACCTGGTAACCAGGTACCTGTTGATTGATTTGTAAATAGAACTCAGACACAGTAAGGGAATTTCATATAAACTAATTGACGAATGTAAAAGTATATGAATAATTGTGTTAGTGTGTAAGGAATGGCTTCTACAAAGGCCTATCTTATCGCTTCGGAATACCAAACATTGAAAAGCATTTAAATCAGCTGTATGGTAATGGAAGACTACCTAAAGTTGTATAATGTGTAACTACTGGTGTAAAATATCTACGACAAATTTATTACAGGTACGGCAAATTGTAAAATTCGAGACAAATTTTCTGAAGGAAGAGGGAGACATTATGCCCCAGGATAGTATCCCTGGCAGACACTATATGTTTGTCAAAGTTCTTCCTCGGAAGTTCCCAGAAGCCAAACCACCTTTGTCAATAACCAGTCGACTAGCAGCTAGAGGGAAATGCTGAGCGAGTTGCGGTAAACACAGAAACTAACACAACACAGGCGAACAACCGAGCGCCCAAGTCTACAAGCGAAACATAATGACCTGAAATCTGAGAGAGACTTTTGTACTAGTGACAAAGCACAGTTTCATAAGGAAAGCTAGGTATAGCACAACATTAAGTATTCAGGTGCTGACCAGCAGGAAAGGGCCTCTGAAAAGTGAAGCTGCAAAAGTCTGAAGTCACTAGGAGAGCTGACAGTGAGGGAAAACCAGGACACACAATGACACAGCCACCCCTACCGCAGCAGAGCCTGTGGGAAATGCCAACATAAATACCCCATCCGTATTAAAAAATGTCTGATTTCTGAGTGCTGATTGCCAACGGCTCAGTGCGTAGTGCCAGTTCTTGTCAGTTACAGCTACACAGTGGCAGGGGAAACTATGGAGTTTGATACTCAGCACACCTAGCTGCCTTCAATCATCTACATAACCATGAGTCTAGCTGGAAGGATGCTGCTGCTGCTGCTGCTGCCAGCTGCACTGCCAACTTCTGAGGCAACACTGATGGGGTGCAGAGGCTGCCATCGTTCTGCAGGCCTGCTGTAGGCTTGCAGACCTGGTCACTGTCATCTGTCTTAAAGAGGGAGAACACTGCTACTCCTCATTCCATTCCTCAGGCTGAACCAGTGCTGCTGGCTCCTGTTTCGTAAATGGGGAGCTGAAAGCCAATCCCTTTGTGCCAGACAATACTTGAGGTGGACCTGGGGCAAGCTTATGAGTGCAACTCTTCAACATCAACAAAAGTGCTTTGGAGAGTGATACGCAGAGCTGGAGGCCGCAGGATACTGCGAGTTGATGGCCGCCCTGTGATGTAGCAGCTGACATCCGACACTTTGCTGTGCTGACAGTACTGTGAGTCGAATGCATGCTGGCCGTCTGCTACTGATGAGGCGCTGCCCCACCAGCCTGGTTGTGGAATGGTGCTTTGGAAGGCAATGCTGTATTGCTGCCTAGTATATATATATCTTACTGTCAATAATGTTTTCTTGGGGCTCTCAAGCGCAGCTAGGTCTCACCACCATATCCTACCTGGCTCTCTCCTGATGACTGGAGGAGTCTGGGGCCAGGCTCCTACAATATAAAGGTCAGATATTGGGCATTTCTAGAGAAGACTATTTCTGATCCCGTATTCATACCAAATGTTTTATAGTGGCATTTTCAACATACAATACTGAGCAGAAATTACAAATATGAAGATCTCACCAAAAAATAACATTGAACAGAAATTGTATACCAGGAGGTGGGCATACTCTCCAAATCATTGTTTCTTACTTATGTACAGTAAGATGTACATCATACTGATGGTGATGTTCAGTGGTGTCACAAAGCAGAATGCTATCAACAGAAGGTTACATCAGCAGCTGGGAGAAGAATTTTGATTTTAGCTCTAACATAGTTTACAGTACAGAATAATTAAGAGTTACACGAGGGGATACTCTTTCACTTTTTGCTGTGTTAGTATTCAGCAGACATCATTATAATATGGACCAAGATTTTCATACTGAAGCTCTTCTAGTTACATCTATGAAATGAAGGCATGCATGGGGTTGGTTTTACATTTTGTTGAAAGGAAGGAAGAAAGTTCAAGTTTAACAGCCCATCAATTAAAAGATCATGAGAGAGACACTTCACACGAATTAAGTTTAAAATTTTACATGTCATCACAATGAGGTCTTTATAGATGTAGCATATGTTCAGACTGGAGAACAAAATGGACTGTGACTCAAATGGAACCAACCCAGTATTTGCCTTAAGCAACTTACAGACATAATGGGGAACCTAAATCTGGATGGGCAGCTACGAATTTAAACTGTCATTCTTCTGAATAGAGGCCAGCATCCTATAAGTGTGATTCGATACTTAATTTGTATTTACATTAAAACATATTTACTTCCATCAAACTTTACGTCACAAAGACACAAATACTATATATAGAGTAGCTAGTTTAGTATGTTCAGATACAACAATACTATGAAAAGGAAAGCTGCTACTCACCACACAGCGGAGATGCTGAGTCGCAGATAGGCACAAGAAAAGAACTGTCAGAAATAAGCTTTTGGTCAGTACAGCCTTTGTCAAGGATAGACGACACACACACACACACACACACACACACACACACACGACTGCAGTCTCTGGCAACTGAAGCCACACTGTGAGCAGCGGCATCAGTGCATGATGGGAGTGGTGACTGGGTAGGGGTAAGGAGGAGGCTGGGGCAGAGAGGGGGAGGGATAGAAGGGTATGGGCGGGGGAGAGTGAAGTGCTGATGGGCAGTATGCAGGGATGATGTGGAGAGAGGGCAGGGTGGCTATGTGCAGTTGGGAGATTAGACAGTGGCCAGGGGATAGGTGGGGAGCAGTGGGGAGGGGGGGGGGGTCAGTGGAAAAGGAGAGAAGTAAAAAGATTGAGTGAAATGGTGGAATGAGGGCTGTGTAGAGCTGGAATGGGAGCAGGGAAAGGGGTGGATGGATGAGGACAATCACTAAAAAAGGTTGAGACCAGGAGGGTTATGGGAGAAAGTTCCCAACTGCGCAGTTCAGAAAAGCTGGTGTTGGTGGGAAGGATCCATATGGCACAAGCTGTGAAGCAGTAATTGAAATGATGTCGAGTTGGGCAGCGTGCCCAGCAACAGCATGGTCCACTTGTTTCTTGGCCAGTTTGTTGGTGGCCAGTCATGCAGACAGACAGCTTGTTGGTTGTCATGCCCACATAAGAATGCAGCACAGTGGTTGCAGCTTAGCTTGTAGATCACATGACTGGTTTCATAGGTAAAACTGCCTTTGATGGGATAGGTGATGTTTGTGACTGGACTGGAGTAATTGGTGGTGGTGGTGGTGGTGGTGGTGGTGGGAGGATGTATAGGACAGGTCTTGCATCTAGGTGTATTACAGGGATATGAGCCATGAGGTACGGGGCGTGGGAGCAGGGGTTGTGCAGGGATGGATGAGTATATTGTGTAGGTTCATTGGATGGTGGAATAATACTGTGGGAGGTGTGGGAAGGGTAGTGGGTGGGACATTTCTCATTTCAGGGTACGATGAGAGAGAGTCAAAATCCTGGCGCAGTATGTAATTCAGTTGCTCCAGTCCTGGGTGGTACTGAGTTATGAGGGGAATCCTCCTCTGTGGCCAGACACTGGGACTTTGCGAGATGGTGGGAGACTGGAAAGATTAGGTGTGGGAGATTTGTTTTCGTAAGGTTGGAAGGATAATTACGGTCTGTGAGGGCTTCAATGAGATCCTTGGCACATTTCGAGAGAGACCACTTGTCACTGCAGATGTGGTGACCATAGGTGGCTAGGCTGTATGGAAGGGACTTCTTGCTGTGGAACGGGTGGCAGCTGTCGATTTCGAGGCATTGCTGGTGGTCAGTAGGTTTGATTTGGGCAGAGTTTTATATCCGGGAGTAAAACCAAGTCTGAATTGCAATATTCATGATAAATAGGGAATTGTTAAGGCATTTTTATAACAAAAAGGGGAAATAATAGAAGAGAGAATAGCAATGTATTTAGGCAAAGTGAGAGGAGCCACAGACCTGGAAGCTGGTTGGGTGGCTGATGCCAGGCAGACGAGCAACTGTGCTTGATAATGAGCTAAAAGCTGTAAGTTGTAAAGACACAAAGAGGGCTGTTTGTACTTTTGACAACGCAGTTTGTGATAAGGCTTGGAATTAAAGTTCATAAGCAAACAGCACTTCTGGTTAGAGAGGGAGCGTGGGACGAGAGGGAGAAAGAGAGAGGGCCTTCTGGTGGTGACAGCACTATGTCATCAGAAGCCAATAGAGGACTTAGGATGTAGTGTGTGACCATATTAAGAGAGGCATCTCTACCCCTCCATCCAGCCTCTGAAGAACGACTGAAGTATAGGGCAGAATGACAGCCAATAAGGAGGCAAGTAGCCCTCAACATTACGTCATGGTTACAGCCAGCAGGATCGAAGAGGAAAAGGATACAAAACTCGGCAGCTAGACGCTCTGAGAGAGGCAGTCTAGGGTGGAGAAAGCAGGCCGTAAGCAGTCAAGGGCAGTCAGGAGACGAGACGGAGGTCTGACATGAGTTGCTGCAGGGAGAGCCAGGGCTTGTGGCAGAGTTAGCATCCAGAGCTGATGATCAGATAGGCAGCAGCTGTGGAGCTCTGAGTTAGTTTGTGGGTCGCATTCGAAGAGTAGATGGAACGGCAGTTGTCTTACGCTGTCTCTGTATCAGACTCGGCCGCTCATTGGAAACTTCTCAGCCAGAGCAGTCAGGAATTCATTCTGTATATTTTGAATAAACTTCAGTTAGTTAAATGTATCTGGACAATACTTCACTTATCTCCCAGCCTTTTTCTACCTTCACACCAGACGCCACAGTTCATTCTGTATATTTTGAATAAACTTCAGTTAGTTAAATGTATCTGGACAATACTTCACTTATCTCCCAGCCTTTTTCTACCTTCACACCAGACGCCACAGTTCAGGCTCCATAGCAGCAGCTGCAACTGCAGTAACTGTAGCAGTAGCGGCAGCTGAGGTGAGGTGAGGCGAGCGACCGGGTCGACGCAGCATAGGACAGCACCCGACACATTGCGAGAGCACAGACACACGGGCAGCATGCAAGCACCAGACAACGCAACCACAAGAAGCAGTACCTATTAATTTGGTATACTGTATCTTTAGAGTAGTAACATTGCTAAAACTGGTAAGATGCCCCAAACTAATGAAGCTCCATTGTCCTCCAGTAGTGGTAAAATGTCAGTTAAGAAAGCCTTGTGTATTGTTTCAAAAGTGTTTGAAGGGAACAAAAGAGATCTCAGGGAGTTTATTGAGAAGCATTCAAATTAGTCAAGTCAGAGGAAAACGAAATGTTATTAAAATTTGTGAAAGCTAAGATAACTGATGAGGCCAAGTCAAGACTGCAAGTACACGGACATAAAGGTACATCGCAAGAAGTGAAGCACGTTCTCGATGAAAATTACGGGAACACACATACTACAGATTATTATGCATGCACAATATTTCAGGCAAGGTGAGCCATCTGTTTGTGGGCAAGCAGAAGTGATGAAATGCAGAGAGATTTCAGGGAAACCATAAGTTAGGTCACAAGTTGGGAGAACGTAAAAGGTGCCATAGAATTGGTTGATTCATTAGGAAGAGCTTGTTTCATTCAGGGTTTAAGCAATGATAGGTGATGAAATAGACTTTGCAGCAACAGTAGAGTTAGCACTGCAACAGGAAAGTGTGATATTATCCATGAAAGAGCAGAGACTGGCCCCAAGGGTAACATTTAACCGTGGAAGGAAAACAGTGAAGAGTGCAAAAGAGATTAAGGATTTACAATGCTTCACATGTGGCTTGAGAGGTCATACTGCAAGCAAATGTAGAATGAACAAGCCAGAGGGTAGAGTACGGGCAATGACCAGTAAAGAATTCACTAACTTTTGTTACGGATGTGCCAAGCCCGGTCACACCAATGCAGAATGTCAGGTAAGACTACAGAAAGTTCATCCTATAGATGTCCTGGAATTTAAAGGAAATCATACAGAAACCAATGGAGGTTTATGGGAATGGAGATGTTCACAATGAAACCTACTGGGTAATTGTGGCGTCCTGTGTATGAGAGTGAAAGATGTAACCTATTTCAAGTTTAAAGGGGCGGGGCTATTATGCTAAAGATTGTCAGGAAGGGCCCTAGCAAGCCTGGAGAAAAGGCAAGGTGCTGCCAGTATAGAGTAAAACAGGCAAAGTGGTAAAGGGAAACTAAAGCATGGCAAGGCCGCACGGTTGGGCATTGTCACAGTAGGTAAGCCCACAGTTAGGATAATCGACTGTGCAACAGAGAATGATGTTTTAGTGTTATATTGTATAAAATTAAAAATGGTATTGAAAGTTATTAATAGACACAGGAGCACAGTTGTGCTTACTCAAGGGAACAAGTATTCCAGTGTAGAGTGAAATTTGAATACATGAAGCAGAAAGGTTATGGTTAAAAGGCTTTACGAGCCAAGCTATGAGTACAATAAATATGGTACAAATACACTTAAGTGTGGAAAGTGCAGGAAAAGTTGGACAGAAATTTGACGTGTATGGGAGAGGTCTAGACATTGCCTACAAAGGATTAATAGAGCATAAGGTCAAGTTAGACTATGTGAGGAAGGTTGTAAGAATACAGGGGCGGGACATACTCTTAATAGTAGAGGACGAACCGAGAGGTTATGAGTTTGATCCGCATCAAGAATCCAACGGGAAAAAAAGTAATGTCATTGACAGTGGAAGGCAAGATGTCAGGACAGAGTGAAAGGGAAATGGTTATCCCAAGACGAGAAATTGCACAAGGAGTGCATGTACCAGAATCACTACTGACAGTTAAAAAGGGTACATGCATGGTGAGCACATTGAATATGTCAGAAAACGGAGTTCAGCTGCAGAATGTCAGATTACTGACAGAGGAACTGGAACCATTAGTAAACGTACACAAGGTAAAAAGCAACAAGGAAATCACGAGCAAAACTGAAAGTTGTGCGAAGACCTTAACGAAACAGCTGAGATTAGAGCATTTAAATGTTGAGGAAAGAAGTGCATTAGTGGAAGCGTCCACTGAGTATGGAGACATGTCCCATCTATCAGGGGACAAACTGTCTGACCCCGGTAGCTGAGTAGTAAGCACAACAGAATGTCAATCCTAAGGGTCCGGGTTTGATTCCCGGCTGAGACAGAGATTTTCTCCGCTCAGAGACTGGGTGTTGTGTTGTCCTAATCATCATTTCATCCCCATCAACGCACAAGTCACTGAAGTGGCATCAAATCGAAAGACTTGCACCTGGCAAATCGTCCACCCGATGGGAGGTCCTAGTCACACGACATTTAGGGAACAAATTGTCGTATGCAACTGCAGTGCAGCACAAAATTTCAATAGTGCCAGAACACTCAGGAAAAATAGTGAATGCGAGGCAATATCAAATCCCTGAAGCTCAAAAAGAAGATTTATAGGAGCAAATTGATCAAATGCTGAAGGATGACATAATTGTCGAGAGTAAGAGTGCATGGAATGCACCACTTCTTTTAATTAAAAAAAAAAAAAAAAAGATAGTCGCCAGCGGGAAGGAAAAGTGGAGAATCGTAGTGGACTACAGACATTTGAATGATATTATTGTCGGAGATACAATCCCACTACCGAATATCTCTGACATTCTGGACCAATTTGGGCAAGCAAAGTACTTCTCAATGCTTGATCTTGCACGTGGATACCATCAAAATTGACGGATGAGAAGGACAGAGAAAAAACAGTGTTCAGCTCAAATTATCAGTATTACAAATACAAGATAATGCTGATGGGACTGAAAGTAGCCCCAGGATGTTTCCAGCAACTGATGAATACAGTGTTGGCAGGTTTGCACAGTGTAAAATGTTTTGTCTACCTAGAGGACATAGTGTGCTATGGAAGAAACCTGGAGGAGCACAATGAGAAGCTGCGTGAAATTTTTGACAGGGTGCTAGGGCACGATTTGAAACTGCAACTGAATAAATCTGAGTTTCTGGGGAAGAAACTGTGGAACTCTGAGTTAGTAGTGTGGGTCACTTCAAAGAGTAGACAGAATGGCAGTTGTCTTACACCGTCTCTGTATCAGCCTTGGCCACTCATTGGAAACATCTCAGCCAGAGCAGTTCGGAATTCATTCTGTATCTTTTGAATAAACTTCAGTTAGAAAACATATCTGGAGAGTACTTCAATTATCTGCCGGCTTTTTCTACCTTCACACCAGACACCATAACTTGTCAGCTAGGATAACAAGCTAAACTGTGGTTATGGACCATGTCACTCAGCCTCAAGTAAATTCACACTTGGGATGCGACAAGAGGTACTGATGCAGCCATCTTTGAGGTGGAGATCACCTTCTAGGAAGGTGGCTTGTTGGATTGAGTAGGTCCAGGTGAAGCAAACGGGAAAGAAGCTGTTGAGGTTCTGGAGGAATGTGGATAGGCAGTTCCCACCCTAAATCCAGATTTCAAAGATGCCATCATTGAATATGAATCAGTTGAGGGGTTTAGGATTCTGAGTGTTTAGGAAGGACTCCTCTAGATGTCCCATGAATAGGTTGGCATAGGATGGTGCCATGCAGGTGCACATAGCTGTATCCCAGATTGGTTTGTAGGAAATGCCTTCAAACGAGAAGTAATTGTGGGTGAGGATATAGTTGGTCATGGCGACTCGGAAGGAGATTATCGATTTGGAATCCGTCTGGTGTTGGGAAAGGCAGTGTTCAATAGCGGTAAGGCCATGGGCATTAGGGATCTTAGTGTAAAGAGAGGTGGCAACAATAGTGAAGGGGCAGGGTGCCATGCGGTAAAGGGACAGGAACTGTGGAGTCGGTGGAGGAAATCAGTGGCTTTTTGTAGGAGGGTAGGTCCCAGGTAATAGCTTGAATGTGTTGGTCTGCGAGAGCAGAGATTCTCTCAGTGGGGGCACAGTAACTGCCCACAATGGGGCCTCCTGGGTGGTTGGGTTTATGGACTTTAAGAACCATGTAGAAGGTAGGAGTGCTGGGAGTGGTAGGGGTGAGCAGCGGGATGGATTCCAGGGACAGGTTCTGGGATGGGCCTAAGGATTTGAGGAGTGACTAGAGGTCTTGCTGGATTTCTGAAATGGGGTCATTGTGGCAAGGTTTGTTGGTGGATGGATCTGACATCTGGCAGAGTTCTTCTGCCATGTAATCCTTGCAGTTAAAAACAATATTGGTGGAGCCTTTGTCCACAGGTAGGATTATAAGGACAGGGTTAGTTTTTAGATGGTGGACTACAATTCTTTCTGCAGATGTAATGTTAGTTTGCATGTTGAGGGATTTGGTGAATGATGGTGAGGAAAGGTTTGAGGTTAAGAAATTCTGGAAAGTTAACAAGTGGTGATTTGGGGGCAGTGGGGGTGGATCACAGTTGGATGGAGGAGTGAACTGAGTTAGGCAGGGCTCAATATTGGTCTTTGTTTGAGTCTGATTGGTAAGATTGGTGACAAAAAAGTGTTTTCCCTGCAGGAATTGGGAGAAAGAGAGATCTTTAACAAGTGCTGCATGATTGAATTTGAGAGTGGGGCAAAAGGTAACGTCTTTGTAAAGGACTGATACTTCAGTGGGGCTAAGGGTTCTGGAGGAAAGGTTCATGACTGTTTAGGTTCTGGATTCTGTGTGGTGTTGGGCTTGAATTTTGGAGCTGGGGTAAATGTAGTAGGTTTGCGAGACAGGGTTTGTCAGCTATGGGAGGATCTGGGGGAGACTTGGAGGTTGTTATAGAGGTGGTGGACAGGGGTACTCCAAGGGGGGAGCAGGGTGGAGAGTTTTTTGAGATGGCGTTGTTCATGGTGCTCTAGTTCCTGGAGGGCAAGAGTTTCAATGTGCGATATTGATTCCAGGAGTTTGGGATTGCACCAAAAGAGAATTTTGTGGATGGAGAGAAGATACTGCAAGGAGATTTGAGCTTGGTTGATATATGTTTGCACGACTATGTTGGTGAGGGCTAAGAATTTATGAAATCTGAACAGATGGAGTTAATTGTGGAAAGAGATGTGGCAGCTGGAGATGATAATTTGATGGTAACGCCATTGTGGGGGGGGGGGGGGATTCCATGAGCTAAGCAACAACACAAGAACAGTATGTGGAACTGGGTTCTGAGTAGGGATAAGGAAACTTTTTTTAATTGATGCAGATGGCAGGGGCAAGGAACCATGGTGGTGGAAAAAATGCAAAAAATTATGTAAATAACATAAAACTACATCTGGAAAATTTTGCTAAATACACCCAAATATATGGGAAAAACAAGAGAAGCATGAAATGGATGGAAAAGGGTGAAAGAAGATGAAATCTGAGGAGGCCAATGATAGTGAGGGGTGAAACCTCACTATAATTGGTGTGAAGTAACAATGAGATCTGTGGGGAGCACGTCTGAGAGTGGGTAAGCATGAAGAAGGGGGGGGGGGGGGGCGGCAGCTGTGCAGGATGAGGCAGAATTAGTGGGTGCAAACTGGGATAGAACTAAGAAAGAGGGGGGGGGGGGTTTGTAGGATGAGATATGAGATACAACATAAAGGTGCAGGAAATAACATGAGAAAATATGGGAAAGTGATGCAGGGACAGTGATCAATTTGAAGGTATCGGATTAATGATATCGGCGAGAGTAATGTGGGACATAAAATACTGCACCAACAATCAGCGTGGTCTTGTGGCCATCGTTGTGCACGGCCGAAGCAGTTGGTACAGTGTGAGTTGTAAGTAGAGCATGGAGTGCGGTTTCTAAGGCAGCAAGAGAAACACAGGAATGAAGAGAAAGAAGGACAGACTGACCATAGTAATGCATTAGAACATACAAACAAGGAAAACAGTACTCGGTTAAGATCAAAGAAAAGCCGTCAGGCAAAATTCAAGCAATGGTTAATCCAGGATGGAATGTAACAATATTGTGAAAAGGGAAAGTTGCTACTAGCCATGTAGGGGAGATGCTGAGTCATAGATTGGTCCAGCAAAAAGACTGGTTCAAATAAGCTTTCGGCCAGTAAGACCTTCATCAAACACACACACACACACACACACACACACACACACACACACACACACACACACATGCGCGGGCACACGCGCGCCGTGCGCGCTAGCACGCAACACAACTCACACACTCATGACTGCAGTCTCTGGCAACTGAAAGCCCTCTGCGAGCAGCAGCACCAATTCATGCATTATGGGACTGGTGACTGGGTGGGGTTATGGAGGAGGCTGGGGCAGGGAAGTGGAGGGATAGTAGGGTTGGGATGGGGGACTGAAGTGCTGCTGGGGAGCATGCAGGAATGAGGTGATGAGAGGGTAGAGTAGCTATGTGCAGTTGGGAGTTTAAGTGGTGGGCAGCTACAACTACTGTGCTGCATTCTTTATGGACATATCAACCAACAAACTGCCAGACTGCATGAATGGCCACCA
Source organism: Schistocerca piceifrons (assembly GCF_021461385.2). Lineage (NCBI taxonomy): Eukaryota > Metazoa > Arthropoda > Insecta > Orthoptera > Acrididae > Schistocerca > Schistocerca piceifrons. The sequence continues at coordinate 9,989,292 of NC_060143.1, forward strand.
ACAAATGGTGGCCAAGAAACAAGTGGACTACCTTGTTGTTTAGCACGCTGTCCAACACAACATCCCTCTCTTCAATGACTGCTTCACAGCCTGTGCCAGCTTTCCTGAGTTATATAGGTGGGAGCTTTCCCTGCAATATCTCCTACGTTCCTGTAACCCCCCTGGTGCAAAGTTTGTTAGTCATTGTCCTCATCCATTCAGCTCCTTCTCTATTTGATTTTAGCCTGATGGTTTCTCTTCAGTCCAAACCCAGGGCTGTTTTCCTTTGTTAATATTTTCTAATGCATCACTATACTCAATGTCCATCATTCTCTCTCTTCATTCCTGTGTTTCTCTTGCTGCCTTAGAAACCACACTGCATGCTCTACATACGAGCCACATTGTACCAACCATCTCTGCCGAGCACAACAGACGGCCACAAGACCACGCTGATTGTTGGTGCAGCATTGTGTGTCCCACATTACTCTCGCCGATATCATTAATCCTATACCTTCAAATTGATCACTGTCCCTGCATCACTTTCCCATATTTTCTCATGTTATTTCTTGCACCTTTATGTTGTATCTCATATTTCATCCTACAAACCCCCCACCCCCCCCCCCCCCCCCCCTCTTTCTTACTTCTATCACAGTTTGCACCCACTAATTCTGCCTCATCCTGCACAGATGCCGCCCCCCCCCTTCTTCATGCTTACCCACTCTCAGACGTGCTCCCCACAGATCTCATTGTTACTTCACACCAATTATAGTGAGGTTTCACCCCTCACTATCATTGGCCTCCTCAGATTTCATCTTCTTTCACCCTTTTCCATCCATTTCATGCTTCTCTTGTTTTTCCCATATATTTGGGTGTATTTAGCAAAATTTTCCAGATGTAGTTTTATGTTATTTACATAATTTTTTGCATTTTTTTCCACCACCATGGTTCCTTGCCCCTGCCATCTGCATCAATTAAAAAAAAGTTTCCTTATCCCTACTCAGAACCCAGTTCCACATACTGTTCTTGTGTTGTTGCTTAGCTCATGGAATCCCCCCCCCCCCCCCACAATGGCGTTACCATCAAATTATCATCTCCAGCTGCCACATCTCTTTCCACAATTAACTCCATCTGTTCAGATTTCATAAATTCTTAGCCCTCACCAACATAGTCGTGCAAACATATATCAACCAAGCTCAAATCTCCTTGCAGTATCTTCTCTCCATCCACAAAATTCTCTTTTGGTGCAATCCCAAACTCCTGGAATCAATATCGCACATTGAAACTCTTGCCCTCCAGGAACTAGAGCACCATGAACAACGCCATCTCAAAAAACTCTCCACCCTGCTCCCCCCTTGGAGTACCCCTGTCCACCACCTCTATAACAACCTCCAAGTCTCCCCCAGATCCTCCCATAGCTGACAAACCCTGTCTCGCAAACCTACTACATTTACCCCAGCTCCAAAATTCAAGCCCAACACCACACAGAATCCAGAACCTAAACAGTCATGAACCTTTCCTCCAGAACCCTTAGCCCCACTGAAGTATCAGTCCTTTACAAAGACGTTACCTTTTGCCCCACTCTCAAATTCAATCATGCAGCACTTGTTAAAGATCTCTCTTTCTCCCAATTCCTGCAGGGAAAACACTTTTTTGTCACCAATCTTACCAATCAGACTCAAACAAAGACCAATATTGAGCCCTGCCTAACTCAGTTCACTCCTCCATCCAACTGTGATCCACCCCCACTGCCCCCAAATCACCACTTGTTAACTTTCCAGAATTTCTTAACCTCAAACCTTTCCTCACCATCATTCACCAAATCCCTCAACATGCAAACTAACATTACATCTGCAGAAAGAATTGTAGTCCACCATCTAAAAACTAACCCTGTCCTTATAATCCTACCTGTGGACAAAGGCTCCACCAATATTGTTTTTAACTGCAAGGATTACATGGCAGAAGAACTCTGCCAGATGTCAGATCCATCCACCAACAAACCTTGCCACAATGACCCCATTTCAGAAATCCAGCAAGACCTCTAGTCACTCCTCAAATCCTTAGGCCCATCCCAGAACCTGTCCCTGGAATCCATCCCGCTGCTCACCCCTACCACTCCCAGCACTCCTACCTTCTACATGGTTCTTAAAGTCCATAAACCCAACCACCCAGGAGGCCCCATTGTGGGCAGTTTACTGTGCCCCCACTGAGAGAATCTCTGCTCTCGCAGACCAACACATTCAAGCTATTACCTGGGACCTACCCTCCTACAAAAAGCCACTGATTTCCTCCACCGACTCCACAGTTCCTGTCCCTTTACCGCATGGCACCCTGCCCCTTCACTATTGTTGCCACCTCTCTTTACACTAAGATCCCTAATGCCCATGGCCTTACCGCTATTGAACACTGCCTTTCCCAACACCAGACGGATTCCAAATCGATAATCTCCTTCCGAGTCGCCATGACCAACTATATCCTCACCCACAATTACTTCTCGTTTGAAGGCATTTCCTACAAACCAATCTGGGATACAGCTATGTGCACCTGCATGGCACCATCCTATGCCAACCTATTCATGGGACATCTAGAGGAGTCCTTCCTAAACACTCAGAATCCTAAACCCCTCAACTGATTCATATTCAATGATGGCATCTTTGAAATCTGGATTTAGGGTGGGAACTGCCTATCCACATTCCTCCAGAACCTCAACAGCTTCTTTCCCGTTTGCTTCACCTGGACCTACTCAATCCAACAAGCCACCTTCCTAGATGCTGACCTCCACCTCAAAGATGGCTGCATCAGTACCTCTGTCCATATTAAACCTACTAACCATCAGCAATACCTCCAACTTGAATGCTGCTACCCATTGCATACCAAGAAGTTCCTTCCATACAGTCTAGCCACTCATGGTTGTCACATCTGTAGTGACAAGTGGTCCTTCTTGAAATATACCGGGGATCTAACAGAAGCCTTCACAGACTGTAATTATCCTCCCAAACTTGGTATAAAAACAAATTTCCTGTGCCTAATCTTTCCAGTCTCCCACCACCTCACGAAGTGTCACCTTTCAGCCACAGAAGAGCATTCCCCTCATAACTCAGTACCACCCAGGACTGGAGCAACTGAATTACATTCTGTGACAGGGTTTTGATTATCTTTCATCATGTCCTGAAATGAGAAATGTCCTGCCCACTACCCTTCCCACACCTCCCACAGTATTATTCAACCATCCAATGAACCTACAAAACATGCTCGTACATCCCTGCACAGTCCCTGCTCCCACGCCCCATACCTCATGGCTCATATCCCTGTAATACACCTAGATGCAAGACCTGTCCTATACATCCTCCCACCACCACCACCAACTCCAGTCTAGTCACAAACATCACCTGTCCCATCAAAGGCAGGTTTACCTGTGAAACCAGTCATGTGATCTACAAGCTAAGCTGCAACCATTGTGCTGCATTCTATGTGGGCATGACAACTAACAAGCTGTCTGTCCGCATGAATGGCCACCGACCAACTGTGGCCAAGAAACAAGAGGACCACGCTGCTGCTGCTGAGCACGCTGCCTAACACGATATCCTTCATTTCAATTACTGCTTCACAGCATGTACCATATGGATCCTTCCCACCAATACCAGCTTTTCTGAATTGTGCAGGTGGGAACTTTCCCTGCCATATACCCTGCATACACGTAACCCTCCTGGGCCTCAACCTTCGTTAGTCATTGTCCTCACCCATCCACCCCTTTCCTTGTTCCCATTCCAGCTCTACACAGCCCTCATTCCACCACTGCACTTCACTCCTTTTCCACTACCCCCTCCACACCTCCCCCCCCCTCCCTCCCTGTCCCCTGCCTTCCATCTAACCTCCCAACTGCACATAGCCACCCTACCCTCACTCCACCTCGTCCCTGCGTGCTCCCCAGCTGCACTTCACTGTCCACCATCCCTGCCCTACTAGCCCCCCCCCTTCCGATCCAGTTTCCTCCTTACCCCCCACCCAGTCACCACTTCCATCATGCAGTGGTGCTGCTGCTTGCAGTGTGGCTTCAGTTGCCAGAGCCTGTAGTCATGTGTGTGTTTCCAAATACAACAACAACAGACCAACCAATATAGCTATAATGTACCCAGTTGGTTGGCATTATCCATGACCACATGTCCGCACCTTATTACCAGAGCAAGTTTCAAAACTACAGCTATAAAAATGAAAATTATGCTATGTTTTTGTTATGCTTAATGTTAAGAGATAATCTCATAAGGGTATCAATCTTTTACTGCACACACTGTTTAAGAAGTGATTTTTTCGAAATTCCACCCCTAATGATGTGAAATAAGGGATGAACAGTGTTCTTGAAGATATGCCACTATTAATGAAATTTTGGTGCTAGAGTTATGACATCTGGTATTTTACTACTCAGATAGAAATTTAAAAAAAAAAAAAAATTATCATGTTTCAGTGTTTTTCGAAATTCAACCCCTAAAGGGGTACAATAGGGAATGAAAGTTTTATGGAAATGCTTCATTATGAAAGCATTTTCAAAACTAAATCCATCAAAATTTTTACTTGGCTTCTTGGTTAGAAATAAAATATAACGTGTTTCAGTCTTTTTGAAAATTCAAACCCTAAAGGGGTGAAATAGGGCTTGACTGATTCCCTGGCTTATCACTGCCCAGCCCAAGCCATTAAGGATAGAAACTTTGAAATTTGGAGAGCGTGATGATCTTATACTGTAGGCATCATTTAGTAACAGATTGTTCAAAATTCCACCCCTCTGAAGGTGAAGGAAGAACTATAAAAATTTGTATTTGAATCCTTTGATAGTAATTAAAGTACGTTCTTCAGTATTTTTCAAAATTCACCCACTAAGGACAATAATAGTGGGTGACATCTTTTTTGTAAAATAAATCATTACTGAAACAGCCAATAAAACATTTTTACAGCTACATCTACGAAAGTTGATATTTGATTTCTCGGCCAGAAATTAAAAAATAAGTGTTTCAGTGTTTTTGAAAATTCAACCCCAAAGGAGGTGAAATATGGGATGAATACTTTTATGAAAATATTCTGTTATATTATGTATTATATTATATTATTTATTTATATTTTATATTTTAATCCTAAATCTATGAAAATTTGTATTTGACTTCTAAATAAATATATGTTAGGGCATCAAAGTTTCTATAGAAATATCACCACAAGAACTTAAAAGGCAGGATTAACACAGATCTCCAACTCTAGCTGTCAGAATTAGGTAAATTCAGAAAAGATCACATTCTATGACCCCAATTATCATGCAAAGTTTCGCAGATGTTGCATTTTGTGGGCAACATAAAAATTCAATTAAAGGAAAACAAAAAATCTGTGCAGACCATATAGTCAACATGAGTGAAGCAATGGGTGCATAGCTAGTAACAAATAGCTGATCATCAACATCAAGAAAAGTATCACAGTAGCACATGAAAGACCATGTACATTTCATAACAGCAGAAGTGCTAAGTCATCAACATGCACACATAAAAGAGAAAGAAAAAGAAATGTTGTTAGCATCTGGAATAAATTCTTTGTAGAGCTAGAGTACAAAAACACACAGACAAACACATTGTCCAAATGGTACAAATTGTGTGTGCCTGTGTATGACTCAATGCTTCTGCTGTTTGGTGGGTGGCCTCTATACTTCCAAATTATTTACATTCTGGGTCAATCCATACCAAGTGGTCCAGCACTGGCTGCTTGATCATCTCAAAAAAAATTTGCCGAGTGAATTCCCTCATGTTCGATTGACTCAAAAATAGTTAAAATTTTTTTGTTGTTGCTTATCATTTACAAATAGTGGCCATTTTTGTTTCAGGTCGCAAGCATTCTTACACATTTACAAGCTTCTGCAGGTTTTTAAATTATTCAGTAATGAGTTGCCCCAGACCTTTCTAATAAGAATAATTTAGTTCAGCACACAATAGACATAAACTGAAATCATGAGCACACAGCTGAATGTATTCCTTAATATACTTTTAATGGCTCAAAGTTATTGGTCACAAATTTAAAAAAAAAAATCAATTTTTGAACAGTATTTTGCCAAAGAAGGAGTAATTTCTCAGCCTTAATATTTTTTGCTGCTACACTAGACAATACAGTTACTTTTAATAGAGTATCAGTGGTAAGAAGCTTACACTTACAGAAAACAAATACTCTACTAAAAAAAAAAAATATCTGCAATATTTTATCAGGGGACCAGATAAAAATCTGAAAATTACACACTTAAAGACCTTTACGATACCAAACTTCAGTATAAATTTCAACTTTGAGATTCAGTGGGAAGTTATGTAAAAATTGCTAATATGAGTCAAAAATACATTTCTTAAAATCTGTAATATCTGGACTGATGGATGAAGTGTATGAGTTACGTAATTTAAACATATATGATCATTTTTTTAAAATAAGCCAACTAATTACATTATCTTGTTCTCATCTCATTTGTTTTAACTACGTTGTTCACTGAACAACAGGAAAGTTTCTTTACTCTGTTTGGGCATTAGCTTAAAAGTTTGCCCAGCCGCAGTTGTAAATTCCAGGGGAGACAGCTTCTTCAGTACATTTTTAACAAGCATGCAGACTTGATCCTTTTCAACTTTTTTAAATGAGGTCCTTGGTCCAGGTGGATGGTAAAATGTAATATACACAGCTTGATTTTGACTATCAATATTTTCAACTTCGACAATCCATCATTGTTTACCATAAACACAAGCTACTATGTCCTTATTTTGAAATGCCAGTGGGAAAAATTTTCCATACTGATTAACGTTCACTATCAGGAAATGGTGATGTGAACTTACACATGAACAAGTTGTGTGACTGAAGCATAAAACAATGAAAAGAGCAGGTGCTTTGAATCTTCTGACAACTTTAAATTTTGGTGATATAAATGAACGCAAACATTATAGGTGCCCTGCAACAATACACCAGTTTGATCTCAACTCACAAAATTTCGACCTTCCAATTTTAATGTCAGGACTTTCTTTTTTGAATTCAGTGAATGTTAGAACCAATTTCTATCACAGAAACACAATCTTTTTTGCCAGGCATCAAATGGCTGTTATTGTCATCCCTGTAAAACCTAATAATCTTTTCAATCATGTTTACATCTATGAAATTAGATGCAGTTTTCTTTTGTAACGCAGGAAAATTCCCTGCTCTTTTACTAACATCCTTGTTAATTTAATCAATGTTCTGATACATTAAATTAGTCACAAACTTTTGCTTGACTCCAAGAATTTGGTAATAAACCGATAATCTTAACTTTAGCCTCTTTGTTTGAAACGTGACATATTTTTTTAGCTTTTCTATCAATCATCATTTTCAGTCAGATAATTTTTATTACTTTCATCTGTTTAGTGTAACTTTTCTTTTGAGATGAAACTTCCAAATTCTTTTTGACAGTAGTTGTCACTTTCTCAATTATTGCATTCAATGCAAATGGTCTTTTTCCTTCAGTTAATTTTCTAATTTTACTAACAGGGGATACACCAATGATTTCAACGCTAAATCTACTTTTTTTAATAGGTTCTGATGAGCCACATAATTCTTTATCTGAACTATCACTATCCCTTTCTTTGTTGATAACAAATGTCTTAGATAACACATTGGACACAATGGCTTTCCTGGCATTATACTGATAAAAGCGCTTTTATTTTTAGAATAATGACTAAACATTATTTCCCTCAGACCTTTTGTTATAGGCTTCTTATGTTTCTTACGAGGGTCCAAGCAAGACTGGCCAAAAACACGATAAAATTTCTTTGAGTATTTATTTAATTTCGTAGCACTGCAAGACTCCATTGTTAAACTGCACACTCCAAGAGTTCATTCTTTACTGAATGTGAATGAACATGTTGGTAGAAGGTGGAGGACAACATGCAGACTTGTACAGGCTCACCTGTGAACCTGTAGAAACTTGCAGATGCTATCTGCTAGCTTGCTGAAACTCTCTGCAGAGAATCGTTTCAACAAATAACCATTCATTATGTTAATTTTATGTGTTTTTTGGGTGTTTAAATTATATAACTGATTACTTTATTCCATTAGTCAAAATATTGTAGATATTAAGAAACTGATTTCTGACTCATATTTGTAATTTTTTTTTAACTTCTCACAGAATCTCAAAGTTGAAATTTATACTTAGGTTTAATATCATAAAGATCTATTACGTGTGTAATTTTCAGATTTTTATCTGGTCCTCTAGCAAAGATATTGTATGCCAAAGAATAAAAAACTTCAAAAATCCATTTTTAAAATAGTGTATTTGTTTTAACTGTACACTTCTTATCATTGATACTCTATTCAAAGTAACTATACTTTGTAGTGTAGCAGTATAAAAAATACTATGGGTGAGAAACTACTACTCCTTTGGAAAAATACTGTTCAAATACTGAGGGCTTTTTTTTTTTTTTTTTTTTTTAATTTGGGTCCAATAACTTTGAGCCATTAAAAGTATATTAAGGAATACATGCAGCTAAGTGTTCATGGTTTTAGTTTATAGTCGAGTGTGTGATGAACTAAATTATTCTTATATGAAAGGTCTGGGGCAACTCATTACTGAATAATTTAAAAAACCGCAGATGCTTGTGAATGCCAAAAACCCCTTGCAGCATGAAACAAAAATGGCCGCTGTTTCTAAACGATAAACAATAAAAAAAAATTTTAAAATGTTTTGAGGTCCCCAAACATTAGGGAATTAACTCAAAAAACATCAAATTTTTCTAGGATTGTTGAGCAACCAACTATTTTTTTCATGGACCACTTTGTATGGAATGATTCTTCTACAAGAACTTTCCTACTACACATACATTTCATGGAAGAGAATGATGAAGCTGGCATGCATTATAATTATTTGTTGAATTAGCGTGCTCAACAGTCTGATTAACAGCATACTTGCACAAGAGAATAAAATGTTTAAAACTTAAAAAATGCATAAGATACAAGCTCAGTCAGAATCTTATCCAGACGCTCCTGTTTTTCCACAAAGTCTCTCAAAGATGCAAACTTGGTATTTGTCCAACATTTAAAGTAAACAGATTAACAGCAAAAGCAATACAAGATATGTGTCTTCAGCAAATTGAATTTCAAGTATGTTGTTGTTTTGGTCTTCAGTCCAGAAACTTGTTTGATGCAGCTTATACCGATACAGCCTACACCAAAATTCATATGAAATGTCTGATACCACCTTTTTTATATGCATCCAGATAGTTATCGGACAATTCAGTGCTTCCTAAGGCCTTGTATGCGTGTCTTTATTTATATCATCCTGTCCTATTTGATAAAAAAATTGATATTCATTGCGAAGGTGTGTGGAATGTTCTGGAAGGACGTGCATTCTCGTAATTATTGGTGGATTGTTGTCATTGATAAATTATGTACATATACTAAATTAAGTAACTAATCAAGAAAGTGAAGTAATAAGTCCTTAGCAATAAATAACTAGAGACTGTAGAGATGTTAGCACGAAAAATCAATGGTTCTAATTAACAAAATGGTAATCTATAAATCCAGTAACAGAAGGTCTCACTATCTTGAGAAATAGCTTAAAAGTTATTACCAAGTGATGTATTTTCATTTGTTATTTATTTTTATGTCTTCCTCTGTAATTAATATTCTCTGTAATTACATTTCTAATTAACTCTCCAATTGTTTACGTCTCACAGTTTTCCTATTTCCAGAATTTGAGGCCTTATTTGTGCATTTTATGTATGTAATCGGATAAAGCATGAGCTCTATACTACCACTGAATATTAGTAACCAAATCCAAACTGTAATTAATTACATAACTAAAATAATCTGAGAGACATTATTGTAATTAAAGTTCGGAATGATTTTCTTATGGAAAATTAAAGATATTACTATAAAAGATTGCCACTGAATATCGTATTTTATACCTTATTCAGCTGTAATATCAGTTTCTTTATGTTTTGTAAATTTTAATTGTAACATCAAAATTGTCCAAATTAATAATGCTTTATTTTGGAAGTTATTGTTAAATTCTATATAAAGTAATGCTGTGAGCAAGTCAGTTTTGAAGTTACGTTTGGAAGTCAAAGAGATCAGTGAAGTCTGTGCGTGTTTTGTTTACATGACGAATGTGCAGTTCGGATGTCAATTAATGTGAATAAATTTTGTGAAGCATGAAAATTTCGCATTCATTCATCAATGGACCAGGCAGAAGATACTTAAGTAACATTCAACATGAATCGTTACAATGGTGGAGTTGAGCTGCGATCAATGTTCGATAATGCGGAAATATGTTTAACAAGTGACTGTTTCAGGTGAACGTAAGATGAATGCCAAACATAAATTGTCTAGAAAAATTTTGTGCTATGGACGCACAGCATGAATGGATGTTGCCACAAGGAAAGAGTTGGTGTGGATAGAAAGGACCAAATTCTCGCACAACACCGTCAACCACCTGATGAGTAACACTTTATCTTTTTATTTAAATGGTTTTATGACAGTGACAAAAATTTGTGTGGGAAGTTTTTATATTTTGTGATTTACCATGGCTGATAACGACAAGGTAAAAATGAGTGAGAAAAAACTCATGAGCAGTGAACCTATGGAAAACGCTTCGAAGCTAGTGGCAAGTATCAGTGAACTATCGCCCAGTAGAAATCAAAGTGTAGAGCGAACTTTTGTTGGAGAGGGTTCCAGTGAAAATATTGCCAAGAGTACTCCAACTGCTCAGGGAAGAGTAGGCGGAGATGACTTGTCAATATTATTAATGCAGAGTATGAAAGAAGCTAAGTAACAGATAGGACAGATGAGGCAAGAAGCGAAGCAAGAGATGGGACAGATTACGCAAGAAGCGAAGGAACAGATGGGACAGATTAAGGATATTGGTCAACAGGGTCTACAGTTAAGTAGCAATTCAGTGAACAAATGGCAGAATTAAATAATACTGTTACTGAAAATACTAATCAGATTAGTGAAATCCAGGAGGGTTTGGCAGTACTAAGAATTACTGTTGAGACAGGACAGGGTGAACTCAATACTCGTGTAGGAGCAGTAGAAGGAAGGATAGAGATATTAGAAGCTAATTTCACACAAGAGTTGTCCAAAAACAAGGAGAAATAGAAAATTCTAAACTTAAAGTAGAGGTTGTTCAGACTAGAAGACTGTTACAAGAGAAAGTAGAAGCTTACAAAAGGAACTCTGGGCTAAAGCTTACAGACATTTCCAATCAAAGAAGTAATGTAAAACTAAAGTATGATGAAAAAGTAGATTTGTGTAAAAGTAAAGTAATAGATTTAAGTAAGAATGTTGTAGAACTACAAGAGGGTGTAGCTCAAAGAAATTTTGTTAGCAATATTAATTGTGTATGGGGTGGAATACCTTTAATATGCTTTCCAGGAGATGGTAAGTTGCATCTTGTTGATTTTTTACAGCACTGTCAAGATAATTTTAGTAATGGCATGACAGACAATGTTAAAATTAAATTTGTCAAGAGATTTTTGGATGGAGAAGCAGTCTCATGGGCCAATCAGAATGTTAATTGAACCATGTAATATGATGAATTTGAAAGAAAGTTCTTAAATAAGCTTTGGTCAGAATCTAAGCAAGCTAGTATTAAGAGCGAGTTTTTGAATGGTCGAATGTACAGGGAAGGTGATGGTAGCTTGAAGTGTTTTTGTGAAAACCAATTGAGGAAATTAGTACACTTAGACAAACCTTTTGACGAACTAATACAAATAGATGCCTTAAAAAAGGAGATTACTGAAAAGAGTACAGTGGGAGTTGGTTTATGAACCAGACGACTCTGTAGATCAGTTCTTGAGAGATGTAGATAAGTTGGATAGAGCCTCTGAGAGAAATGAGAGGTTAAGTAATGGCAGATTTGGCAATCAACCATTGGGGAGGGGGGGATCAGAACAGGAGTGACAATGAAAATCAGAATAATAATAATAATAATAATAATAATAATAATAATAATAATAATAATAATAATAATAATAATAATAATAATAATAGTGGTTACAGCAGAAGTGATAATAGATGCATCAACCATAGAAATGGCAATGGAAACAGAGAATATGACAACAAGGAGAGACTTTGGGAGAATAATAACAGACAATTGGATAACCCTCAATCAAGACAAGGCAATTTAAACTGATGGACACCTCATTGGAAGCCTGTCAGTTTGGGGCGAGAAATAAGTACTGAAATCAGGCTAAACATCACCGGCCTAGAGACATCGAAAATAATTACAGACACAATAATCGAAGATATTGGAGTGGAAATGACAGAACTAATGTAAGAAGAGCACATCAGTTTATCAAATTACAGTTTGACAGTAAATTCTGGAAAAGTATGAATGAAAATTGAAGATGGAAGTAATAGCATCTGTAAGAATGTTGAAGAGGTTCCGTTGGAGGAGGAAACTATCTCAAGTCTATATAATCAGTGTGGCAAAGAAGTTTGCGAAGAAAATGTTGGTTCTGATAATAATCCTGATGAGTCTGGATTAGGCAAATTAACGGAGGAAGAATCTATCACTGTTAAGCACTTAAGTGATGATACTTGTATTGGTGTACTTGTCAATAATTCTGATGATCATTGTAAAGATGTTGTAGAAGTGCCTAGTATTGGAGATGACAGCATGTGTGACGATGCCGATAGTGAAAGTGACAGTAGTAATGATGAATGGGAGGAAGAATTAGACAGCATGGTGTATATGGAAGCTAAAGAAGATTTAATTAATGGTGAAGAAGATGATGTCAGTAGTATTTGTGAAGAATATGAGAACCAGATTGTACCAATGGAAACTGGGAAGGTATCATCAGATAAGGAACATGTGGACAGACATTATGATTTAGATGTGATTTACAGTGACAGCAAGGGTCATCAAGATTATTTGTGAAGATCTGCATTCCAACTGGAATAGTAGAACCAATCATCAGGCTTACAGTGAGATCAGTTCCGGGAAAAGTAGACAGTGTGTGACATCCAGCAGTCATCTGATGTAGCTCTAAGCAAAATTCAGACAAGTAAGAGACATTGTGCAGAAAAAAATGGTATAAATGACTTGGACTTTAGAGAGATTGAGGATGATTTGTTGCATAAAGATGAGGAAAGCAGGAAGGAAAAAGTTTTGGGTAGCCCATATATATATGTATAAAAGTTGCAAATTATGAAGGAGTCTGTGCCACTTCTGAAAAATTTAGAGACCAGATAAGACATAGTGCTGACTTTGAAGAATATCCTGTTATTTGAATCAAAATTAAAGGAGAAACTGGTAGGCACAGCAAAGTTGAAAACAGGCAAGCCTTAATATCTTTCACCATTAATGATGTACAGTATAACCAAGGATGTTTCGTAGTACCTGACCTCAATGAAAATATTTTGTTTGGAATGAATTGGATACAAGGAGTAAATGCAGATTTTGATTCAAAATGGTTCAAATGGCTCTGAGCACTATGGGACTCAACTGCTGAGGTCATTAGTCCCCTAGAACTTAGAACTAGTTAAACCTAACTAACCTAAGGACATCACAAACATCCATGCCCGAGGCAGGATTCGAACCTGCGACCGTAGCGGTCTCGCGGTTCCAGACTGCAGCGCCTTTAACCGCACGGCCACTTCGGCCAGCGCAGATTTTGACTGGAATAACAAAAGGTTAAGGCTTACCAACCAAAAGACAGATGTAACGCATGTGACTGAACTAATCATCCAAATTTGCCTGAGAACAATTTTCAAATTAGAAGACTGATTTGTGCAAATGAAAAGATTGATGTTAAGGAGGAAGACAAAGAAGAAGAATGCAATGAAGACAAGTATGGTGAATTAGTGGCCACCAAACTAAAAGAAGCTGGAAATCTAGATGAAGAACAGACAGATCAACTAGGTAGTTTGTTGTGGGAATACAAAGCTGTGTTTAGTGAGAAACCTGAAAAAGTGCATGTAGACTTAATGTAAAACCTCACAAACCATTTTTTATCAAACCATATGGAGTAAGTGTCAAACACCATGAAAAATTAAGATGATGTTAAAGCCCTCAGGAGGACACATCATTGTGTCAAGTGCGCCGAGAGCACTAGGTCTCCGAGCTATGTAATACTCTGTAGCATTCTATGTATGTAGCATTCTATTTTTCTTCTTTTTATTTTCGGATGCTACATCTTTTCCTCATCTATAATCCTGCAATGAAGTTATCTCTTACTGAAAATACTATCCATTCTCTGTAGTATAAGTGTTCTGTATGTAATATGACTATTGAGGGACATTATTTGAGGAATAATTTGAAAATGTAAACTGTGTACTAAATTTGACTTTCCTACAATAGTGATTGACAATTACTGCAGTTACGCTCTGCAGAGCATATATTTGATTTGTGGGTGCTTCTTTGAGAATTACAGGCATGGTCATAATTTTATGAATTTGCTAGTGAGATGAACAAATGGACAATGGTAAAGATTTACTAAATGGACAAGTTGCACTGTGACAAAATACATTTGGTGAAAAGTTTGTTATTACAAGATGGTGTGATGGTGAGCAGTCTGTGAGTTTTTTTGATATGATAAAGAGTTAAATGAGATCTGGAAGGTCAAATACACTGTATAGTGGAATATACTGAAATATTAATCAAAAAGAAAGGATACATATCAAATTCATTTTTGGTTCATTGACTTTAATCTGTATATAGATAAATCTTAACAGTTTAGAGATGCTTAATTTTGTGTGATTTTGTTTGTAAATATGCTGATAATATAGGGTAGTATGTGAATGCTTTTGAAATATTCATACCTAATGTGACCTTAATTGTAACCTACATGAGTACCTCGAGTAATGGGTTCATCCCTGTTCCTACGTAAAGAACTGTATCCTAGATCCTTACCTGACCTGGAAGTGTAATTAAAAAACTGTGAAACTAATGGTGGACTGTGCTATTGCAGCATAGAGACTGCCAGAAAAAGAGAGGTTGCAGACACAAGATGGACTGCGCAAAAGGGCTGATGACTGTGGGCTGCCATTTCCTTAAGGTGTGCAACGTGAACCAGTGACTGGAGTGACAGCTAAGAAAAAAAAGCTTTTTTGGTTTTTTTGATTGGGCGTATGCATTTAGCAGACATTTATACAAGTAATACTTGTAAGAGTGGCTTGGGGCGGGGAGTCTAATGATACAGACTTCCCCAAAATTCATATGAAATGTCTGATACCACCTTATTTATATGCATCCGGATAGTTATCGGACAATTCAGTTCTTCCTAAGGCCTTGTATGTGTGTCTTTATTTATATCATTCTGTCCTATTTGATAAAAAAAATTATATTCATTGCGAAGGTGTGTGGAATGTTCTGGAAAAAGGTGCGTTGTAATTATCGGTGGATTGTTGTCATTGATAAATTATGTACATATACTAAATTAAGTAACTAATCAAGAAAGTGAAGTAATAAGTCCTTAGCAATTGATAACATGAGACTGTAGAGATATTAGCATGAAAAATCAATGGTTCTAATTAACAAAATGGTAATCTATAAATCCAGTAACAGAAGGTCTCACTATCTTGAGAAACAGCTTAAAAGTTATTACCATGTGATCTATTTTCATTTGTTATTAATTTTTATGTCTTCCTCTGTAATTAATATTCTTTGTAATTACATTTCTAATTAACTCTCCAATTGTTTACTTCTCACAGTTTTCCTATTTCCGAAATTTGAGGCCTTATTTGTGCATTTTATGTACGTAATCGGATAAATCATGAGCTCCATACTACCACTGAATATTAGTAACCAAATCCAAACTGTAATTAATTACATAACTAAAATAATCTGAGAGACATTATTGTCATTAATGTTCAGAATGATTTTCTTATGGAAAATTAAAGATATTACTATAAATGATTGTCACTGAATATCATATTTTATTTCTTATTCGGCTGTAACATCGGTTTCTTTATGTTTTGTAAATTTTAATTGTAACATCAAAATTGCACAAAATTAATAATGCTTTATTTTGGAAGTTACTGTTAAAATTATATATAAAGCGATGTTGTGAGCAAGTCAGTTTTGAAGTTACGTTTGGAAGTCAAAGAGATCAGTGTAGTCTGTCCATGTTTTTTTTACATGACGAGTGTGCAGTTCGGATGCTAATTAATGTGAGTAAATTTTGTGAAGCATGAAAATTTCGCATTCGTTCATCAATGGACCAGGCAGGAGAAACTTAAGTTAAGTAACATTCAACATGAATCATTACAAGCTCTCCATGCTACTCTATCCTGTGCAAGCTCCTTCATCTCCCAGTACCTACTGAAAACTACGTCCTTCTGAATCTGCTAAGTGTATTCATCTCTTGGTCTCCCTCTAAGGTTTTTACGCTGCACGCTGCCTTCCAATACTAAAGTGGGGATCCCCTGATGCCTCAGAACATGTCCTACCAACCGATCCCTTATTCTAGTCATGTTGTGCCACAAATTTCTCTTCTCCCTAATTCTATCATTAACTCCTTATTAGGTATGTGATCTACCCATCTAATCTTCAGTATTCTTCTGTAGCACCACATTTTGAAAGCTTCTATTATCTTCTTGTCTAAACTTTCTATCGTCCATGTTTCACTTCCATACATGGCTACACTCCATACAAATACTTTCAGAAACGATTTCCTGATGCTTAAATCTGTACTCGATGTTAACAAATTTCTTTTCTTCAGAAACGCTTCCCTTGCCATTGCCAGTCTACATTTTATATCTTCTCTACTTTGACCATCATCAGTTATTTTGCTCCCCAAATAGCAAAACTCATCTATTACTTTAAGTGTCTGATTTCCTAATCTAATTCCCTCAGCGTCACCGGATTTAATTAGACTACATTCCATTATCCTTGTTTTGCTTTTGTTGAAGTTCATCTTACATCCTCCTTTCAAGACACTGTCCATTCCATTCAACTGCTCTTCCAGGTCCTTTGTTGTCTCTGACAGAATTAAAATGTCATAGGCAAACATCAAAGTTTTTATTTCTTCTCCATTGATTTTAATTCCTACTCTGAATTTTTCTTTTATTTCCTTTACTGCTTGCTCAATATACAGATTGAATAACATCGGGGATAGGCTACAACCCTGTCTCACTCCCTTCCCAACCACTGCTGTCCTTTCATGCCCCTTGACTCTTATAACTGCCATCTGGTTTCTATACAAATTGTAGATAGCCTTTTGCTCCCTGTATTTTACCCCTGCCACCTTCAGAATTTGAGAGTATTCCAGTCAACATTGTCAAAAGCTTTCTGTAAGTCTACAAATGCTAAAAGCGTAGGTTTGCCTTTCCTTAATCTACCCTCTAAGATAAGTCGTGAAGTTGGTATTGCCTCACATGTTCCAACATTTCTACAGAATCCATACTGATCTTCGCCAAGGTCAGCTTCTACCAGTTTTTCCATTCGCCTGTAAAGAATTCCTGTTAGTATTTTGCAGCCGTGACTTCTTAAACTGATGGTTCGGTAATTTTCACATGTCAACACCTGCTTTCTTTGGGATTGAAATTATTATATTCTTCTTGGAGTTTGAGGGTATTTCACCTGCCTCATACATCATTTCAATCATATGCACAAAAGGAAAAACTAACATCAATTGCATTTGGCTGTCTTTAGCTGCTTCCTCATATTAGTCTAATGAGGTTCCTTTCCTCAATGTATTACTGGATAACACATATTTAAATTTTATTCTGCAGAAACACTTTTTATTCAGTTGTATTTTTTTTTCCTATTACATTATTTTAACTTTTTCATTGATTTCAATTCGACAGAGTCTCAGGTCATGGTAAGAGTCACAACAAAATTCGCAAAAAACTGATAAGAAAATCTGAAAACCTAAAAGAAAGTCTTTAAGAATTAAAAAAAGAAACATAAAATATAATGCTTAAATAAGTGTTATCAAAGTTCATTTTCTTATCCTAGTGTTCACTAAGTGTGGCAGTTTCTTTTGAATGAGCCTGCATTATTAATGACAAACCCCATGAGGTGTTCTAAACTATCGAGTAGTTAAAAGATGCCTAATTTAGAGCATTTATCAGTAAGGTAAAAGCTTAGCGACATGTCTTATTAAAACATAATAAAGTTAATTTTAAATCTGGATACTCTTTTACAATTGTCTAGATACAAATATTCTGGTCTGAGCTGCTGGAGCCGACTACCATGTGTGCAAGAGTTGTGTTTGCTTGTGTGAATGAATGGTGTATGTGTCTCTGTCTTTTTCTGACAAAGGCTGTGGCTGAAAGCTTATGTATAAGTGTCTCTTAATTGTGTATGTCTGCAATTTAACATGTCATCTTTATGGTATGTGGCAATATATCCATTCCTACATTGTTGATACTCTAACGTGGAGTTTCCACTGTTTGCTTTAAGCTTAAACCTATACTACTTATGACAAGACTGTAACATACATCTTTTTAAATGTCTAATGTCTAGGATAAGTCAATTTGTATTAATGCTTGCAAGAGGGAAGCATACTTGAGCTTAATACCTTATGCTTAATAATCATGACTGATTTCTGTGAGCTATTTATTGTAACTTACCTTGATCATTTCCAAGTGGTTCCTCTAAAAGTGCCAGCACAGTTGAGTTTTCAATAACAAAATAACGGAAATGCTCAATAGCAGCCTCCTGTGACAGCTCTCCACCTGGCCATGAGTTACAATGTTTCACAAGTGAAACCTCATCCAAAAGAGAAGAGAGAGATTCAGGTCCGCATGGCGATGGGAAGTACCCCACCTGAAACATCCCATTAGACCTAGTTTCAATATTTATTTGCATATTTGTATATTTTTTCAGTAATAACAGAACTAATAATGTAAGCAAATAAATAAAAATGTGAAAGGATAATCATTGTAGTAAACTTGAGAAACACAGTATAATCTGATAACTGACGTGCTTAAATTTCTGTCATGGGGATGCATGACTAATTAATATTACTGCACATAAATTTCTAAATATGATATTTATTTCAGTTCATCTACATACATGCTCCATGTCGTGAAATTTGAACCTCTGGAATTAGACAGAATTTGAGAATACTATAAGGTAGATATGTGGTTGATCAGCTAAAATAGGATTTTTCATTTGGGAGGAATAGTATTATTCTCAATTATCTACATCTCTCCCACAAAGGCAGTGTCATATTTGATTTAACATCTGAAATAATCTGTTAGTTAGGTGCTGAAAAAAATGCAAATAAAAACTGAAAAGAAGTTCATCTAAAAATTGATGAGTATAGAATAGAACAGATGAGTGTCTGAGTGTGTAAGCTGGAGATCAATCATAAAAAAGACTGTTCCTTTGTTTGTACTTTTGGTGAGTTATCATGAACATGCTAACAAATGTTTCTGAAATATAGCAGAGTTGGCAAATGAAGATCCCTGAATGCGCTGTTGCCGGTTTTCAACTGAAATGCAAACAGCTGTGAAAGCAATAGTCATCTAAGTAGCTGCAACAACACTGAAATGTTACCCTATAGATGTATACAAAATCCATTTTACAATAGGTGACACATGAGTTGTTTCAGCAAATTTGCATATTTCATACAATTAGTGGCAATTCATATGTTTCAGGTGTATGTGTACACACACATAACTGAATTGTGTCAAATAGAGAAGTACACATTCCCGTTCATACGTGATATAACGGGTGGTGAAAGGTAGGAAGATTAGGGACTAACATGTCATCAACATCAAGTTTCTTAGAGATGGAATGTTTCAAGGATAGTGAAGGACATAGGCCATACCCTTCTAAAGGAAGCATCCCGGCTTTTGCATGGACCGGTTTCGGGAAATCATATAAAACCTGAATCTGTACAGCTAGATATGGATTTAAACTGTCACCCTCTGGAATGCGACTTCTGTTTGCTAATCACTGTGCCACCTTGTTCAGTGTACGAGGTGTGATTGGAAAGTTTTAAGAATGGGCTTCTAATTGTACAGTGGTGGTACTTACACGCTACTGTGATGCATCTCCCTCAAAACAATACCCCCTCTGACTGAACTCACTGACTCCAACAGTGTTTCCACTTTTGGAAACATTCTTGGAAATTTTTTTCCTGAAGTGTGTAAAGGATGCTCTCCACATTTGCCTGGATGTCATCAATTGAGTCAAATTGCTTGCCTTTGAGTGAAAATTTCAGTTTAGGAAACAGGTAGAAGTCCATAGGGGCCACATCAGGGGAATATGGCGGTTGTGG
The DNA here is from genome assembly GCF_021461385.2 of Schistocerca piceifrons. Lineage (NCBI taxonomy): Eukaryota > Metazoa > Arthropoda > Insecta > Orthoptera > Acrididae > Schistocerca > Schistocerca piceifrons. Next base: position 10,009,472 of record NC_060143.1, read on the forward strand.
ATGCACAGGAATTCTGAATTTGGTCAAAAATTCAATGATGGAGAAGGCACAATGGGGCAGAGCATTGCCACGGTGCAGCACCCAGCTCCCGTCTCTCCACAGTGCAGGCCATTTCTTCTGCACCTTTTCGCACAAACGCTCAAGGACACATTTGTAGTATTCCTGGCTAATTGTCTGTCTTCCAGGGGTAAATTCATGACGCACAATACCAGCAGAATCGAAAAAAAATCACCAACATTGTCTTCACCTTCGACCAACTTTGCCATGCTTTTTTCGGTTGTGGTGAACCTAGTGTCTTTCACTGAGAAGACTGCACTTTAGTTTCAGGATCATATCCATACACCCACAATTTGTCACCTGTAATTACATTATTTAACAAATCTGGGTCATTTTTAGTCCGGTTAATCAGTTCTTGGCACACTTCAAGTCGGTATTGTCTCTGGTCACTTGACAACACTTTTGGAATGAATTTTGCAGATATTCAACACATGTTTAGATCTTCAGTTAAAATAGACTGAACTGCATACAAAATTAAATTAAGTTCATCAGCCATCTCCCTAATTGTAAGTCTACAATCAGAGTGCACTAAGTCACGAACTTTCACAACATTTTCATTCATTTTTGAAGTGGAAGGACGGCCAGAACATGGTTCATCTTCAAATGATACGCGACCATTTTTAAATCCGTTGAACCAAACCAAAACACTTGACTGGCTCCTGCAGTTATCACCAAAAGCTGTTTTTAATAGTTTGTAAGTCTCAGAAGCTGATTTCCCAGTTTTAAAACAGAATTTCACACAAACTCGTTGTTCCGTTTTTACGTCCATTTTCACGCAGACAAAATCCGGCAACAAGCCCTAACAGACCCACACTCAACCAGCTGACACAACAAACTGGATAAATGATATGTAGTTTCCTGTCAGAGAGTGTTCAAGGACAAGGCAGTGACTCACTCCCCACCCTCCATGTACCTGCCTGCCAAACCAGTAAGCAGTAGTGGATCCATTCTTAAAACTTTCCAGTCACACCCTGTGGAAGGTGGTGTTAGTTGTGGAATTTCAAATGCTCTTTGACACTAAATAATCACATGCATTTTCTTTTCTCCTTCCAAGTGAATTTGTAACAGTTGTCACAAACTAACACTTTTGTTGTCAAATCAATTATTCTATGTAAAAGACATGAAACTGATCAATCTACACCTCAAGCACAATTGAAAAAGGCATCATGAGCTTCAGAAATAGAGGAGCAATGGGAAGCAAGAGTGGAAATTGTCTGAGTATTCACTGCTCAAGCCAATTCATCTGAAACAGATGAGGAATGGAAAGAAAGACTGGAAAGCTCCCAAGTACACAAGCCTCAAGCCTGTTTGAAACAGTTGAGCAGTGAGAAGCTAGACTGTATACCATTTGAGTACGTGCTGCTCTAGCCAGGTGACAATGAACACAAATTTACACCTTTGTGTATTCCAATACAATGCTAATTATGATTACTCTTCATCCAAATGTGGTAATTGGAAAACTGGATAAATTATGCATGTATTGCATGCACTCAAATTTACAAATGAAACACCGGGAATGTGCTGTGCTGGTGCAAAAAGGAATCACCCAGAATTACATTCACTACCTGAACCATTATCAACACTGGTATAAGGTGACACAACCCAATCAACACGTTTCTTGTCAAACATACGCAAGTACAGTTCAAGTTTCCAAAAGACATCATTCCGAGCAACAGAGCAACAAATATAATGCGCAAGAATTATATGATAACATTCAAAGTGCGAAGATAAATTTACCATCATGCACGATGATTATTGCCTTCTCCAAATGGAGATAAAAAATTTCTTCAAATTTATTTCATAGGGAAACTCTGATAAACAATTTGATCAATGCTGTCAATTCAATGTGTGCATTAAACGAGAAATTGCCACTACTTACAAACTTGATTCAATCAACACAATGAATTAATTTGATTGTTCAGAACTGACCTAGACAAATGCTGGCTGATAAATAAAAAGTTGTAATTAGAGCAGACAAAACACCTGTCAACAAGAAAGAAATACTGTACAATGCACCAACAATTAATGAAGTGGTAATCGTTATTGTCTGTGAAGAGTTTAACTCATGTGATACAGTTTTTCATTACAGAAATAGTGGTATTCAATGTGTCTCTGAAACTCATTGCTCATACTATGGATTGCAATGCCTGATTGATATCATTTCAAAATCAAATTGAGAAATCTACAGACAAATAAGGAAACAAATAAGGAGGTCAGTGCCACAAATTACTATTTATATTGATGATGGTTTGTCAAAATGCTGAAATGTTGTCAATTCTCTCATCAATAGAGTGCCAATATGTACAGCAAAAATTGAAACTGAATTACACTTACATTTGGTTAAAGGAAACCAAGTTGCATTCAGAAGATTGCATACATTTAAATGAAGCACAGTTAACGGTGACAAAGTGAATGGGGAAAAATGGTCATGCTAGAAGCGGCATATAGAGAGAGTCCACAAGGCATGCATGAATACACACATCTTTGGGTTGTCATGATATGACTGCATGTGTATTCAAACAAAAATTGAAATTTTTACAGGATTTCATTGTCAAGCATCAAGTTTTTGGAGAGACATGGATGCATTCCACTGAATGGCAAAATACAGAACTGCCACATGCACACATTAACTGATCAAGTTATCTCAGCAGAAATACCAGATGTCAACACTGATCCAGACTAATTTGAAGCCATCACCAAAAACATGATTCATGATCCATATAGCTTACTCCATGTGGCTCACTCAACAACAATTCAACATGCCCAACTGATGAGGAATGCACGATACAACACCAATGAGACTTACTTGCTGTGACTATCAGTGGCAATCCACTCTATAGTTGATGTGGCAGCCAAAGACTTCCAGCATAAGAAGTCACCCTCATTCTATTAACAGCCTTGTCAAAGAGGGGGGAGGACCGGACAGAGGTTCAGGCCGCTTTCTTGCCATTGAGGTGGGAAACTGCCCCTAAAGGTGGAATAATCAGCAATTAACGGCGTGAAGATGCAGAAGGCAATGGAAACCACTGAATTAAAGACACATAATGTGTATCCAAAGAACATGTGGCCTGCAACTGAAATAATATTATGATGATCTCACCAATGGCAAAAGATTCTGGAATAAAGCCCATTCAGATCTCTGGGAAGGGACAGAGAAGGGGGAGGTGACTATGAGAAAAAGATTGAATAAACAATGAAAGGATAAAGTTCTACAAGCTGGGGCATGCAATGTCAGTATTTTGAACATAGTAGGGAAGCGAGAAAATCTGAAAAGGGAAATGTAAAGGTTCAATCTAGACATAGCGCAGGACAGTGGAGTGAAATGGAAAGAAGACAAGAATTTCTGGTCAGATGAGGATAGGCTAATATCAACAGCAGCAGAAAATGGTACAATGGGAATAGGATTTGTTATGAATGGGAAGGTAGGGGGGAGAATGAGTTACAGTGAACAGTTCAGTGATAGCGTTATTCTCACAAGAATCGATCATAGTGCAGGTATATATGCCGACATCGCAAGCTGAAGATGACGAAATAGAGGAAGTAGATGTGGATGATGAAAGGGTAGTTCAATACACAGAGGTAAATGAAAATTTAATAGTCATGGTGGACTGGAATGCATCTGCAGGGGAAGGAGTAAAAGTAAGGGTTATGAGAGAATATGGGTGTGGTATTAGAAATAAGAGAGGAGAAAGGCTAATTGAGTTCTGCAATAAATTTCAGCAAATAACAGAGAATACACTGTTCAAAAATCACAAAAGAAGGAGATATATTTGGAAAAGCCCAGGAGATATGTGAAGGTTTCAGTTAGATTATGTCATGCTCAGGAAGATTCTGAAATCAGATACTGGACTGTACATCATACCCAGGAGCAGATATAAACTCAGACCACAATTTAAAAGTGATGAAGAGTAGGTTGAAGTTCTGAGAGACTAGTCAGGAAAAATAAATCTGCAAAGAAGTGGTATACAGAGGTGCTAAGGAATGAAGAGACATGCTTCAAATTCTCAAAGGCTATAGACACTGTGACAAGGAATAGCTCAATAGGCAGTTCAGTTGAAGAGGAATGGACATCTCTAAAAAAGGCAATCATAGAAGCTGAAAAAGAAAACAAAGATACAAAGAAGGTAACTGCAAAGAAACTTTGGGTAACAAAAGAAACACTTCAGCAATCAATGAAAGAAGTAAATACAAAAATGTTCAGAGAAATTAAGGAATACAGAAACACAAGTCACTTAAGAATGAGGAAGATAGGAAGTGTACGGAAGCTAACGCAAAATGGCTGTATGAAAAAAAGTGAAAGTCAAAACAACCTTTGGTGAAATTAAAAACATGGGTGGTGACATTAAGAGCACAATGTAAATTCCATTAAAAAATGCAGAGGAGAGAGCAGATAGGTGGAACAAGTACACTGAAGGCCTATATGAAGGAGAAGACTTGCCTGATGTGACAGAAGAAGAAACAGGAGTCACTCTGGAAAAAGCATTATATACAGTATAGAGTGTGACCAGGCAAAGATTGCACAGCATCGAAGCATACTAATGTTGAGTTTGTATATGTTCTTGGGTACCATGACTGACCTCATTTGAATTCTTCTGCCGGGAGAGGTAATTTGGAGTTGGAATGGCTGCATATGTCGGGTGCAGGGTCACATATTGTTGTGGTTCCTGTTGATTCTCTCTATAGGTGGGATTATAATAGGCATGGCCTTCACCTCAACGGGAAAGGGAATGGTAAACTGGCTGGGAAAATAGCAGGAAAGTTAAAGGGGGGAGGGGGGGGGAGTACTGCCATGAGTGATAAAATATCAGTGGTTATAGTGTTCAGAAAAGGTCCTTTTTTAGGGTACGCAGGACAGAAGTTTTAAGAGAGATTAGGATTGAGACAAACCTTGAGTTTGAGGAAGAAAAAAAAAAAACATAATTCTAAGTTATTACATCAGCATCAGCTGTTGGTTAAGAATATTCAAGAATCGGTAGAAATTTCAACTCCACCCACTTTTAACTCAGTCATTGTGAAATATCAGCTATATTTATTGCATCAAAATATTCGAGAACAGAGAAAAATAATGAATTAATTATCTGCATAGATGAATTAGAATCCTCAAACCCAGCTGACATAATCTGCCTCTCTGAACATCATGTGACCACTGGTATAGAACTTTTAACTGTTACAGGATTTAGGGTAGCATTTCACTTTAGTAGAACAGAAATGGAGAAAGGAGGAGCTGCCACATTCATCGAGAACTGTCATAAATTTAAAAGCATAGACATTCATAAATTTTGCCTAGAACGGCATATGGAAGCATGTGCAAATAAGTAGAATTTCATAAAAAACCCTTCATAATATTAAGTGTATATCAAGCAGCGGCAGGTAACTTTAATCTGTTCATAAACCACCTTGAAGCTGTACTGGCCCATTTAACTACCAAAAACAAAGAAATAGAGGTTGCTGGTGATTTCAATGTAGATTTCCTTAAAGACCATCCCAATAAGAACTTATTTGAGTTAGTAACATTATCATTCAACTTAATTCCCACAGTAAAATTTCCAACTAGGGTAACCAATTGCTCACTACAAGCCGTTGATAATATCTTTATAGAAAAGTCCAATGAACAAATTTATATTACAAAACCAATAGTCAATGGCCTCTCAGACCATAACAGGCAGTTCCTTGTGTTAAATGTTAATACTGAACAGAATATAAAATCTGTTAAATCTGAACTTAAGAGGGTAATCAATAAGCCAAAAATTGATTATTTTATGATATGTCTGCTTGTGTCTGTATATGTGCAGATGGATATGTGTGTGTGTGCGTGCGAGTGTATACCTGTCCCTTTTTCCCCCTAAGGTAAGCCTTTCCAATCCCAGGATTGGAATGACTCCTTACCCTCTTCCTTAAAACCCACATCCTTTCGTCTTTCCCTCTCCTTCCCTCTTTCCTGATGAAGCAACCGTGGGTTGCGAAAGCTTGAATTTTGTGTGTGTTTGTGTTTGTTAGTGTCTCTATCAACATACCAATGCTTCTGTTTGATAAGTTACATCATCTTTGTTTTTAGATATATTCTTTCCATCTTTTTTCGCCCTAAGGTAAGTCTTTCCGCTCCTGGGATTGGGATGACTCCTTACCCTCTCCCTTAAAACCCACATCCTTTCGTCTTTCCCTCTCCTTCCCTCTTTCCTGACGAGGCAACCGTTTGTTGCGAAAGCTTGAATTTTGTGTGTATGTTTGTGTGTCTATCGGCCTGCCAGCACTTTCGTTTGGTAAGTCACATCATCTTTGTTTTCTTCTGTACCATTTCAGTGCAGTAATGTGTTCATTGTAAATAAGTATTGTAGTAGTTCTATTATATGTTTATTACCTTACAAATAAAAGAACATTTTTTTAAATTTTAAATTCAGTGCATTAATGCGATCTTAGTAAATGAGTGTTGTAAAATGATCCTTTCATATAGTGTTCATTTAAAAAAAGACAAGAAGAAGAAGAAGAAGAAGAAGAAGAAGAAGAAGAAGGAGAAGGAGGAGGGGGGGGGGGAGGGAGAGAGGGGGGGGGGGAGAGAGAGAGAGAGAGAGAGAGAGAGAGAGAGAGAGAGAGAGAGAGAGAGAGAGAGAGAGCGAGAGAGAGAGAGACGATCATTCCACTTGGGACCTGTGGAAGGTACATTAGCTTATTTATTTTAGTTGTACATCTTTATCATTTTTTTTACATGTTCTACATCCAGATCAATTGCAATGAAAGTACATCTAATTTAATTTGAATGGGAAATGCAGCAGCATCTGTCAATTAAATCCACCAATATCAACAGGGATGCTACAGTGGTAGCAATGAAGCAGCATGGCTCATTCTATCATTTCCAGTCAAAGAATTACATCCAACAGTTGTTTATTTGGCAATACACCTTGAAAGTGGACAGTGCATGTACTCCACAAAAGAAAATGTATGCACAATATCATTGTTACTACCTCCAACAATGTTAACTGAATTTTTCTCATATCTGCTATGGCTCTGCTTTCCTATGAATTGCTAACATACTACACATGGAATGCATCAGTGAACAAGTTTCAGTGCCGCAAACAAAGTAAAGCAGTTGCAGAACATCTCAGTTTACATTCAATCGTCATGCTAGGGCATCTGTACAGCATTCACTCACACAATGTAAAATATTTTTACATGTGACTACTGTTGACCTATGTAGGTAAACTGATGTTCCTCCAAGAACTGAACACAGTAGACTGTCACGTATGTGCCACTTGTCTGAAGCTTGGCCAAGAATTAAATCTGCTTGAAAATGAGGTACACTGGGACACTTCACTCAGTGATGCATCAAATACTGATTACCAAAAGCAAACACACGTTACTTGCAATGATATTGGAAACATGCTTTCCACCCAGTCCAAAAGATCTTTGGGAATAGTACAAAGACTGCACGAATGAAGACATCCTACATTGTCTGCATGCTATGGATCAAAATCTGGACATTCAGTTAACACAAAATGCTTACAATGAGGTGCTGGTCATTTCAAAAAACAATTTTGGATACTGGGAATGGGAAAATGGCAATCAATGAAATCAGACAATGTTCACATTTCCAACCAACTTTTGTAAAATCACAGGAACACAGACAAAATGATGCATAGTTTTCCAAAAAGTATCACACAGGATTACAAACCTCATCAGTGGCTCAGTGCATACATTAGCAGCCATAAACAATTTTGTCAATGCCATCAAATTCAGCATTCAAAACAAAATATCAGGTGATGTGTCAATGTACCAGTCGATTGATACCATAATGAATCAACAGGAAGCTGTCAATTACTCAACTGAATTCTTGAATTCACAAGATTTGTCAATGAATGACCACAATCTGACTAGGCAAGAGCACAGTTGATTAGCCAGTGGCAGAACATGCTTCTGAGCACAACAAGCTCAAAGTCAATAGCTGCCTCACAGCCCATGCCATATGTATCCTCACCCCCAACACCAGCTTCTCTGAATGACATGGACAGGAATTGTCCTCAACACATGCTTCAATCACACGATCTTCTTGATCTCAATCTCCGGTAGTCTCTACACCACACTCACCTCCACATCTGTCCCCGTAACCAACCCAACTTCACTCATTCTATGCCCACATCCTCCTCTCTGTACTGTCTCTCTTTCCTCTGACTTGTCTTCCCTTCACAATCTACTCCTCCACATCATTTGCAACTATCCCTGCTACTCCACACTGAGCTCATTGGTGTAACATACCTATTTCATGCACCTGTGATCTCTTCGTTCCAGCCACCATCACCCCTTCTCCAACCCTCCGTACCACTCGATGCCCCTCCTCTCTCCCCATCCATTCCCCCAACACGACAGTTCACCCCAGTCAGTGTAGTTAGCTGTAATTGTGCAGAGTGTGTGTGTGTGTGTGTGTGTGTGTGTGTGTGTGTGTGTGTGTGTGTGTGCGCGCAAGAGCTATAGCTCTGAAGGACGGTTCCTCTTTTGACTATACCGTATTTACTCGAATCTGAGCCGCGCTTTTTTTCCAGTTTTTGTAATCCAAAAAACCGCCTGCGGCTTAGAATCGAGTGCAAAGTAAGCGGAAATTCTGTAAAATGTTGGTAGGTGCCACCACAATTAACTTCTGCCCTCGAATATACGTAGTGCTACAGAGGCATGCTTTGCAGGCACAAAGATAAACACTGGCGTCAAAACAATTAAGATTGGAGGCGAGATTTTTTCTCTGCCCCGAGTTTCGACCACTGCATTTTCATACATTATCCAACGAAGTAAATACAAATTCCGTATTGTTCATCTTCGAATGTAGCAGCCTTTCAATATGGTACGAAAATCCGACTGGCAAGACTGTTTGGGATGTTTGTCAATATGGCGAACTCTACATTCTGAATTTTTTCCTACTTGTGACAAGAGATGGTTGCTAATGGGAACTTTTATGAATTGTGAATCACATGCAGTATTCTCTTCACCATAATAATACGAATATAAACATTTTGCCATGTATTCTTTCGTGTTTGCTGCTATCTCAATTAAATTCTGCCTGCCTAATAAACTACGAAAATAGAATGAGACAACAGCAAACGCGGAAGAATATACATATGGCATGTTTATATTCGTATTATTCTTACGCCCAATAGTGATACAGTCAGAAATGAAGCACGACAACTGACTAGATTTTTAAATCTAAGATGACTCTAATTTCTGCCCAGAATGTAATGTACTAAAGAGGCGTCTGCAAAGATTTTCAAACAAAGAAAAATTTTCGCTAAACTCTCCTTCACAACATCTCTATCACATGCAGTCTGTTATTTGGATTTGGTCCTTGTTGATTATTATCAAAGAAAGCACGAGTGTGAGTAATAACAAATAGCAGTCTCTTTCCATTGTTTCGCTAATGAGACGAGTCCTCTCTCTCTCTCTCTCTCTCTCTCTCTTTTTTTTTTTTTTTTTTTTTTTTTTTTTTTTAAAAAAAATTGGAAGCGGCGGTAGCGCGCACAAAAGCAAGACATGCCGCCAGCGGCGACAGGTCATAAACACTCATTATCAAAATGCAACAAACAATGCAAGACACAGTACAATAATGCATTTTCAGCTTAGAGTGACATAAACAACTATAACAAAGAGAACGGCACTTATCAGATCAAAGAAAAATAAGCAATCAATTCAAACCAGACGAAGCATGTGAAAAAGGAAGGGTACCCATATAAATACGGATGGAGCGTCTGACGCATAGCAATGGCTACCTGGTAAAGCTTAACTGCTAAGCTTACGACTCGAACCAAACTACTGTAGCTGTGTCGTCATTCGTTCGATCTAAATTGTGTCTCATATTACGATGGACCAACTTTGTTTCGATTAGGAGGTGCGGCCTAAAACTTTTCTCTCCCCTTGAATTTCGAGTCTCAAATTTCAGGTGCGGCTTAGATTCGGGAAATTTTTTTTTTCCTTGATTTCGAGTCTCATTTTTCAGGTGCGGCTTAGATTCGAGTAAATACGGTATATCTATATATCTACAGTACTGTCACACTCAGACTAAACATGGCACTGTGTGTTAATACACTCCCTGAATTTTCATAGTGTACAAATGTCACACTGAAGATGCACGCACACACATACATAAACATCGAATATATTGATATAGTAGAAAAGACCTGGGAGAATTACCCTCATATGAATAGTGTGATTGGGTTTTGTTGTGGAATCCGGAAATTTAAAAAAAAGTTAAGGAACTTCTCCCCAACTTACAAGGGACCCTACCAATTTACATGACTGATGTCCCCCTTTGCCTGTCAATGCAGAAATTCATCTGGCAGACAGCTATGTAATTGTTATTTCAGTAGACTGAAACCCTACCACAGGTAAGTCACACCATCCCAGCCAACCATGGCCACAGAGCTACCAAGGAACAGGGTGCTCTTGCCACCCAAATGCGCAAAAGAAAGAACTTCCTACTGCTTCCGTGGATGACGTACACTTTGCATTCCAAGAACTTCGAAGCACTTTGGTTGTGGAATTAGTTGCATTCTTTTGTCCCCTCTGTCAGTTATTTCTCTCTGTCAACTATTTCTTCACGAACTTTCAACTGGCAAGAGGTGTGTGGCATCCAGGGAATATTCCAGCTAGATACAACAGCCCTTTCCTTTTGTTTACTTGCTGTGTCACCTTCTATCATTATGTTATCTTCCCTGGTGTTGCATCATCAGAGAGCCCACATTAGGATATGTAACTTCCACAATCTCCTTTAACTGCTTGCATTGTGGGTGATTTATGTGATTTGGTGACTGGCCTTCTACATTCCTATGAAGCATTACTGAATATGTTTAGTAACTTTGCTGCACTGTGCTGCCGATTCTTGCTTCTCACCTTTCTTTCCTCAGGAATGGGCAAACGCCACACCATCAAGTGTCTTGTTTTGCTCTGTTATGCTGCACTGCTCGCCTGCGACGTATTGACTGCATGTATTTATGTTTTTGTTCTTGTTGCTATGTTATTTGACTATATTTACAGAGATGGTGAGAATAGAGATGATGTCTTTCAATGAGATGCTAATTACTTGTTACCATGGAGTTTAACAAGTAACAGATGCTGAAGGACATTTCTATTACAATTTTGAGAGTTTCTGTGTCGCAGAGTATTTATACTACATCGTGCACTTTGATATAGAGGTAATTCCAAGGAGACTAAATAAACCTTCCAGGTGTTATATTTCATTTGTGATGGATTCTGCTGTCTTACACCTGATGCAGTGCATTGTCTGCACGATCAAGTGTATGATGAGATGGGGCATTTACTGTTCAATTATTCACATTTGCTGGGTTCTAATGTTATCTATTAGCAGCCAGCAACCTAACAGTTAAAAATAAATACAATCAAGGCAGTGTCCTAATTTCCATGTTAGGTTCTGTGTGAAGTTTTCCCTTCTGCATACACTAGATCACATAAGCATAACCTGTACTAGAGAACACAGTACGCAGCCACCATGATTCAGGAACTTGTCGTACTGCATGACAGACTGAAGTCAATACCAGTGGATGACACCCTGCAGCAAATTATCATGTCACTTTACTGCAGGAAGTGTGGTTTGCCTTGGCACTAAATGCCAAAAAATGTTACTACCATACCAGTGCTGTTATTAAGAGAACACATGTAGATATATGCTTTGCAAACACTTCCCACCTTGCATGTAAATGTACCTAGTAGGATTTTACATAGTTCATTGTCATCCCGTATGCAAGTTGTTTCATTTTTCTTGCACCATATTCAAGACTAGTAATCTTACAGCATGTTCAGCTCCGCTATACTGCTTTCCTTTCTTTTCTTTTCTCTTCTCCTACCTCCACCTTCAATTTACATAATATGTACCGTTAATTGTTACTCTGATCTGTTATGATCACACTTTTGTTCCTCAAACTTATCGTGTTACTCTGACCAGAAGCAGTTTACTGTTTAATAGCAACCTGTGACACCATCACATTAACTTCTAAGCTGTCATCATTCCTGGAATATGATTTTAATGTATGACTAAACACGTTTCTGTTATGTTTACTGGAGCTACTCGTGGAGATACACTCTCATGGCAACTGGTTGCTGCCACTCAACCTCATGACGACCATCAGCTATGATGAGCTGATAAATTCGCTGCTCATGAGAAGGGCAGATCAGTATGGATCATGGTATTGTGCATATCAATAACTGGAAACATCAAAGGTATATGTTGACCGTAGAGCTACCCAGTTCCCTCTCCACTCCTCTAGCTCTGGTTCTGCTTGGAGTAGACTGTATGGCTCCTATATTGTTAATGCTACTACTATAAAGGCTGCAACCATAAAAGCTACTGTAAGCAACTTCATAGACCACTTAAGGAAGTTCTATCTAAGGCTCATCCACCAGGCAACTACAACTAAAGGAAATAAGACATGGAACGTCCCTTACGTTTCTACATTTAGTTGTAAGTTTTACTTATGTAAACCAAGGCTACAGTTAGGGGCAGATAACACACATGTTCCCAATGATGCTGAGTCTGTGAGTGCATCCTCTAAAGACATTAAAACTGTATATCCTGTGTAGTGACACATGTGCTGTATCATTTAAAGAGATACAGAGGCAAGTGGGTGTGCTGGGATTTATAATCTAAAAGTGAAATAAAATTACTTTTCCAGATTTTGTCAGTGCATTCTTCAGCATATTAACAACAACTTCGTGAAATCTACAATGATCAGATGAATAAGTTTTGTGTATATTGTTTTAAGAAAAAAAAAATAAGTTGCACTAAATAATGCAGCTAGAAAGCTAAAAGTTATTCAGACTGTGCAAATGTATGTCACAATCAAAATTTAAAACTCTCAACTTGATCAGTTCAATATTTTGGTCATGATTGGAGTTTTTATGAAAAGTTTAAGTTGCTAAATATTGGACTCAGAAAGACGAACATTAGTATGTAGACTCAGTTTGATATAAAAACTTTAACTAATGTGACTCCATCAAGCTACCTCTATTAGTTTTCAAGCAATTTACTAAAAATTAAATTTGGAATGAAAATGTCCCTATTTATAATAGATTAAGTATCGTTTGTAATTGTCACAGAAAGTTCTAATTACAGCACTTTATTACACTAGTTAAATAATACAGCCGTACCAAGTTTCAAGAATTTAGTGTAAATAACAATCAATACAAGGACTGTCATAGAGGTAGTTCAGAGATCATGTTCTACTGTCTGTTCCATTCTAAAAACTCTATCCGGCAATGTTTAAATGCAGTCGAGCTAAAACTTTTTCAGTAACTAATGCAACTTAACTTTAATTATGTAAAAATTATGAAGATTGTAAATTCAACAATGTAAGAAAAGATAGATTGCTACCTACTACAAAGAAGAAACGCCAAGTTTCAGACAGACAGGCACACACACACACACACACACACACACACACACACACACACACACACACACACACAAGTACACCTCATGCATGCACGACTGCCAACTCGAGCATCTCAATCTAAAATGCTGGAGTTGGTGGACGTGTGCATGTGAGGTGTGCTTACTTGTGTGTGTAAATGGAGCGTCTCTCTCTTTTACTGATGAAGACTGTGGCCAAAAGCTTTCTGTAACTGTCTTTTAATCATGCCTGTATGCAACTTGACGTGTCTTCGTTACAGTAAGTAGCATTCCTTCTTGTCCTACATTGCTGATATTCCTACCTGGAGTTTCCATTGTTTGAAGATGGTAAATTGTTACACAACAGAGATATTAATTATTACATATACAAGAAGGGGCCATTTAGATGCTGCCACTTCTACTTTGAGCGGTTGATAGCAGATGTTATGTTTGTCAGTCTGCTGCACCCACATTTAAATATGGCCAGAGAGGCAGTAAAGATGACATGTCAAATTGAGATATCAATCTGTCCGTGTTAGGCAAACGCAGGCATTCACTCTGCTTCAGATGACGTCAGAGCAAGCAACCTACCAAATGCATTTTCGATAAAAACAGGAAGTGAATTCATGAAATCTGTACACTGTCCTTGATTGCCTAAATTTCATGGAAGTAACTGTTCGTGAAAAATTGTTTTCAGGCTATTGTAAATGGTGAAGTTTTATACTCTTAATCCATCCACTGCCCCATACCTGGTGCACCTGTGCATGCGAATTAAAGTGATGTCCTCCTTGTGGAGCTACTGATACCTATTCTAGAAATACTGTGCACAGGACATACGATGTAATTTCCAGCTTACTGCTCTTGTACTTTGAGTAATTTGGTATTTGCCATAAATGACTAGAATGGAATGTGTATCCTAGAAGACACCAATAGTAGCTGTTGATTATTTCAATTGGTAACTAAAATTTAAGAAAACAGAAAAGATAACATTTGCTGTGCCTACTCCGCAAACTTCTTTAAAATCTGGTATCAGCATTCAGCATGTTTATAATTGTTTCTTTCTCTCAGCCTCCATTAGTTATTACATCCAGAATTGTGAAGATTCTTAGGTGAATGGAAGACCATTATAGCATACACCACAAAACAATGGTCCACGTGGATACCAAACAGTGCTCAGGTAGTAATCAGGAAATGAATTAGAGCCTTCAGCCATATTACATCATTTCATTGTAAAAGTGTCCTACTATCAGATAAAATTGTACTAGTTATAAGCTTCACCTTCTTACTTTTGGAGTACTTGTCAAAATTTAATTACTTGGCAAGTTTGTAGGGGATCCTTTTCTAAATCAAACCCCTTTTTACTGTTTAACCACCCCTCCCCCACCCTCATCCCACCCCACCCCACTCCCCTTGATCTTCACTAGTGCACACCAAACAGAGTATTGTGGTCCCTGTGCTGTCTGGCTCACGAGGTGAGAGCAGTTAGGCAAGTGCCATCTACTATCAGCAGCTATGCATCCGCCTTGTCACTGCACATGACCACTTCCCTCCTCCACCATGACCGACTTGCTCCTAGACTGTAGCTCACCTCAACTCCTTTGCTGTCACTGTTGGTCAACCAGAACACCTATGCAAGACTAGATCATCAAGTAAAACCCCTCTGCAAAATCTGATGCCCCTGTAAAGGCACTGAATGAATAAGAAAATTGTAAAACTGCTTCTCGCATCACAACTGATCCTTGTGTAACAACAACCACCCCCTTAGTGTGTAAGGCACTCTGACAGCACTGCTTATCCAAAGGGGGCATCAGTAATTCATTATTTTTTAGAGTTTATGCTTTACTCCTGTGGAAGAAGGAAGAACTGCGCAGGGGCTATCTATTTGGGGGGAGTAGGGATGAATTACTTAAGTTTTTTTATTCAGGGATTTATTTTTACACTTTGAGTTTGTTTCTGTGAAGACCATTCACAGCTTATCTAACATCCTGGGATGTACTGCTGGGCTAAGCATGTTTCATGGTGAGATATGCTGTCTTGACAGAGTGTTGGTCACAATCCTCAACCAACAGAAGTACAGGAAAGAATCATGTGCAGTCTCAGATGCAGGTACCTGAGGGCTGAGGCAGAGGTATTTCACTCTTTTGGCTGCTGGCTTCCAATTGCTAATATGTCCCTCTTTTGCTCTCCTTTGTTCAATCTGGAACTTTGGCAATACAAATGCATGACGGATTCCATAGATGTGCCACCCACATCCCTTTAAGATGTTATAAATGTTAACGAGTCTTTCTACCAGATCTCTGTGGTTCTTATTTAGTAACACAACTATCCCAGATGTCCATGTAAAGACCTATCCTTCCCCCATCCTGCACACACAATCTCTATTTGGCTTTTGGACATCTTTTTCATTTAAATAGCCTGTACAGTTTATGGTTCTTACTACTTTGCAATCTTTTAATCAAGTTCTTAAATTACTATAAGTTAAGGTATCATAGTGGCTTCCACAAATCAGCTGCAGATGCCTACTATTAATTTATATAGTATTGAAAGATAGATTAAAAAATTTACAGAATTTTCAGACAGGTTAAAACTTAGCCATCTAGGCACAACTCATAATCAATTTTCACAGCTTCAAAAGCATTGTCTATGAAATATAAGTTCCTGGGTTCAAGTCTTAGCCTAGCACAAAGTTTTCCCAATATGCCAGGAAATTTCAAAACTTGAATGCAGTTTCCCAAATCCATCTGGGCAAACACTAAACTGATTCATTGTATCTATCTTAGAAACAGAGTGTAATAATAGTTAAATATCTAGACACACAAAACAATGTTTCCATGATTCAAAGAAAAGTAGTTTCAAAGACTTTTTTTCTCATATAGTGACTGACAATTGTAGTAAAGGGAAAGGCAATCATCTGCAAAATTAAAGTCAAATAATTGCCAAATAATGGATGGGGGATTGTTCATCATCAGTGGATTTCGCCAACACAAGAAAAATGCTGAAGAAAAAGAGGAACAGGACTGCAAACTATTTTAGAAACTACTGAAAATAGCAACCACTAATAATAATATGTACTAACCACTCTATTATACATATCCCAAAATTGTTAACTGTACCTGTTCAAGAATTATGGTAAGTAGAGCTTCAGCTGCATCTCTCACTCTCATGGAAGCAGGTTTTAGCTCCTTTTCATCTTTCATTTTGACTGGTTCACCTGGTTTACCCTAGAGAAACATAAAGAATGATATCACTTTAGGTGACCGACATTTAAAAGAGCTACAGCACCTAATAAAGCATTCAGAGTGAGAAACCAATATTTTAACATTTTAAGGGAAGAAAAATGAACAAAATTAGAGGATGTGAAAACAAAACAGTAAAACATGTGAGTGTGTAGTCTACTTGTGCTCTGAAGGAACAGAGAGGAGTACTAAAAGCCATGTTTGACACAGAACTGTTTTTCAGTTTTCCACTGTATCTTTTCTAAAAACTATAACAGTTTTTCCCCTAAATATAGTGCAAATATTCTATATTACATAATCTTTTATCTTTTTTCTCTGACCTTTACTCCACAACATATGAATCATTACTGCAAAGACACATTTTATCACATGTTTACACAGCAGGAAACTAACTTTACAAGCCCTTTTTATTTACGTAATTATTTGAGTGGCATGCACACACACACGGGCGCGGGCACGCACGCACGCACACACACACACACACACACACACACACACACACACACACACAGTTTCCTGCAAAATATGGTTAATATAAAATTCTGGTTATTAGTTAATTCATGTGCTGATTCTGCAAACTTAAAAGCAACAGTTAGCTGGAAATCTGCTACCACAGCATTGATAAATTCCTTTGAAGTCAATCTACTAATTCATAGCTGTACCTAGAAGTTTTTAAACATGCTCTGTAGGCAGTCCACAATGTGTCCAAGCTAAGATAATGATTTCTGCAATTGTCTGTGGTTCAACTTTTGTACACTGGAGGACATAATTCTACATTTGAATGCCCCGCCCACTGCAACTATTTTTAATCCTTTTTTCGTCTTTTATTTGTAAAACATGCAATTTGGAATTTTCAAATGTGCCAAGACATAAATCTTCTTAAACCCAAAGAATACTTATAATGTAACAAGTTATACAGTCATAAAATCTTGACAGACCCATGTTTCTCATTATATCATTGGGCACACAACATTCAAATCCAGCTGGCCTTCACTTTTATCATTTGAATGTTGTTTCTCTACAGCATAACATCAGTTTTATACTCTATTTGTAATTTTATTATACATATGCAAGCTGTGTTTTCTCATCTCCTATTATATGCAATGTTTATATATCTACCATATTTATGGTAGTTTTTAGAACCACTTAAAATGACCTAATATAAAGACCGGAACACGTAATGGACTCAATAAAATTCTCAGCAGCAACTAGAGTGGTTTTTCATTAATTGTTCTGGTTAGTTCAGCATTGAACACTGCTCCTTTGTTTTCATGAATCTCACATGTAAAACCACTAATCAACTGCTGCAAAACATAATTCTTGATAAAGGTTTACTTCCATTATGTCATATCTCACGAATGCTACTATTGTTACATTCTTTAGCATGATCAAAAGGAAGTAAATATGATTTGTATGATGTGCTCTTGCTCAAAATATCAGACTCTGTATTGATTTATTTGGTTTTATTTCTGAAAGCATTTCTAATTTACAGTTATACATTGCCAAAAGTGGCTATACTATCATGAAACACAAGGCTCAGCAGTGTATACAGTAAAAATAGGCACTGTCTTACTGTAGAGTACATTACTGCTATGTTACTTTCCTTCTGTAAATCCCTGGAATTAAAATAAAGTCTTTCAGCTCAAGTTAATATGAAAAGCTGACAATTTTTACAGAATAATCATTTATATGGGCACAGAATCAAAGGTATTATCATCAAATAGAACACACCACATAAAAGTATGAGGTACAGATGGTGTTTTATTGCCAGCTTCACATACTGGTGTTCCTTTTCTTTAACAATGCTGCCATGTATCATAGGGTGCTGGCCCACTCTCAATCTAATGAGAATCATTTTATTTGGAACGACTTGTACCATGATTGCATGACAGGCTGTCTCTCTGCTAGTTGCTTGTAACTCAAGTTCTAATATTTTAGTGAAGTGACTTGCTACAGCTGTCAGAACTTAAAGAACTGAATTTTACTACCAGCTGTATGAATTATTCTTTACTCAAGATCATTCTTTTACTCACTGACTCATATTTTTTTCTGTTCATCATAAAGATAACAATATGCACAGAACTATCCACGTGGGCAACTTTGCTAAATTTACAATACCACTGACCCTAATTCCCGCATACCCTGGTAGTCAACAGAACTGCCCTTCCTATTCTTGGATCTTGAGGTTCAGAATGGTGTCACGGATATTTTTAATCGCTGTCTTTGTTAAGTTCAGTTCCTGATTGAGTGGGCGAGTGCATATCACAGAGAGAGATTTACCAGATGATAAATTAATCACCAGTGTGACTTCTAATCTGGTCAAGCGCCCTATAGATGGCTTAAAGATTCACTTCATATACCCTATGTAAACCATGGAATTTCAAAATCACAGTTGGAAAAATAATGGTGGAACCCAAGCCATCTGCCTCATTGATCCCAACACTCTTGGTGACCCATTACAGAATCCTCTTAAAAGGATGTCTCCATTTTTCCTGGTCTTCTGCATCTCAGATTAGCTGACCTCATGTTTGCTTTGTATTTTCCTTTATTTGGTCCATCCATCAACTCAGTGGTCTTCCCTGCAGTCCATTCCCTTCAACTTTGTCTTGAATGTTTCCAAGTTATCTTCATGTTGTCGAACACTGTGACCAAAGAACTAAAGGATTTTCCGGAAACAAATACTAGAGAACCTCTTTTCCACTCTGAGTTCTTGAAGGACTGATTTGTTGGTTTATTTGTCCATCCATGATATTCTCAGCAACTGCATGTATGTTCACATCTCAAAAGCATTAATTCTCTTATGGTTCCCTTCATTTTTTGAACACATTCAGCACCATAAAGGAAAACTGGAAACACCAAAGATTTCAGCACTCTCAATTTAGTAAGTCTGGTTAGAGCTCAGTCTTTCCAAATCACTGTCAGCTTCAATGCAGCATCCCTACCCAGAGCAGTTCTATACCATACTTCTTGTGAAGAGCTACCATCTTCCTGAACCACTGAGCTCAGGGAGCCAAAGTGATCAACTTCTTCTTATTCTGACAGTACATCAGGAGCTGGCAGTGATTCATCTCTCTCAATTATCATGATCGTGGTTGTTTCCTTATTCACTGACAACCCAAGTTTTCCATTTTCTCTCTTAACTCTGTTCAATAATTCTTTCAATTCCACTTGTGATACTGTGCACAACATGGTGTCACCACTGAATATTAAATTACTGATTCTTTGTCTTCCAATCTGGATTCCACCTGTCCAGGTATGATGACTTTTTCTTATAACATATTTTTCTCCATAGGTGTTACATAGAACTAGTGACAGAAGCCACCCCTGTCTAATCCCTTTACATGATTCTAAAGATTAGAGGTTACTGATAAGAACATAGTTTTAGTACACAAAATAGTAGAAACATTCTGTTCATTTAAAACAAAGTTAAAAATGCATTTTAAAATATTCTTATATTTTGTCACTTCTAAAACTGATTTGAGCCTGTTAGTGAAGATGATGACCTACTCCAGTCCTAGATAAAAATCTTGACCTTTATCATTCCAAAGCCAACAGCACATTCTTGCATTCTGACCAGGAACAGTTTTGATGCATGTTGCCAGTGTCTAAATAGTTGTGTGTAAACTTCAGCAGTGACTTTACTGTATGTTAACAACTAAGCAGCAAAAAGAGCCACAGTGGATGCCTTATCTACACCTGCACCTACATCTATACTCCGCAAATTATCGCGAGGTGCATGACAAGGGGTACGTCTCATTGTACCAGTTATTAGGGTTTCTTCCTGTTCCATTCACATATGGAGCATGGGAAGAATGATTATTTGAATGCTTCTGTGCGTGCAGTAATTATTCTAATCTGATCCACATGATCGCTGTGTGAGCAATACACATAGGGAGTTTTAGTATATCCCTGGAGTAATCATTTAAAGCCGCTTCTTGAAACTTTGTTAATAAACTTCGTTGGGACAGTTTATGTCTGTCTTCAACCATCTGACATTTCAGTTCCTTCAGTATCTCTATGATACTCTCCCATGGGTTAAAAAAACCTGTAACCATTCATGCTGTCCTTCTCTGTATATGTTCAATATCCCCTGTTAGTCCTATCTGGTACAGGTCCCACACAATTGGGCAATATTATACGATAGGTTGCACGAGTGATTTGTAAACAAGCTCTTCTGTAGACTGACTGACTGCACTTCCTCCATATTCTACCAATAAACCAAAGTCTACAATCTGCTTTAACCATGGCTGAACCTATGAGATAATTCCATTTAGTATCCCTACAAAGTGTTATACCCAGGTATTTGTATGAGTTAGCCAACTCCAACAATGACTCACTGATATTATGGGCATAGGATACTACTTTTTTTTTTTTTTTTCTATTCTATGAAGTGCAAAATTTTACATTTCCAAACATTTAGAGGAAGATGCCACTCTCTGCACTATGGTCATTTTTATAATACGACAGAATATAATCACGAAGTACCAATATCAAATGCCTATTAGGCCTACTACAAGAAAAAGTTTAATTTTAGGAAATAGTTTCACATTTCATTCGTACACTCTAGCTTCTGAAGCATGAGATCGAAAAGTAGTAGTACAAATTTTTTACATAAATTTGGAATCGTCATATTCTTCCATAATTTGTGTGATGTCCCTGTTTCTTCTACATCTACATCCATACTCCGCAAGCCACCTGACGGTGTGTGGCGGAGGGTACCTTGAGTACCTCTATCGGTTCTCCCTTCTATTCCAGTCTCGTATTGTTCGTGGAAAGAAGGATTGTCGGTATGCTTCTGTGTGGGATCTAATCTCTCTGATTTTATCCTCATGATATCTTTGCGAGATATACGTAGGAGGGAGCAATATACTGCTTGACTCTTCGGCGAAGGTATGTTCTTGAATCTTTAACAAAAGCCCGTACCGAGCTACTGAGTGTCTCTCCTGCAGAGTCTTCCACTGGAGTTTATCTATCATCTCCGTAACGCTTTCGCGATTACTAAATGATTCTGTAACGAAGTGCAGTGCTCTCCGTTGGATCTTCTCTATCTCTTCTATCAACCCTATCTGGTACGGACCCCACACTGCTGAGCAGTATTCAAGCAGTGGGCGAACAAGCGTACTGTAACCTACTTCCTTTGTTTTCGGATTGCATTTCCTTAGGATTCTTCCAATGAATCTCAGCCTGGCATTTGCTTTACCGACGATCAACTTTATATGATCATTCCATTTTAAATCACTCCTAATGCCTACTCCCAGATAATTTATGGCATTAACTGCTTCCAGTTGCTGACCTGCTATATTGTAACTAAACGATATGGGATCTTTCTTTCTATGTATTCGCAGCACATTACACTTCTCTACATTGAGATTTAATTGCCATTCCCTGCACCATGCGTCAATTCGTTGCAGATCCTCCTGCATTTCAGTACAATTTTCCATTGTTACAACGTCTCGATATACTACAGCATCATCCGCAAAAAGCCTCAGTGAACTTCCGATGTTATCCACAAGGTCATTTATGTATATTGTGAATAGCAACGCTCCTACGACACTCCCATGCGGCACACCTTAAATCACTCTTACTTCGGAAGACTTCACTCCATTGAGAATAACATGCTGCATTCTGTTATCTAGGAACTCTTCAATCCAATCACACAATTGGTCTGATAGTCCATATGCTCTTACTTTGTTCATTAAACGACTGTGGGGAACTGTATCAAACGCCTTGCGCAAGTCAAGAAACACGGCATCTACCTGGGAACCCGCGTCTATGGCCTTCTGAGTCTCGTGGACGAATAGTGTGAGCTGGGTTTCACACGACTGTCTTTTTCGAAACCCATGCTGATTCCTGCAGAGTAGATTTCTAGTCTCCAGAAAAGTCATTATACTCGAACATAATACGTGTTCCAAAATTCTACAACTGATCAACGTTAGAGATATAGGCCTATAGTTCTGCACATCTGTTTGATGTCCTTTCTTGAAAACGGGGATGACCTGTGCCCTTTTCCAATCCTTTGGAACGCTACGCTCTTCTAGAGATCTACGGTACACCGCTGCAAGAAGGGGGGCAAGTTCCTTCGCGTACTCTGTGTAAAATCAAACTGGTATCCCATCAGGTCCAGCGGCCTTTCCTCTTTTTAGCGATTTTAATGGTTTTTCTATCCCTTGGTCGTCTATTTCGATATCTACGATTTTGTCATCTGTGCGACAATCTAGAGAAGGAACTACAGTGCAGTCTTACTCTGTGAAACAGCTTTGGAAAAAGACATTTAGTATTTCGGCATTTAGTCTGTCATCCTCTGTTTCAGTACCATTTTGGTCACAGAGTGTCTGGACCTTTTGTTTTGATCCACCTACCGCTTTAACATAAGACCAAAATTTCTTAGGATTTTCTGCCAAGTCAGTACATAGAACTTTACTTTCGAATTCATTGAACGCCTCTCGCATAGCCCTCCTCACACTACATTTCGCTTCGCGTAATTTTTGTTTGTGTGCAAGGCTTTGGCTATGTTTATGTTTGCTGTGAAGTTCCCTTTGCTTCCACAGCAATTTTCTAACTCGGTTGTTGTACCACGGTGACTCTTTTCCATCTCTTACGATCTTGCTTGGCACATACTCATCTAACGCATATTGTACGATGGTTTTGAACTTTGTCCACTGATCCTCAACACTATCTGTACTTGAGACAAAACTTTTGTGTTGGGCCGTCAGGTACTCTGTAATCTGCTTTTTGTCACTTTTGCTAAACAGAAAAATCTTCCTACCTTTGTTAATATTTCTATTTACGGCTGAAATCATCGATGCAGTAACCGCTTTATGATCGCTGATTCCCTGTTCTGCGTTAACCGTTTCAAATAGTTCGGGTCTGTTTGTCACTACAAGGTCTAACATGTTATCGCCACGAGTCGGTTCTCTGCTTAACTGCTCAAGGTAGTTTTCAGATAAAGCACTTAAAAAAATTTCACTGGATTCTTTGTCCCTGCCACCCGTTATGAACGTTTGAGTCTCCCAGTCTATATCAGGCAAATTAAAATCTTCACCCAGAACTATAACAAGGTGGAGAAATCTACTCAAAATATTTTCCAAATTATCCTTCAGGTGCTCAGCCACAACAGCTGCAGAGCCAGGGGGCCTATAGAGACATCCAATTACCATGTCTGAGCCTGCTTTAACCATGACCTTCACCCAAATTATTTCACATTTCGAATCTCCGTCAATTTCCTTCGATACTATTGCACTTCTTATCGCTATAAACACGCCTGTCCCTTCACTGTCCAGCCTATCTCTGCGGTATACATTCCAATCTAAGTTTAGGATTTCATTACTGGTTACGTCTGGTTTCAGCCAACTTTCTGTCCCTAGTACCATATGGGCGTTGTGACCGTTTATTAATGAGAGCAGTTCTGGGACCTTTCTGTAGACGCTCCTGCAGTTTACTATTAGCACATTAATATTGTTATTCCCTGTTGCATTTTGCGTACTCCTACCTTGCCGCATCTCAGGAGGCGTCTTGTCGGGCCTAGGGAGGGAATTCTCTAACCTAAAAAACCCCCATGTGCACTCCACACGTACTCCGCTACCCTTGTAGCCGCTTCCGGCGTGTAGTGCACGCCTGACCTATTCAGGGGGACCCTACATTTCTCCACCCGATAGCAGAGGTCGAGAAATTTGCACCCCAGATCTCCGCAGAATCGTCTGAGCCTCTGGTTTAAGCCTTCCACTCGGCTCCAAACCAGAGGACTGCAATCGGTTCTGGGAACGATACTACAAATAGTTAGCTCTGATTCCACCCCGTGAGCAAGGCTTTCTGCTTTCACCAATTCCGCCAACCACCTATACGAGCTGAGGATGACCTCTGAACCCAGACAGCAGGAGTCATTGGTGCCGACATGAGCAACAATTTGCAGTCAGGTGCACCCAGTGCTCTCTATCGCCGCCGGCAGGGCCTCCTCCACATCTCGGATGAGACCCCCCGGCAAGCAGACAGAGTGAACACTGGCCTTCTTACCCGACCTTTCCGCTATTTCCCTAAGGGGCTCCATCACCCGCCTAACGTTGGAGCTCCCAATAACTAATAAACCCCTCCCCCCGTGTGCCTGCTCGGACCTTGCTGAAGGAGCGGCCACATGTCCACTCACAGGCAGAGCGGGCGATGTTCCTTGTTCTAACAAACAATCTTGTCATTACTAATTCCGTAACTATTCCTGCTAGGGTTAAAACTTAACCTCCGGTTAACTTGACTAACCATGCCACAATCACCGGTTTAGTTATCCCGCGTTTATTCTCTGGTTAGGCATTATTAAGTGTTCATACAACGTGTTTTCCATGCTACTCCCAGAATAGAACTTTAGCGGCTGCTAGATGGGGACTGTACAACTGGCCCTTAACAGTGTAGCATTCTGACAAAAAATTTTCTGCCAAAATTTCATTTTCTTGGCTACACCGAGAAGATAATACATAATCTTTCTTACCTGTTATTCAACAAGGATGCGATTCAAAATCATATGAATAATCAATAGACCGACGCACGCTGGATGCTAGACACTTTGTGAAACAGGGTCTTTCCTCCCCCCCTCCCCTCCCCTAACAGAAATTGCCACCCGGGGCAGATATCCCAGTTTGCCCCCCGACCCCTATATCCAGGCCTGTTGCACATGCATGAATCTGACAACTTAGGCACGCCAGTAAAATTTTTTCCAGGTAGCATCTGGGTGCTTGCCGCTACTGCTTACACAGCTAACTGCCACACTTCTGTAGCTAGAAGTGGGAGAAGGTACTACTCATACACGACTCAACTGCACAAGCACTCGTTTGCAATTACTCAAAATCTAATATAAACAGTTGTGACATCACGCTCATCGGAAGCAGTTTGTTGGTAAGAAGCATTGCATACTCTTCCTAAAGCCATTGACACATTTTGCTGTTGGCAGATGGTTGTGTGAACACTTTGTTTTGTTGCTGTATACGGCGCATTTCTTTGACAACTTAGTTTTTTTTGTTTTTCCATGTTTTATTGCTGCAGTATTATCCTGCAGTAGTGAGATACAGCAATATCCTTTGTTGGAGTATTGGTTCTTACCAGTCAATGTTACAAAAAATCAACTGAAAACTAAAACATTGAAAAATTCCTGGAATTCTAAAAAATTTCCGCATTTTTCCCGGATGAAAAAATTCCCGGGCTTTTTCCTGGATCTCTCAGTGGTCCCGGGTCGTATACACTCTGACAAAGGTACCTCTGGTACATGCATCACAGGTGTACAGCTTTTGGGAGCTCTTCCAACACACCAATTTGTATCAGCTGTCAATCGTTTGATAGCAGACAGGGCAATTTCCAGCTGCTTACGAAAGTCAACCAACTCACTCCTGATTGAGAACAGCATTTTGGCTGCATTTTGGCTGGTGCAATGCATTACAAAGCAGTGAACAAATTAAACCTGCTGATTCTCTTTTAATCTGTAGAGCTAGGAAGTTGCTAATTCACTATACGAATTGAAGCAGAGACACAAAACGAGATTTCTATTAAGGCAACACAGAAACCTGTGGTAAAAATTACTAGTTTTCTAAAATGTTTTGATGTTAATTATAGTTGTCAGCAAACAATCAAGTTAATTTACAATAAATGCAGATAATATATATGGCTACTCATCTTAAGGGAAAACTATAGACAGGGTGTTCCATTTATCTTGACCAAACTGTTTGTCCAGATGTACATTACAAAATGTTTCAAGCAAATATTTCTTTAGCCATCAGGGGGACATCAATCAGCATGCTTGTCTTTGTTGTAGCTTTGTTTTTTACAAAGATATGAAGAGTGGTATGACTATTTTAAATGGCACCCGGTATTTTTTATTCAGTAATTCATTTCCTCTCCTAAAGACCTATTCAAAAATGTATCACAGTGTACCATTCACTGAAACACAACGTTCGTTGTTAATTACATAACACAACACAGACGTTGACGCTCCCAGCACATAGTGCAGGTACTCGGGGTAATGGAACACATCCATGTGCTGACATTAACAGAGGACAAATGTAAACATAAGTAGACTGCACACCCGTCATTCTGTCAACCATTGTCAGTTGAAGAGTTGTGTGAGTAGAATGTACACCAATGAAGAGGAGGGAGGAATGCTACTCATCTATGGGGAGTGTAAGTTAGCAGAACAGTAACTGCAATACCGTTTTCTTATGTACGGGTACATTTAGTACAGTACTTTAGTCCTTTTAAATACTGTTGTGTAGAGTAGGCACACAGTAAAGACTGTCCTTCCTACAAACTGAGTTGACATAACATTTCTTTTATTGTTGTTGAAGGTAGGTGAAATGCTACGCAGGCAGCAGAACTGTACAGAGAGCGATATCCTGACAAGAACCCACCTTCCCGACTGATGTTTTCTCATCTTCTTGTAACGCTTCAGGAAACGGGAAGTTTCAACCTACGACAATACAATCATTGTAGCACTCGCACAGACAGACAAAGCTACCAAAGTTACTGTTCTCGCTTCCGTTGCTCTGAATCCACATGTGAGCATACGACAGCTTGAACACAAGATTGGCATTCCTAAAAACAATGTAAATCATATTTTTACAAGTCACTGGTTCCATCCTTACCATGTACACCAACATCAAGAGTTACATGGGAATGATTTACAGGATCGTGTACAGTTCTGTCAGTGGGCACATCAGAAAATCCTCGCCTACCCAAACTACTTCTCCAATGTTCTATTTAGCTATGAATGTTCCGTCTTAAACAAAGGACAGGTAAATACAAGGAACATGCATTATTGGTCCAGCGACAACTCACTATGGCTTAGACAGGTGGAACATCAGTGTCAATGGAGAGTTAACCTCTGGTGTGGGATGCTTGGTACTACAATTACTGGCCCTTATTCCATCAATGGTAGTCTAAACGGCACAGCGTATGCCAACTTCCTCAGACGAATTCTTCCGCCTCTTCTGGATGAAGTGCCACTAAGAACTAGAATGCTTATGTGGTAACAACACCGTGGATGTTCAGCACATAATGCTTTGCATGCACATCGTGTTCTGAACCGAAGGCATCCTGCCAGATGGATCGGTTGAGGAGGAACAGTTACTTGGCCTGCTAGGTCTCCTGATTTAAATCCTCTGGACTTTTTTCGTTGGGTATGCATTGAAGCGTGGAGGGTAAAAATCGTAGAGGGAGACCCAAGAGATGAATACACTAAACAGATTCAGAAGGATGTAGGTTGCAGTAGGTACTGGGATATGATGAAGCTTGCACAGCATAGAGTAGCATGGAGAGCTGCATCAAACCAGCCTCTGGACTAAAGACCACAACAACATAATAACAACATGCATTGAAGACATTATCTATCACGATATTCCAACAACTCCAGAGAACATGCACAAATGTGTTATGCTTGCTTGTAATTCTCTTCAGCAGGCAACACTGGGAGCAGTATATAATTATTTCATTCAACGAGTGCACCAGTGTATTGGTCACCACTTTGAGCACCTTTGAATGTTCTGCTCCTGAGCAATGTTACACAAGAGTCAAAGTAAATTTTTTGTTATGTTTTTACTTGGTTTTCATTTGTTTTCTGACAACTCCAGCAAGTGGGCGAGTTTGTGATCCTGGGCTCAAAGTCAATGTTGTGTTACGTAATTAATAATGTTGTGTATCAGTGAATGGTACACTTGTTATACATTTTTGAATAGGTCTTTAGGAGAGGAAATGAATTACTGAATATAAAATATAGGGTGTCATTTAAAAAATCATACCGTTATTGATATCTTTGTAAAAAAAAAACAAAGCTACAACGAAGGCAATCATGATGATTAATGTACCCCTGACAGTTACAAAACATTTCCTTGAAACATTTTGTTATTTGCATCTGGACAAACAGTTATTTAGGGTGATCAAGATAAATGGGACACCCTGTATAACAAAAAATGTGTTGTGTCTACGGAGCCCGCATACTTGGTTCGCTTGACAAACAATCAAAAAACTCATATTAACGAGTTTTATTACAAGAAGACAATTACAATACTTAACTTTGCTATATATGTCACAAGCAAAGGGCTACATACAAAATAATCAGTCTTCTTCAGAATAGACAAATAAAAGTCTGAACTACATAGAGATCCCTAACGAAGTGGTTAACGTTGATGGTGCTATCAAAGTGGGCCGTCACCATCTGGCATGGGCCTTATGTCCTCTTCAAGTAGGGGCTGCTGCTGTCGCATTGTCATCCTGGAGGGATGGTCAGTCAGTGTGCGATTGGCTGACCTCTTCTCACAGCCATCTCTTCTCTATCATTCTTGACTGACGTGCCAGTGCATGACTTTACGCCGTAACAAAATGTTAGTTAGAAAATCTGCTACAGTAACTAGATCACAAACACTGATTTGCTACAAATTGCTCATACATTAGACAAAGGACAATGGTAGCGTCCAAAAATTCTCAAAAACCCACATATATTTGTGTTGATATTCAGTGAAATTCAGGGGTGATATATACTTTGGCTGAAGTGTGAACCACAAATGCTGATTTGTGATGAATTAAATTACACATGCAAAACACACGTACCACTAACTTATGAATATAGAGTTATGTAAGCATCCAAAAATTCTGAAACTAATCTATTTCTCACACAATTGTACAATGAAATTAGAGAAAGATTGATTTGAACACATAGGCTTACTGTCCTTAAAAATTTTAAAAGAGCACAATTTAGTTTAAGCCTACAATTGACAATAACAATACTAATTTATCACGGCACTCACAAGTGTTCAAAGTTTCACAATACATCACAGTGTAAAACATCTTTAAGTGTAAAACATCTTTAAGTAAGCTTATCATGCAGTTCCATATACTGCACAACCACATTCAAGTTAGGATTAAATAAATGCCTTGTAGAATTATACTAATCAAGATGTGTCAACTTCACAAGATCATTTCTTAAGGCCTTTTGAGATCTGATTTTTAACTTTTTTAAATGTGCAACTATGTAAATTATAGATCAGACCCAGAAATCTAATTCCGCTATTGAAATTTAAAATGTGAAGCATTAAAACGTGTCCAAAAGGCTTTCTCTGGTAAGAATTTAAAAGCTGTTCTTTTTCTCCAATGTTCCAATCTTTCAGCAGGCAGCTGAAGCTGATGAGGAGTCATGCTGAGATCGGAGAAAAAAGAAAAAATTGTGCAATTCTTCACAAATATAGAGCACTCGACTGGGCTCTTTTATGTTGATATTAAATGATTATGCTCTTGGAAAAAAATTAGTCACTACAGAAATTTGGAGTTAGGTAATGACATGTTTCATATGCCTGTCATCATTGATGATGTTGTGGCACAGACGAATAGCGAAATTCTGCATGACACACTGAAGTGTCAGAATATCGATGCTGTTTGTGACAGCCTAAATGGCTGTTTTCAGTTCAGCAATGGTTTTGGGGTTATTACTGTACATCTTGTTTTTAATAAAGCCCGACAAAAAGAGTCACACATGCTCAGATCCAGAGAATATGGCGGCCAATTGAGGCCCAGCCAGTGGCCTCTGGGTACACTGGAGCCAGAATGTAGTCCCCAAAATGTTCCTCCAGGACATCACTCTCCTGCTTCAATGGGGTTGAGCTCTGTATTGAATTAAACACATCTTGTCGAAATCAAGGTCACTTTGGATAATGGGAATGAATTCATCTTCCAAAACCTTCATGTACCGTTCAGTAGTCACCATGTCATCAAGGAATATCACACAAATTACTCTGTGACTGGATATTCCACACCACAGTCACCCATTGAGGTCAAAGAGACTTCTCAATTGCGAAATGAGGATTCTCAGTTCCCAAATTTGCTAATTTTGCTTATTGACGAACCGATCCAGCTGAAAGTGGGCTTCGTCGCTAAATCAAACCGTACTACGCATATGAATTCCCATCATGCCCCGCAGCCAACTGTGCAGTTTGAATGTCCTAATGCAAACTGTTCAGAAGTTTTGATGATTTTATTTCATATAGTTCAATAACGGTCACTCTATATGTGTGTATTAATGTTCCAGAAAATATGTCTTACTCACCAGATGACTGACAATTTTACACAAAGATTGTGCTGCACTGGAACAAGTAAACTTTCAATATGACTGCATTTTTTGGGGACCATTTAAACAATCTGCTATGTAAAACTGAGTAGTCTCCATGAAATGGATCTGTACCCATAATAGCATATGTGTAATTGACAGGGAAAAATACTGGAGACTCTGTTTCAGCCCAGTTCTGCAAAATTTACCATCTGCCTTGTGTCTGGCAGTGCAAAAATGCAGTTGCACTGAAGGAAGCAATTCAATTTTCCATGACAACCAAGGAAATATAAGTTAAGCAGTGATTGCTAAAGCTATGATATTTCTTATTGTGGAGATACATGTTATGCTAGGATTGCAAAAATAGCGGAATCATCTACTAATGTTTCTAAAAGTGTTCTATAATTCTGTAATGAGTAAAGAGTCTGTACTCACATTCCAGCAGGGGGTGGTGAGGGGGTAGGGCAAATGACTTACCCACAGGACTCTTTCTTTTTGTGCTCTGTTCTGCTTTTCTACTGCTGACATATCATTGAGACTTCTAACACCGTCTGTCATACCTTATATTCCTTTAGATTATGTATCAGACTCTAGTTCGGGTAACAAGTCATATCTACTGATCATCTGAATTGACCGAAAAGAGGAAGAGGTAGACTACTGCCACCCACCATGTACTTAGCTGTGTGGAACACTCTTCTACATCTGTGCACGGAAAGGTGAGGTCTCTCTAGTGTTCTATTCCTTTCTCTTGCTGTCCTCTTTCTTAGCCATTGCTCCTCCCGTATTTTCATCCCTTACTGTTTTATCTCACTTATTGCACTTAAGACAATGCATCACCCCAGTCAGACTGAAAACACTGTTTTGTGCCTGCTCTAAAAAAAAAAGTAAGTGCACATGTTTGGTTGCTTAGGAAATGACCTATTTGTCTAATGCCCTCCTTTTTTATATCCCTCTTCTTCTCATAATGCCTTTTGGGAAGGGTAAAACTTAAAGTATGAAGTTTCATACTGTTTTCTGTTAATATTATTGTCTGTAACTGCTATGCTTCTCTGGTGATACAACTGCTGCAGCATCTTTATCACTCTTTCTTCATTGTGGGTCACACTGCATTTTTTTAACAAAATTTCACCAAATTGTTCATATTATGATGAATAATTTATTAATATAATTAATTTTTAAATTTTTTAACATAAATTACATAAAACAGGCTGTTTAGCACTGACAGAGATCACATACCTGAGATTTCGTTCCTGAAATTCCTAATTCGACCACTTCAAGGACATTTGTAAGGCTCTCTTTATCCTGTAGAAGATATGGGTGGGCAACAAGCCAAACTCCTGCACATTGGAACGCTGCCACAATTGCAGAATGTAAGTCCTTTGAGTGAGCAGGTGGTGGCCGACCACACTGGTGCATAATGTAGTCACAAAGCCATTTAACAGCACGTTTGCATTCTAATGCATCTGCCAACAATGAATAAGACAATGGTAACTACCACTAATTGTCTGCATGGATATTTATTTTAATAAGCAGTGCTATTGTAAAACTATAATTTAGCTCTGTGCAACTCTTTGTAGAACATATTATGTAAAGCAGAATTTTGCAAAAATACAATGTATAGTACGGCTAATTTTCCAAATAATGATAACATTACTTGGGGAAAATCATCATGAGCCACAGCTCTAGCAATAGCACCATCAAAGCAAAAAGAGGGTGCATGGGTTTCTACAAATGTTTTGCTGGGCTACTTGCATTTCAGTCCAAAGTTGCTGGAAAAAGAGTATTGTCTGCCACTGATAGAGTACGTATTCATATTCCATATATTTTCAGTGAGTGACCAAATAGCTGACCACAGATAGGTAAAAGCCATTGTATCTCATATTCTGATACAGGCATGGACATATCATGCTTGATAAGTTTACATAATTTTCTGCATGTATCTACATTTTTACATGGTATGAGGTTACAGCTTCTCCCATGTAGCAGTTATTGTTTAGAGTATTCACAATTCTTAGGAAATAAAAGCTAATGATGCTCAACAGTGTCATATACATTTACATGAGTCTTTGACATCCTAAAATGTAAACTGGAATACCGTCCAGTACTATTACTGCTCCAGGATTCAATGGGTGCATGAATACAGATGAAGGTCTTGCAACAGAACAATTATTTTGCCTTGGATTATAATCATAACCAGATATACAACAGAGAACATAATGGTGTGTCATATTTGATGAATTACAGATACAGTTGTGTGCAATGTCATTCATTAGCACCATATTGCAGTTAACTGCTTGTACTACAAAGTGCAAGCAGAAAGAAATTGCTAATACATAAGTTCATACTGATGATTAACTGTAGGCCAAGTGTATCACATTGCAGACAAGGTATGAGCACATGAACTTCGAATGCCCAAGCTCAAAGATCAAAAGATAGGCTTGTTCATTCAAAAATATTGTCAATATTGCTGTGTCACTTTTTACTGCAGCAGTTAAAGTGTTTATGCAACAGTCACCAGAGGCACTGTATTCCAGCATTGACAATTACATTTATTCTCTGACTTGATATTACCACATTCATTGATGTCAATAGCTCACTTAGTTACGTATTCATTACTCTTCAAAAGCACTGTTCCTACTCACATGTGACACTTCTCTTAACTGTGTTCTCCTCATGAGATTTTTTTTCCTGTGTCATACTAAATAAAGCTATTTTCCACAGTGCACAGAAGTTATAGTTCATGTGTCAAACAGGTTGAATATTACAACACACATATAGTTAAATTACTTGGATGGATCTTACCTTATCCTTCTTGATCTGGTGACCCTGACATGATTAGCCTGTGTGAACAGCACAGAAAATGCAAGAACTTCCATACAATTAGTTCACAAGATGACACATGAACCGACCATGACAATTCCTTCAGTGTCCAAACTTGCCATGTGACTGCCACTTTCTGGTTGCACAACCCTGCACTGTGGTTTGCACAAGCAACAGCATGTTTCCATTACACTGGAATACCTACAGATTCCATGAGGTTTGCCTTAGTGGTCAGACAACTGGATTGTCATTTTGCAGCAGACATCAAGGCACCTCCTGTGATTAACTCCTATGAAAAAACTCAAGGCCACACTGATACGCAGAGTCTATGCCTCACAGAAAGAATGCATACACCAAGTTTCGACAGTGCCAGAAGACCTGCTCAGTACTTTGTGAGTCGCCTACCAACTGCATGCATATATTTCTCATATCCATGCTGTTTTATGGTTGGAACAGAAATAAATAGTTTCTTCTTATTTTTTCAGTTTTTTATGACTGGTATTTTATGACCTTTGACAAGAGTAGGCTATACAGATAAAGATTACTAGTGCTGCATAATCGATAGCAACAGAAAAACCAGCAGAAAAATACAGACACATTATTGACATACCCCTCCCCCGTTTTTCCCTGTGCTTTCCTTTCTGGGATGGGGAAATCGCATTTACCTAGGCAGCTTAGTTGACACCATTTTACTGCATCACACAGTATTCATACACATTTGGAAGGTAAATATCCAACCCAAATGCATAAAACTTAATTTAACATATAAAAAGCTGTGAATTGATGACAGCTGATGAGTAATATTACAAACATTAACGAACATCAACAATATTATGAAAATGATAGATTGCTAACCACCATAAAGATGACATGTAGGGTTGTAGACAGGCACAACGAAAAGATTGTTACACTTTTAGCTTTTGGCCAGAGCCTTCTGCAGAAAAGAAAATTAACACACACACACACACACACACACACACACACACACGCACACGCACACGCACACAAGCAAGCAACTTCACACACAGGATCGCTATCTCTGGCTGCTCTGGCCAGAACACATGGTGTCACATCTAATGTATGCAGCAATCCGGAGTGTGGGGCAGGGGAGGGGATAGCACAGTAAGGGTGGGGAGAGAGGAGTCAGTGCAGCCTGGTGGACATACAGTGACTAGATTGGCAGCTTAGGCTCATCCCAGAATCTCTCTCCTGAATCCATTTCCCTCCTCACTCTTATGGCACTCTGCCCAACTACCTTAAAACTCACAAACCCAAGAATCCTGGACAATCCATTGTACATTGTAGCTGATTACTGTGCCCCCACTGAGAAAATTTAGGTTCTCACTGACCAATACATGAAATGTACTGCGTGAAATCTATCCTCCCACCTCAAAAATACCAAACCCTACTCATAATCACTCATGTTACTTCCCTATACACCAAAATCCCTCATTCCCAAGGCCTTGTCGCAACTAAAAACACTACCTCTCCCAATGCCCTTCAGACTCAAGATCCACTGTCTCATTCCTCATATACCTTACTAATGTTATCCTAACTCACAACTTCTCCTTTGAGGGTAAGGTATACAAGCAAATCTGCGGCACAGTCATGGACACCCACATGGCATCCTTCTACGCCAACCTGTTTATGGTCCACTAAAGGAAACCTTCCTCAGCTCCAAAAGCCCCAAACCTCTAGTCTGGTTCAGGTCCACTGATCTAGACTATCCTGTTTCCTTCACAACCTAAACAGCTCCTCTCCTATCCTCCAGGTGCCAGAGTGCCATCTTCCAGGGGATTGATCTTCTCTTCTATGAAGGCTCCTTCCACACTTCTGTCCACATTAAGCCCACCAGCCACTAACAGTACCTGTCATCCTTTCCACATCAAAAAATCCATCCCATACAGCCTGGCCACCCGGGAACAGCATATCTGCAGTGACTCCCTTGCCTAGTACGACCCCTCAGATCTAGTCCAGAAGTTAAATTTCCTGTGCCATATCCCCCCTCCATCCCCCCCCCCCCCCAACCCCACCCAAGAACCAGGTACAAGGAAGCACCCCCTTTGTCATCTAATATCACCAAGGGCTGGAATAACTGAACCACATTCTCTGTTGGAGTTTTGATTATTTGAAATGAGGAACATCCTATTCAACATCCATCCCACCCCTCCTAAATTGGTGTCCCATGGCCCACCCAATCTCCACAGCATTTTACTCCATAGCTACGCAATCTCAGTCCCAACCCCTTGCCATAGCGATCATATACCCGTGCCCAATCCACCCACTCAGCACTTCCTATTCCAGTCCTGTCACAGGCTTATCCTTCCCCAATAGATCTTCGGCTACCCGCAAAAGCAGCCATATCATATACCAGCTCTTCTACAATCACTGCTGAACTTTTTATATTGGTATGATTACCAACCAGCTGTCCACCAGGATGAATAGCCACCGCCAAACTGTGGTGCGTCCACCAGCTTTTCTGAACTGTGCTTCCCAAACATTTTACCCAACAGTTTCCACCCCTGCCCTACATCTCCTCCCAATTCACATGCCCTCATCCTCATAGTGTGCCACTCTCTGCCAAAGCATACACCAGCCATTTTCCCCTTCTCTCCCCCTCTTCCTTTGCCCTCCCTTTTCTCCCACTTCCCTCCCTCTCCCACAGCCTCACGATGCTGCACCTGGCAGCCTTTTCTGGCTACATCTAGTCCCTGCACACTCTGCCAGGCAGTGCTGACTCCTTTCCCCCCATCCATACCATACTGTACCTCCCCTTTCCATGTCCCACTCTGGATTGCTGCTTGCCTTTGATGTGACACCACTGTATTCTGCCAGAGCGGCCAGAGATAGTGCTCATATGTGTGTGAAATATGCCTGCTTCTGTGAATGTGTGTGTGTTTTTTCTTTTCTTTTCTTGTGAAGGCCCTGACCAAAAGATAAATGTGTAACAGTATTTCCATTGTGCCTGTCTGCAGCTCAACAAGTCATTTCTATGGTGAGTAGCAATCTAGGCTTTTTACAATATTGTTGGTATTCCTACCACGACTTTCCATTGCTAAAAATATTAGACAATGTGAGCTTCAGTTATCTTAAAATAACCAAGAGAAGAAGATTACACACAGAGTGCAATGATATCATCGAGCCAAGAATGTGTTTTTAAGAAGAATGTTTGCAGTTGTTACAATGACAAAAAATATGTAAACCTGAAGAATGCAAGGTCAATGTGCTGAAAATGAACACTGAGGCTTGTGGTATGAAAGTACT
This sequence comes from Schistocerca piceifrons, assembly GCF_021461385.2. NCBI lineage: Eukaryota > Metazoa > Arthropoda > Insecta > Orthoptera > Acrididae > Schistocerca > Schistocerca piceifrons. The sequence goes on from NC_060143.1 coordinate 10,046,286, forward strand.
GGTGGGTAAAGATTCACCTTTGCTCTGTCACCTTCTTACTTTCACACCACTCTAGTGTTAGTCAAAGCGAAAGAGTGCAAGAAGAATGGAAAAAAGTGGTAACTACACAACACTTATCAATTTAACACATTTATGCTGAATTTTTCATATGTTTCTACTCTTACCTGTGAGTTTTCTAGCTGCATGCAACAAATAAAATAATAATTTACTAAACACAACTAAAAATACTAACTGAAAACACATTCTATGAAAACCACACTAACTTGCAGATTTTTAAATTTTGCTAGACATATGTAAGGATGGATTGAAAAGTTTCTAACTTGACTACAAAATAACACGCTTTCAGATAAATCTCTTCACTTGTGAAGTAAAACAGAAAGTGGTGATAATATAATATTACTGGATAGATAAAAAAGCACATAAGGGATAAGAATATTTCCAACAGCAATAAGAAAAGATTAGGTAAGATAATGGTTGAATCAGTGCTATGCTATGGATCATAACTATGGATCTTAAATGCAGATCTCAAAAGAAGACTAATAATTATGGAAATGGATTATTTGCATAGGAGTGCCAGAATATCAAGAATCGAAAGGAAAACTAATGATAAAGTAAGAGCAAGAATGAAGGCAAATGATACAGTGATAGATAGAATTGAAAGAAAATCATTAAAATGGTGTGGATGCCAGATCATCGGAGGCCAAGGTGGTTTTGAATGGAAACCATCCAGCACACGTAAGTGCAGAAGACAATGATGTTCTTGCACAGACCATATAAATGGAGTAATGGAACACTGCAGCATTGACAAGGAAGATGCGCTGGATAAAGAGGCTTGGCAGAGGATGACAGGAATACAACAACATGTTGTTATTAATTATCTTTGTATTGATTAAGCCTATAATAATAATAATAGATAAAAAAAGCTACTCACCAAGCAGCAGCAGGAAAAAACACATAAAAGTTACAAAAATGTACAAGCTTTCTGAGCCAGTGGCTCCTTCTTCTGGCACAAGGGATGAAAGGAAAGGAAGAGAGATGAAGGAGAATGACTGGCGAGATGTAGGAAATGGGAAGAGTTACAGAAAAGTCATCCAGAACTGAGAGTAATGGAAGACTTACCAAATGGGATGAGAAGGTAAGACGGAACCACTGCTGAACAGATAATTCATTTCATTCGCCAACAAGTGGATCTCCCTCATCTTGAGTTCTGAGGAACCAGCCCTTAGAGAGGAATTAATAGTTCTGAAAGCTAGGATAAATTTCTGTACATTTATGTCTATATCTCATCAGTATTAAAAATTCTTGCTTCCTGGAAGTACTAGCCAGCAAATCTGTCTCATAGCATTAGTCACACATAAAGTAAAGGAAACGCAACGACTCAGCTATAGCTGACTGCTGTGTGGCACAAAGAAACAGGCAACAGAAAACAGTATTCACACTAGCTTTTGGGCTCCTGTTCTTTTCTCTAGCACCAGTACAGAAATTCACACACACAACCACAAAGACATCCGAATGCACACACCTGCAGTTGCATTGAGACAGATTGTTGATTACTGATTATAAAGAGAAGATGCCTAGAGAGATGGGTGTGGGGAAGGTGTAAGGTACAAGACTTGTCCCATACATCTACTTATCACCTCCTCCTGCTGCAGTACAGTCACATGCATTTCCTACTCTATAAAAGGCAGGATCACATTTCAAAGCAGTCATTTTATATATCAACTCTGCCCCAATTACTGTGCAGCATCCTATGTGGAAAAACTGTGGTAAAATACAATTTTGGCTGTTCACTTCCTGACCATGGTTCGTATCACTACAAAAATGACCTCAATAGCTGTTTCACTATGCAAGTCATTTGGATAGTCCCTTCCAGTTTCTCAGATCTATACAGGTGGGAATTGTCTCTCTAGCATATTTTGCAGTTTCACAATCCTTCTGCCCTAAACCTCTGCTAACCTGTTTCACACTGCCTCACCTTCTCTCTTACATTCTCTCTCCTGTCCGCACCACTCCTCCATCACCCAGATCATGTACTGTCTTCTCCTACCACCCTTCCCTCTCCCCTCCTTCCCCCTCCAACCTCCAACCAATGCGGGCACACTCTCCCTCTCTCTACCTTCCACTGCTTTCCTTTCTCCCCTCCCTTCACCTTTTTACCTTTCATATGTTCTACCCTAAGAACTCCCTTCATCTTGTTGTGCAGCTGCTGAGTGACCTGTCAAAAGGCTTGCTTCCCACTATCCGACTACCACGTCCTTGCCTCACCCATCTTTCCATACCCTCTCTCCACTGCCATCTACCCAGGTAACTTCTCTCAATAATCAATCAATATTCAACAGGCAGTCCTGCTGCAGCCGTGGGTGTGTACATTTGGGAGGTTGTGTGTGTCAATATGTGTACTTTTTCTAGAGAAAGAGAAAGAGCTCAAAAGCTAGTGTGAATACTGTTTTTTTGGCTGCATGTTTCTATGTACCGCCAATCAGTCAGCTACAGGTGACTGGTTGCCTTTCCATTATTTGAATTATAATGCCATCCAGGAATTGTCATTGTTTCCTCTGTTTTGAGTGTTTCAGGCAGCTAAGAATCCAGATAGTTGTTACAACGGGGTTTGTGAAGAACAATAATAACTGCATGACTGAAATTACATGTGAAGTAATGTGGTGTGATTGGAATGGTATCAGAGTGTGAGAGTGAGTGAGTGAGTGAGAGAGAGAGAGAGAGAGAGAGAGAGAGAGAGAGAGAGACAGAGAGAGAGAGTGTTTCATTGTATTAGTTCGTAGTTGACACTAGAATTTGTTATCTAAATTCTGTATAACCCTTGAAAGTGTCTTGTCCATACATTGTTATCACTGTTGTTGTTCATTGAGAAACCCTCACTTTTTCACTGTTTTTGCATTAAAAGTCCATGTCTCATTGCCGTAAATCAAAACTAATAACATGTACTGACTATAAAGTCTCCTTTACTGACACATTGAAATCTTTGTTTTGAAAGTACCATTATTTAGTTGAGCAAATGTGCTTCTAGATATTTTTCTCTTCTATTTGTTTCTTTTGCTGTCTATGCAGTCATTACCCTGAGATACCCTAAATATAAAAATTCAACTAGTTGTACGAGTTCATGGTTAATATAGCCTATTTTACTTTTGGTGTTTTGATTATATTTTAATTTAGTCTTATTACATTTGATTTCAGCCTTACTTTTAAATTTTCTGTATTACGTTTTTCGATTAATTGTACTTCCACCATGTGCTTAGAGACGTACTGTACTGTACAATGTCACCAGCAAAATAAAGAGGGTTCAGGTAAGTTTCATGAATGAGTTAATTGCAGACCATCTGTGTTAATTAGACTAGAAACTTTTCAATTCACATTCATAGGTTTACAATAATCTACACACTGACAGAAGTAAAAATTACTGACAACAGAAAAACTACAGTAGTACTTATGTTGACAATGACGCTACTGAAAACCACGAACATTAAATCATGCAATAGAGTTTATACTGTCTCATTTCAAAAAGTATTTGAATTCAAATAAATGCTAACACAACATATGAGTTTCTAATTTCTTCTACCATACACATTTCTAAGTAATTACACAGAAAGAAAATCAGAAAGAAATCAGTGCATGATTGCAAAACATCTCACACATTTAGAATACAAGAAAAGTAACAGAAATTCTGACTTAATATAGATATGCTGTTCATTATTAAAGAACACAAACAATAACAGAAGAGTGGTACATCATTATATTCAAGGCCTACCACACACACATCACACAGCATTCTGCTAGCCAGTATTATAGAAGGGCATAGTGGACAAATACGAAGTGTGTGATGGTTTGAGGTGCCATTGGATACATGTGATCTTTAGTGTGAACGGCAATCAAAACAATCTGTGAAATTTTAAAGCCAAATGTACTATCCCTTTTTCAACCAGTTCCACATGCCATATTTCTGTAAAGCAATACCAGTCACTTGTCGCAAGGAATCTGAAAGCCTTCTAAGAATAACAGACACAACTGTAGAATGACAGGCACATCTAATCACCTGGCCTACACATCTGTCTGACATTTCACGCACTGAATATACACTCCTGGAAATGGAAAAAAGAACACATTGACACCGGTGTGTCAGACCCACCATACTTGCTCCGGACACTGCGAGAGGGCTGTACAAGCAATGATCACACGCACGGCACAGCGGACACACCAGGAACCGCGGTGTTGGCCGTCGAATGGCGCTAGCTGCGCAGCATTTGTGCACCGCCGCCGTCAGTGTCAGCCAGTTTGCCGTGGCATACGGAGCTCCATCGCAGTCTTTAACACTGGTAGCATGCCGCGACAGCGTGGACGTGAACCGTATGTGCAGTTGACGGACTTTGAGCGACGGCGTATAGTGGGCATGCGGGAGGCCGGGTGGACGTACCGCCGAATTGCTCAACACGTGGGGCATGAGGTCTCCACAGTACATCGATGTTGTCGCCAGTGGTCGGCGGAAGGTGCACGTGCCCGTCGACCTGGGACCGGACCGCAGCGACGCACGGATGCACGCCAAGACCATAGGATCCTACGCAGTGCCGTAGGGGACCGCACCGCCACTTCCCAGCAAATTAGGGACACTGTTGCTCCTGGGGTATCGGCGAGGACCATTCGCAACCGTCTCCATGAAGCTGGGCTACGGTCCCGCACACCGTTAGGCCGTCTTCCGCTCACGCCCCAACATCGTGCAGCCCGCCTCCAGTAGTGTCGCGACAGGCGTGAATGGAGGGACGAATGGAGACGTGTCGTCTTCAGCGATGAGAGTCGCTTCTGCCTTGGTGCCAATGATGGTCGTATGCGTGTTTGGCGCCGTGCAGGTGAGCGCCACAATCAGGACTGCATACGACCGAGGCACACAGGGCCAACACCCGGCATCATGGTGTGGGGAGCGATCTCCTACACTGGCCGTACACCACTGGTGATCGTCGAGGGGACACTGAATAGTGCACGGTACATCCAAACCGTCATCGAACCCATCGTTCTACCATTCCTAGACCGGCAAGGGAACTTGCTGTTCCAACAGGACAATGCACGTCCGCATGTATCCCGTGCCACCCAACGTGCTCTAGAAGGTGTAAGTCAACTACCCTGGCCAGCAAGATCTCCGGATCTGTCCCCCATTGAGCATGTTTGGGACTGGATGAAGCGTCGTCTCACGCGGTCTGCACGTCCAGCACGAACGCTGGTCCAACTGAGGCGCCAGGTGGAAATGGCATGGCAAGCCGTTCCACAGGACTACATCCAGCATCTCTACGATCGTCTCCATGGGAGAATAGCAGCCTGCATTGCTGCGAAAGGTGGATATACACTGTACTAGTGCCGACATTGTGCATGCTCTGTTGCCTCTGTCTATGTGCCTGTGGTTCTATCAGTGTGATCATGTGATGTATCTGACCCCAGGAATGTGTCAATAAAGTTTCCCCTTCCTGGGGCAATGAATTCACGGTGTTCTTATTTCAATTTCCAGGAGTGTATATGGTGAAGGGTTTTTCTAACAGATGGTGTTGATTTTTTGTAATGTTTTTGTAATCCCTCTCTCTCTGCATATATTTCACACTTGTTTGTCAGCGTCTTTGATAACACTATTTCCAAAGTGAATTCAAATTGTATTAAAATTAGCACAGCAGAATGCCTCGTACCTTACCTGTAGTTGTTGGCAATGCAGTTTATCTATATTTACTACATCTATACTCCGCAAGCGGTGTATGTCAGAGGGTACTTTGTGGACCACTGTCACTTCCCCCTTTTTGTCTACCAGATGTGAATGGTTTGTGGGAAGAATGGTTGCTGATAAGCCTCAGTGTGAGCTTCAGTCTCTCTAATCTCATCTTCATGGGTTTTTTTTTTTTGCGATATAGGAGATGTAATCAAAAAGTAATGGGAATTTTTGTTTTTCCTGAACACTCTTATTTATTCATCAACATCAACTTTCCCTTCAAAGTAATTACCCTCAGATATAACACACTTGTGCCAGTGCTTATTCCAATCTTGGAAGAAATTGTGGATCTCATTTTTTGCTATGGTGTTCAGGTCCTTCAACATTTTTTTTTTTTTTAAAAATCCTTTCATGGTTCTCTTCAACACTGGGAACAGAAAGAAATCTCAGGGGGCCATGTCTGGCAAATACGATGGCTGAGGTGACATAATAATAATAATAATAATAATAATAATAATAATAATAATAATAATAATAATTATTATTATTATTATTATTATTATTATTATTTATTTTTTTTTTTTTTTTTTTTTTGCCAAGAAATCATGAACAAGTGCTGAGGTATAAGTGGGAACATTACTGTGATGGAATTTCCACAACTAGTTTTGCCACAATTCTGGTTGTTTTCTTAGGATTGCTTTATGCAAATGGTACATAACTTCCAGATGGTACTCCTTATTGATCTTGTGACCATGAGATAGGTACTCACATTGAACTAACTCACCGGAACTGAAAAAAAAAAAACAGTGAAAAGAACCTTTATATGTGTTCAAACTTATTGAATTTTTTTGGTCTTGGCTCTTCAGGTACACTATATCATCAGAAGTATCCAGACACCTAGCTGAAAATTACTTACAAATTTGTGACGCTCTCCATCGTTAATGCTGCAATTTAATATGGTGTTGGCCCACCCATAGCCTTCATGACGGCTTCCACTTTCGCAGGCAAACATTCAATCAGGTGTTGGAAGGTTTCTTGGGGAATGGCAGCCCATTCTTCACGGAGTACTACACTGAGGAGAGGTATTGATGTTGGTTGGTGAGGCCTAACACGAAGTCTATGTTCCAAAACATCCCAGAGTGTTCTACAGGATTCACGTCAGGACTCTATGCAGGCCAGTCCATTACAGGGATGTTATTGTCGTGTAACCAGTCTGCCATAGGCTGTGCATTACGAACAGGTGCTCAGTCATGTTGAAAGATGCAACTGCCATCCCCAAATTGTTCTTCAACAGTGGGAAGCAAGAAGGTGCTTCAAACATCAATGTAGGCCTTTGCTGTGATAGTGCCACACAAAACAACAAGAGGTGCAAACCCCCTCCATGAAAAACATGATCACACTATAATACCACTGCCTCCGAATTTTACTGTTGGCACTACACATGCTGACAGACAACATTCACCGGGCATTCGCCATACCATCACTCTGCCATCGGATCGCCAAGTTGTGTACCATGATTTGTCACTCCACACAACTTTTTACCATGGTTCAATCATCCGATGATTATGCTCCTTACAGGAAGGGAGGTGTTGTTTGGCATTTGCCAGCATGATGTGTGGCTTATGAGCATTTACTCAACCACGAAATCCCAGTTTTCTCACCTTCCGCCTAACTGTCATAGTACTTGCAGTGGATCCTGATGCAGTTTGGGATTCCTGTTTGATGGTCTGGATAGATGTCTGCCTATTACACATTATAACCCTCTTCAACTGTTGGCGGTCTCTGTCAGTCAACAGACAAAGTTGGCCTGTACACTTTTGTGCTGTACATGTCCCTTCACATTTCCACTTCACTATCACATCAGAAACAGTGAACATAGAGATGTTTATGAGTGTGGAAATCTCATGTACAGACGTATGACAGAAGTGACACCCAATCACCTGACCACATGTGAAGTCCGTGAGTTCTGCAGAGCGCTCCACTCTGCTCTCTCACGATGTCTAATGACTACTGAGGTTGCTGATGTGCAGTACCTGGCAGTAGGTGGCAGCACAATGCACCTAATATGAAAAACGTATGTTTTTTGGGGGTGTCCGGATACTTTTGATCACATAGTGTAGTGTCCAATGGGGCAAATGGACCTCGGTTTTGATGTCATATCTATATACCCATGTTTTGTTGCCTGTTGTAACCTTCCGCAGAAGTTGTGGATCGTTGTTGACTTCATTTAGCAATTCTTGAGCAATGACTACGTGACATCATTTTTGGCTGCAATCCAACGATTTTGGAACAAACTTTTCTGCTAGGTGCTTCATGCCCACAACACCCATAAAAATTGTTCATCCATAAAAATTGCTTGGCATGGGACACTCCACAACATGTGTAACATTTTCAATTGTCAACACTAAACTAAATATTAAAAAGCTGAAGATGCAAAAATACATCAGGAACTTATGTACCAACAAGATAAAACAATTAAGAACTAGATGTATGAAGCCCCCTATCAAGAAGCACTGTCTTATCGTAGCACTGTCCGTGTAGGTGGGAGGGCTTGTGTGCTCTGAGGAAACTGAGAGTCAGATGGTAGTAGTGTAGCTACTGACAGGTCTAACCTAGCTGGGCAGGTCCCAGCAGAGGAATCACAATGACCCATCTTATACCCTACATGTCCTGTTCCCTACTCTTCCCTCAGTTACCATTCCTTCCTCTAATTAACTTTTGCACCATTGCTTTGTTGTTAGTCTCAAGAGGGATGAAAGCTAAGGGAGAAAACCCAGAAAGAAAATCAGGAGTGAGGCTCCAAGAGTGGCTGGAAGGCACACTACATCCCTTCCCAGCAGCTTCTGCAACCGAATTGATACCAAATGTACTGGCTTGCCTTTCCATTGGGCGCTATCATTTAGGCTGAGAGGGAGACATTGATGATTAAGTGACTTATGTATCTTTGTATTTATTGCTCAGGCATGTAGCATTCTGGAGAGGACGCCTCAGGAAAGTCGAAGGACATCAGCACAAGACAGGAAGAGGCAGTTACCAGTTATAAGCTCTGTCTGATTGGCCTTAAGACTCGAGCACCAGGGGCCACTTTCGACAGTGGGAGAGACCATTGCATCTCATTGGACAGTTACCACCTGCCTCAAGCTGGGCAGCTGAAGCCAGAAAGGTGCCGCCCTGCCACTACCTACCTGCTACAGAGGGTGTGTGGAACTTAGAAGTAATCTTCAGCAAGTAAGTTGATATAGTACACCTAAAAACAAAATAAATAAATCAAATAAATAAATCATTTCCTACTGCCACCTGGACTGTTAGGCCATGTGTCCAAAGTACATTGACAATACCTAATTGGTTGATTTCATTTTTAAGATTGCTATAATTGACAGAGAGCTCCATTGCTTGAATTTGGGCATTGTGTGACTGCAGGAGACACGGCTTCCAGACCCAGGCTCTATCAGAGAGGCAAACTGCATATTCCTCTGACAGGGGTGGTCTGAAGACAAGCCAAAATTTCCCGGCATATAATTTGCAGTTAAAAACACCTTCTTGAACTATATAGTGTCATCATCTGTTGGGACAGAGTGGATTCTTATTTTACAATGTGCTCTTCAAGTGGCACTGTAATCCGAACTGTGTATATTCCTACTTTATCTTCCGGCATGGAAGAGAAGGGCCTATTTTATGATTTACTCAGTGACAGAATATCCAAAGTATCCGGATCCGAGTCACTACATATTCTAAGGGACTTCAATACTTGAGTTGTATCAGATAACAACATGTGACTGACTTTCCTGGGTCACCACGGAGTAGGAAAAATGGATAAAAGTGGCAGGAGACTGCTGGAAGTCTGCTCCTTTTATAGACTGTGCATTACAAACACATAATTTCAACTTAAGGATTGACACAAGGTGTCCCAGAGACATCCCTGCTCTCATCAGTGACATCAACTTGATTTTGTCATAGCTAGGCATTCAGACCTCAAAAATGTCCAACTGACAAGAAGCTATCATGGTGCTGACTGACACATTGACCATGCTCTGGAGGCATGCACAATGAAGCTCACCCCTACAAAATATCACCACACCAAACCAAGAGGTCATCACAGAAAAACCCATGTCATGTTCATGACTCACAACGGAAACCAGAATTTGTCAGCAATTTTGAAAGTGCTTTACTAGGAAACAGAGAAGCAGAAAGGAATATTGATAACAAATGGCTACAGCTGTCTGGTGTCATCTACAACTCAGCAGTATTGGCCTATGGAATAAAAGAAGATAGAAACAAGGACTGGTATGAGCAAACTTTGGAAGAGATGGAGCCAGTATTGAGGCTAAATGGAAAGCCTTGCTTCCTTACAAAAGAAATCCAAATGGAAGATCTCAGGAAGACTTGCTAGATGCAAAGAATGGTGCAAAGCAAACATCCATGAGATGTGCAAATAACTAATGTCTGAATTTACGTGCAGGTATTCAGAAAGCAACCAATTCTGGGGACACTAAGGCAACATATGATAGAATTGAGAAAGCAATTGGTGGTGGTGGTGATGGATATTTTAGGATAGGTGCACAAAAGGAAGGTCTTCAGCATCTGTGCAAAAACAGTTTGAGATGAGTGTCAGAAAAGGAATCCTAATAGAAGTTTAAAACAGCAGGGAAACTGAAAGGAACACAATGTGGGAAACTACGTATGTATCCACATGAACGCACAAAATTAAATATCATTCCAATATTAAAACACTAACAAACAGGAAGAAAATGGTACAGGGAATTAAAACAATATAGCAGATGGACATGGCTGACTGACTGCAAGAATACAAAAAGAGGAGCCAGCCACTCTGCAGCACACTAAAATCTCCAGCCTAAGGGCTTAGGCCAGAGTCCTAACACATCACAAAACTTTAAAACTTTAGTTACACCCGTCTCATCAGTTAAAATAGTGAGCAGATCCACATCGATATTTACACATTTACTGCAGCCCTTCCATCACGGTATAAAATACACTCTGTTAAAATGAGATGTATCAAGATTTCCGCATCACAAGCATCACAAAACCGGGGATCCTCTCACCATAGTAAGAAGCCACGTGTAAGAAGGCAGTGCCCAATTCAAAGATGTGTGAGTGTCATTTTGTCCCACCCGAGTAACCAGCAAGAGGAATGTAGTTGACTTCACCAACAGCAAATTATTATCTGTCACCACCAGCCATTCTTCACCTTTCACACCTACATGAATTTCCTATATAGTGCAGAAACAACAGCCTGCGAGGGAATAAGGCACTGTGTCACATCCTGTCCACTGCAGGCCTCCTTGGTAGCCCAATCGTCCTGTTCATTTCTCCATATCCCTATATGCCTTGGCACCCAGCAGAATGACACCTGCCATCCCTGCCACTGGAGCAACTATAGTTGGTCATATATCAGCTGGGCCAACTTCCCAACTGGGTACAGACCCTGTAATGATTGTAAGGCAATAAGGAATCAGAGCAGATGAGAAACCGTTTGCCCTGAATATGTCATATCTGCTCCAGTGCCTTGACACAGAGCCCCACTGAGAAAATGGTATACTTATCACAAAAGCAAATCATGGTGACATGGTTGGGGAACACGACTGAGCAGCCAAGGGAATATCCTTGTTTGATGCCATCAGTGTACACTACTGTGAAACTGTGATGAATATCTAAAGTGTTAAAAAAAACAGAGATTGAAATGTAAAATCTGACATACTATCTTTCTTGAAATTGGTCAAGTCTAAAATAAGTCTGGGCCTACAGACGAGCCAAGGTGGAAGTCTGCTCCAACGGCGATGTAAAATATTAAGACCAACTACACCCATCTCTAAAAGGCAATCCTGTGCACGAACCCCATAGCAACTCGTTGCCCGTTGCTGGTTATGAAAAAGCTTTTCCATTGGAGGCACCGAGCGAGGTGGCGCAGTGTTAGCACACTGGACTCGCATTTGGGAGGACGACGGTTCAATCCTGTCTCCGGCCATCCTGATTTAGGTTTTCCCTGATTTCCCTAAATCGTTTCAGACAAATGCCGGGATGGTTCCTTTGAAAGGGCACGGCCGATTTCCTTCCCAATCCTTCCCTAACCCGAGCTTGCGCTCCGTCTCTAATGACCTCGTTGTCGACGGGACGTTAAACACTAACCACCACCACCACCACCATTGGAGGCTGAGCAAGGGTATGGATACAAGTGCATATGGTGTGAACAGAGTTTTATATCCCTGGTGCACCATAAGTAGCCATAGCCTGATTTGAAATGGCAGTTCACCAGCCTCTGCACAGAGGTTTGCTATGGGGCTTGTTCGGAATGCCCCAATGGCAAACCAATTCCCCCCCACGGTGCCTGTCCAACATCTTTACATAAGAATGTCTCACAGACCCATACACCATGCACCCATAATCTAAGTGAGATCACACAAATATGCCATAAAACCGGAGCAGACAAGTTCTGTCTGCTCCCTATATACTCTGGCTAAGGCATTTTAAAATACTTAGAACCTTAGGGGACCATTTTTTCAGGTTCTTAAGATGTGGCAACCATGTAGACGTAATACTGTTAATACACTATGTGATCAAAAGTATCTGGACACCCCCAGAAAACATATGTTTTTCATATTAGGTGCATTTTGCTGCCACCTAATATGTGTAGTGCCAACAGTAGAATTCGGAGGCAGTGGTGTTACGGTGTGGTCGTGTTTTTCATGGAGGGGGCTTGCACCCCTAGTTGTTTTGCATGGCACTATCACAGCACAAGCCTACATTGATGTTTTAAGCATCTTCTTGCTTCCCATTGCTGAAGAGCAATCCTGGGATGGTGACTGCATCTTTCAACACGATCGAGCACCTGTTCATAATGCATGAACTGTGGCGGAGTGGCTACACGACTATAACATCCCAGTAATGGACTGGCCTGCACAGAGTCCTGACCTGAATCCTATAGAACACTTCTGGGATGTTTTGGAATGCTGACTTCGTGCCAGGCTTCACCAACCTACATCGATACTTCTCCTCAGTGCAGCACTCCATGAGGAATGGACTGCCATTCTGCAAGAAGCCTTCCAGCACCTGATTGAATGTATGTCTACAAGAGTGGAAGCTGTCAATCAAGGCTCTGGGTGGGCCAGCGCCATATTGAATTCTAGCATTATCGATGCAGGGTACCACGAACTTGTAAGTCATTTTCAGCCAAGTGTCCAGATATTTTTGATCACATAGTGTAGCTATGGCAAAGACAGTCACACTTCTAACACTACCTTGAGGGACACCATTCTCCTGCTCAAAGTGCTCAGACACGACATCACTGACTGAGTAGCAAAAATACTATGGGGAGAGAAATAACTGAACACAAACAGGAGTACTTAAAAAAAAAAAATCATCATGAAGCTGCTCAAGGACAACATACCTCCAAGTAGGTCTTCTCGATGTCAAAAAATATACCTAGAAGGTGATACCGGTGCATGAAAGCCTGTTGTGTAGCCACTTCGAGGAGAATCAGGTTACCAAAGGTGGAACGATACCACCTGAAACCACACTGAAAGTGAGTAAGCAGCTGCCTGGAGTCTGAGATCCAGACAAGGCAGCAGCTGAACATCCACTCCAAGGTCTCTCCCATGCAGCTAGTGAGAGCAACATTACAATAACCACTTGGGCATCTATAGTCTTTCCCAGGTTTTAATAGAGGAATTAAAATTACCACACACCACGAGTCAGGAAAGTGACCTGATGTTCAAATGGCATTAAAAAGTACAAGGAGGATATCTTTATTATGCCTTGTGAGGTGCCGCAGCATACTGTAATGGATTCTGTTGTGACCGGAGGATGTGTCACGAATGCCAACAATGCAGAATGCAGCTCCCACATGGAAAATAGGCAGTTGTAATCTCCATCAGAGGTGGACCAAAAGTCCAAACTGCTCCTCTCAGCAACTGCTCTATAGCGCTGGAAACCTGGATCCTGACTGGTGATTGCATAATCTGGACCGGATTAGTCTGGAGAATGCTGTCACCCGTTACAACAGCCATGGGGCACCTCCCTCATCTCCCAGAAATTCTTCTGACTGTCTCCAATACAACTGAACTCTTCACAGAATGATTAATGGTGCTCAGGAACTGTTTCCATGACTACTTCTTGCTCTCCCAAATGATCCAGTGGCACTTTTCCCTTGCCATCTGAAAGACTGTAAGATTCTCTGCAGTTGGCTGACAGTTGAAACTACACTGAGTTACACACGTAGTCCTCACTGCAGAGTAGCATTTGTCACTCCACCAAGGGACACATTGCCTCTTCAGATGTCCCGTGGACTGTGGAATGGAGGATGCTTCAGCTGTGCATTGAATCATTTTGGTAATATGACCCACCCACACCTCAGCATTGGCACGATGTTCAAACTAGGCCAGCTGGCTATATAAAGCGTCCAGTCTGCTCTACTGAATACACATCGTGGTAGTTTCCTTTCAGGCTCCACTCCATCTGGCAGGTGAATCCAGATCAGGAAGCGATCATTTCCATGCAAATCATTGACCACTTCCCACTGAGCAGTGTGAACAAGAGCTGGGAGAGCAAAGTGAGAGACCGATGGCAGAGAACGACCCAGTTTGCAGTGCTGTACATGATGACATTAGAAGCCTCTCAATTGTCCTACCCCTGGGGCAGGTAGCTGCAAAGCCCCAAAGCACCACAGAGGATGTGAAGGGGCAGGGAGCTGTGTAATAAGGTCAGTTAGGGCCTCTTTGTAGAGCACATCATGTGGGTAAATGGAAAATATTGTTGACAATGTATGTGCACTGATATGGCAATTGCTTGTAAATTTGTTCTAAGGGTGTGAGGCAGCGAGGAGTGGTAGTCGTTAGTAATGAAAATACATACACCTTCTCTAGCTCTCTTACACTCAGGTCGCCCTTTCTGTGAAGCACATAGCCTCATAGCTCAGGGGCGTACAATTGATTGAAATTAGTCCATCTAGAGACATAGTCACAGTGGTCTACCCTGAGATAATAGGCAAACTTCCTCCACGTATGTCCTCAACCCCTGGAAGTTCCACTGTAGTATGGGAGCCATTTCACTGGTGTGGCTATAATTTACCCCTATCTTCACACTGCAAAGGTGAAACACATGTAGAGAGAGGGGGAGGGGAGGGGAGGGGAGGGGCTGCCTGGATCCGAGGCATCTAACTCCTTGATGTCCTCCTCATCAGTCAGACATGAAATAATGATGTCTGACAGCTTTCGGGACAACTTTTGATCCGAACGTTGTGATCCTTTCCCTGTGCCCTGTTCCTTCGAGGATGAGGGGGGAAGGGGGCATTGAGAGGCACTCTGC
This sequence comes from Schistocerca piceifrons, assembly GCF_021461385.2. Taxonomy (NCBI): domain Eukaryota; kingdom Metazoa; phylum Arthropoda; class Insecta; order Orthoptera; family Acrididae; genus Schistocerca; species Schistocerca piceifrons. Next base: position 10,061,299 of record NC_060143.1, read on the forward strand.
TTGTCGTGTGCCTTCCTGACATTCACTGCGGAACTGTTGCTGATCTTTTATGTGGCAGCTACTTGGACTGCTTTATTCTTACCTGCTTTGCCTCAAGATGCACACATGCAAGATCAGGTGCTGGTGGTGGATAACTGTACACTAGATGTCATCTGCATCAAAGTGTTGACCTTTGGAACATGTTTCTGTGCCATAGAAGCATAAGAAGTGGTAAAGACCGGAGGTTCATCACCTTATATTCCTTTTTGGCTTCCGCATAGGGGATCCACTTGGTGACTTTTAGTTCCTGAATTTTTCATTCCTCTGCAAAAACAGGCAGTCTTGGCTCCAGACTGAGTGGCTCCCAGAGCAATTAACACCAACTGCTTGAACTGGGCAGTCAGTCCCAGCTTTATGGGCTGGCTTTCCTCATTTCCCACAGGTCGCTTCATCCCCACAACTCATCAATGTGTGACCAAAATGCTGGAATTTGTAGCACCACATAGGGTTAGGTACATACGGCCTAACCCTAAGTCGCACAAAATCTGGCATGTTGTTTTCAGGCAGCATTGGACAATTGAAGGTCTCCCAGTTTCTCCATTATTGCTATGCATCCTTTGTCCTTTGTCCACTATCCCCCATGATGCCCATTCCTGTTTAAGTTTGGCAATGTCAATGTTCATAATGTCACAGCATGCGACCACACCCTTGCTGGAATTAAGGGAGTTATGCAATTCAACAGTTACATTATATTACTGAATTTTCCTGAATTCCTAAGTAGTTCCACATGCTTTGCCCTGTTAGTCTCAAACAGTAGGCAGTCATTCCTCAGCTGCTTTACAGCCTTCTGGCTACCAGCAAGTCCTTCCAAGGCTTCATGGATATGGAAGGGGGACACTTTTTCAAACACCCCCTCCTTCCTCATAATCACCAAAAACACATTTTGATTTATGACTCCTTGAGCCCTGTTACTATAGTTCAGCTGATTCTGATTATCAGGAGGGCTAGCCTCTCTCATTCGTTAGGAGGATTGGGTGTGGGTACTCCCAGGTGGTACACCCTTCCTGCTGGTAGGAGAAGAAGAAGATTTCAAGGGCTCCATCTTGGTCCCACGAACAGCTGGGGAAATAAGGGTCCACTCAGATGGAGCCTCACATGCCTGAGTAAGCCTCAAACAACTGAATTGTGGCAGGTTCCCCATAGGGTGCCTGCTGACGACCATTCCACCTCAATAGCCACGTATCTCATCAGTACCCAGCACACCCTGAGACTGAGGTTTACTTTTTATAGAGGTTTATTCCAGCCTCACAATCCAGGCAGTCAAGCCAAGATACCTGTTCCCTAAGACACACAACTTTCCACTGCCGTGCTGCATGGTGGTTGCTGAAGCATGCTCAGAACTTATGGTGATACAAGACTGACAGCACTTACCAGTCCCTTGGGTCACCAAGCCCATACTCAGAAATGAATGATGAGCCCCTGAGGGTGAAAGCAACTGGTACAACTGTTAGAAAACAGCTCCTCTGAATTACAAGACAGGCAAAGTCATTACTAATAAAGGCAAGCAAATGGAATGCTGGTTTGAATACTGTCTTGCATTGTATGCAGCTGAGAATGAAGTTAGCAGGAATCCACAAGACACCATCAAACAAATGCCAGTTATGGAAGAGCTAGATGCAATGCCTACTATGGAAGAACTCAGTAAAGCAGTAGGCTCTCTTGCTAATGCAAAGGCTCCAGGTGAAGATGGGGTCCCTGCAGAGGTTATGAAGTCTGGCTGTACTTCTCAAATGCCTACAGTTACTTCTCACAACCAGCTAGGAAGAAGGTTGCATTCCTCTGAATATGTGGAATTTGAATATTGTTACTATGTGTAAACAGGAAATGGACGGAAATGACTGCAACAATTACCAAGACATTTCAATGCTAAGTTTAGCTGGGAAGGCATATGCAACAATCATCCTAATGCAATTACAAATCCTAGCTTCCAGAATCTACTCAGAATCCCAACGCAGCTTCAGACCTGGCTGATCAACCACGGATATGATCTTCTCTCTATGACAGCTACAAGAGAAGTGCTTCGTGCAGCAGAGGCAACTTTATATTGCTTTTATTGATCTTGTTAAAGTATTTGATTTACTGAGCTGAAAATGTGCTCTTCAAGGTCCTGCAGACAATTGGACGTCCACCTAAACTACTACAAATAACAGTCTCTTTCCACGAGAAAGCACAAGCTACAATCTGCTTCAATGATACATCATTGTAACATTACCCATTAATAGTGGTGTGAAGCAGGTGTGTATGTTGGTACTTACTCTATTTGGAGTCTTCTTTTCCCTTCTGCTGAGATTTGTCTTTGAGACTGTGGGGAGGGAGTGTACGAGGGGGTACCAAAACAAAAGCTGTATAATATGTATCAAACAGTTTACAAAACAACCTTATCTCCTTAAAGTACTCTCCATTACAACAAATACATTTGTCCCACCAGTGTTTCCACTGATAGAAAAATTTTTTGTAGTCATGTTTAGAAATGGCTGACAGCTCCTCTCTCATTTTCTTCTTGATGTCTTCAATGTCATCAAATCGGTGTACTTTAATGCCCCTTTTCATGTGTGGAAATAAGAAAAAGTCACAGTGTCATGTCAGGTGAGTAAGGTGTGTGGAGCAGCAGAATGATGCCACTTTAGCCAAAAATTGCCTTAACAGAGATGGCTGTGTGTGCAGGTGTGTTGTCGTGGTGGCAGAACCCGTCTTCTGTATGCCACAAATTGGGTCTTTCTTGACAAACACTGTTGTGTCATCTTCTTAAAACTTCCAAATAAAAGGTTTGGTTGATGGTCTGTCCTGAGGGAACAAACTCTGAATGAATATTTTCGTTGATTTGGACAGTTAATGGACATCCAGAATGAGGTTTGTCATCAATCTACACGTCACCATTTTTAAATCAAGCAAACCACTTGTACACTGAGTTTTTCCCATAGTCTCATCTTGGTAAGCTGTTTTCAACATTAAAACAATTTCAGCAACATTTTTACTGAGTAGAATACAAAATTTCACAGCTGCACACACTGTTCACTTAAACTTGCCATAAAAAAAACAACAACCAGCACTAGCAAAAACAATCTCTGCAGATGAACAGAACAAGCCAGGTCGATAACAAAGGTGGCACTGAACTGGCAACAAGTTGCACAATACATGCCTAGCAGCAGAAATGCATACTACGCAAGCTCCATCCACTGCAATATTATTCCTTTTTTTCCTTCTTCTTCTTCTTCTTGGGTACCCCCTCATATTTACATACTAGATACAATGGAAACCTTTTCAACACTGCCTGCCTCAGGGCCAAGACTTAAGTACATACAGTTATTATTCATGAGTTGTTATATGCAGACTTTGCGACTCTGGTAGCAAATACAGAAGATGAGCTGCAGTATCTAATTAACAAATTATCACATGCATGTGAAAAATTTGGTCTTATCATCAGCATCGAAAAGACTATGATCACGGTGTAGGAAAACTCAACCTTTCATCTATCAGCATTGACAGCAATTCTCTACAGGTTGTTGTTGATGTCGCCTACATGGGATCTACAATACATAGCAACTTGTCTGTGGACACTGAGATTACAAACACAATCGCACAAACATCATCGATCATGGCTAGATTGAAAAAGAGAGTACAAAACAATGGACTGCACACAATAAAAACTAAATTACACGTATAGAGTGCTTTTGTTATCAGCACCCTTCTCTGTAGTAGTGAAACACAGACAACTCTTGCTAAGCACAAATCTTGACTGAACAGCTTTCACCTCCACTGTCTCTGGAGGATACTTCAAATCTCCTGGAGATCATACAAAATCATAAAGCTCACAAGCACAACAAGCATTCATGCACTCTTAAGCCACCGAAGTACTTACTGAGTACCAAAAAAACTGTTGTACGGAGAACTTCAGGAGGGTGTGAGGCCAGTCAAAAGACCATTCTTTCACTTCAAGGATGTCTGCAAGAGAGACCTGACCAAGGCCAGTATTAATCCAAGTTGCTGCAAAAAAACTGTTGATGATCTTGTCAAGTGGTGACTGTACAAAATGGTGTCAAGCTTGCAGAAGAGGAATGTATACAAGAACAAATCAGGAAGAGGAAAATACTAAAAGAGAAAATGGCTTCCACTCAAAGCCCTCACATTTCACATGCCCAAACTAAAGTAGGGACTGCCATATATGAGTGGGACATTTCAGCCACAGCAGACATTGTGGACCCAGAACCAAGCTTGCTACACCATCATCCTTCGAGGATGGACAGATGTCATATACATATGAAAGACTGCAAAATTAAAAAATTCCTGTTACTTTTTGATCACACCATGTGCATAGGAGGAAGCAATATATGTTGAATCTTTTTGGGATTTTAACAGCAAATCACTATGAGATGCAGAACACCACTCTTTCAGTGTCATGCTTAGTAAATGAACCTGTAATGAAGTGTGCTGCTCTTCAGTAGATCTTGACTATTGCCTCTATCAATCCTGTCTGGTATGGATCCCAGATTGCCATGCAATATTCAAATATTGGTTGAATGAGGGATTTGTAAGCTACCTCCTTTGTTGATAGACTACATTTCCTAAGGATTGTTCCCAATAATGTCAGTCGGGCATCTCATTACCCGCAATTAATGTTATGTGGTTGATCCACTTTAATGTGTTCCATACGCAGACTCCTAGACATTTTATGAAAGTAACTACTTCCACTGATTGTTCTACAGTCTTTTAATCACACAATAATGGGTCTTTCAATGTAAATGCAATATGTTAACATTTGTTTATGTTGAGTGTCAATTGCGACTCCATGCATCAAACATTGATCCTCACAGATTTTCCAGACTTTTGTTCCATTTTTCTAATGTTGAGACTACTCTCTATACAAAAGCATAATCCATGAAAAGCCTCATGGAACTTCCGATGTTATCTTCTAGGTCGTTTACATATACTGTGCAAAGTAATGGTCCTATAACATTCTCTAGGGGTATACCAGAAGTTATATTTATGTCTGAAGACTATTCTCCATTGAGAATGGCATGCAGTGTTCTGTTTGCTAGAAACTCTTCACTGCAACAGCTGGTCTGATATTCCGTATGCTTGTATTTTGTCCATTAGGTGACAGTACAGAACTGTACTGAACACCTTCTGGTAGGTGAGGAACACTGCTTTAACTGGGTGACTGTATCTACTGTAGCTTTCTTGGTCTCATGGATGAACAGAGTGAGCTGGGTTTCACATGATAGTTGTTTTTGTAACTTATATTGATTCCCACATAGGAATTTTTGGTCACTGGAAATGTCATAATAAGCAAGCATAAAACATAGTTCAAAATTCTACAACAGACTGACATCAGAGATAGAGGCCCATTGTTCTGTGTGTCTACTTAACAATCCTTCTTGAAAACGGGAATGGCCTGTGCTTTTTCCCAATCATCAGGAAAGTTTCACTCCTCCAGAGATCTAAGGTACATTGTTGTTAGATGAGGAGCATATTCTTTCACATATTGTATGTAGAATCATATTTGTATCCCATTAGGTCGAGTAGCCTTTCCTCTGTTGAGTGATTTCAGTTAGTTTTCTATCCCACAGTTACTTATCTCAATATATGTCAGTTTGACACTCATACAACAAGTTGAGGTGGAGTATATTGTGTGGTGCAAGCCAAGTAAGAGACCAACCCCACCCCCGAACTTTCCCCCTTTTCCTCTCTCTTTTGGTAATCTGTGAAAGACAAAATTCTTGGTCACCTTTATTTACTGCCTCCTCATTTTTGGTGAACGGTGAGCAGAAGGTAGAATTCTCACAGCATTTTTTATTTTTATCTCAGGATGCTCATCAGTTCTAAGAACAAATTTTTGGTGTTGTGACACAGTTCTGAGGTGGCGGCACTCACATATAACTCTGTAGTGGTTAAGCCAGTACTGATGTCAGTTTTCTTTGTGGGTACTACAGTTGTTAGAGACATATTTTCCATATGCCTGCTGATACACTTCAGTTCTTGACTCATCTAGGGTCTATACTAATGAAGTATGAATCACTTCATGTAACAGTTTACCACATTTGAATTTGATTTCTGGGCTTGTTAAATGTGTGGTCACGTATAATGGCCATATCCTGTACCAATCTCTGTCTTACTTATACTGACAGCCCTATAAACTAGCATTAGCAGCATGTAGATATAATACAGTTCCACAGAATCTGAAGACCTACAACTGGTGTACACGAATGTCCATATCATCATTCTTGTCACAGGAATTCCACACAGAGAATTATTTCTAAAGTGTTATTCTCTGTCAAGATGAATGTTGATGGTACAAATAGGCCACATTGGTTCATTGCACACATGAAAAGAAGGCAGCAGTTGACAAATTCACAAATCCATAACATATGAAGTTGCTGGGATGTGTGGAAATTAACTGTTCTGTAAGTATGTGTTGCAAGCTACTTTGCTGCGAGGGTAACATGTGAAGGTATCACCCCACATAAAAGACAACTCAATGAACTGTGTCAAGCTGACTTTAAATTATGACTTCAACCGTGCCAGTATTTTGTTGTGGTAATACATTATTGCACAGCTTCTTGCACTGTATGTGTTTTATTAATGAGCCTCTCAATACAACAAAAAACAGAAAAATTGGTTCCAGAAAGAGGAAAGTTTGATATCACATTTTTCTGTAAAGAGAAATCTGCCATGATTTAACAACCTGTGGCAGGGACACCTGAAACTGCAAGATAGAATTTAGTTTTGAGATTGGTAACTGTCATTTGAAACAACTGCTGCAAGGAACACAACAGAATTTAATATAGCACAGTGGTGAATGAAGCGGCTAACGTATACTTTGAGCAATCCATGCAATTTTTGCACTTCTGTTTCCTTTCAGTCAAATGCCCTTAAGGGGGGTCAGACGTCAAACGGGTCGACTTGGAGCAGGAGAGGCATCACACGACATTTTAATTTCCACTGTCTATACTTTTACAAATAAGTTCATAAAACTTTGTCAGCATCATCAGGAAGGATTCAGGATTCACACTCATTGCAGTGGAAGTTCGAAAACATAGCAAAATAAAATTTTTTTACGTGCGAAATTTCATCTTTTTTCACTTACTAATGGCTGCATTTGTTGCTATAGGTACACTTTTCTTCATAAGTTAGAGAGATTCTTCGATGAATTTTGCACAACATACATACCATACTTACAGGTGTATGAAACTCTAGAATTTATTTAATTTATGAAAAACCGAATAAGCTTTCTCAAAATCTATGAGCTCAGACAGTAGCATATAGGCTGCAGAATGAGTTACAACAATATTTATGTTCTTGACATGCTCATAAGTTGAAGCTCTCCATTTATAACTATCCATCTGTTCACAAATTACTAGTTAAAGTTGGTGGTTTACATTTTCTGATTGCTTTTTCTAAAAAATTTGTGTAATAACAGATATTCTAGTCTCCCTCATTCATCCTTTTATATCTGCGCATCTGTTTAGAGAAGTATACAGTAGATATAGAACATAAAAACTCCTACACATTTAAAATACACTATGAAATCTGACACTATGAATATGTAAAACAAAGTAAACCAACAAAGCAACAAAAAGCTGAAGACGTGTTTTGGTGTCAATGTACCACTATCAAGATGGCACTGCATTCATAACTATTAAATTATATAGTTTTTATTTTATTTCTTTTTTTAAATCCTCCAACTAACAGAATGTGAAAATAAGAACTTTCACTATATAGCATGCTGATGGTTTAACGTATATGTGAGACAGGAACCTGAAGCTGAACCACTGCTATCTGCAGAAAGAGGGTCTACCAATCCACAATATAGCTTAGAACTGATTCACAGAAGTCAAAAGCGACATAAACCATCAATTGCCACAGAAAAATTTCAAATTAGCCACAGAGGAGGTACTGAATAAACCTAATGGCCTCCAACTAGAAAATGCAGCTTCTTGTCTTGAATGCTTATTTTAACAAAGCACAAAATAAAACTCAACCAGTCTAGCACATCTCAGGTCCTGATGAATAGCTTCAGTCTACCAGCATGTTTCCTAACTGGTAGACTCAAGTTTTCAGGTGGATTTGAGGTATCAAGTTATGAATATTTCAGTTTTAACACATACCTGTCTCACGAATGTGTGTCCGTGCAAGTCCAACCAATAACTCCAGTGCAGCCAATGACACATTTAAATCAGTTTTCCACGAGGATATCAGGCGGTGGCATACCAGATAAGTTGCTCTTACAAAAAGAGCATGAGCTGAGTCTAAAAACAGCAAAAATTTAAATAAAAAATAATCACTTGTTAGTGTTAAATACAAAATTTACAGAGCAGTCTCTTGTTTCACTTGCTAACATGATACGAGTAATGCCACAAAAAAGGAAATTGTAGGTATCCATTCTCTCATTTCAGTAATGCAAAAAATTCTGGCTGCATAACACACGATTTAAAAAGTTTACTGTGAGCTGTACTATTAGAACCTGCTTAGTACTACTTATTAGAGAGAAAACTTAACATATAATTCCAAGTTCAAACATAGCAATATATGGAAAATGCATTTGAAATAAAACAATAAAAATTTTAAAAATCACCATTGTAATACACTCTCTTGAGAGAAAATTGTTTTGGCAGCAGAGATGTTCATTGATGGGAATGATTACAAAAGGTTTCTGCAAACCTGGAGAACAAGTTTTTTTTTTTATTTAGAAAAATATCTCTCATGAAACAGTCTATGGTAATAGATATGAGGGACTCTGTAAAAGACAGGCTGCATGACAATTCATTACATTATTACCTACAAACAGGCCGATAGTGGCTCTCGTCTGTAACCCAAAAACATAATAATTCTTTCAGCTTACTCTTGTCACTGAAAGGGCCGACAGGTGTGGCCATGCGGTTCTAGGCGCTTCAGTCTGGAACCGTGTGACCGCTACGGTCGCAGGTTCGAATCCTGCCTCGGGCATGGATGTGTGTGATGTCCTTAGGTTAGTTAGGTTTAAGTAGTTCTAAGTTCTAGGGGACTGATGACCACAGATGTTAAGTCCCATAGTGCTCAGAGCCATCTGAACCATTTGTCACTGAAAGGGAGGCATCTGGTTTCATTCATATTGTATCCAGTCACCATCAGCATGGTGCTAGAAAGGGAGCATTTCTGTGTTACAAATTTTTGTGATTTAAACTTTCTCCTTTATGTGTAGCAGTATGCCAGTGTTGTGTTGGTATTGTGAAGAAGAATTTCAATGGAAGAAGAGGAAGTAGTTGTCTTGCAACTACACTTCTGAAAGAAAATTGGCCTGTCACTGACCAGCAGTGCACAATGATATACCAGGCAAAAGTACCCTGACTCGGGCTATTACAATTAGTTCTTGTTTGCCACGGAATAAGAAGGAATAAAAAGAAAGAAATAGAAAAAGCATATGTACCGAAACAAACTGTTAGCAAAACTATTAACATTTCGTAAAGAGACCTAACCATACTTATAGAATATTTTTCCTAAGTGGTTTACAAAAATGCAGATGTGTACAGTGTTTTGAGGGGCCTTTGAAAAAAGAACTTAAATGAATTTGAAACTACAAAACAGATAACACACACATTCAGAAATTGAAACTTCAAAGGTAATCAAAACTGAACTACATTATTTAGTACAACATTAGTTTATTGGGACACTCATTATGTTCTTTTCCAATTCTGGATAATGAAGTAATGCAGAAAAGGACTAAATGACAAATGTCTGTAAAATAAAGAGGGGTTGGTAACCAGAAGAAGAAGGCAGGGGTCAGGGTGAATCAAAATCACTCACCTAATGAGGTAATGATATGGAGACCAGTTACCATGCAGCAACGCATGCCTTACAATGAACAGAATTTATCATGCTAACATGAAAAGATAAACACTGCTGAGAGGAGGAGAAAAAGAAGAGAGTGTCTGAGACAGGAAGTAATGACAAGGAAGGAAAGAAGGTTAGAGTTTAACACCCTTCTTCTGTTCAAGTGATTACAGACAAAGAACAAACTTGGATAAAACAAGAATGGGGAAAGCACCAACTGTAGCCTTACTGAAGCTACCTACAAAGAAGTAACTCACTATCAGGTAATTACAAGATCATCAAAAAGTAAAATGCTTTTCACTCTCTCTCTCTCTCTCTCTCTCTCTCTCACACACACACACACACACACACACACACACACACACACACACTCACTCTCTCTCTTGGGCAACCAGTTTCAGTTGGAATCTGGTACGAATACCATTAGATACAAGCAGCATAGATACAATTAAAACCAGGCGTTTACATGTAATGGTATTTGTTAAGCAAGTATCAGACAGTGGTCAGTAAACTGAAACTGTTTGCCCAGTAACATATTTTTACAGTAGCTTATGATGGTATCTGCCAGGACTTTTCCTTTTTTTAAATTGTAAGTGGCTGCACTACTTTTATTTTCTATCCTGCTGGAGTTTGGGATGTTTGAAAAGCAAGCAATTATTGGAAAGCAATAGTAATTAATATCTATTAGAGGCATAATTAATTGCTCAAAAATTTAAATTAATGTGCACTGTTAAATATAAATCTAAAGAGTCACTTCTCATGTAAGCAAAATAAAAGAACAGTTACATTGTAACTACAGTAATATTAAATATATTACATGAAACTTTAAAAAAAAGGTTGATGACAAAACCAATAGATCTTCTGCCCTTATAAGTGTTCCTAGCATTTGGCCAGAGTAGCTTGGTACAAAGATTCTAAAATTTCTCACATTGTCTAGTTATGTACTATTCATTACAATGAAAACTACTTAAGAAAACAGAAAATGAGCCAACAACAGTTTCTGCTATGCACAAACTCATAAAAATGAAGGAACAGCCAGCTGGGAGTTTAAGAATGTGCTGCTAATTGGAACAAACTTCCAGTTGCAAGCCTACTTATGTCTCAGGGGATAGAAGTAAACACAGGTTAGGGGGAAATTTTCAGTGTAACAACATGATTAATTGTAAATATTAGTTCCTCCTGATGTATTTCCACAAGAAATTGTTCTGTTGCACTCCTTTTAGTAGGTGTGCCCATCTTTCTATAAAATTATGCATAAATAGCAGTGATGTGTTCATAAACTGATGGAACTTGTCAAAAATAGACAGTTTCAGAAGAGAAAGAAAGAAAGAAAGACAGTCTAATAGAAATTATTTCTAATTTTCTCAAGGCTTGCATAATCATCAGTATCACTTGGAAACCTGCAACTTTACTGTGAATCTACACTATGATGCAGTTTTGAGAAGTATAACCTCACTCACAGACAAACAGAAACAAACAAACTGACAGTATTCCAGATGTCAAAACTTGCACTTTCCAACAATGGCTTATTATTAGCTAATTCTGGACATTGGTAATATTCACCTAGATTGCATGTGAAGCCTTATGCTTCATTGCACCCATTCACATTATTTTATTCAAGCTCCAATCAATTAATTCTTGCGTGATGTCTTATTTTTCAGAAAATGATCAAATTCTTTTCTAGTAGTACACCATTCACATATGAGATGAAGTGTCACATAAGGTACACGCACATAAGCTGAGGTCACTCTTTAACGACCTCAATTGTTCTTCAGATATTGTGGAGACTAAAATTCATATATGAATCTGTGACTAATTCCTTTATATGTTTGTGGTTGATTTTCTGACCACATTACATAAGTGCACAATATCACTAAGTAACTGTTATATTTAGTCTCTATATCTGTAGGCCCTCAGCAGGAAAATTTTGTAGCTGAAAGAGTAGCTATAACATATTTCTCCCCTCTCCTTAGCCGGTGACAGAGAGACACTTTTATTGTGGTTAAAAAAAATCTATCACAAAGTGTTCCTCATGATATTTGGTGCATTGAGTATTTTTTTTTAGTTTGTAAGCATCATATTGGTGGTGTTACATACATTTTGCCCATTTTAGTGCCATTCTGCAGAAATCCAGGGCTGTAGACTTGTGTGACCAACAATGCAGCAATGTGTTGTTGTCATTTTTGTACATGTGTTTTGGCAAATGAAATATTCAAAGAATATAACAGTGTGTAAAAATACAGCCATCAACTTTGCTGCTGGGTTGTTATTTTCAAGTAACATGTCCATCTTCTGTGCTAAATTGCATAGTTGGATCTTTGTTTTTGGCAGATGTCATGGAATGAATGATTTGCTTTCATGCTGCACTTATTTATGAAATATCTGTCACAACAGGATCCAGTAGAAAAAGTTTCCAGAATGAGATTTTCACTCTGCAGCGGAGTGTGCGCTGATATGAAACTTCCTGGCAGATTAAAACTGTGTGCCCGACCGAGACTCGGTCGGGCACACAGTTTTAATCTGCCAGGAAGTTTCAGTAGAAAAAGTGTTTATTCTTTTTTATGATATTTTTCAACAACAGGTTACAATAGGATTACTTTTTTTTTGCAGTGAAATTATTAGATAATGAGTGAACGAGGCAGGGATCCTATAAATTCTGGAAAACCCTTGTTCAGAGTTTGATTCACAAGTTTCTGAGTAAGGGGATAGTTCAGATTCCAAAGTTAAACAAATTCATCCTTGGCCTAGGACCAGGGGCCAGTGCTCTTCTACTACAGTTCATAATGTTAACATGGCAGTTCACAGGAATTTGACTCAAATGACATTACTGGTGATAATCATAAAGATTCTACAATGCATAATATACCTGCAGATGCTTTGTATAGTTGTGGCACTTAGACAGTAACTCAACTGTCTGATGGCACACCAGTTATTGAAATTTTGTTCACTGTTGTAAATAGGCATATTTTTTGTTTCCATGCATAAGTAGAACTCTATAAATACAGGAGTCTGCTATGTTAAACAAAAAAATTGTTATGCTCTACAAAGGGTTAAGAAACTCTTCTGTCTTAAAGACAGACTGAAATTTGGTTGCTCAGAGGGCATCTCAGTTAGATGTACGTTGTCCAACAGTTAACACTTCATCTCAAAGGTGACAGATGTCCCCCCTCTTCCCTCTAAAAAGAGCTGCTTTTATTTCCTCTTTTATGACTTGTTACAAGAGTTTTGTTGTTGATGAGCATTTACAAATTTCACACTGCGAAAATAATGCTTAATTTATTTTTACTTTGTTATGCAACAAAATATGATTTCTGAATACATTTAACTCAAATTTATAAAATAAATTTGAAATTTAATCAACAAATGATCTAAAATCCTTATATATCTGCTATCATTTAGTTATAAAAGTTTATAGCAAATGATTACTTTTTACAAGTCCAACTGGGTAGTCAAGATACAAGTTACCAAATGGAACTGCTCCTTCAGCATGGTGGAACTCCAATGATTCTTCCCCAAGGCTACGGAAATCACTCGGCAGACTGAATGAACTAACTGTGTCAGAAGCTAAGGATCCAAAGAATGGGTTGCAATACAGACACAATATGAAAAAAACAAACAAAAACAAACACAAAACAAACACAACTGACATTTATTTTATGGTGAAAAGAAAGAAGGTGACTGGCTGATTATATAAAAACATTTCTAAAACAGTTGAAATACGAGGGCTATTCAGAAAGTATGGAGCGTTTCGGCATTATAAAAAAATAAAATAAAATAAAAATAAAGAAAACTAAGTACAAGATATACATTTTATTATATACATCTGAGAGAGCAACTGACATACTACTTTTCCACAGAGTCACCAAACATATTGGGGCACTTATCATAGCAGTGGACAAGCTTTGAAAGACCTTCGTTGGAAAATCCTGCCACCTGAGACTTCAGCCAGTGAGTCACACCCGCCCGGAGTTCCGCATAGTCATCAAAGCGCTGCGTTGAAAGCCAGTTCTTCATCTTGAGAAACAAGTGGAAGTCACTTGATCCAAGATCGAGGCCGTAGGGTGGGTGAGGGAAAATTTCCCATTTTAATGAATTAAGGAGTTCTTTAGTACAGTTTGCCATGTGAGGTTGGGCATTCTTGTGCAAAAGCAAAATTTTGGACATCAGCTTTCCTCGGCATTTGTTTTGAACTGCTCTTCTAAGGTTGTGCAAAGTTTGACAGTACTGGGCAGACTTTATTGTTGCTCCACATTCGAGAAAATCAATAAGAAGCACATTTTGCCTATCTCAACTTCCTTGCCGACAAGGTTTGCAAACATTTTCTTTGTTTTTGGGGGGACTTTGTGTGGCCCCACTCCATGGACTGTAATTTTGTCTCGCAATTGACGTGTTTCATCCAACTCTCGTCACTGGTTACAGCTCGATCCAGTAATGAATCACTATGTTTTTGGTAGGCCTCCAGAAATGTCAACGTTGCCCCCAATCGCTGTTCTTTATGGTGCTCTGTAAGCATTTTGGGCACCAATCGTGCACAAAATTTGTGGTAGCCTAGCTTTTGAGTGACAATTTCAAACAACAAAGTCCGTGAAACTTGTGGAAAAGAAAGCAAAAGCTCCGTTATTGTGAAGTGAACGTTTTCACGAATCATTTCATCAACTTTAGCGACAAGACCGTCAGTCACAGTGCTCGGGCGTCCATTCCTCTCTTCATCATGAATGATGGTCCAGCCATTTTTAAACTGAATGCATCATTTCCAGATGGAACATTCACTCATTACGTTGTTTCCGTGCACTTCACACAGTTCACAATAATTTTCTATGGTTTTAGGTTTTCTGCCGACAAAAACCGTATCACAGGCTGCACCTCAAAACTGGCGGGATTTTCGATTGCAGCGCACATTTTAGTTTTGTCTATCAAAAAAACCAGACGCGCAGAGATGTTCCCACTGTCACAGATAGATATCGACTGAGCTGCCGAGCACGCACATACCACGATATACGCAATCAGCGTGCACCTAGTGGTGTCAGATGGCAACGTTCCCTACTCTCTGAATAGCCCTCGTATATAAAAGCTCTGAATTTATATATATTGAGTAACTACTGGACTATGACTATTTTCCCAAAAAGTGAACTTGAGAATGTGACCATCTAAAGTAAATAAGCGATTGATACATAGAGGTGTAGTTCACTGCAGTGGGATCAGTGCAATTAGTCAGTCAAAAGGGATAGAAAGTTCATATATGATGAGAAAATGAAATGATGTATTAGTGCATCACAAGAAATAACTTGTGAGGTCTCTAATGGGTGGTGCCTTGATTTTGCAAATAGCAATACTTGTGTAGAGTTTGAGAACTGCTCATGTTATAAGACTGTAGTCAAAACAGGGAATGACAAACTGTTAATATATATAAGGAGGAGATCAAAAAGATGATAACTGAGTGAGTGCTAGGCACTGTAATGCATTCACGCCAGCAGGCTGTTAAGTGGTTCATCTCACTTCACTTCTGGTGTATGAGATAGCTATTTCTCTTAAGTCACAGTGCAGTAAGTTGTTCTTCAGTTTCTATTTGGAAGTGACGTGTTGAAACAGTTGCACTTAACTGTATCAGAGCACATTAGTATTCTTTGATGATTGGCTGTTGTGAAGTTCATTAAGCACAATGGACTGAGATACCACTATCAGTTTATTACAATCAAATTATAGTAAGAAAATGATGCCATGGGATTCAAATAAAACTTCAACTTTCCTGAATTCTTCAACCTTGGATGACATTCCCTACTTGGAAATTACAGTTAATGTTCTTCTGACACGCAAATATAAGATTTTTTATACTATTTGGCTTTCTTCTGAAAACATCAAGGGAGTGTTTGTGACTGAGTACACCTAAAGACTCCACGAATTTTGCAATAGCATGTGCTCAAAAACAAACCAATGTAACACTTATTGTTGAGCTCAGAGATACTAAATTGTGCATTGTTGCAACACACATAGGTTGTATTTCTTCTCATACTGACTGAGGTAATGACGGTAATGATGATTTCATCCAAGTAAGGGTTTCTAGATGTACTACCACATCAAGGGAGAGGTAGTTTTGAATGAAGAAGAAGAAATGGTACAGATAAGCGGTATGGTGGTAGGTCAGCAGGCAGAGTATAAGTGTCTTGAAGCAGTCTGTGTGACATTTGGCATTTTACACACGTCATAGCAGCCTGCTATGCAAGAGGTATTGTTAGTGTTTCTATTAGGTGTGGTCTTGAAGCAAACATTTTATGGATAATTATTGTGTTTATACTATGAATCAAAATGCCCCTCTTTTTAAATAAAAATGAATATAGACTGTCTGTAGACTGTCATGAACAACTCCCCCTCCTCCATAGCAATGAAAATCACTGAGATGCATTAAGCTCCAGATGAACTAGCAGTAGCACAGCGAAAAGGTGAGTTATGGTATATTAAATACAGTGCTGTCGATCACCTGATTACCAAATATGGCAATAGTCAATCTGACAATATGTTCTTGTGGATTGGAAACATACAACAACACATACTTCTCTCCCCACTTGCAAGACAATAAAGCAGTTAATGGCTCTGCATGTCATATAAAATAACAGACCAAAGAATAACATTTCATCACCACTGAAGACTTGTGGGGATTTTGTGTTAAGCCACACTTGCCCACTACATATGATCTACACCCGCATATTCAATATTATGGATTGCACTGCATTATGTTTAGTCAGCCACATCATAAGACTAAAACTGCCCTCTCATTATCATCATTGCTGTATGTATGTATGTAAGATGAAAATAATAACGCCAAAATGTTAAGCAAAATGTCAAAATTCAGTAATAAAACTTTCACTTCTTAATTTTATAAATCAGCCAGTAACTTCAATTTTGAAACTGTTCTTAGGTATGTAAGCATTGATGTATTCTTTGTAGTGTTACAATCAAGTAAGTAGAATAAGTGCAAAAAGCAGGAAACATAAAATGTTACAGTAATATACGCAACAAACTACTATTATCACTTCCTCTGATGACAAAGCCGACTTCTGAAAGTAGTATTGTGGGATAGATAGTGAATCATAACAACATAAAATGTACTGCCACCAGGAAACCAATTCTCATGTCACTGCTCTTCACTTAAGAAGTAGGAACTTCTCAGCACAACAACAATATAACAGAGTCAGTTCTGAGAACAGTATAATTTACAAGGATTGGACAAAAGTACAGAAACACTGCAAGAAATTGCTTGAACATAAATACATATGCTAGCTAAGTATTCTGGTTGTGCTGTTGTATTTGACCACAAATGGTGCCTGAGCAACGTCCTCAACTCATTGCTAACTTCAGTCATAGTCATAGTGCAGTGTTGTGTGTTATGAGTGCATTATGTCAGAGCTAAGTAAATTCAGACATGGACAAACTGTCGGAGTTTGTATGGTGAGTGCACGCATAATCATAGTAGCCGAAGTGTTTGGTGTTTCAGGGTCACTATACCACAGATTTATACCACATATAGGGAAAACACAAAAACATCATCTGCTAAGTCACAATGCAGACAAAAGTGTATGTTGAGTGAATGTGATACAAGAGGATTGTGACAAAAAATAAGATGACAGCTCCAAAAGTCAATGCAAAACTGAATGTCACACTTGCGAGCTCCATCATCACCAAAAACAACACAAAGGGAGTTCCATACACAGGGAACTGCAGGGTGAGCTGGAATTTCAAAACCACTCAACAACAATGAAACAGCCCGTAACAGGAAAATGTGGTACCAAAGCCCCATAAAACATGGACTATGAAGCAATGGAAGAATGTCATTTGGGCAAGCGAGTCTTACTTTGAACTGTTTCCAACTTCCGGCTGAGTTAAAGTCCCAAGAGGGGAGCATAGCAGGGTTTTGGTGATGATCTGAGCAACGATATTGTGGGGCCATTACTGTCAAGAATTATGTGACCATTTTGGATGATCAAGACCATCCCATGGTAGAATATGGTACAATGTTTGTTCCACAATGGCAATGCTGTATCGCAAGACAACTGCACCTGCACCCCCCACTCCCCCCCACCCCCCCTCACCGTTCACACAATTGTCCAGTACGGGCTTTGTGGGCACGAGAATGACTTGTCACAGCTCCCCTAGCCACTGCAGTCATCAGATCTCAATATTATTGAGTCTTTGTGGTCTATTTTTGAGAGAATGGTGCATTACCATGGCCCACCTTGTGATAAACCTTTTGCATTTCCTTTATGTTTTCGTCTTCTTTAAAGGCAAAGAGAGAAGATGAAGCGGTAGCCCATCATAGAGCCTATGCCTACCGTCATGTATTTTTTGACTTTCAGTTGTTAAAAAACAGAGGATTTTTTCTGGTACCAGTAGGAGGAAGGAAGGATTCGCACTCAGCTAGTGAACGAGTGAGAGGCACACCATTTTTAGCGAGTAACTGTAGACCGCCATTTTGGGGTCATTATGAATTAAGTGAGGAGTATGTATTTCATATGTGCACCGTTTCGAAAAATACAGTATTGTTTTATTAACAGAAAGGTCGTGTGAGTTGTTATTTCAAATAGTACAATAATTACAAAAACTGAAGCCCACCTGTGTACTTTGGAAAATTACGAAGATCCGATAAGCTTAATCGGAACACGGTCAAGATTTCAAAGGTGAACACAGCGACCAAACGTAGCATTATAAAGAATGGTAAGCACAAATCTACAGCGGAGAAAGAAACTACTTCGCCCTGCAAAATAATATGAACTAATACAAACTTATTTCCAGGTATAGCTCAGCTTATTGTGCTTGTCATTCATGCCAAAAAATTAATCTCATTAACTTAATACATTTTAAAAAGCCACGCATTTCAACATTTTATTATCATCTATTCCATTATTTTATTATATTATAACCTCCATCATCATTACCTGAAGTTGCCACTATTTTGCAGGATGAATTGTAGAAGACTCCCTTGAAAACTGTACAGAACCTGTATTTATCCTACCTGAAAGGACTTGCAGCTGTTTTTTGTTTCTTTCATTGTTAATTCCATCTGCTAGAGTGAACTAGAATAGAGTGACAAAAGTGACACCACCTAGTGAGAGTTACAAGTGATTACAGGAAGTAAGTGCACGAAACATGTCCCATTACATTTAGCTACTAAGAATTTCCTTGTGGGTTGATGGCTTTTGTGGGATAAAGTGTGTTATTGGCAAGTTTTTTTGTGAGACTATTGTGCATAAGTTCTTGTGAGTTTTTATTTGCTTGTGAAAAAGGGTAGCATACTGTGAGTCTGAAAACAGCAGAACACGAATTCAGTATGCATTTTTAGGCAAAAATTTGGAACGAGAGCTTAAAGTGGTGCACTCACACCAGATCTAAACATCGATCAAGAACAAAAACAATGAAATCAGACAAGAGTAAACACATAATTTCAATGGTGGAATCTACTATAGCAGATTTGGCCACTGAAGTCACATTTCTCAACACTTTAGCACAACAAACCGTACTAAAAATGAGGCAGCTTGGAGAGATCTTTAATGTGGTGTATAACTTACACAGCGTTTTTCATAATATACATGTATAATATGAAAATCTACAATAATGGCATGTTTGCTTAACAAATACTTAAAACAACATGGGGAACTCTTCATTTACTTCTGTCAGCCAATCACAGCACAAGATCTGTGATATCATGGTACATCTCTGTTTCATTCCATGAACTCATAAATGGCATGAATTGAAACGTTAGACGTCTACAGTTTGGAGATGAAAAGACAAAAAACACTACATTAGGCATGCAGTTCCTAACACATATATCTTCAAACTGTATCATTTTTAGTATAGTTTGTTGCAATAAACTGTTGAGAAATGTCAAGTTGGAGGTTAAATACATTACCTACAGACTTTAGCTTTCGGTGTTATTTAGTAGTTGATTATGAATAAAAAAGGATAAACACTCTGTGAAGTTTTTATGGAGCCCTAGCACCATAGTTCCAAACCGTAAATATTGCAGCCTTCTCCAGCATGGAAATCATGAGCTGCACCTGGTCTATACTCATACATTTTTTCACACAGTGTATTCTTACTGATCACTGATCAACCAACCTTTTGTAATGGTTTCACTACTTTAGACTGCACTGTACTTTGTTCAGCTGAATAACATGCAATTTCTACACACACACACACACACACACACACACACACAGTGAGCAGCAGCACGTGACAGGAAAAGCAGTCAGGTGATAGGGGTAAGGAGAAGATCGTGGCAGGGAGGAGAAGGGGCAGCTGTATGCTCCCACAAGCAGCAACCTACCGTCCTCCGCCCCTACCCTGCTATCCCTCCCCCTACACACCCCAGTCTCCTCCTTACCGCAGCCACCCAGTTGCTTATCCCTTCATTCGCTGCTGCTTGCAGTCTGGCCTCAGCAGCCAGATGATCATGTGTGTGTGATTTGCATTTGTGTGAGTGTGGGTGTGTATCCAGAATGAGATTTTTCACTCTGCAGCGGAGTGTGCGCTGATATGAAACTTACTGGCAGATTAAAACTGTGTGCCGGACCGAGACTCGAACTCGGAACCTTTGCCTTTCGCGGGCAAGTCCTCTACCAACAGTTTTAATCTGTCAGGAAGTTTCACATCAGCGCACACTCCGCTGGAGAGTGAAAATCTCATGCTGGAAACATCCCCCAGGCTGTGGCTAAGCCATGTCACCACAATATCCTTTCTTCCAGGAGGAGGAGGAGGAGATTAGTGTTTAACGTCCCATCGACAACGAGGTCATTAGAGACGGAGCACAAGCTCGGGTTAGGGAAGGATGGGGAAGGAAATCGGCCGTGCCCTTTCAAAGGAACCATCCCGGCATTTGCCTGAAGTGATATAGGGAAATCACGGAAAACCTAAATCAGGATGGCCGGACGCGGGATTGAACCGTCGTCCTTCCGAATGCGAGTCCAGTGTGCTAACCACTGCGCCACCTCGCTCGGTTTTCTTCCAGGAGTGCTATTTCTGCAAGGTTCACATAAGAGCTTCTGTGAAGTTTGGAAGGTAGGAGACGAGGTATAGGCTGAATTGAAGCTCTGAGGACGAGTTGTGAGTCGTGCTTGGGTTGCTCAGTTGGTAGAGCACTTGCCCGTGAAAGGCAAAGGTCTCGAGTTCGATCTCAGTCCGGCACACAGTTTCAATCTGTCAGGAAGTTTCGTGGGTGTGTATGTTTTCCATTTCAGACGAAGGCCTTGTTGGCCAGAAGCTGACTTTCTAACAGTTTTTTGTTGGGCCTATCTGTGACTCAGCATCTCTGCTATATGGTGAGTAGCAACTATCCTTTTCATAATATTGTTAAATTCCACCCTGGAGTTCCCATTGCTTGATTATGCAACTTCTATTGACAGAAAACACATCACAATTCAATTCTACAAGAGTTATCCAAAAAATAAGGTTCTCACAGTACCAAGAGATGCTAGGTCATGTACTGTTGATGACAATGGCATGTGTACAAGAGATATAGGACATTGCTATTGTATGCTACAGTTAACACTTTGCTATCACATATACTGTCAGTGTTACAGCGATTGAAAATTAAGGGCCTGTCTCCACCTGTCAAGTTAGGTATTTGGTGAAGCTTTAGACTGCACAAATCAAAGTATGGACTAAAACGCTTTCTGTATGGTTTATGTGTGGATGTCACAAACATGTAGATACTGCACTTCTGCTAAGTGCAATTTTTCAAAGTGTCATGAATATTTCAATGATGATAAGTTCTGTGGGAAGCCATTTGTCATTAAAGAAGACAAGAAAAGGCAACAAATCATAGAGGACTGTCACTTCAGGACTGTGGATCTCAGCAGCCCCTTTTTATGGAGATGGTCTGAACCTGAACATTACAAAAAACTCGGTACAAGGAGCGTGGGAGAGTAAGTGCTGCTCTACAACAATTCTGTGCACCACATGTAGCCCACAGGAAAACTTTTTATAAAGGTGATGCACTGCATGGTGCTGGACCATCCTTACAATAGTTGTCCTGCTCACACAGATTATTATGTTTTCCTAAACATAAAGAAATTCGTTTTCGGTCAATGGCTTCACACTGCTGGAATGCAGGTAAACATAACATACTGGCAGATTTCTAAGATAAATTCTGAATAATGATCTCATGATATAAGTATCTCAATTTGTAGTGGTATACGTGTTACTAGGTAATTATGTTTCATTGCTGTTTATAGATCAAGGGGCATTAACTTTATGATAACCTTAGTACAAACTATGATATCTGATGGAAACTGCCTTGTAGTTTCGTACAGCTCTGCTGCCAGGACGTAGCAATCTTGTGAGCAAAAAAATATATATACACAAATGAACAGTTTACACAAGCATATTTGTTCTTTATGGCTACCAATAAACTATTCAACATGATGCCATAATGTTCAAAACACACGAACACTTGAGACAATACATGTCGCTAATTGTGTACAACTTAGAGGAAGAATGGTGTTTCCAAGGTTGGGTCTAGTGTAATGCCTGAACAGACATAGTCTGAGACCACTAACCACTAATTAAAGCATACAATGGTTAAATACAACTTAGTGATAAAGAATGTTGCATTCAGTCACAAAATGCTTTTTTACTGATGCAAAAAGAGCATCACACATCTGATATCCTGTGTACAGTAACACAACACACTATTGTACTAGCACTGAACAGTGATTCCTAAATCTTGAGAACATCTGCAGTTCCATTTTTGTGCTTATTGCTGTGTATGAAATACTTTTCTGTTTGTCTCAGCCATGAACTGGTAACAAGGCCCATGTGAAAAAGTTTAAGTGCCTATATGAATAAAGTAGCATGGGAATGGATATGCAGATACTCATACAATTTAGAATGTTTTTGTAACATAAGTATAAACTGTCAAGGAGTTGATGTAAATGAATGCAGGGTCTGTAAGAAGCACCTGAAGATCAACCAACAGGGTTCAAATGCACTGTGTATCAGCAACACAACATTTTGTGACTAAAGGAGGTTTTTACTTACGATAGAATTTTCTTACGGCTTCACAAAGATTAATATAAATTATGGATGAGGAAAAGTAACCTAACATAACACTCTATTCATTTGTAAGCTACAAATAAATTTTGTATCCTTCAATATAGTTTTCTTTAGGGGTTACATATTGTTGGAGATACTGCTCCTACTCTGCACTACAATATGTGAACATATTTAAATGGAATCAATTTCAGATGATTAATTACTGTGACTTAAATGTTTTTAAATATTTCAAAATCAAATTCATTAAAACAAACAATAATTCTGAGCATACAGACACCATTCACCATGCTGATTTTCATATAACACTTGGCAGTGTTTTGAAATCTAATGTCTTATTGAGAGCCATCATTTATGTGGGCTTGGACTGATCATAAAAACGACTGGCCACATTGTCACCAACCTCCACAGAAGGTTTTACAGACTTACTGGACTAAAGTGTAAGTAGGATGCCTTAAGCCAGAAATCATCAGACTGCGGGGTAATCTTCCCAAACTTCCACATGATGGCTCTTCAGGATGTTTTCCAGCATACACTGATACATTACTGGTACACAACATTAATTAGTCACCTCACGAAAAATATAGAATTTATTTACAAGAATTGTTAACATCTAGTCTAATTTTAAGGATAATATTGTTTCTTGATAAACATTGTGTAAGGGCATCATACTGTAGTAGAAAAATTGATTCTGATAGTATAGTCTGTAACCTTGGACATTTCTTACGCAAATAACACTTGCAATGTGGAGGCTTGAATATAAAGGTGCATTTGTCAAATGCTCTACATACAGGGTCATTCTTGTGATGATGGTGGAGAGTTAATGTATAAATTTGAGGTAAAGGACCCTGGTCTGGAAACAACTGAGTCAAAAGTTATAAGCGAAAATTGTTCTGATACCTTTGTCAATGGAATACACCTACCGGTAGTGTTGATGCTAAGACTGTAGGATAGGCAACTATGAGAGGTGGTAGGGTGTACCAAATCAAGAAAAAATTTCGAGCAAACACGGGCTCTAAAATAAATAGCTTGAGAGCTATGAGCACTTGTTCATCTTTGATAACGTGAAATTCATCTCTTCCACTGCAAGCTATTTGGTTTCCATATTTGCGGACAAGAGACCAAAACAAGAAAAATGTTCAGAAAATATGGACTCTAAAACATATACTTCAAGAGCTATGGGCACCTGTTCCATAAAAGAAACATTTCAAAATAGCAAAGCTGAACAAGTACTCCTAAATCTTAAGGTATGTATTTTAGAGCCCTTGTTCACAAGACTTTTTTGTTGGTTTAGTTCTTATTACCACCTCAGAAAGTTGCCTACCCAACAACCTTAGCAACAACAACAACAACAGTACCAGTACTTATATTCCACTCTCAGAGGTATTAGAATGATTTCTGATCATAACTTTCGATTAGGTCATTTCTGGATCAGGATCCCTTACCTCAAATTGACACATTTACCCTACTCCATCATCCCTGTGAATTTGTGACATCATCATGGATTCACACTGCATACAGTTATTGCATGACACTACTGAAGGTTGTGCAGAGTATTACACTGTGTACAGTTTAGACTATCACTGAATAAATGGAGTTTTGCAACAAATTTTATGGGCTGTATTTTCATTGGAGAAGCAGTACAAGATATTAAACATTCTACACAATATTTCAGAGGACCTTGGGAAATACATATGACCGTTATAGCTTGGTGAAGAGCAACACAATAACAGATAAGAATAATACTTTATTTGAACCATTCAACTGATCTTGCTGCAATGAAATTTGTTATGAAAATTTCATGACCTGTGAGGGCACTCAAAGGTTCCAGTCAAGAAAGCTGAATTCTGCTTCAAACTTAAGCATTTTTTTTAATCATTTACATAGGAGGTCTTGAAGGAATGTGCTGTAATGAGTTGAACTGCCCAATGAAACCTTGTTGATCACATTATTTTCGCCACATTAGCTGGTTGATTTACAGTTGGTTACAAAGCATTCATAAAACTCTATTACAATTGCTGAAAGGGAATCAGTTTCTTTTTTTCCATAGTCCCTGTTCTCTACCAAAAAACCCTAACCATTTCAATACTAAGGTCAGTTTATACTTCCATTTTGACACAATTTGAATCCCCCTTTTACAAGCATTCATTTACGCTGCTTTATGTAACACAACCAGTTATTGTAATTTCCAATGGCCTTTACGTGATTTTTTCCCCATAGTGGATGAGGGGACACTGTACTTGGGTTGTACCTTACTGGATAAAGAATTGAAGGAACTGGTCACTAGTTGTGTCATGAATTTTTTAATAATATAGTGACTGGTTGTTTGTCTAACTATGAACACAAAGAAACACACAGCAGTTAATGTGATACAGTTTATTGGGTCATGGAGTGACATCAACAAGCATACAATGAAAGGAGTTTACAAGTCTCAAACATTTTTAGCAACTGAGGGCCCGGAGGCCCATGTATGCCCTTATAAAGCTGCTATCCATGTCAGGCATCACTGATGTAGTGTTGCGCATGTATGGCAGACCTGTTGGCAGTAGACGGTGAGCGGGCTGCCCCTGGTGTTTGCCTAATGTAGTTGCGGGCATGTCATCTGAATGTCAGTGTGCACTACACTGGCCATAGCGGACCGATTTACATCCGCTGCAGGTGGTGGGTGGAATAACTGGCAGATTACTATAGTCACTGCATTTCCTTTCATAGTAAAAGCCATTATCTCAATAGCATTTCTTGCACAATCAAAATTTGTCATTATAGTGTGTCAATGTATTAATTTGTGGAAAGATTGTCATTCCTAACTTTTTCCAACTACCAGCCCATGCAAAATACTCAGCTGTGATAGTCCATGTCATATGATTTGTGAAATCTATAATTTGCTCTTCTGTGTTCTGGGAGATGGACACTAAATGTAGAAAAAGAATCACGATACCAATTGCGCATACGCATGGTAGGAGAGATGCAATAAGAGTACTAATATATACACTGCCCCGTCACATTAATGTGACCACTCTTCAAAAGTGTGAATAACTACCTTTTGCAATGTGGACATGCAGAAAGAGAGTCAATGAGGTTTCTGGAAGTACCAACAAGGAGGTGGAGCCATGCCGACTCCAATACCATTGCCACCTGGACTAAGTTTCACGACTGAGGATCCATGGCGAGAACAGCCTGATGGAGATGGTTCATATACTCTCAATTGGGTTTAAATCTGGGGGATCTGGTGGCCAGGGGAGTATGCTAAATTCATCCTGTCACTCTTCAAACCACTCGTGTACACTGCGAGCTGTGCAATATGTTGCACTGATCTTGACGGTAGATGCCATCATGCTGAGAAAAAACAAACTGCATGTGGAAGTGGACATGGTCCCCTAGGATAGAGACATACTTGTGTTGATCAAATGTGCCTTCCAGAATAACAAGATCACTGAGGGAATGCCCAAAAACAATATCCAGATCACAACGTTCGTTCCTCTGGCCTGGACCCTTCCAACAATTGCAGGGCCCTATACACAGGCTACCTGTCCAATGGATCATAAAACATTATCCATCCGGAAGTGCCACCTGTCACCACTCAGTAGATGTCCAGCTGCAGTACTGGTGCACAAAGTCCAGCCTTCGTCGCTGATGAATAGCAGTCAGCATGGGTACACAAACCAGGAGTCTGCTGTGGAGGTCCATTTGCAGAAACATTCACTGAATCATCATTAAGGAAACGCTGTTGGTAGCCCCTTGATTCAACTGGGTGGACAGATGCTCAACAGTTGCACATCTATTTGCCCAATCACATCTCTGCAGCCATTGTCCACCCCCGCTATCTATGATCCGTGGTGCACCACAGTTGCCTCGATGATGGTTTAGGATAGTGCCACTTTGTAATTCATGATATACTTTAACTGTGGCAGCATGCAAACTCTTCACAAATTTATCCATTTTGGAAATGCTTCTTGCTTTTGCCCGATCACGCCCTTTTCGACATCAGATAAGTCGCTCCATTTCCATAATATGACAACTGCTCTATTTTCCGCATCACCCTAACACACTTTATATGCCTTCCACTACTAGAGTTGTCACCTGCCGCATGTTGACATCAAACATATGCTGTGATCACACTTATGTGCCTGGACTGTGTGTAAAGCTTTTATGGATGTAACTAGGTACAAGAAAGAGACATCGAGCTTCAGCTTTGGTAAAATAGGAGCAGGTCACTGGGGGGAAAAAAATTAACTGATAGTTTACAAGAGAGCAGACAGTTATTCAGTTCTGTTTAGCAAATGAAGTAGTGGAAAATGAGATAAAATATTCAAAAGTAAGCGTGTTCAATATCTGTGAAGAGTAAATATTGTGGCCACTTTCCTTCTAAGTGAGTCATCTAAGCATGACAAAGATCTAGTCGAAACTTTAAACTGCCACTTGGCGAGTTCTGACTAGGTCATGAGGCACACTCAGATGGTTTAACTGAAACAACGTTGTTCGCAAGTGGTAGGTATCTAGATACAGAGCTTTTGATTTTCACAAACATTAAGTACAGAAAATTTTCTGCCGAACGGTAGGCCACTTCGAGCTGTATCACTCAGCAACATGCAGTACATTACATTAACACTCCTATTTATACAGCATGAAGTGAAGCACAGTGATAAACTTTTTTTTATTCACTATCTCTCAGAAATAATTACAATACTACTTTCAGAAGGCGTTCACTTGATGTTCACTGTCAACAGCAATGAGGATGTACTATTTAAAAACAAAATATAAGTTTATCATTCAAAAGTCAAGCTCACTCATAATGATAAATACTCTATATTAAGAATGAAATCAACAAAATAAATTTAAGCAGAATACATCAAATTAAAGCCTGAGCAAATTATGGCGAACCTGCCACCAATACCTGCTGTTATCTGCAGGGGAGAAGGACCATAAGTATATACAGCAAAGCAACAAACAGTAGTTTTACTTTTACAAATTAATGTCATATACAAATTAATGAGAAGAAGACAATACTAGGGTTACAACTATTTAAGACAATGCAGTTTACTCAGTGCTGTGAGATGTGTTTGTAGTGTTCCAATAGCGAAAGTAATTTAAATTAGAAATGTTTATGGTGTGCTGTCTATCACCATGCAGTTATAATTTGACACATTATCACATAGTTTTCCACAATAGTTTGCAGTATAATACTCGGAATTTCTATGAAATGAAAAATAAAATATAATATGCAGAATTTAGTGATTGCTGAAGTGTTGACAGAAACAACAAATGTTGATACTGAATGTTGTATTTGCACTACAGGCATCTGAGATGACAATGTCTGTCTACTGGGTTAAAGTTACAAGGTAATAGAGAGCAGGATGGGAATTATCAAAGGTTTATTCCTCAGATGCATCCACAGTATTCCTCAAAGTCAGAAATCCAGCCTTTTGCATCATTGTTGGTCTCATGATTATCCCCGCAAGTGTCAGATCTGTGTCTTTTATCATGACTCACCATAAGAGGTAGGAGTAAAAAAACTACATACCTTATTTATAAAAGCCGAAAAGACGAATTACTAAACCCTAGTTACACTAGATGTTATCTGTCAGGCATGAGATAAGTTTTGGGCCACAGCAAATTTCTGCTTATTCTGAATGACATATACAATACTCTCTATGACTAATCAACAAATGCAGACTTTATTTTATTAGGAATACCCTGTTGGGAAACAAAATATAGGTTGAGAAATTCATACAATATATACAAAATTAAACAGGATTCAGCTCTTATGCCTACTCTACTTTTATGTCAAGTATAATCAGAAGCACCACATACCACTGGCTCTCATGAGTACAAATCTACCTGAGAGCCACCTAAAAGTACCTCACAGTCTTACTGAAAGTTTCAATCTGGCAGTAGCTCTCTGCCAATTCCTAAATGAATTTTGGAATTAGTCCTTATACACCAAAGCTGCAAGTGGTTTATTCAAGAACTGAATTACTCTTATATCAACATTGGAAATGCAACTGTGTGTAAGATTATCTCACAAAATATGTCTGCCAAATTAGTAAAACATCATTTCCATCACTGAGTATTTTTTTCATGATGCAAGAACATGTAATTCCTTGACAGTTAACAGAGGGAAGCTTTTTAAAGTGTTATGCCTAGTACATTACTAAAAGAAAAGGGCTATTTGAAACGACAATGAGGATAATATTTTGCTGTATCATACCTGATGAAAGAAGATTTGATGTTGTGTCACTTCCTGGTCCCACATCAGGCTGGGTCACTTGTTCTACCTCTTCTGCAGAAGCTGAGTCTTGCACACTGAGCATTAGCCCACCTGCAGAAACAATACAGATACGCATTTGCTGCCAAATTTAGTTTTCTTATTCGTAGAGGGCATGAGCACAACAAAAATTTTGAGCATGTGCTGCTGACCTGACCCCCCCCCCCCCCCACACACACACACACACACCCCTTGGTGTTCAACACTGACACATCCTAGGTATTTGTTATTTATCACTTCTGACAATGTGACCTTGAAAAATGCCAAATTGCATCATGGTTTGGTGTCCACATTAAATAGGAGTTCCTGACATACTTGGCTGGGTAAGCCAGTCCAAAACTTGGTGGAACACAAGGCCCTATTACATCCAATAGGACCATGCCTAGTAAAGTACTGCGCTGTTTAGATTACATTACATAAATTATTCATTCCATGGATCTGTACTGAGGACACTCGTGTGTGTGAAACATAACAGATTTTTTTCCTTTCTTTTTCACATTTCTGCATTTATATTTATGTTTTCTAAAGTTCTCAGTTTTAAACTAAAATTTCACCAGTCATTTCCAAAAGTACCCACACAAAATGGCAATCCCCAATGGAAACAAGAGGATAACAACAGGTGTAAAGACAGTCCACCCAGATCTTGAAACATCTCATTCCCATAAGAAACATCCATATTGATAGTGGGACAGTGTTCCTAAGCTATTATCAAATTTACAGAAAGATTTACAGGAAGGTGTTGCCAGCTGAGAGAAAAAAAATCAGCAAATAACAATGCTGAAAATAAAAGTGAATCAGTCTGGAAGGTTGTAATATAAGAAAAAGGAAAATAGAAACAGAATGACTAAAACTTAACAGACAAAAGGCAGAGGGATGTCAACAAATGATCCAAAGAAACTAGCAAATTATGTGAATGAATATTTTTCACATATAGCAAAGAAACAACAACAAAAATTCCCAACACCACTTATTCTCCAGCAAAAGATTTGTGTGTCAAGTACAGTGATGATGTTACCAACCAAAGCATACAAAGTCAGGAAAACAGAGCAAAAATTAAAAAGCAAGAAGTCAATCATCATAGATGTAGTGCCTAACTGTGTACTTAAAGAATGCATAATCAGTATACAGCCCCTTTAACTGACATGGCAAATGACTCTTTCAGCTCAGGTAACTTTCTGGAGTATCTGAAACAAGTGATAGTTGCGCTTCTACTACAGAAAGGTGATACAAAAGATATAGAAAACTACAGGTTCTTTTCTCTACTTTTAAGATTCTCAAAAATAATAGAATCCATCATGAAAGACAGACTAATGAATTCTTTGAATAAATATAACATCCTCAGTGAAGAACAATTCAGTTTTGAGAGTAGAGGAGCACAGAATAAGCCACAGTAGAATTTTCATAGTTTACTAATCAAAGACGAGTGGGACATAGCTATATTTTAGAGCTATGAAAAGCCTTTGATACTGTGGAGCATAAAATTTCCATGAAAAAAACTGGAATCATTATGAATATAAGGAATTTCCAATGACCGTTTCTAGCCATATCTGAAAAACAGGGTTCAAAGGGTAGGTTAAAACAGGTTTCAAATAAAGCAAAATAGTACCTGGACACCCCGCAAAGATCTATTTAAATGGTTGGGGATTCCAACTACACCCTGTGAGTACATCCACCAATCTGTTAAGCACCTCATAAAGAACATCAGCAATTATTTCACAAACAGCAACATTCATGATCATGGAACAAGAGCCAGACTACACTTACATTTACCAAAGGTAAACAAACAAAACACACAAAGTAACATTTTCTATAAGACAACAAAACTATACAATAAATTGCCCAACAGGAATTTAAAAGAGACAATTAAAATCCGAATATTTGCAATGTCAGTTAAGACCTCACTGTTAAGTAAATCATATGAAAAAGTCAAGCATTATTTAGATAGCACAGAGCAAGTGATGGTACAAAGGTGACATTATTTAATAATACACAACTGTCAGTCTGCAGTAAATTGTCATCATTTAAGAATTCTTACTGTAAAATCCTGGACCCAGAATCTGTGATGGAAAATTCTAACCACTTTCCATTTATTGAAAAAAGAACTGATGTCTGTACGTTAGGAAACACAATTCAAGAAAATATGAGTTGCCATGAAACTTTTACATATTTGAGTGTATGCAATTGATGCTTAAGTTGGTCTTGAGGGAGCAAGAAAGGGAACCACCTCAGTACATTTGAATTTAAAGAAAAGGTATCATTTAGTAGACTTCATTTGAAGCAGAGAAAACTGTGATGGGACTCAGGCTGAAGATATGTATAATAGTGTAATCCAACTGTTATTAACTAATTCTGTGTGTTATATAAGCTACTTGCTAGTCTTTACTTCAGGACACCAATGCATAGAAGCAAAATCTAACAAATCTAGTACCTTTGGTGGATCAGAACAGAACTGCATCACTTAGCGAAAGACTGAATTATTTTGGGTGAAAGTGATGATGTCCCTCTACCACATATTTCCTATGGTCAAGTACTACAGTGGTGCTGTCTTTGCTAATAGGATGGCAACACAGAGATCTGCCTTCAGGTCGCCAATAGCCCAGTAGTCAGCTTGAGTTAGGGTTGAGATTCCTGAGATATTTTTGTAAGGAGAAATTTGGAGACATTCATTTCCTCTTTAATCCATATTTTCATCTCATTCTGACCCTTCCATCATCCCTGAATGGAAATTGGCACAGTGCTTATCAATGTGCTATCTTCAATTTCCCACTCTACCTAACACCTTATCCTTCATCTTTGTCTGCTCTTAGTCATCACAACAAATGGATCTGTCTCAACTTAAACAGCTTGAGACATCTGCCCTTTTTCCCACTTTCATAAACTGATCTATATTTCCTTCCTGAAGAGCGAATAAAAATTTCAAAATGTCAGGATTAGCATTTCCTACTTACAATTTTTCTATCGGCAGTAACAGCAATTTTATCTCTTGGAAGTAAGTAATCAGCTAGAAATTATGTTCACATACTAGGTCTGTTCAAAAAATTCTGGAACATTCGTAATTCTGCACCAACGGTGTATTGGAGCAAAATGAGGTTGGCATCCCTGCACAAATCGGTGTTTCACGTGTAACTGCTGGAAGTTTCATTGTTGTTTGTCTGTTAATTATTGTTCACTGCTGTTTTGAGTGAAACATTGTGTTGCACAGTTTGCAAATTTCGAGATGGCAGAGTTAGGGGAGCAACATGTCTGCATAAATTTTGCATAAGACTCAAGAAAACCTTTACACAGGAACACCAAAAGATGCAGAAAGCCTGCAGTGATGAGTGCTCAAGCTGTACTCAGTGTTACGAGTGATTCACATGGTTTAAAAATGGCTGCACAGAAGTTAAAGATGACCCACTCACGTCAGGAACGTCAACGAAATTGTGTGAGCCAGTTACAGACTGAGTGTTCGAGAGATTTCAGAAGAACATAACATTTCAGTTGGATCATGTCATGAAATCTTCACACAGCATCTTGGTATGCATCATGTTTCCACCAAGTTTGTCCCATGGCTCAAGACCTTCAACCTCACAGGATTGCGCAAATGAGAATGAGATGTTCCTTAAGAGAATCATAACTGGTGATGAGACACGGGTCTACAGTTATGGTACCGAGACCAAGGTTCGGTCTTCACCGTGGCTCGGGAAAGGTTCTCCAAGACCAAAACAGCTCGTCAGGTCAAGTCAAAAGTCAAAGTCATGGTGATAGTTTGCTTTCACTTTGAAGGATTAATTCATCATGAATTCAGGCCACAAAGACAAACTGTTAATCGATGGTACATTCGGTACATGTTGTGATGCCTGCGAGAAAATGTGAGAAGGAAACAGCCTGAAATTTGGCAAGACAATTCATGGCTCTTGCATCATGATAATGCACCTGCACGTTCATCTGTTGGTGTGTTACTATTGTACAAAACACAAAATCACTATGCTGCCTCTGTACTCTCCAGACCTGGCTCCTACGGATCGTTTATTTTATTTCCAAAGTTGAAAAACACATTGAAAGGGCAAAGATTTGCAACAATAGATAAAAGAAAATTCACAGATGGCACTTCATGCGACCCAGCAAGAAGCCTACCAAGACTGTTTCTGGAAGTGGACATGACATTGGGAGTGATGTATCAATTGTGGAGGAGAGTATTTCAAAGAAGATCATGCACAATAAGTAAATGATAAGCGCGGAAAAAGTTTGTGGACAAAGTTCCAGAATTTTTGAACATACCTCGTATGCTGATAAATTCAAATGTGGGCCCATGTGTGATACCTGAATACCAGCAATTATGATGATGGTAAATTGTAGCAATGGTTTGATTAGTCAGTTGCAACACTTATCCCTTAAACATTATAATATGTGACTATCATTTACAATTAGTCAAATAAATGTTCAAGTTTCCTTTACCAAGCACCCCTCTCTCTTTTTACAACAATTTATTTTTATTTAATGATGCTTCCTTTATTTTTGCTTCTTTTCCTTAAAATTATTTTTCACTGATCAATGGGCA
Source organism: Schistocerca piceifrons (assembly GCF_021461385.2). Classification (NCBI taxonomy): domain Eukaryota; kingdom Metazoa; phylum Arthropoda; class Insecta; order Orthoptera; family Acrididae; genus Schistocerca; species Schistocerca piceifrons. The sequence goes on from NC_060143.1 coordinate 10,094,988, forward strand.
ACAGAAAAAGGAAGAGCCATTCAAAAAGATGGCAAATCATTAGCAGCTACATTAACTTACACTTTTGTTAAAGCATACCTAAAAGCATCTGTGCATTCTGAGAATCTGATTCAACCTGAAGAGCATTGATCAGCAGATTCATAAGTCGTGGCTTCAGTTGTGCAAAAGTTACATGCCCTCTCTCGGGATTTGTGTTACTCAGTTCCTTGATTAGTAGATTCTGAAAATAAAAAACAAAACAGAGCAAAATAAATATTGATTAAACCCCACTCTACTAAAAAAATCAGAAAGTGAACACAATGGGCATCACAGTTGCCAGTCATTAACAGAAGTGTACAAAACAGTCATGTAACATATAATTCACTATGAGTTATACAAAGCAGAGAAATTTTATTGTAAGTGTTGGTTTCTAGTTGTCCTACAGCATCTGCTTCATTAAGGAAATCATTATCTATGTTCAGTGAGACGCAGCACCACAAAATTAAAATTGTTTACAACTATAAGATGACAAGTTACCTCCATGAAATACATCACTGACATTTTAGTGTGATGTTACAGTTAAACACAAAAAGAAAATTGATAAGCTCAAAAGAATATGTAGTGTGAGAGAATTTTATAATTATATACAATTTCTTTTTGTTTCACATATAACAGCAATAATTCCAACATTAATGATAGAACTGGAAAGCATATTTTTGGAAGTTTTTTTCTAAACTGTTTAGAGTACACTACTTCTTTCCATGATAGTTAATGTAAGTAATAAACTCTGTTGGGGCAGTTCTAAGACTCATGAGTTCATTTGCAGTGCCCCTGACAGGTACAGACTGGGAACTCACCTATCACTTGTTTCTCTATTTTAGCACCCTAAACATAATCACTAACCTTCAAAGCGACTTATAGAGATAGAGCAAATAAAACTGGATTCTATGAAAATCATCAATTGACCATGAAAGGAACAAAATAGAAAAAACTAAAATTTTTAAGCCACCAACAAACACTTTCAGTTTTCTGGACATGCAGCTATATGCTGCTAGCATCCCTCTCAATCACACAGAATTAGCAAAAGAAATGCACACACACACACACACACACACACACACACACACACACACACACACACACACACACACACACAGTTTGCAGACCTCATCTGCATGGGACACATGGGATAATACCCTTCTGTGTGTCCCACTTTTAAGGTGTAAGTTGTACATATAAGTATTTTGAGATTTGGGGATATGGTGATTTTGCTTGTTCTTTTAAAGCAAGAAATCTTTTCAGCAGCTTTGCAGGCTGGAGGGGTTTCAATCATTTTCCTACTTCTTCAGTATATTTCTACAACAACATTCTTCTATAAAGTTTTTCCAGTTGTTTTCAGAGGTAAATATCCTGAGTATTGAGACCACACACTTCCAATACTGTGGAAAAGATTATCATTGGCCAACATTTGACACTGTGGCTCACACTGTAAGTACCACATATTTTATCTGTAGAACTAACACAATCTTTTGTTGATTTGTGGAAAGTGACTATCTCTGGCTTCTTTCCCATCCAGATACATGATCATAATCAGTGGTGCCATTACTATGAAGCAAAGTTACAAGAATCATAAATTTGTTGTCATGTAGTATGTAGGAAACTGAAAGCATCCCACGACTGAAGCCAAACATACTACAATACTGTTTCTTCTCTGTAAAATCAACAAGATCTGATGACAATTGCATCTTATTTTTTTCTCACATTGACAATGCATGGCAGCCAGTTGTTTTCAGATAACTGATGACATCAAAACAGCAAAAAATTATTGGCAGTAATATAGTGACTGGATCCAAATACCTGTTTAGCCATTCTCTTCACCACTTCACCTTTCTTGTTAATGGCACATAAAAGACATGCTTGCTATTCTCCAACACAAATATCCATGTTGACTGTGAAACTTGTCTTGGCATCAGCCAGAGAAAACTGTTTTATTACGTATACATTTGGTTTTCACAGTATGTACTGCTGAAATACACATCTACCTTGAAAACATTTCATCCACAGCTATGAGGTTCATTCAAATGAAACCTGGTCAGTACTTCTATCTTTACCATACACGTAAGGTGGCACCACGTAACTGCGGGTATGGTGGCACGATCTATTGGCAGAGAGACTGACACGTGCACAGTGTTTGATGTTGCGTAGTGGCAGTGTGGTTTCACGTCGAAGAGAAGGTGGTCACACAAGTTATCGTCCACTACCGAATGTGCAGGCGAGTAAGCAGAAACAACGAGGAGTGATTCGATTTTTGGTGGCAGAGGGAGTTGTAGGCCGTGAAATGCATTAACGGACGATGGCTGTGTACAGTGAGTACAGTCTGAGATGTTCAAGCATTGTAGAATGGTGAAAACGATTCCTTGAGCAGCTCGAGTCACTGGAAGACGATGCTCTTCCTGGACAGGCTCATTGTGTCATCACACCAGAAATGGTTGCAGAAGAGAATGCTTTAGTCTTGGACTACCGCAGAATCAACAGGGACAAGATCCATCAGTTACAGGGTATTAGCGGGCACCACCCACACCATAATGCATCAACACTTGATTATTCGAAAAATCTGTGCATAGTGGGTTCCCCACCAACTGACTGCCAAACAGGGCAATACTAGAATGGCGCTGTCTTTGAGTCATCTGCAATGTTATCATGAGGAGGAATACAGATTTCTGTCACATATTGTCACAGGTGAAGAAACATGGTGTCACCATTTTGAAATGAAAAGGAATTGTCAGAGCAAGCAGTGGTAACATGCAACTTCACCACCTCCAAAGAAATCAGAGGCCATGCACACTAGTTCTGGGAAGGTCATAATGTCCATTTTTGCCCACAAGGGTCCACTACTTGTCGAGTTTCTGGAACAGGGACCCACCATCAATGCCCAGTGTTTTCAAGCCAATTTACAGAACAAGCCATCAAGACAAAACATTGAGGCATGTCGTCCAATGGCGTTATCCTCCTGCATGATAATTCCCGCCCACACACAGCCAATGCGTTGAAGATGACATCGTAGCAGTTTCGGTGGGAAACGATGGAACATCCACCGTACGGTCCTGACCTTTCACCGTGTGACTTTCACGTGTCTGGCGCTCTAAAACAAGCTATTCGCAGACAGCGATTTGCAATGGATGACGAAGTGTGTGACTGAGTCCAGGCGTGGATCCGACAGCAGCCTACTAGCTTCTTCAAGGATGGAATCGACCAACTATTGTTGCAATGGGATAAATGTGCCAACAGTTTTGGCGACTATTTTTGGGTATGTGTATTGTGTATAACTACATTTTTGAGTTAATAAAATTGTTACCATTACTTTACACTAATGACCAGGTTTCATTTGAATGCCCCTTATACATTGTTCTCTGTGCAATAGCTGTACTGACAATTTTCCAGAAATCAGAGTAATACAGTTGAATTCTGGTAGTTCACTTGTCAAGATGATGGAAAGGTATCTGGATCTTAAATCATTTGACATTTATCATGAGGATGAATTGTTCAACGCCATCACCTTCAGTCCCACAAAGTTCCTCCATGGTGATTCCATCTGTAGATTCCTGCTGTCGATGTCCCTCTCTCCAGAGGAATGATCATTGGCAGTGTCCACGTACAGATTCATCAATCGATCCATTATCCCAACATTCGATAGCAGTTTGAGCATTTTTAACTTTACCTGTAACTCCAGGAGAGTAAGTGTGATGATGTCAGATACATGGTCTTATTATCTTTTCCCAATTAAAAGTTTCCTTGTTTTGTCATCCCTTTCTCCATCTTCATCAGCCTCTCACCATCTTTCTCTGTGACATAATTACCATCTCCTTCTTCCACCTCATCTTGAGAATCAAAATCACTCTTTACCCTCAAACTCTGTTGAACAGAGTACTTCCTAACCATTGTGTATCATTAATTCCTGTAGTTCTCAGAGAACTGTAGTTCTTAGACAAATAACAGAAATTCTGAATCATTTCTGCAAAGAATCATGAACATACAAGAGACAGTACCAGAATAAATATGTCTTTGAACACAATGTGCCTTAAAACTTGAGTTCAAAGTACAACAGATTTCCATAAACATTGTATTATTCACCCTTCAAATCAGCAAAATAATTGCAATTGGGAAGGGAGGGAGGCTTGAAAGAAAAAATGAACCCTAATAAGTGGAATAATAAACTTGAGAGGCTATGGATGTCACATCTGCTCTAGAAGATGGCTTTGGGAAACTACACATGAAGACAATCCTGTCCTCTGCAATGACTGTGAATTTATGAATTCTATTTATTATTTATTTATTTACTAATTTCATGTTTCTTGTTGAACAGTAAAGTTTCCAAGTTGTAGATATAGAGCACTGATGGTATATTTAATTTTTTTTTCAATTCTTAGAGGATAATAACCTTTCCTCAGTTTTGAGTTATTATGTGTGACATTCATGTCACTTGAACCTGAGAATGTTGGCTGTTTATATTTTGTGCAGCGTGAAAATTTAGTGTTGCTGTTTTCTTGTTATTTATAATTAGTGGTTTAAATGGGATCTGACACTGAGTTAGTGACAGTGTTTATTTTTTCTTGGAGGACCTCACTTTTTCGGTTTTTATTATAATTGCCAAGTCAACAACAACTAATGCGGTTTTGTGGGACACGATATTCAACATTAAATCATTGACACAGAAAAGAAAAACGTGTGATCTCTGTACAAACCCTTGTGAAATGCTCATCAGACGTAAAAACTACGAGCTACATCTGAAAATCATGTTGCTTACAAGCAGAAGCAGAAGAGCATCAATCAAGCTGTGAGAAATGCTAAACTCAGACATGCCCATGTATTAACCAACAACAGATATAGTCCCTGCTGGAAACTGAACCGGTACTTCATATAACATTGTTACATTCCATACTGGATTTTCCATTGTTTGGTACTTCATATACAATTTAAATGTGAATGGAACAGAAACTCATTGATTACCTTGTGATGATAAACAACAGTAGCCATAAAAAATTCTATCTAAAGCCGTGCCTGTCTGTAACTCAACATGTCATCTTTACTATGGGTAGCAATTTGTCCTTCTCATAATTGTTAACCATAAATATGATCTTGCAAATCACTCCAAACCTTGATAGTTGCAAAAGGTGTTGATTTCCTCTCCCTATTTTTCCTCACTCGAACCCTCAACACATGTACGGTACATGTATGGCTTATCTTGTGCACTGAACAGCTTTTGTCTTGATTGCCAAGCCTTATAACAAAGAATGTATGGTAGAATTTTTCCACAAAACTCTTAAGGTCCTGTCTTTGCTTAGCAATTAAGTAGCTACAACAAACATAACAGTCTGTTTGGGTTATTCGAACACTTATGAGAACTCATTTCAAAGAAGCTGAAAAACTACATTTAACAACACAAATATATCCTCACAACATTACACCATGTCAACAATGAACTATAGCTTACTGCCTAACAGCCAGGTGGCTGTAATATGTGTGACCAACTACTGCATCAATCAAACAATGGAAAATCCAGAATGCTGAGTTGCAGATAGGCACAACAAAAAAAGTCGTGTGTGTGAGTTGCGTGCGTGCACGCGCGCGCGCGCGCTGTGTGTGTGTGTGTGTGTGTGTGTGTGTGTGTGTGTGTGTGTGTGTGTGTGTCTTCTATTATTGATGAGTGTCTTACCAGCAGATAGCTTTATTTGTGATAGTCGTTTTGTTGTGCCTATCTGTGACTCAGTGTCTCCACTATATGGTGAGTAGCAACTTTCCTTTTCATAATACTGCAACTACTGCATCTTGTGGAAATAAGATTTATCAACTGCAATAACATTTCTCTCTGTGGAGCTTAGGTTCAAACGAAAAATGAGTTTACTTGTTTTGTGAAAAAACTGCATGTGATAGAGAAAAACTAACAATACACCTGAAATCAGCAAAAAAACTACTTCAGTAATAGTGAAAATTACACAAACATCAAAAATTATGTTGGATGGTGAATAGATGAAAATCTACATTGGACTGAACACAGCTGCAATTTGCAAGATGGCATGTGTATCTTTCCATGCCATACAACAACATAAAAATCTTTTCTCTTTTGACCTGAAAAAGAAAACTGTACACATTTTTATACTTCCAATTAATGATTACAGTGGTATTATCCTGCACAATGTTTCTCTGGAAAGCTCAAAACATCGAACTAGTTACGAATGCCTGTGTTCTATATATCTGTGATGTTCAATCTTTGATCGTGTTTCACCATCATAATGCACAACTGTCGTTGCTGCATGCAGACAAGCGCAGAGTTTCCCGTCTCACTGTCTCCTTTACTGACCTATCAACTTACACTGTCCCTCATATCTCTCCTTGATCTCAACACTCTTGTTTTCAACATAGCAGAAACACCTGTTACCATCAGAGCAAAATACATTCTATTCCAATCCATAATTCAGCCACTTTCTTGAAGTCCTTTTCAGTAGCAGGAACCTGACTCTGGAATAAACTTCCTCTTATCTTAGAGAGGTGAGTAACATCTTGAGTTTCAAAAGAGAGTTAATAACATAGCTACTGATGCAATGAGAATGTCTACACCTTTGTCCCTGCATGCACTCATTACCCCAAAAAATCCTTCTTTCTAACCAGATCTACCTTATCTACCAATGCTCTTAGCTAGTGCAGTCTACTTAAATTTCCCTTCCCCATATCGCTATATCTGAAAATATCGATTTTGTACACTTATAAATACTTTTTTTCCCAACGGCCTCACCAGTCACCGTGGTAACACCAGCTTCCATCAGATCACAGAAGTTAAGTGCTGCCAGGTTTGGCTAACACTTAGATGCTTGACCATCTGGGTCTGCCAAGCACTGATGCCAAGAAGATGCTGCACTAAGCCCTTGTGGGGCAAATTGAGGAGCTACTAGGCTGAGAAGTAGTGGCTCTGGTCATGAAAACTGACAACAGTCGGGAGATTGGTGTGCCCAATACATGTCCATCCATATCAACATCCAGTCGCACATAAAAATATTTCTGTTACTTGTCTTTTACCATACATCAGAACCACTGTATACATAGGTATGTACAGAAGTGTGTCAATTTCTGGATCCTGAAGCCATACTGTGAATCAGTTAGTATAATGAATGTTGTCATCCCGTTATATAAAAAACAACGTAAAAATGTAGTATAACAACAAAAACAATCAATTATTGATAAAATTATTTAATTGGATGGATAAAAAATCTATTCACCATGTGGCAGCGGAACACACACGTAAAACACTGTTGTCATTTGCAAGCTTTCAGAGCCAGTGGCTCCTCCTTCAGGCAGAAGGGTTGAAGGGGAAAGAAGAAGGGTGAAGGAAAAGGACTGGAGAGGTCTAGGAAATGGGGTAGATTTTGTGAAAGTCAAAAATTCTTGTCAGACCCTATGCGCTTTCTGCATCCATCTCCCTACCCTATGGCTCCTACCCCTGTGACCGTCCCCGCTGCAAGACTTGCCCTATGCACCCTCCTACAACCACCTATAATAGCCATGTAACTGGCAAAACATATACCATCAAAGGGAGAGCCGCCCGTGAAATGACACGTCATATGCCAGCTATTATGTAAACACTGTTCAGCCTTCTACATCAGCTTGACCACCACCAAATTATCAATTAGGATGAATAGGTATAGGCAGAGGGTATATACTGGCAACTCGCAATATCCTATTGCAGAGAATGCTCTACAACATGACATTCATGACCTCGGTGCCTGTTTCACCACACATGCTATCTGGATTCTTTCCCAAGACACCACCAGTTTCTCAGAACTCTGCAGATGGGAACTAGCACTACAACATGTCCTTGGTTCTCGCCAACCATCTGGCCTTAATTTATGTTAATTTCTTCCGTCTCAGCTTTTCTTCACTGTAACTACTCTTTGCTTCACTCCGTTTTAGCCCTCTACATCTTTTATTGTCTTTCCCATCTATTTTTCACTGCCTCCTCCCACCTTTGTTACGTGCAATGCACTTAGCTTCTCACACTTAGTAACTAGTGCACGATGTTTCAATAGTAATCTCTGTCTTGCATATTACCCTGTCTCCCACTATTAAGCTCTCAGGATTTCCACTCTCATTCCAATGCAGTCCTCAACACTCAGTCATTCCTTCTCATCCCGTAGTGTAGGTCTCACCTGACCTGCAGTACTGGGTGACTTTCCCAAAATCTACCCCTTTTCCTAGACCTCTCTAGCCACTGGCTCCAAAAGCTTGCCAATCACAACAATCTTTTATGTGTGTTCTGCCGGCACTTGGTGAGTAGATTTTTTAGCTATCCAATTAATCAATATAATATCTCTGATAAAATGGAAATCAAAGTAATTAGACAGTAATTACTAAAATATATCTCTCTCCATCTTTATGAATTGGTACTATTTTGGATATTTTCAGCACATCTGGAAAAACTTCTGATTTGAGTGAGCTTTACATACATGTTTTAAGAGATTCTATGATCAGGTCAGATAAAGCATCAATGCCAATGCTGTGTGTGTTTGGTTTCTTAGTGGCTTTTACTACTACTCTGTCTACGTTGCTAAAAAGGAACTGAGTTTTATTAGATGGGGCCTTCCTTCTAGCTGATTGGATTACTCTGATGTAGTGTTTTAGTTTCAAATCTTCAGCTATTGTAGTAAAGTAATTAGTGAATATGTTTGTTGTTTTTGTTGAACTAAGGATTTTCACTTTTTTTTTACATGCTGCGGGCTATTAAAATTGCAACACAATGAATGCAGAATGAAACAAATCTCAAATTAGTACGAAGTGCCTGACATGCTTGGATGTACAAATGATAAGCATTTCAGTGCAACCACATGGTGTAGGAAGGAATGACCTCACCTACATCCTGTATGTAAGGAAAAATTAAACAGCATGTTTTTCACTCAGAAATCACATCTGGATGTTGGTTGTTTACAAGTATATTATGTTAGCCTCAAGTAAGAAGGAGAAATGTCTAACAGCATGTTTTGCAATTTGATAGTGATAGAGACTATTGATGATATTTCTGTTCATGATGGTCAGGATCCCACAACTGTCACATGAATATGGAATCAATTTATAATGAGACCCATACTCAATCCCATGCAGGATTTCAACAGCCACATAGGACCAGCACATGAGAGGTCAGGCCTACGGCATACGCAATCATACAGCCAGTTCATGATCCTTGAGACAGGAACTGTTTGCAGCATGACAAGTTTCCACAGGAAAACTGCAACAATATCATAGCATCATTGACAGTCAGCATAGCAACCGCTGTTGCAGCTTTCCTTAAGGGGGCAGCAGAGATAGCAAGACCAACAATGGTCTACCCAACAATAAGACTGGACACAGGAGTGGCACCCTGTTTGCTTTTTAGAAGATTTCCAGTTCCGTGTACAGTATCACAAAGGATGTATCGACATCTGGAGGTTCCAAGAACAATGTACATTGCAACAGTGCATTTGTCATCATCTAACAGGCTCAGCACCTCACATGATACTATTGGCAGTGATTGGGTTCACAACACGGTTATACCTGCTTCACACAGCCAGTAATTTGGACTGTAGCTCTTACATTTATGACATCATAAGGCTGTTGGTTGTGTCTAGTCTCACACTGTTACATCTGCTTCACACAGCCAATAATTTGGACAGTAGCTCTTACATTTATGACATCATAAGGCTGTTGGTTGTGTCTTGTCTTCGAGTTCTCTGTGACATTATTTTTCAAACATGTAAGGCAAGACCACATGTTGCCCGTGCTGTCCTGAGCAACCTTGAGATAGAGTTGCAGCACGTAAATTAATATACCAGTCTCTATCATCCAAGCTTAGCTTAACTCAATGCTCATCCCGGTCAGAGCCACTGTTGTTACCAGAAGTGACAGTTCTGCATTTTAAATTTCACACTCTGTAGCCTTCCAATAACTTACAAATTAAGTAATGTTTTCTTTCTTTTATACATATTCTCACAATCACAAAAAACTCGTATCTGCTGACCTTCCTGGTGCAATTTTAATTTAGAACAGTATATTAACCCACTACCTTCCTGATTAAGTACCACATAGCTTTTACTTCATATACTGCATTTTGAATATAGTTATCAATACTTTTTTTTGTTTGTTTAATTACTTTTCTTAAAACACACACACACACACACACACACACACACACACACACACACACACACACACACACACACACACACATTATATATCTAAGGGTTCTGTACCTCAGTTGGTAGAAATGGAACCCATCTAAGATCACTTTGTTGTTCCTCTGCCTGTCTGTCTGTCTGGCTGCCTGATTGACTGACTGACTGCTAAAAACTAGTTTTCTCTGGAAAGGGTAGTCATATTTTAGATTTAGATTTACTTTCATTCCAATTGATCCGTAGTGAGGAGGTCCTCCAGGTTGTGGAACATATCAAGTAGAAATTTATGCCACAAACTAAGGTCTACAGTCCCTTGGTGGTGTAGCAAACTGAAGCTTCTAAGCCAACGCAATCAAAAGATACAGCCATTTATTTCACGTATTCTGATACTGGAAAACTCACTCATCAAATGCAACAATGTACTTCCCATTGATCTAGAATCACAAAATTTGGCAAGGTGCCAGGTTTCATAGTACAACTAAAGGAAAAAAATCAGAAAATTGTAAATCTGTAATGATACCACATGAATAAAAAAATTTTTGTAATTTGTTATCAGACTTCAAAATTAAAATTGAAACATTACCAAAAGTCTTGCAATTCAGTGTCAGTAATAGACAAAAATTGTAGAGGTTCTCAATTCCTGGGATGGATCAACTGTCTATACACATAATTAAGTTTTTATGAAATCCTCAGAGTGCGAGTTCTACTTGTACCTGGCCGATTTTTGTAATATGTTGTATGTTTGTTCATGTGTTAGAGCATTTCTTTTCTTACACATTTTGTGCAGTTTCTCTTTTTCTGGCATCAAGATCTAATTCTTTTAGGGATCCAACTATTTGCATTTCTAATACTAACATTTACAGTATGTAAAGAAACGCCTGCTTCAAAATGCATTACTAGAATACCTAACAATGTTGTGGCCCTCAGTCCAGAAGACTGATATGATTCAACTTCCCTCCCTGGTCCATCCAAGCCTTGGCCTCTCTCTTAACACTTTTAGCCCCCCCCCCCCTCCCCCCCCCCACTTCCTTTTCTACCACCCATCCTTCCCTCCTTCACTTAGTGACAATTCCTTGATACCTATCTATCAATCCCTTCTTTTAATCACACTGTGGCATAATTTTATTTTTTCCACAATTTGATTCAGTACCTCCTCATTAGTAATCTAATCTACCCATCTAGTCTTCAGCCATCGTCTGTAGCACAGCATTTCAAAGTATTATACACTATTCTTGTGCGTACTGCTTACTGTCCATGTTTCATTTTCATACAAGGTTACCTTAAATACATAATGCTTTCAGAAAAGACTTCCATATATTAGATGTTAACAGATTTCTCTTTTCCAGAAAAGCTTTTCTTGATTTACAACTACGCATTTTATACCCTCTCTACTTCTGCCGTCATCACTTATCATTTATTTTGCTTCCCAAATGTGTTGGGGATATGTGAACAAACATTTTCCAGCATGCATAGTGGCGCACAAAATATGATGTGCAAAATGCATTAGACTCTGTGGAATATACATGTTCCATGTTTGTTGATGGGCAACGTAATGTATTTGCATAGCCAAATGTATTAATATGTGTTGTGCGTATAAAGCAAAAGTTTATTTTGTCCCTTAAATAGTTGTTACTTGTCATTTAGCTGCATTAATTTGCATAAACTACTACAGGTTATGGGCCCAGCTACTGGATTAAAGCGAAATAATAAGCTTTAAGGTGACGTGTATTTGCGCAAAAACTGCGCGGAAGTTTGTATAAAGTTGGATTGTGTACACTATACGAAGAAGAAAAATAACTGCAAAATGAGCACAACACAGATACCGCAAATAGAGCGGCTTGTAGGGCATGAAAATTACGTGACCTGAAAATTTGCTGTTGAGGCGTATTTGCACTTGGATGACTTACGGGACGTCATAAACGGTAAATTGGAACCTACAGAATCAAGTTTTGCTACTAAGGATCAGAAGCTGAAATCAAAACTAATCCTTTTGATTGATCCAGTGAATTATGTTCACATAGAAAAGGCTATGTCTGCAAAGAAGGTATGGGACAAACTGAAAAACGCATTTGAAGATGGTGGTTTAACCAGAAAAGTAGGATTACTTCGTGAGCTGATAACCACAAGATTGAATAAGTGTGAAAGCATGGATGAATATGTGAATAAAATAATTTCGATCTCCAATTGTCTGAGGAATATTGGTTTTGAAATTGCAGATGAATGGATTGGAAATTTATTGTTAGCTGGACTACCAGACAAATATTCGCCAATGATTATGGGTTTGGAAAGTTCGGGAATACCCGTTACAGCAGACAGTGTTAAAGTAAAGATCCTACAGGATGTGAAGACTGAACCAGATTCTAATGCTTCAGAAAAAGAAACGGCGCTGGCTTTATACTCTGAGTACAACAAGAAGAAGCCAATAAGATGTTTCAGATGCCAGAAAACTGGACATATTGCTTCACAGTATAATGAAAAGTTAGCACATTAATTCTAGTAGTCCTGAGAGAAAGGCTACCCTGAAAGGTAAGGTATTTTCTGTTTTTTACTCTTTTAATGAAGCGATTGATGATCATGCAGAATGGTTCCTAGATTCAAGAGCATCTGTGCACATTACCAAAGCTCCGTCAGGTTTGTATGATGTTCAGTCAAGGACTGGCATTGGAATTTCCACAGTTGACGGATGTAAGTTAAGGTGTGAACTCGCAGGAAAAGTGGATCTTAATTTGCTTGTGAATGTGGAAAGGGAAATTGTTACTGCTCATGATGTACATTATGTAAAGAACATTGCAACTAATTTGTTATCAGTAAGCGAAATAGTAAAGAAGGGTAATACAGTTATCTTCCATATAGAGAGAGCCAAAGTGATAGATTCTTGTGGTGATATTGTAGCTACTGCAAGTAATGTAAGAGGTATTTACAAAGTGAATACAGTTCAAAATACTGCTGAAACAGGAAATCACTTTGTTTATGCTGCAAAAGTTTCTTATGGCATAGGGGGCTCGGACATTTGAATAGGAAAAATATGACTGGGATGGAAAATTATGGAATGAATAATGTCCAATGTGAGGTGTATTTGCAAGGGAAGCAGGCTAGATTGCCATTTAAATCAAGTCATAGCAGATCTACACTCAGATCTCTGTGGGCCTATGGAGAATGAATCCTTAGGAGGTAGCTTCTATTTCCTGGCATTCATAGATGATTTTTCTACATACATTTATGTTTATTTTATACACTCCTGGAAATGGAAAAAAGAACACATTGACACCGGTGTGTCAGACCCACCATACTTGCTCCGGACACTGCGAGAGGGCTGTACAAGCAATGATCACACGCACGGCACAGCGGACACACCAGGAACCGCGGTGTTGGCCGTCGAATGGCGCTAGCTGCGCAGCATTTGTGCACCGCCCCCGTCAGTGTCAGCCAGTTTGCCGTGGCATACGGAGCTCCATCGCAGTCTTTAACACTGGTAGCATGCCGCGACAGCGTGGACGTGAACCGTATGTGCAGTTGACGGACTTTGAGCGACGGCGTATAGTGGGCATGCGGGAGGCCGGGTGGACGTACCGCCGAATTGCTCAACACGTGGGGCGTGAGGTCTCCAAAGTACATCGATGTTGTCGCCAGTGGTCGGCGGAAGGTGCACGTGCCCGTCGACCTGGGACCGGACCGCAGCGACGCACGGATGCACGCCAAGACCGTAGGATCCTACGCAGTGCCGTAGGGGACCGCACCGCCACTTCCCAGCAAATTAGGGACACTGTTGCTCTTGGGGTATCGGCGAGGACCATTCGCAACCGTCTCCATGAAGCTGGGCTACGGTCCCACACACCGTTAGGCCGTCTTCCGCTCATGCCCCAACATCGTGCAGCCCGCCTCCAGTGGTGTCGCGACAGGCGTGAATGGAGGGACGAATGGAGACGTGTCGTCTTCAGCGATGAGAGTCGCCTCTGCCTTGGTGCCAATTATGGTCGTATGCGTGTTTGGCGCCGCGCAGGTGAGCGCCACAATCAGGACTGCATACGACCGAGGCACACAGGGCCAACACCCGGCATCATGGTGTGGGGAGCGATCTCCTACACTGGCCGTACACCACTGGTGATCGTCGAGGGGACACTGAATAGTGCACGGTACATCCAAACTGTCATCGAACCCATCGTTCTACCATTCCTAGACCGGCAAGGGAACTTGCTGTTCCAACAGGACAATGCACGTCCGCATGTATCCCGTGCCACCCAACGTGCTCTAGAAGGTGTAAGTCAACTACCCTGGCCAGCAAGAACTCCGGATCTGTCCCCCATTGAGCATGTTTGGGACTGGATGAAGCGTCGTCTCACGCGGTCTGCACGTCCAGCACGAACGCTGGTCCAACTGAGGCGCCAGGTGGAAATGGCATGGCAAGCCGTTCCACAGGACTACATCCAGCATCTCTACGATCGTCTCCATGGGAGAATAGCAGCCTGCATTGCTGCGAAAGGTGGATATACACTGTACTAGTGCCGACATTGTGCATGCTCTGTTGCCTGTGTCTATGTGCCTGTGGTTCTGTCAGTGTGATCATGTGATGTATCTGACCCCAGGAATGTGTCAATAAAGTTTCCCCTTCCTGGGACAATGAATTCACGGTGTTCTTATTTCAATTTCCAGGAGTGTAAGTAGAAAGGATAAAGTGAATGATGTATTTGTTCTTTATTGCAAAATGGTCAAAAGACAGACTGAGAAGAAAATTAAAATTATTAGATCAGACAATGGATCAGAGTATGTAAACAGACAGTTTAAGAAACAGATGAATGGAATGGGTATTAGGCATCAGACTACCATTCGCTAAAGTCCTCCTCAGAATGGAGTAGCAGAACGAGCCAACAGAACCATTGTAGAAAAGGCAAGAAGTAGGTTAAGTGTTTTTGGGCAGAGGCTGTGCCAACAGCAGTGTATTTAATTAACAGATCATTTACCAAAGCTGTGAGACACAAGACACCTTATGAAGCATGGCCTGGGAAGAAACCGGATCTAAAGCACTTGAAAGTCTTTGGATGTGAAGCCATTGTTCAGATTCCAAAACCATTAAGAGGAAAATGGGATGCAAAAAATCAAAAATACATTTTTGTTGGCTACTGTGAGTATACAAAAGACCACAGATTCTATAATCTTGTGAATAAGAAGATAATAAGTAGTAAAGATGTAGTATTTTTAGAGGATTATAGACCTAAAATAAAGGAAAGTAGTCAAAATGATACAGTTATGTAACCAAGCATAATGTGCGATTGGGCTGAAACAGAGATGGAAACTGAAACAGAGGAAGGCGAGAATAATGAGGAAGCTGATGTGCAACCTGAGAATCAAATTGAGGAAGAAGATTCAACAGAGGAAGTCAGTTTAAGGCAGTCTTCGCGTGTAGCAAAACCAAAAGAATATCCGGAGTACGAAATGTATGCTGCCCAAACAAACAACAATGAACCATTCACAGTTGATGAAGCTTTAGCAAGTTCAAATGCTCAAGACTGGAAAAAGGCTATTGAAAAGAAGCTTCAATCTTTTGTGGATAATGATACATATGAAAGGGTTGACATGCCTGAAAATAAAAAGCCACTAAGAACAAGATGGGTGTTTAATATTAAAAATCCTGAGAGTGCAATATCGAAATTCAAAGCCAGATTGGTAGTTAAAGAATATTCCCAGAAAGAAGGAATAGATTACAATGAAACTTTCTCACCAGTGGTGAAGTATTCATCATTAAGATACCTTTTAGCTCTTGCAGTAAATGAAAACTTATTAATTCAACCAATGGATGTGAAAACAGCCTACCTGAATGGAAGGCTGGAAGAGGAAATACATGTGAATCCACCTGATGAAGTTAAGCGACCTTATCGAGGGAAAAGGAGAATTTGGCATTTGAAGAGAGGCATATATGGATTAAACCATTGCTGGTATAAATGTTTGCATAAAACTAGGCATGTTACAGTCAAAGGCAGATCCAAGTATACACCATAAAAGGAGCAATGAAGAAATTGCAATCATGGCCATATGGGTGGATGAATTCGTCTACATCTACATCCATAATCCACAAGCCACCTGATGGTTTGTGGCAGACGGTACCTTGAATACCTCTATCGGTTCTCCCTTCTATTCCAGTCTCGTATTGTTCGTGGAAAGAAGGATTGTCGGTATGCCTCTGTGTGGGCTCTAATCTCTCTGATTTTATCCTCATGGTCTCTTCGCGAGATATACGTAGGAGGGAGCAATATACTGCTTGATTCCTTGGTGAAGGTATGTTCTCGAAACTTCAACAAAAGTCCATATCGGGCTACTGAGCATCTCTCCTGCAGAGCCTTCGACTGGAGTTTATCTATCATCTCCGTAACGCTTTCGCGATTACTAAATGATCCTGTAATGAAGCGCGCTGTTCTTCGTTGGATCTTCTCTATCTCTTCTATCAACCCTATCTGGTACGGATCCCACACTGCTGAGCAGTATTCAAGCAGTGGGCGAACAAATGTACTGTAACCTACTTCCTTTGTTTTCAGATTGCATTTCCTTAGGATTTTTCCAATGAATCTCAGTCTGGCATCTGCTTTACCGACGATCAACTTTATATGATCATTCCATTTTAAATCACTCCTAATGCGTACTCCCAGATAATTTATGGAATTAACTGCTTCCAGTTGCTGACCTGCTATATTGTAGCCAAATGATATGAGATCTTTCTTTCTATGTATTCGCAGCACATTACACTTGTCTACATTGAGATTCAATTGCCATTCCCTGCACCATGTGTCAATTCGCTGCAGATCCTCCTGCATTTCAGTACAATTTTCCATTGTTACAACCTCTTGATATACCACAGCGTCATCCGGAAAAAGCCTCAGTGCACTTCCGATGTCATCCACAAGGTCATTTATGTATATTGTGAATAGCAACGGTCCTATTACACTCCCTTGCGGCACACCTGAAATCACTCTTACTTCAGAAGACTTCTCTCCATTGAGAATGACATGCTGCATTCTGTTATCTAGGAACTCTTCAATCCAATCACACAATTGATCTGGTAGTCAATATGCTCTTACTTTGTTCATTAAACGACTGTGGGGAACTGTATCGAACGCCTTGCGGAAGTCAAGAAACACGGCATCTACCTGGGAACCCGTGTCTATGGCCCTCTGAGTCTCGTGGACGAATAGCGCGAGCTGGGTTTCACATGATCGTCTTTTTCGAAACCCATGCTGATTCCTACAAAGTAGATTTCTAGTTTCCAGAAAAGTCATTATACTCGAACATAATACGTGTTCCAAAATTCTACAACTGATCAATGTTAGAGATATAGGTCTATAGTTCTGCAAATCTGTTCGACGTCCCTTCTTGAAAACGGGGATGACCTGTGCCCTTTTCCAATCCTTTGGAACACTACGCTCTTCTAGAGACCTACGGTACACCGCTGCAAGAAAGGGGGCAAGTTCCTTTGCGTACTCTGTGTAAAATTGAACTGGTATCCCATCAGGTCCAGCGGCCTTTCCTGTTTTGAGTGATTTTAATTGTTTCTCTATCCCTCTGTCGTCTATTTCGATATCTACCACTTTGTCATCTGTGCGACAATCTAGAGAAGGAACTACAGTGCAGTCTTCCTCTGTGAAACAGCTTTGGAAAAAGATATTTAGTATTTCGGCCTTTAGTCTGTCATCCTCTGTTTCAGTACCATTTTGGTCACAGAGTGTCTGGATATTTTGTTTTACTTTAACCAATAGTGAAAACCAGATAGACCTTAAAAAAAAAAACAAAAAACAGTTACAGTCAGAATTTAATACGCATGGTTTAGGGGAAATTAATCAATACTTAGGCATGAAGATTCTAAGAAGTGCCAACAGAGAAGAATTATGGATTGATCAATCTCTGTACACAAGGAAAATCTTAGATACATTCAATATGGAAAATTGTAAACCTATTTCTACTCCTATGGAAAATAGTGCAAAGCCGAATAACTGATGATGACAAGAAACGTAAGGAAAGTGTACCCTATTTGGCACCTGTAGGAAGCCTACTGTACTTAGCACAGACTTCCAGACCAGACATTGCATTTGCCACAAATGCAGTAAGCAAGTTTTGCAGTGATCCGAGAGAAAAGAACTGGATGGCAGTCAAGAGAATATTCAGATATTTAAATGGAACTGCTGATTATAAGTTAAAATATTCTAAAACTGGAAATGTAAATTTGGAAGGATACAGTGATGCAGTCTGAGGAAATGAGCTGGAAAGCAGACACTCCATCACTGGAAGTTGTTTTAGACTAATGAAAGGATTGGTATCATGGTCATGGAGGAGACAAAGAACTGTTGCTTTGAGT
Source organism: Schistocerca piceifrons (assembly GCF_021461385.2). Lineage (NCBI taxonomy): Eukaryota > Metazoa > Arthropoda > Insecta > Orthoptera > Acrididae > Schistocerca > Schistocerca piceifrons. The sequence goes on from NC_060143.1 coordinate 10,113,498, forward strand.
AATGTAAAAACTGAATATATGGCCTTGTCCTCCACTATCCAAGAAGATCTTTGGATCCCTACACTGATGAGAAAAATAGAATCTCCTCCAACATTAATGTTGTGACTCGCCGATTTTTCAAAGTGCAACCACGCAGTTACGCGCATCCTCTACATGCGGCGCTGACCATCAGCCATGCAGCAGCAGCAGCACCACCTAAGCAGCCAGCCAGCCAGTGGCTGCTAGACTTGGACTCAGTTATGATTTGACTGTTAAAGTGTACACACGTCTTACTCTGTTTACTTGATCTGTGACTTTCATGTATTGCGTCTCCCTTGAAATATATTTGTTCAACTTGAAGTTATTACAATTGGTGATGAGGATGGGATTTTTCTTTTCCATTGTTGACCCACATGTTTCCATGGCTACTTTAGAGCAACTATTGCAAGGTCTCATAGAACAGCAAACGCTTCTCACAAATGCGATTCGTGATTTCGTCGTGGCATCGAATGCGGGGGCGTCTCTCGTCGTTGTCTCTACCTACTTTTCCTCCTTACGACGAGATGGTGGAAGACTGGTCTGATTACGAAAAACATCTTTGACAGCACTTCTTGGCATTTCATGTTGCGGACGAACAAACATGTAAGTATCTGTTCCTTTCATGGATTTCACATCAAATGTATCGGTTGTTGTCGCAATTGGCTCCTTTGAAAGATCCTGCGTCTTTGTCCTTTGCCGCAATGTGCTCACTTCTGTTCATCTATTTTCAAAAGCAAACACATGTGGTAGTCTCTCGTGTTGCCTTTTATCATTGTCAAAAACAACCGAATCAATCCCATCACGCTTGGGCTGCTGAATTTCACGACCTCAGTACAAAGTGTCAATTTGTTATTGAAGTTCACAAAGTATCCAATGCCGATTACATGGTACGGGATGCTATTATCCGATCGGCGCCCGGCAAAGAAGTTAGGCAATGTGCCCTTCAGTTGGCAAATCCGACTCTAGATGAAGTCCTATCCATTGCTCAGTCTTTTGAAATTTCTCGTGCCACTGGAGCGCAAATAGAGGCTTGGGGCAACATCAGGGAAATACAACCTCTGTGTGATGTTGATGAAGCGTGTGGCATGTCCCCGCCGGCCAACATGGCCGCAGTAAGCTCCTAAGCGCAGCCTCGGCCTAACCGTAAACAAATCTCTAAGAAACTGTAGCAAAACCCACGGCAACTTCCTTCATGTCCGCAGTGTTTTATGAAACATTCACGAGAAGATTGTCCACAATGTTGGGCCGTGTGTCACAAACGCAAAAAAAAGGGTCACGTGTCATCCGTTTGCAAATCTGACGGCATACATGATGTTCATGATCGTGATGCTGATTCTGCTTCTGTGTTGTCTGTCAATTGCTCTTCTTCCCTTTCAGGGAAGTTATTCCTCACTGTCCAAATCCTTGGTCGGGATGTTGGCATGCAGGTGGATACTGGTTCTGCTGCCACTATCATCAATTAGCAGACGTATCTTCAGTTGGGTTCTCCAATCCTGTCACCTGTCACTAGGCAATTACGGGCTTACAATAAACAGAAGATTTCTCTCTTGGGACAATTTTATGCTTAGGTGTCTTAAAAATCTGTCGTTTGCACTGTTCCCATATTTGTGGTCAACCATAGACCATAGACACGCAGAATCTTTTTGGTTCCGATGCATTTCGCGTTTTTGGGTTCTCCATAGATGACTCTGTCAATATCGTCTCTGATGCTATTCCTTATGCTCAATTGGATTCCTTGTCGACGACATTTTCATCACTTTTTTTCTCCTGGGTTAGGCCGTGCAAACGACTTTGAAGCTCATATCACGCTCAAACCCACTGCTCGGCCTAAGTTTTTTCGGGCTCGGCTGTGGCCCTTCGTGATCAGGTCAAACGGGAGCTGGATCGTCTCACTGCTTCAGGGGTCTTGCTTCCTGTCACTTCCAGTGAGTGGTCCTCTCCTGTCATTGTCGTTGCTAAGCCAAATGGTGATATTCGTCTCTGCGGCGATTTCAAAGCCACTGTAAATGCTCAATGCCTTATCGACACTTACCCTATGCCCCAACCTGAAGAATTGTTCACTAAACTAGCTGCAGGCCAGTATTTTTCTAAAATTGACCTGTCAGAAGCTTATCATCAACTTACTCTCCACGCTGCTTCCCGGCAGTTTCTGGTCCTTGACACGCCTTTCGGACTCCATCAATACCAATGATTGCCATTCGGGGTTGCCAGCGCCCCTGCTCTCTTTCAGCGATTCTTGGAACAATTATTGCTCCCTGTCCCTGGGTGTGTAAATTACCAGGACGACATTGTTGTCACTGGTTCCACCACTGACGAACATCTTCAAAATCTCCACACACTTTTTCATGTCTTACAGACTGACGGTCTTAAGTGTAATCTTCAGAAATCAAAATTTTTTCAGGCATCTATCACGTACTTGGGGTTTCAACTCTCTCGGGATGGTATTCGTCCGCTTCAGCAAACTGTCGCTGTGATCGATGCCCTTCCTCACCCTACATCTGTTAAGGAACTGCAGGCCTTCTTGGGGAAAATAGCATATTATCACAAGTTTTTACCGTCTGCTGCTTCGGTGGCTCAGCCGTTGCATCGTCTGTTGCATAAAAATGTGCCTTTTCACTGGTCCGTGTCATGCGATGCGGCTTTCCAGAAATTGAAGACTATGCTGAAACAGGCCCCGTGCCTGACTACTTATCGACCTGGCCAACATCTTGTTCTTGTCACGGACGCCTCTCAATACGGAGTCGGTGCAGTCCTTGCGCACCGTTTCTCTGGCGGTTCTGAACAACCCATTGCTTATGCCTCCAAAACACTCACGGATGCCCAACAAATGTATTCTCAAATCGAAAAAGAAGCTTCTGTCATTATTTATGCTCTTCACAAATTTGGTGTTTTTCTCTATGAATCCAAATTTTATCTTGTTACGGATCACAAACCACTTGTTTCCTTGTTTCATTCATCAACGTCACTTCCTGACAAGGTTGCACCCCGCCTCCAGCGTTGAGCTCTTTACTTGTCTCGTTTCAATTATGAGATTCATTTCCGGCCGGCGGCTCAACATGCGAATGCTGATGCACTGTCTCGCCTTCCCATGGGTCCTGATCTCGCATTCGATATGGACGAACTTTTGTGTTTCCACCTGGATGTTACCGAGCAGCGGGTTGTGGATGGGTTCGCCATCACCGGGGACCGCCTGGCGGCTGCTACAGGTTCTGACCCTACCCTCTCCCGGGTTTTACGCTGTATTTAGAAGGGTCGGCCAGATCATCCATCCGCTAAGACTTCTGATCCGTTGAAGAACAACTACGCTTTGCGTTACCGCCTCACGGCTAGGGGTGGTGTTATCCTCCTTTCCATCAAAAATGCTTCGCCGTGTGTTGTGGTACCTGCGTTTTGCGTGCTTCGGTCTTCCAACTCCTTCACCAAGGGCACTGGGGTGTCTCTCGCACAAAATCTCTGGTGAACTGTCATGTGTACTGGCCCGGCATCGGCTCTGAAATAGCACACACGGTCGCTGCCTGCGGCCCTTGTGCATCACAGGCCGCCGCCCTGAAGTCATCTTTGTCACCGTGGCCTTCGCCTGAGATGCCCTGGGAGCGTATTCATGCTGACTTTGCGGGACCTTTTTTAGGTACTTATTGGCTTCTCGTTATTGACGCCTACTCTAACTTTCCTTTCATTGTCCGTTGCAAGTTGCCTACCACCATGGCAACCACCAATGCTCTAGCTCGCATTATCTCTTTGGAAGGCCTTCCCTCTACTCTTGTTACTGATAATGGTCCGCAATTTGCCTCTTCTGAATTTGCGGATTTTTGTGCCTGTCACGGCGTCATGCACGTCACGGCCCCTCCGTTCCATCCACAGTCAAACGGTGAGGCTGAACGACTGGTCCGCACATTTACGGCTCAGATGAGGAAACTCCTGACTTCTTCTGCTGATGATGTGCTTCTCCAATTTCTGGCTTCTTACCGTTTCACACCCATGGGTGACCACTGTCCGGCTGAGCTCTTACATGGACGACAGCCCCGCACGTTACTTCATCTTCTGCAGCTTTCCACCTCACGGCCACAGGTGCCTTCACTTGGCCGGTTCACCGCCAACGACCTTATATGGGTACGGGGATATGGCAGGCGGCCAAAATGGAGTCCTGGTCACATCTTACGACACTGTGGCCGACACCTGTATGAAATCCAGGCGGACACGGGTGTTGCAGTGCATCATTCGGACCAGCTTCGGCCTCGTGTGCCGGCAAACGCCTGTTCCGGATGCCGCTACAGCACTTTCGGCTCTATCTGACGCTCGGGATCTTGGCATCTCTCATTACTCACAACGCAGTTCTCTCACCATCATATCGGTGCCAGCACAAGAACTGACGGCACCAGGAGACGTGCCCATGCAGGAACCAGATGACCATCATCTGCCGAACCAACTCTACTCGCCTCCTTCTCCTACGGAGGCGGACACATCGCCCATGTCTCCTGTTATAACAACCGGACTTGCCGCAATGGCAGATTGGTGCACAGGGCCCCGGCAGATTCGACACCCACGTCTCCTGTCATCTCGATCTGTTATCATAGGGGACACTTCCATCTGTACGGGAAGCCTCCTCCTTGAGACTTTACAGCCAGTCAAACAATGCCTATGGACGTTAGCAGTCTCCATGCCACCTCCATCAAGACCTGTGCAAAAAATTCAAAGGGGGGAAAAGTGTTGTGACTCGCCGATCTTTAAAAAAGTGTCACCACGCAGTTGCCCGTGTCCTCTACACGCGGCGCTGTCTGCCAGCCATGCAGCAGCAGCGCCACCTAAGTAGCCAGCCAGCCAGCAGTCGCTAGACTTGGACTCAGTTATGATTTGACTGTTAAAGTGTACACACGTCTTACTCTGTTTACTTGATCTGTGACTTTCATGTATTGCGTCTTCCTTGAAATATATTTGTTCAACTTGAAGTTATTACAATTAAAGCCAACTGTGGTATTTTGTGGTAATATGGGAGCTACTATACTTGCAAAAAATAATGTCACCAGTGTAAGATCCAAACATATTGACATGCATCAATTTGTAAGACATTACGTGGAAAAGGGAAATATAATCCTCAGTTATCTATGTATAGAAGAAATGTTATCTGATATCCTAACCAAGCCTCTCAGTAAGGACAAATTTCAGAAGCTGGTAAAACATTATGGTTTAACCTGAGATGTATAGTGTTGAGTATCTGAAAAATTAAAGTAGTAAAGGAGTTTTGCTATTTAGGGAGTAAAATAACTGATGATGGTCGAAGTAGAGAGGATATAAAATGTAGACTGGCAATGGCAAGGAAATCGTTTCTGAAGAAGAGAAATTTGTTAACATCGAGTATAGATTTAAGTGTCAGGAAGTCGTTTCTGAAAGTATTTGTATGGAGTGTAGCCATGTATGGAAGTGAAACATGGACGATAACTAGTTTGGACAAGAAGAGAATAGAAGCTTTCGAAATGTGGTGCTACAGAAGAATGCTGAGGATAAGGTGGGTAGATCACGTAACTAATGAGGAGGTATTGAATAGGATTGGGGAGAAGAGAAGTTTGTGGCACAACGTGACTAGAAGAAGGGATCGGTTGGTAGGGTATGTTTTGACGCATCAAGGGATCACAAATTTAGCATTGGAGGGCAGCATGGAGGGTAAAAATCGTAGAGAGAGACCAAGAGATGAATACACTAAGCAGACTCAGAAGGATGTAGGTTGCAGTAGGTACTGGGAGATGAAGAAGCTTGCACAAGATAGAGTAGCATGGAGAGCTGCACCAAACCACAACAACAACAACATCTGAAAAATATTTGTTCAAGGGGGAGTGTTGGGGATATGTGAACAAACATTTTCCAGCATGCATAGTGGCGCACAAAATATGATGTGCAAAATGCATTAGACTCTGTGGAATATACATGTTCCATGTTTGTTGATGGGCAATGTAATATATTTGCATAGCCAAATGTATTAATACGTGTTGTGCAAATAAAGCAAAAGTTTATTTTATCCCTTAAATAGTTGTTACTTGTCATTTAGCTGCATTAATCTGCATAAACTACAACAAAATGGCAAAAATCATCTACAAATTTTGCTGTTTCATTTAAGAGTCTCATTCCCACAGAATTAACTGACTTACTGCAACTACATTCCATTACACTTGTATCACTTTCATTGATATTTATTACTTTCAATTATGTTTCTCTTATAAAGAATTGTTTAATCTGTAGTGTGTATTGGATTAATTGGATTAAGTGATAGTTCTTGTGGTGGTGTAAATCATACCTACAAGTTTGTTAAGTCTAACTGTGTCATATGCTGCTGTTAGATCAATGAATGCCAAATATATAATCCATTTTCTCTTGAGAATGTTTGCAAGAGAGGGTAAATTACAGGCATGGCATTTGTTGATCTACTAGTATTGTTCTAACGGTGGCATATAGAAGATTTATACCATCACCAAGGATTATTGATCAATGCTGTTCATTTGGTGTCTACTACAAGAAGTGTTATTCTTTATTGCCTGGAACAACAAGAACAGACAATGGAGAATTCAAAAGAATCATCTGACACAAGACAGTGAGCCAGTGAGCTAGTCTCGCTGGTGTACGATGCCTACAGCAATGACTAACATGTTGGAACAAATGTGATACAGTATATTTCATTTATGCTGATGATACAACAGTTCAGCTCAAGAAAATACTACCAGCTAATAAGAAATAGTTTTTACTTTTTTTTAAATTTGTAAGCATTCCCAATGTTTAATAAGTTAGCATTGAAGACCTTGGCACCAGAATTTAGGAACCCAGTTATGCAATATTCTTACAGCTTTTTACTTTAGCTACAGTGCTCCAAAAGATAATTCATAAACAGAACTGGGAACAATAGTGTGCAAAATAAGTAAGCACCTTTGTGTTCACATCAACAGCACGACATAATTTTCAGTGCAAAACATGCTGGAATGAGCATTATCATAAGGCAAGTCTGTTACAGGCGTTGCTAGTGTTGGTTGAGTTTAGCTAATCCCTAAGGTATTTTACACCTACTGTTTGTAAGTGATAGATTTTTTCCTTCGTCAAAGAGTAATGTCTACTACTGAGATGGATAAGCTTTTTAAAAATATAGACAGCAATGTGTTGCTAATGTCTGTCTTCCGAACGAGTAAACTCCCCTCCCCCATCCCCCTTCCCCACAACTTTGATTCTCTAAGGAATTGAACTACCATATACATAACAGGTGGAACAGGTAGACTAAAACTGAAGAAACTGCAAAAAGGTGGGAATTTAAGGCGATGGGACCTGGATAAACTGAAAGAAACAGTGGTTGTAGAGTGTTTCAGGGAGAGCATAAGGGAACAATTGACAAGAATGGAGGAAAGAAATACAGTAGAAGAAGAATGGGTAGCTTTGAGGGATGAAGTAGCGAAGGCAGCAGAGGATCAAATAGGTAAAAAGACAAGGGCTAGTAGAAATCCTTGGGTAGCAGAAGAAATACTGAATTTAATTGATGAAAGGAGAAAGTATAAAAATGCAGTAAATGAAGCATGCAAAAAGGAATACAAACGTCTCAAAAATGAGATCAACGGGAAGTGCAAAATGGCTAAGCAGGCATGGCTAGAGGACAAATGTAAGGATGTAGAGGCTTATCTCACTAGGGGTAAGATAGATACTGCCTACAGGAAAATTAAAGAGACCTTTGGAGAAAAGAGAACCACTTGCATGAATATCAAGAGCTCAGATGGAAACACAGTTCTAAGCAAAGAAGGGAAAGCAGAAAGGTGGAAGGAGTATATAGAGGGTCTGTACAAGGGCGATGTACTTGAGGACAATATTATGGAAATGGAAGAGGATGTAGATGAAGATGAAATGGGAGATATGATACTGCATGAAGAGTTTGACAGAGCACTGAAAGACCTAAGTCGAAACAAGGCCCCGGAAGTAGACAACATTCCATTGGAGCTACTGACGGCCTTGGAAGAGCCAGTCCTGACAAAACTCTACCATCTGGTTAGCAAGATGTACGAGACAGGCAAAATACCCTCAGACTTCAAGAAGAATATAATAATTCCAATCCCAAAGAAAGCAGGTGTTGACAGATGTGAAAATTACCGAACTATCAGTTTAATAAGTCACAGCTGCAAATACTAACGCGAATTCTTTACAGACGAATGGAAAAAACTAGTAGAAGCCGACCTTGGGTAAGATCAGTTTGGATTCCGTAGAAATATGGGAACACGTGAGGCAATACTGACCCTACGACTTATCTTATCAGGAAAGAGGGAAGGAGAGGGAAAGACAAAAGGATTTGGGTTTAAGGAGAGGGTAAGGAGCCATTCCAATCCCGGGAGCGGAAAGACTTACCTTGGGGGGAAAATGGGACAGGTATACACTCGCACACACACACATATCCATCCGCACATATACAGACACAAGCAGACATACATATTCAAGACCAACTGAGGAAGCACTGCAGTACATTAGTGAGCAGAAGGAGACAACACCAACTGATATCACCTGTTCGCACAAGAGGAGAAATATTGCCATGCAAAAGAGGGCTAAAGGAGGGGAAACAATAATTTATCAAAGCCATTCTTAAAACCTCAGACCCATAAGTTTTATCTTTTTTGTTAGGCCTGGCTTTCCCGTGTATGTAATCATACATTCACACTTTAAAATGAGACCATTTTGTTTCCTTTACTAGTTTTGGAAGGGTGTCGTACCTATTAACAAACACTTCTAACTAGCATGTGTTATGTATGAAGTCAGTCAGAAAATGTTAACGAAATTGGGTTTTGGTATTTAAAAAAAAAAAAAAAAAAAAAAAAAATGGTGTTTTGAATGGTAAGGCTGGGGTCAGAATAGATAATTTATAGAACTCCAGCCTATCCAGATTTATTGTTGTCTAGCTTAACCTTCCACCACATTAGGCTGACCAGTTGAGAGTCTACTGTACCCACAAAAAGCTCTGAGAAGGAGACAGACAGACTATTTGTTGTGTTGGTTTCCAATGTAGACATCATTTAAACTGGAATAGCTTCCAAAGATGAGTAAGGCACATAAATGTCATCATTTGTTGCAAGCTACTTCTACAGGTTTTTGTAGTAATGGTTATAGTTTAATGATGGATTTCACTACTTAGAAAAGCTATTTATAAATTATACGGTACTTTCAGCAGACCAATAATGTTTTTGCATAGCAGAAAACACATAACACTATGTTTCTCATGAAACACTGTAATCTGGCGAAGACAGCACACATAGGAGCATAACTGGACTTTTTCATTCATGTTGACATTCAATTCTTTGTTAACATCCTTAAGATGAAGATTGATTTCATATGCAGAAAGACAACATTCCACACAATTTGCACACAAGACAATATTAGTAATATTATACAAAAGACAAAGTTATTTTGTGGCAGGCCTACACTGAACATGATAACAGCTCTAGTTTCATAGGAAAGTAGCATATCACGTGAACAGTACTATTACTGGATTTATCAAAAAGACCCGTGATTCTAGCACATATGAAAATCAACATTATTTAATGTTAGGATTACCTGAAAGTGAAGTGGAAGAGCCAGCATTGACAGTAAAAGATGGATGGATGCACGACGCAACTCAGTTTTGGATACTGACAGTGACCTATACACAAAAGAGAAATAAATTAAATTTACAACTCAGCCACATATTTTAAACAGACACTTTTTTCATCATAAATCTTCAGTTACCCCAAAACAACACCAAAATTCATTTGGAACTATATGCATAAGACTAAATTTTTGAAGGCATAAAAGGAAATACAGACGAATGGACCAAGATTAAACCTGTCAGCAAAGTAATTATTTATGTCTTTAGGAAACAACTAATAGTCAATGTTTCCTTTAAACTGGATGCTACTGAGTATTACTACACTCTATCAGTAACCTGAAGAGCAAGCAGCACTTGTGGAAGAAGCAGCCTTTCCCAGAAGAATGCCCTGCCAGTACCTGCCATATATAATGACTAAGACTCAGATTCCGGTCTGGCAGCCAGTTCGGCTAGCGATGATATACAGAGAGTCTGTTAAAGCAAATTTCTTGCGTTAGTTATATTAGTTACTAATTTCTGTCACTAATATGTTGTTAACATTATTTGGTGGAACATAAACACTCCCAGGTGTGTTGAGCATTGTGTCTGTGTCACTCCCTTAAAAAGTGTGCAGTGGATGGACTGGCATAATATTGGGGAACTATCAGCAGGTGCTCCTTGGACATATTTGGGTAGAGAAAGTCACGACCCTCCTGCATGCTGATTAGTGTAGGAAATTTGTACAAAATACAATCATCAGTAATTTTTCAAATTATTAAGAGATATTTCATCATAGGCTGTTTGTGATGATAGATTCTAGGTTAGGGATATTTTTACAAGTAATATGCCATCTACAATCAAATTATTTTATTCTACTGCTTGTACCTAATGCATTTCACAGCTAAAACTCCATCTCCAATAACTTCATTGGTTTTTGGATGTTACATCTGCTTCAGTTTATCACCTTCATTTCACCACAATGCCTAGCAGAGTATATGTGGAAAGAGAACACTAAAACTAAAAACATATAAAAACACACACACAAGCACAGACTCACGCGTGCTGCTGCCCCCCCCCCCCCTCCCCCCGTGACACACACAGTAAAAACAACACTGGTGCTACCATACAAGCAAAGATGATCAAAATCAGAAGTTATGGATAGTGGAAAGTAATAACAAATGGGTGAGGTAGCATGAACTCTATCCCTGTCCCAGGGAGAGAGCAGAGTTCCGCACAGAATTTAAGCAAAAACCTCTACTGCTATTTAAAATCTCATTTGCTAATTTAATTTTCAGTAACACTATCCAACAGCCAGAAGTGCATGCCACAATCTCCATATTGTTATATTCTGTAGAACAATTGGTGCTAAGGCAATATTCGGCAGAAGAAGATTTGCTCAGCAGTCAAAAATTGGCTCTAAGCTCTATGGGACTTAACATCTGAGGTCATCAGTCCCCTAGACCTTAGAACTACTTAAACATAACTAACCTAAGGACATCACACACATCCATGCCCGAGGCAGGATTCAAACCTGTGACCGGAGCGGTCCCGCGGTTCCAGACTGAAGCGCCTAGAACCAATCGGTCACACCGGCCTGCCTGCTCAGCTGTCATAAGCATGTGTGATGCCTATGTTTAATATACAGGACCTCCACAGTGCTGATAGTCTGACCAATATATGACATATCATAACTGCAAGGAATAAAATACACCTGCTTTATGCAAATCGAGATCATCCTTTATGGATCCTAAAGGGCACTACTCTTACATGGTGGTTGAAAACCATGTTTCACATAATGTTTCTGCAGAATATGACAAATTTTATTGGAAATGGTTACCGCACAAGGCAAAAAGGCAGTAGACTTTGATGCCATCTAATTATCATCATAACTCCCTAGAGCACTGTGTATCTGATCTGTCTTTCATACCCAGCGAGGTGGTGCGGTGATTAGCACAGTGGACTCACATTCAGGAAAACGACAGTTCAAACCTGCATCTGGTCATTTTGATTTCAATTTTCCATGATTTCCCTAAATTGCTTCACGCAAATGCTGGGATGGTTCATTTGAAAGGGCATGGCCGACTTCCTTCCCCATCGTTCCCAAATTTGATGGGACCAATGACCTCACTGTTTGGTTCTCCACCCCCCACCCCCTCCCCCCTCCCAAATCAACCAACCTATCTGTCTTTCACTATAATAACTGTGACAAAAGGTGACTTCCAGATGGGCTGACTCAACTGACATACGATTGGGCTCTGCAATGACTTGGGCATGGTGAACCAGGGTACAAAGTACTCCTTCATGCTAAGCCAGATGGTGACAACTGTCAGTCTGTAGATACGAACTGGTGTGAATTGGCTCCCTATAAATGGCATGTCCCAGCATGCCATCAACCTTCCTAATGACCAGCACATCAAGGAAGGGAAGGCAGCTGTCCTTTTCCACCCCCATTTGGGTGAATTAAATTTAGACACACTAAAAAGCCATTTAAATTCTTACTCCCATGATGCCAAACAACAAAGGTATCATAAGGTATTATTTTTTATTTTCGACACTATCACTTTTTCACGATACAATTACAATCAGCTTTGGCCTTCAAATGCCATGTTCAGATGCTATGCGCAGCAATTGATGCACAAGTGTTTATGCATTGTCAAGTATTCTTCTGATCATTGTAAGAAATCGACTGATTTCTGGATGCGACTCAACAGAATAATTGAGAAAGCGTGAACATTTGTTCATCAAATGCTGTCCATAGCATCTGACGATGGCCTTTGAAGGCTGAAACCGGTTATAATTGCATCATACAAAAGCAAAAGTGTCAAAAATAAAGAAGTAATACCTTACAATAAGTCAATCATTGCCTCTGCAAACAGAATGTCATTTTTTCCAAAAAGTTGCTCAAAATGTTCCATAAACAGTACCATAATCTCATCAGTCCGTTCACAGTTCTGTTCACTGCATAAAAAGTGGAAGTCAACTCATGTCAAAACAGGTTCATCAATTCAACGTCAAACATAATGTCAGTCAATGGTAATGCAATAGACAGAGGAACAAGAGTGGGGGGGGGGGGGGGGGGGAGAGAGAGAGAGAGAGAGAGAGAGAGAGAGAGAGAGAGAGAGAGAGAGAGAGAGAGAGAGAGAGACTACATCAAAACTCTCTAAAATATCAGTATCATTCAAACAAAATCCCTCTGACTGACATGAGAAATTCACTGAGTTCTTAATGAGATGCACACACTGATCTAACAGTAGACTAAATAGAGTAGCAAGGTTTTTAGCTACATGATATGTTGAAACACCAATAGGCCTAAGAGAAACCCCTTCCTTGTAAACCTTTGGAAGGCCATATGATCTAGAGGGTACAGCACAATCCGAATTAAGACTCTTGATAGTGTCCTCCAACAAGGAATTTTTCCTCAGGAGGAGATTAGTGATTTCTCAACATTTTTTGTCAGGTTGGCACTCATTCTGATATATGCTGAATCTGATAGTACAAGTTGAACCTTTTAACTGTAATCCTGTTCGTCCAACAAAACTGTAATGTTTTCCTTGGTCACAAGTAAGTTAACAATATCAGGATCCACTCTGAGTGAACGAAAAGCACCCATACAGTTTCCGTTACATTACTCTTAGGCGATCTTGCCCCAGTCAGTACACGACATGCTTCTCTGCTAACCACCTCAGCAGCATCAGGTGGTAGTTTAGAAACAACCTGTTTGACAGAACTTATAAAATCAATAACTGGTAAATGCTTGCACATCAGTGCAAAGTTCAAATTTAACAGAAAGCTGAGATGTGGCATCTGTCTCCGAGCTATGGAAACGTTCAAATTTTGCTGAATGCCAGGCCATTACAGAATGTAATTTCTAGCTGGACTACAATTAGGAGGCACCTTCTGGCCAATACCAAAAAATGATGAAATTTTCAAAGTAATCATTAAATTAAGTCAAAATAATTCCTTAGAAAAATAAAATCCAACTATTGGTGAGTGTAATAGATCCTTTCCTAAACAAGAGCTAAAACAGCACATTTTTTGATATGATTAGTGGCAGGAGACTTAATATGATGCACAATTTTGGCAAACGTTGGAACAACATTACGATCTCTGCACCATAACTAGAACAATAATGCACATTGCAACCTCACTCTACTACCATGAAGTTTACCCAAACTACTCCAGCAACGATACATTCCCTCTCTGTAAAGGTAAACTTGTGTTCTTCTTGGCATATAAAATGTTCATACAACTTAGAGGAGTGCAGCCAGGTGACATCCTCGACAACAGCCAATATTTCGACAGGTGCACACCCTGTCATATTCAAGGCACAATTAATGAAAATAACAAGATGGCACACAAGTCAACAGCCTTTTTGCCTTTTGTAGGAAGCATTTCCAACAAAACAAACTTTGTCTGGTCATATTCTCTGGAAATATGATGTGAAACTTGTTCTTCAAGCACCATTTAAGATTACAGCCCTTTTAGGAACCATAAAGGATGATCTTGGTTTGCAGGTGGCTATCATGTTCCTTTCAGCTGTGGCACGTCGTATACTGGTCAGACCATCAGGACATTGAAGGATCAGTGTACTGAACATAAGCATCCCACACGCATACAACAGCTGAGTAAATCTGCTATTGCTAAACATTGCCTTGGCACCAGTTATCCTATGGAATGTAACAACATGGAGATACTGGCATGCACTTCCAGCTATTGGCATTGTTTTATTAAGGAAATAGATGAAATTAAATTAGTAAGTATACATGTAAACAGAGATGGAGGTTTTTGCTTAAGTGATATTCAGAATCCTGCTCTTCCCCTCATCAAACAACAGATGAGCAGTGTTGCAACTGTGCCTTCAAATGATGTGTCGAAACATTGGTGGTTCGGTTGTCGAAGACATTCCCATAAGTTAACTGATACCCAAACTTGTTTATTTAATATAATATACAAACACCAGAGATAATACAATCGAACAATAGAAAATCTGGGAGAGAATAACAACAATATGAAATGTATAGGTCGTTACTCACCACAAAGAGGGGATGTTTAGCAGCAGACAGGAAACTGAAAGAAGACTGTTAGGTATTATTCTAATATCTATATCATAATTTCTAACACATTTTCTTTCAATTGCCTGTTTGCTACACAATATCTGCTCTATGCCATGAAACGGAATGCAATGATTTATTTACTGTATATTTATGAGTAAATCTGCAGCTTCTTTTAATAGAAAACAGTGATATCCAGCCCACATCTACATAGCCTAGTGTTCTAAAAATTAATTTCAGAGAATGGAATTTGTATTTTCAAAAATGTGGATAGCTTGATCACTCACTTAAGTTTGAGGTCCTTATCTGGGAGAACAACTTCCAATGCATCAGTGACATATGGAAGCAACACCTGCACACCATCCAAATCCAGTCGAAAAAGGTCTGATGAGTTAAGGAGGATGCTGGCAAGGGATTCACCACACTCGCGATTCTAGAAAGAAAAATATCAGTTGCAAGGTAGTTGAAATGTAATTAACACTGTATATGGTGTGTAAATCCAATGTGCAGACACCTGTGTACAGCACATGTACCAAATGCATTTCTCACTTATTGACAAATCATCATCAATGCTTTGAAATACGTGTGCACTTGTAACCACAATTATATTTACAATTAACCGGAAAAGATATTTACAACTATTACAACACACATTTTAAAGATTAAACATTTGAGAACTTCATACAGTTAACTTCTGTTTTACTCCAAATATCTTTTCCTTCTGTTTTACATTGACAGTTGTATTTTTTTGTACATCTTTATTTCACATATTTTCTCTCTGCATGTTTCCAGTTTTTCTTTCTCTGAAACTGTGTGTGTACGAGAGTAAATGGATCATCTGTATCATTCCTAAGACTGATCACCAGCAATTTCTTATTGTTAGTTTTCCCTATTATTCATTACACGATTCCGCCCTGCTATGGTTTCATATGTGCAGTAATTTACATGACATAACTGGATACAAGTGTTGTGGAGTCACTATTGATTTTTCCTTTTTTAATTGTGTGATTGTATATCAGTTATTTTGGTAGTAATCAAAAGCAGAGGGAAAGTTTTAATATTTCTAACATTTGATGTTGTTAACAACTACGACATTCAAGTTAGCATATACTTATACGGTGAAGCCCGTCTCTGTGGAGTTTTGAAATGTTTGTGTAGTTGGAGATTGATTTTAGTTTTGCAGTCTACTTGTATGTTTCATTACTGTAACACTTTTGTGACCAGTGGGGCATGTGTGCCCACGTACAAATTTATTTACCTGAGTTCACAGGAACTTGAAAGTCCCACACCTGTGTGGTGTTATAATCTAACATTGTACATATCAACTGTCTGGAGTTAACAGGTTCAGTGTTTGGCACCTAATGTGTGATATATCACTTAATTGTTGCAGTTGTCAATGTGTGCCTTGTGTTTTGGTGAATTTATGTAATTTTTTTCCTGTCTGCAACAGATAAGCTCAGTAAAGGTATTTGTTGTCTATTTTACATTGTTTGCTAGAAATATACAGATCAGTGCCAATATTTACTGATAAAATACTTTTATATTTCTTTAATGGTTTTTTCCTTAGGGCCAGTGTATGTAGAGAATTTCCATTTGTGCCTTTTGTTCATATTTGTGTCTAAATACCAACACTTACACATTTTATTCAGAGCTATAATTTTATTCTATTATTATTATTATTATTATTATTATTATTATTATTGATTTAAGCCAACTAAGGAGCACTTATGACTAGTTGTTCTTCGATGCTCTCTTCCGTTCCCAATATCTCTTGAGCCCTATTGATAACTTCTCCTTCCTCTCCTGTTAAAGGGGCTTCCGGCATTTAGGGGCTCTATGTGGTGGGGTCCAACACTCTACTATAGCACAAAATTTGGAATGATCTTCTACCTCAAGATCTGAGATCCCATCCGAATCCAAGTCCTTTAGTACTTCATTGAGCCACAGGCTTCCAGTCTTGTAGCTTTCAACCAATGAGAAGACTTTTTGGTAAGCCTATTGTTGTTCATTCATTGTAGGTGCCCATACAACTTGAGCCTCGTAGATCACATACTAGAGTTGGCTGATTCTAACTGTTGATACAGCTCAGAATTAGACTTCAATCAGTAGGTTCCACCTGGGAGCAATCCCAGGCCACAAATTTGTGAAACACGGCAAAAAACAGTGTTTGTTAAGTTAATTTACAATGTTTCACCAAGAACCCACAGTCGATTCAATTAAAATGATTTATTTTACTTCCCTTGATTTGATATGAAACCGAAAACTCCACAAACACCTGGCTTGTTTTTTGGGTTGATACTGTCTTACCCTTCTCTTTATATTTCTCCCAATTGAAAGCTGCCTTATAGGAACAAGATGAAAAGAAAGTTGGTGACATTAACACAATTCCACATGATGAAACTGTTTACTACTGCAGTGTTTACAAGAAAATAAAAAAGATGATGCCTCAATTTGACTGAGCTACTGCCAATTGCATATCTTTCTCTCCACTGCTCAAATGGGTCTACAGCTCCCATTACAGCTGTGTACTTTGCTGTGGATGCAGGTAGGATACAGCTCAGATTATTCAGTCTCCATTTTTTCTTGCAAAGAACCTTGTATAATTCAGGTGGTGAGCGGTTGATAAAACTGTAACTGGATTGACGTCTTGCCATTTTACAGCAGATACACACACTTTTGTACACATGATGATGTACAATTACACACAGTATGAAAATATTTTCCAGCTAGGAACACAAGGAGGCAATGGAGACACTGCAGTATATGAAAACAAGAGATAAGGACTAATTTCATATGTAGGTACTGCAAAGTACCATCATCCATTCTGCCATGTTTTGATAAATTTCATAAAAATGTTTGACATAATGCTGGTTCTTATTTTTTTTCTTTCTTTTTACAGATCTAATTCCTTGTAAAATTACTATTTTAATGGGATGTACATGTCCCACTAGACTAAGGAGAAATAAATTTAGGGAATCACTTATTCCTCCCTCAATCCAGTGGGACATATATGTCTAACTCAAAATAATTATAAAACTATAAACAACAATTGAAATTTACAAACATGACCTGACTCAGTATCCATTCCAACATCAGGAAACCAATTTTTACAGTAATTTGTGAAATTTTAAGTAATTTGGTCATGAAAGGGTTAAAAAGTTTCAACCTTACATGTCAGTTTGTGAATATAAGTCAACACGTACCATTTTTTTCCAAAGTTTTTTTCATTATCTGTAAGTGTAGTATACCTATGTATGTCATTTGCATTACTCCTAATTAAGGATTAGTGTCCTCATTTTGGCTGTATTTATACTGACTTTCTCCTGCACATGCTTTTCAATCTTGTTATTCAGTTTGTGGATTAAATGACTACAATATTTTTATAAGAAAGAGTAAAAACAAGTTTGACACATAATGGAAGCACTGAGCAGTAGCAAATAAACGAACAAGAATTCAAGCTCAGCTATGACACCCATCCACATGTAGCTTAAGTTGGTCTAATACTCCAATTTTTGTTATTGTAGGTTATGCCCACTTGTACTCACTGTGGAGATTGCTTTTCAACACCACAAAAATTTATGCCATACCTAACAACTGATGCTAAATTAAGTTAGTTACTTTGTTTAAAATTTTCATTGCATAAATAAATGGTTTAATAACTTTACTAAGCAATCCATGTGATCAGTCAATGACAAGTTCTTGTTTATAGTAATTCCAAGAAATTGAACAGAATTTGCAGTGATCATAATTTAATTGTGATATATATTCGCAGTTTGCATTCCTGAAATGTGTAATTTGTGATTTTGTAAGATTCAATTTCATGGCATTATTATTTATCCAAATTTTAAGTTCCTGGAGAGTTTGTTTCATATTCTGTGCTATTATTGCTTGTTTTTACAGTAACTTACTGCTGTTGAGTCATCTGCATACAAAATTGTTTTTGAGGTTATATTACACGACATGTTGTTCAGGGTCTAATAAGGACTCCTTGGGCAAGCCTACTTGTATCTCCATCAAATTAGAACGTACTCTTTCACCTTTTTGTTGAATAAATACCCTCTGTTTTCAATTCTCAGATGGGATGAGAACCAGCTTAAAGATTTTTCAGGAAAGTCATGAACAGCCATTTTGTGAAGCAGCAGTTCACAACAACAAAAGGTATATGACACACTGGTGGATAAAGGAGTCCCCCAGACTACTTCACGTTTTATGGGCATCAGAAAAATTGCTTCTTCAAATAGCTAATATCAACTATCTGCATACCTTTAGGTTGCAAGCTTAGTGTCGAACTTCCCATATCTCTTTGGATTTCAGTAGTGGTTCATCTACAATGAATATGCCTCACTACATGTCATGCCCACTGCCATTTCATTTTGAGTGTGATAAGCTGATACTATAGTGTTCACCTTTAGCATGTCACTTCAGAAAGAATCACATGTTCGGCTAAGTAAAAAATCTGTGAAATTCGCATATTTCTTTACGTAATAAGTAGAATTATGAATTTTTCTTTGTGTGAGACCACTCATGCCCGTATCATGTGCCTATTAGAAATTCTAAATTTTAATATCTTACTGTTCATTTCATTTTCATATAATCTCTCATAGGTTGTATTAATACTCATTTGTACTGTGTATTTTCGAACATCTGCAAGTGCCACAGAAAATCTCATACCATGTCATCAACTGTAAAATAAATCTGTGCTTTTTAGAAACTTTTGGCAACAGTGTTGATGTTTAAAAACAATCGTTCCTTAATTTCACGGTATATTTATGTGAAAAGATAGAGACTCTTTGTAACTTATTTCATAGCAAATTGGTGTTTGTGAATTAGTTATTATAGTATGTATTATAACTAATGTCATGTTACAATTAATTACCTTTTATATTTATTATATGCATGGATCAGAAATTAATGCTATTTTCGAGTCTGCTAATAACTTCAACCACAAAGAAAGTTTCAGGAAATTTTAACTTTTATTCAAGATTTTTATCTTCCTTTAACAGAAATCTCATTTTTTGTACTAACTGTTTCATTTCTTACAAGGAATTAGCAATGCTTTTAGCTTAACAGATCCAGAATTTAAAAGAGAATCAGCAAATTTATTTGAAAGTTATTTGTTTATGTTTTGTAAGACATTGCACCAGCTGCAATGCTGCCCCATTGTGAATGCTGTTCTTGAACATGGGGCGAGTCATTTCAAGCAGCTGGAAATTGCCCTGATTACTGTCAAACTATTGGAAGTTGCTGTGAATGGGTGCGTTGGGAGAACTCCCAAGAGTCATGTACCAGAGATACCAAAGCTACCTCAAGTACTATCCTGCTCTGTGGATCCTGTCTCCACTACGGGAAGTATGGGATCTAACATGACTCGTCCACTTGACTGTGACTGGCATGTCAGTGGTAGGGCTAGGTGCACTGGAAGTTCAAACATGGAGTGATTGGTGGTACCACTTAGGGAAATTGCAGCAAGCCGTGGGAAATAACAGTAGGTGCACTCAGTATGCATGCCTGGGTCCTCATTCAATATGTGTAAGAGGCTATTCCTGCAGCTTTTGAGAAAACCAGGGAGCAACCATTTGCAGATTGTGCCACACACTAGAACAAATGATACCTATTGGCTAGGCTCTGAGCTCATACTTGGGTCATTTCACCAACTGTCAGAGAGGTTGAAGAAGACCAGCCTTACAGAAGCTCAACAAAGCTCACAATTTGCAGCATTGTCCCCACAACATAACATGACCCCCTGGTTCTCAGTCAAGTGGAAGAACTGACCCAGTGACTTTAAAGGTTCTGTGACAAGCTAGGCTGTGACTTCTTGGATGTGCACCAAGTGTTGAGAACTGTAGGGGCCCCCTAAATGAATCAGGCACGACACATCAGAGGTTGCTACAAAGGTAAATGGTTGTGTGTGGGATGGACACTGGGTGTTCCCCCCCCCCCCCCCCCCCAGCCTAGGTGACTTCACCAAGTCAAGATAATGATAACTACAGAAGGCATTAAAGGGTCCATGTGAGCAGTATAAGATCTGAAGAAATGCTCCCCACAGGTGACAGTCTTGAGATCCTAAACATTTGCAGAGCTTGAAGCACCACTAAAAAACTGTGGAACCGACATTACGACAGGTACAGAAAGCTGGTTAAAATTCAAAATTTATAGTGGTGAGATTTTTGGGAACATTTAAGCATACATCAAAAGGACAGGCTAATGGTAAATGGAGGCGGTGTATTTGTCACAGTAGGTAAGAAACTCAAATACACCAAGACAAAAATTGAAACTGTTTGTAAGACTGTCTACATAAGACTCCGTATCAAGAGTGTGCATGAACTTCAGCTCCAGCTATTGACCAACAGAATCACCTCCAGCTGTAATTGAAAATTTTGGAAAAACCTAAGTTCAGTTCAGGTAGTACATAAATTCCCCAATCATACTGTCATCATTGGAAGAGACTTTAATATTCCAACAATCCATTGGGAAAATTACCGTTTTGTAAGTCATGGGTGTGACAAGATGTCACACAAAAACATAACCAAATGCGTTCTCCGAGAGCTACCTAGAACAGGTTCTTCAGATGCCCCATCAAGAGAGAAATATGATGAATCTAATGGCAATACATGAATCTGACCTCTTTGAGAATGTCTACATCGAAATTGGTATCAGTGACCAAGAGGCAGTTGCAAAAATAATGATTACCAAAATATGAAGGGCAAGTACAACAAGTAAAAAGATTTATATGTTCAGTAAACTAGACAAAAAGCCAGTAGAGCCCTGACTCAATAAGAAACTAAAAAAAAATAGCTCTGATAAGAGGATGTAGTAGTATTCTGGCTCAGATTTAGAAGAATAGTTCATAATGCACTTGAGAGTAAGTAACTATTGGAAAAGTTCATGATGGGAGGGACTTCCCATGATATTCAGTAACTGCACAGAAACTTCTCAGGAAACAGGCTCTTGTATAAGGTAAAGGCAGGACAGATGCTGCAAATGTTTTCAAATTAATTTTTATCAATATATAAACACTTAAATCACAACAAAATTAGGCAAGATTGATCATTTGAACATTGTATTTTATAATAGATAACATCGCATTACAAAAACTTTATAACAAAGTAACATTCTTATGATGCACAAAGGCTTGTAAATTTCAATTAATTATAAGGGAGGGACAGATGGCCAATGGCAAAATACTTTGAAAATGACATTACTTTGATTTTTGTTTTTTAAGTTTATTTTTAAGATATCCACACAAACGACACATGTTCTCATGGAGAGTGCATGATTCATGAAGCCACCTAGAACATCCTACACATTGAATCCAGTCAGAGATAGACATTGTTTCTTGATAAAGTTCAAGGCACTCTACACATTCATTTTCTTTGAAATTTAATTCATTGGAGGAACTATCATGTGGGGAAATATTATCATCATCATCATCTTCTTCTTCTTCTTCTTCTTCTTCTTCTTCTTCTGAAACTGAGTCTTCAAACAGACGCCTCTTTGACAGTTTTTTCCCCTTTGGTTTTGGGGATTTGATTTCTTTTAGCTGCTACATTTTTGTGGGCAAGAGCTTTTCCTTTCTTGTTTCTATCAGTGGTTTCCTTTCTTTTCGTTGCTATAAAATCGTCGGATGTTATATTTGTTGCTGATTGCTTTCTTTTGGATTGATTTCTCTGATGCAGTATAGGAACAAGCGAAATCTTTTCCAGCAATTTTGATGGAGTCTCTCCATGAGGTGTCACTGAGTTGTCATTTACACAGCAGCTGCCTTGATCAGTTGGTCGATGAGTAGCCAAAGTTCTCTTAACACATTTGTTTCAGACCTTGATCATTGATGGCTCATCTGGAGTCAGATCATTAGAGACATCTGCAGCAGTTGGGAGATCAGTATTATTAATGTCTGAACGAAGGCATGGTTTGGAATTACTCCTATGTCAAGCGGGATAATTCCAGCAGGTGTAAATCCGGATACACCAATCTGGACAGTGGCAGCATGAGTCCACGCTTTGAAGAGCAACTCTCCAAATTGCTGCCTTGTAATTCCTCTGTCTTTTCTTGCACTACCTACAATCCACGAATAACAAGCCTCTTTAAAGTAGGATTTCAGCGGTTTGAAAAATGATCGGTCTAGTGGCTGTAAAAGTGTGTCGCGAGGCTAGGCAAATTAATTATTGACACTTCATTTTCAATAGCTATATCCAAAAGGGTGACACAATTCATATGAGAGGCATGGCCATCTAACAGAAGCAGAGCAGGGCCAGGCGCCTTTCTAGGAAGGAAATGGTTTATGAACCAATCCACGAAAATATCACTGTTGACATAAGCGGATTCTCTCCTCATAACAACTGATCCTCGAGGCACGTTGTCTTCTGCATTTTGTTTTTTATTCACTCCTTTGTGAATGCAATAAGGTGGTAAAAAATTTCCCTCGCCATTACAGCATGCAATAACTGTTATTGTCTCTCCTCTTTCAGCAGAAATAATGGCATGGACATCTCTGCTTCCTTTTGCCGCAACAACCTTACCATGTTCATTGTTTAATTGTAGACCAGTTTTGTCTACGTTGTAGATACTACCTGGTTTATCCAAAAGCCCATTTTCGGTCAACGTTTGTGTTAACAGATCAAAGTAAGAATTGACTTCATCTCTGTTCATTCCAATTGCTCTGGCTACAAAAAGCCCTTGCACTTTTCTGATGCTTAAGTCCTCATTGTGTTCTAAAAATGAGAGCAACCAATCTTTCTGTGCAAGTTTCTTTTCCTTGTTGATTTGTTTTTCAGTCCCATCTGATCAGCTAAATTGAAAGCTATTTGCCTGATGTCTGACGGTTTGGGAGCAAAGCCACACGATTGCAATTTCTTTATATGGGCCGCTAATTTCCTTTCTGCATCTTCACCCAAGTATGATGATGGTCCACACCCTACTGTCTTGAAATTGTGTGTAGCAAGTCTTCTCCTTAATGTTCGTTCTGGTATATTTTTCATTTGAGCTGCTTTCCTTTTAGCATAACCTTCCTCTTTCACTAGTTTCACTGGCGCTAATAGATCTTCTGCAGTCCATTTTCCCCTGTCTGTTGTCCTAATGCGTTTTCTTGGCATTTTTCTGTAAAGTAAAAACGTATAGACTCCTGTTAGCATTGCAAGCATTGTGGCATATGTCCCACAGTATTGGTGCGTCATCTGTCCGTTTTCATAGGGACAGATGCCGCACCCTCATTTTCACCAAAAATGTTATCAAAAGAAGCCATTACTCGACCGACATAACCTATAATGTTTCTACTACACAATCTAAATACAAGTTATAAGCTACTAGGCGCGTATTTACTAGTACATACTATTAAAAAGGAATTGCAAAAAATTTCCTTGACTTATCTTGGCCTCAAAATGCTATTTTCTTAAATTTCTCCTCTATTTTCCACTCCTGAAGAATAAAAACTTGAGAATAATCTGATCTCACCAGCGCTTACAACAACAATGAGCATCGCATGCAGAACAATGTCTGCTGATGAATTTCTTGGAAGAGAGGCGTCTGTCCTCCCCCATCATCTGTCCTGCTTTTACCTTAATAAGTGTGAAACAAAGCATAGGGCTACAGACAGAGAGATGCTGAATGAAATGTGTTTGCCTGTTAAGAGGGAAATGCATGACACCTCCAGCAACTACCATTGCAGAATATTATCGAAGGATCTGTCACAAAACCCAGAGAACTTCTGGTCATATATAAAGCCTTTCAGCGCTACCAAAGTTAATGTTCAGACACTCACGGCTAAAACTGGGACTGAAACTGTGAGTAGCAAAGCAAAAAGTGGAAACACAACTTGGTTTACAACTGTTTCTTTACAAATCAAAATCCTGGGGTATAGCTCCGGTTTAATTATTGCTGCACTGCAAAGATGATTTATATAGACATTATTGTCATTAGTGTTGAGAAACAACTGAAACGGCTTAAGCTGAACAAAGCTCCTGGGCCCCAACTGAATTTCTAATGGATTCTACACTGAACTTTTGGTTGAGTTAGCCCCTCTTTCAACTATAATCTACTGCAGATCCCTCGAACAAAAAATAGTGACAAGTAGTTGGAAGAAAGCTCAGGTCTACAAGAAGGGTATCAAAAGCAACCCCAAGCAACCCACAAAACTCCATTTATTGTCGAGCCTTAGAACATATTGAGAGCGCAAACGTAATGATGTATCTCAAACAGAATGACCTCCTCCATGCCAAATACCACAGATGATGGAAACATTGATCACGTGAAACCCAATTCACACTTTCCTCACATATCATGAAAGCCATGAATCATGGGAGCCAGGTAGATGGCAGTATTTCTTGAATTGCAAAAAGTATTTGACTCTGTACCACTAATATGCTTATTTTCTAAAGTACTATTGTATGGAGTATCTTGTGAAGTTTGTGACTGGACTGAGGCTTTTTTGGTAGGGACGATGCTGTATGTTATCTTGGAGTTATCAACATATGTAGAAGCAAATTTTGGTATGCCCCAGGGAATTGTGTTGGGATGTACAAATATTCAGTGAGATCTTAATAAGATTTCAAAGTGGTGCAAAGATTGTAAATTTGCTTTAAGCGTTCAAACATGTAAAATTGTGCACTTTAAAAAAATTAAAAAAAAATGGAGTATTCTATTAGTACAGTATCAGTGAGTCACATTTGAAATCAGCCAACTCATACAAATACCTAGGTGTAACACTTTGTAAGGATATGAAACAGAATGATCACAAAGGTTCAGTCATAAGTAAAGCAAGTGCCAGACTTCAGTTTACTAGTAAGGAAATGCAATCAGACTACAAAGGAGACTGCTTACAAATCACCTACATTACCTATCCTAGAATACTGCTCAAGTCATGGGACCCGTACCAAACAGAACTAACTACGGAGGGTATACTGAATGCATACAGAGAAGGGGAGGCACTTATGGGGAGCATGTCTCAGAGATGCTGAATCAGCTGAACTGGCACTAAAAATTTCAAGAACCTCCTTTAAGTATTACTCCAGGAATATACTAGGACACCCTACGTACCGCTCCTGTAGGAATTAGGAGAACAAGATGAGATGAATTATCACACACACAGAGGCATTTAAACAGTCATTCCTCCCACACTCCACCCACGACTAAAAAGGCAGAAGCTCTAATAACAGGTACAATGGGAAGTACCCTCTGCCATGCAATGTATGGATGCAGATGAAGAATTGTGTCTTCCATTCATGTTTGTTGACTTCAAGTTGTTTGTTTCCTAGTCTTTACTGGTAATCTCAACAGACAGCTCTTAACTCTTCAGTGAGCAAGAATCAGTTTTTGAATAGTGTTTGTGTTATAAGTCCATATCTCTTTTGCCACAATTCAAACCTGGTTACAGACTTTAAATCACGCAACCAAATTTCATAATATAAGCTATATATATATATATATATATATATATATATATATATATATATATATATATATATATATATATATATATATATATATATATATATATATTATCATCATGCCATTTCATTGATAAGAAAAGGCAAAATGCAGATGTATTTCCAAACACAGTCACTTTAACAATTATTCACAATTTTTATAACAAAGATTGAAATACATTTCTTTGTAATGCAGTTGAAGACAGTGAAAATTTAGTTACACGTAATGTGTGGTAATTGTAGCACATTATTTCAATTTGAGGAGGTGTGAAATTGAGTTTTTCATTACACAGTGCAACCTAGGCATTAGTAAACAAACAAAAGAAGTTTTGCATCAAAATCTGTATGAGAGAAAAAAAAATTACTGTGAGTATTCTCAGTACTGATCGTCAAATGGGGCCATGAATAGCCTAAAGCAAGATGTTTAAATAAAATATATAACATTTCACTGAGAAACTACACCATTACACTTGTCAGGTAACTTAGCTATCAATATCTCATGAACAGGGGCAGTTGTAAAATTTTTAATGAGTATTTAGGCTACCAAAGAGAGTGTGCTATTTAACAAACACAATGTGGGTTGTGAGGCTTTTCCAGTGTATAAGCTGCTTCCAAGGTTCTGGGCTGTACTGCTGGATCCAATTGCTGAAGGTCCGCTGTATTTCATCCACATCTACATCTACATACATACTCTGCAAATCACACTCAAGTGCTTAGCAGAGCATTCATTGAACCACCTTCACAATAATTCTCTATTATTCCAATTTTGAATAGCGTGCGGAAAAAATGAACATCTACATCTTTCCATGCGAGATCCAATTTCCTCATATTTTATTACCTAGGTAGGTAGGTGTCAACAAAATATTTTCACATTCAAAGGAGAAAGTTGGTGATTGAAATTTTGTGAGAAGATTCCACTGCAGCAAACAATGGCTTTCTCTTACTGATGTCCACACCAAATCCTGTGTCATGTCCATGACACTACGTCCCCTGTTTTGGGATAATACAATATTTACTGCTCTTCTTTGAACTTTCTTGATGTACTCCATTAATCCTATCTGGTAAGGTTCCCAGACCATACAACAGTATCCCAAAAGAGGACAGACAAGTGTAGTGTAGGCAATCTCTTTAGTAGATATGTTACGTTACATTTTCTGCCAATAAAACACATTCTTTGGTTTGCCTTCCCCACAACAGTTTCTACATGTTGTTTCCAAATTAAGGTGTTCATAACTGTAATTCACAGGTATTTTGTTGAATTTACAGCTTTTAGGTTTGACTGATTTATCATGTAAGCGAAGTTTAATGGATCCCTTTCAGCACTCATGTGGATGACCTCACACTTTTCAAAATTTAGGGACAACTGTGAATTTTTACATCATACAGATATCTTTTCTAAATCATTTTGCAGTTTGTTTTGATCTTATGATGACTTTACTAGACAATAAACAGCAGCATCATCTGCAAACAACCTAAGATGGCTGCTCACATTGTCTCGTAAATCATTTATATAGAGAACGACCAGCAGAGGGCCTACAAAACTACAATGTGGAACACCGGAAATCACTTCCGTTTTACTCAATGACTTACTGTCAATTACTATGAACTGTAGCCTCTCTGACAGGAAATCACAAATACAGTCACATAACTGAAACAATATTCCATAAGCACGCAATCTCACTACAAGCCGCTTGTGTGGAACAGTGTCAAAAGACTTCTGGAAACCTTAAAATATGAAATCAATTTGAAATCCCTTGTCAATAGAACTCAATGCTTCGTGTGAGTAAATAGCTAGTTGTGCTTCACAAGAAAGATGTTTTCTAAATTCGTGTTGACTGTGTGTCAATAGACCATTCTCTTTGAGGTAATTCATGATGTTCGAACACAATGTATGTTCCAAATCCTGCTGCATATTGATATTAATGATCTGGGCCTGTAATTTAGTGGATTACACTTGCTACCTTCCTTGAATACTGGTGTGATCCGTGCAACTTTCCAGTCTTTGGGTATGGATCTTTTGTCTAGCAAGCGGTTGTATATGATTGTTGAGTATGGAGCTATTGCATCAGCATACTCTGAAAGAAACCTAATTGGTATACTGAGTGGATCAGAATGGTGCTTCTTGGTATGTTTCTTTAATATAAATGGAATTTAGAAGCAACTCTTTAGTTTTTGCAGTGTATCATGTGGCAATGTCTTTCCTTCTTTCTGCTCAGCCAACGATAAAATACCCTTCTCCATTAAAAGGGCTCTTGCTTGTCGTATCAAATATTCAGAAACCTGTCATTTAACAGACATTGCAAACTTCTCATTTGTCAACTGTTCATTGACTCTTTTGTGTAGAATAAACATATTTAAGGCAAATCTGTACCCTATGAATTCTCATAGCCACACCGTCACCATCACCTCCATCTTGAACACAGCATGTGAGTGCAGCACAAAAGTCAGCTTACTGCATGTAAGCAACAATACCCACGTTTCCATTTCAACATAAATGACTAGTTCATTCCCGTTTTTCTTTTTATGTATTTATTCGGTTTTAAACACATTTTTATTGTTTTCATAACTTATAGAACAGAAGATAAGGATTCATTTTTAAACAAGTCTTTGGCATTGTAACATTTCTATAATTTTTTGTTTTGTATCATTTTTACATTGATTTGTAATGAACAATTAATTATACATATATAAAAGATCCATTATCAATGCAAGCACTGTCAAATACAAATGAAAGAAAAAAACTTGAATCTACTGCATTGCAACTATATATGTTTTTATTCATTGATGCCATGTTAATGTATGGTAATGCATTGTTCACCAAATACCACTTATGACACTTAGATATGAACCCCACATATCTTGATTTTTACTTTACATAAATTGCAAATAGAAATCGGAAAATGTTACAGATTTTAATTTTTTCTCATCCTATTGTTGAGTCTAGGGCACACACAAAAAACTTTGCAGTGGTGGTGGTGGTGGTGTTTCATTACGCTGTCATTTATTTTCCCACAGTTAAGACCAAGATGACGTTTATCGACACAATTCTGTCATTCTCTCTGTCATCTTATGTAATCTGTTAACACCACCACTTACCAAATGCCATTCTGCACACTTTTCTTAAAAAATAATTTTTAGTATGTGCTATGGCAAGTTTAGTAGTAGTAAATACACTTCTTGTATAGATTTCAGTAGCACGTATATGTGTGCAATACATATCAATGTTTTGTAAGTGGCTTCAGATGTCTATAAAGTTTTACCACAGTCATCATTTTTAATGTGATTATGACTAAATCAAAAAGAAAGGCATAGAACACTGCCAGGAAGGCAGGAGCTCCTTCTTCTTCCATTTGCTTATTCTTTTACCATACTTCCTTTCTTCATTTTTCTCAATAGCTTCAGAATCGGTGTAACCTTTTTCAACAGCTTAGTACTCATTTTAATGCATCTGAATCACACAGCCCCTCCCAACCTCTAAGTGATTCTGGCCTTTTGTTTTGCTAATGTAAGCTTGCAGGTTACCATAAGTCTCTGAGTACTGGCCAAAGAGTTGCTTAGATTATCAATAAAATTGAGGACCAGCAGTAATGTAAAAAGTTCTCACAAAAATACTTACCTCAGGGACTCTCAAGCCTTGTTGCAAGGAAAGGTAAAAGCGTGCTAAGTATACTGGCAATATCTCTTCACCAGTCTTCTTAGCACAGAAGATGCGGCATAGTGCTCCCAGCGCCTCGGCTCGACCAGCTTCATACTTTCCTCCACCAGGTGGTAAGGGTGGCTCAGACTCATCTGCCAATGATGCTGGCTGGGAGAAGCTCCCTTTCCGATTATCAACAAGGACTGAACTTGGTCGTTTAGAAGAGTTCCCATCAAGCCCTGCACGAATTTTTTCTGAATAAGTTATTGGTCGTTTTGTAGTGTTTCATACACTAACAACATAAAACTGAACACCAAAAATGTTAAATTGTAATATAAGTCCAAATCGGTAATAAACGCCATTTAATTTATTTTTTCTTTCATACACGCCAGTGAAATAATGATGGCATAATAACATGTTCAATGCAAAATCAAAATATTTGTTTCGAAACTGTGTCAATAATGTCAGAGTAAAGCAAAATAAGTAAATATATTCTGGTGTCGGAAGGTGCGCAAGTGGAATGCGCGCCAGCGGGTATGGACCTGCATACTGTGCTCGGGCGCTCGCCTGCACCACGAGCCTCACGGTTTGAGTGCACCACTTTCCGTGCCACGTGAAGTTCGCAGCCTATCGTGTTTCCCTGAGGTCAGGTATTTAGGGTGGCCGCATGATGCTATCCCAGCAGTCTGGTACTCACTGTAGTTCGCATGTGCATCTCGGCCCTACTGCGTTCAAGTTCTGTGTGTTGATATACCTACTGTTGTTATTTGCAGCATTCCTGCATTGTTGTTGTCTAATCATGTTTGTCACCTCAGTTCTTGCTTGCTTGCCTCTTGTTTTGTCTGGGTCAGTCATAGTGTCTGTCATCCCTAACTTGTTTGTCTGTCCTGTCTGTTCTTAGCTATCAATACCTCCAGTGGCTTCCCTGCCTGGTCGCTTCGCCTCTTCATTCTCTGCTGTGCATTACTCACTGGTCATTCACGCCTATAACACTGGCGACAAGTTAGAACATTCGGCAGCATGGAGGCTAAGTTCATCTGTCTCTTGGAGCAACAGCAGTATCTCATGCAGCAGCAGCAGCAGCAGCAGCAGCAGCGGCAGCAGTGCGAGTTAGAAGTCCCAGTTAGAAGTCTAACAGCAATCCTTGCAGTTGCTGTCAGACAATGTCTGAGCACAGGATGCCCTCCCGCACCAACTCCTGGGTGTCCCCGTTTCTGATGCTTCCCCATGTCCGCTGTCGTTTCTGCCCTTTGACGATGCTAAGAAAGACTGGGAAACATACTTGTATCATCTGAAGCAAAATTTCACAGTGTTTCAGGTCAGAAATGACTCCCTGCAGCGGTCGTTATTCTTGTGCTGTGCATCACCAGACACATTCTTTCTGCTCAGGAAGTTGGCACTGTTGCCCGACCCTGTGGTTCTCTCCTTTAACGAGATATGTGTGCTGCTGACTAACTACTATTCCCAGCACTACCATGTCGTGGCGTCTCGGCTTCAGTTCCACCAGTACCATAAACAGCCTGGTCAGTTTTACTATTCTTGGGTCACAGATTTGCAGGGTCTCAGCCGCAAATGCGACTTCATTTGCACCAATCAGCATTGCAAGGCATCATATATGGACTCCTTAATTCGCGATGTGGTCATTCAACCTGTGTTGAAACTCAATAACCCCTCACTGGAAGAGAATCTGCACATAGCCCACTCCATTGAAATCTCAGAAGTGGCAAACATGCGTCTCATGTCGAGGCCGCAGGTGGCAGCAGTAGAGTCCACCTCGCGGGTGCCTCCCTCACACCATCGGCACGGTACAGCCCACAGAGACCAATGTCTCTATGGCTTCAGAGCCACCAGTCCCACCTCATTTGGTGGTCGCATGGATCGCTTCCCCCTCGCCCATGATGCTTTTCCACCCACTCTTGCACAGACTGTCCCCATCACTGGAAGATGTGCATGTTCTGTCAGAAAGATGACCATCTCCGTTTTGTCTGTTGCAGCCACTCATCCCACTCTCACTCCCCACCCACAGGGCATCAGGATACCGTGCGCATGCTGCAGTCAGTCATCCCACTGGTCGCCCCATTGACATGGAAGTTGTTCCTCACACTCCACATTTTTTACATGGACGTTCATTTCCAGGTTGACACGGGGCCACCGTCACCTTGATCAATCTGGCGATGCATACACGCCTGGGTTTCCCGGAGCTGTCTTCCACCTCTTGGTGTTTGGTCGCTTACAGTGATGGTTCTATCCCCCTCTGTGGGCAGTTCTCGATAGCGGCCACCTATAAACATGTTCCCCGGCTCCTGACTCTACTGGTGGTTGACCATCCCTTGGCTTCAAACATTTTTGCACTCGATGCTTTCATTCTGTTTGGCATTTTGATTTCTGATGAAGATAAGGTCATTTCCACTGTCGTCCCATTCCAGGACCTTGACGATCTGTGGCCGGCCTACGCCTCTCTCTTTCAGTCTGACTAAGGGTGTGCTTCGGACTTCCAGGCACACATTGCCCAGCTGCAGTTCTTTCAGACTTGACCCAATCCTGTGGCCTTGCATCCAGCAGTCAAGCAAGAACTCAATCAACTCCAGGCTGCTGGCATCATTGAGCCCATGTAGGCGAGTGCCTGGGTGGCTCCCTTGGTGGTGGTGGATTGCATATGTGGGGATTTCGGAGTTACAATCAATGCACAATCCCTGGTTGTAACTTACCCAGTCCCTGGCAGGAAGACCTTCTCGGACTTGCTCATGGCGAGTACTTCTCCAAGATCTCTTTAAGATCAAGCTGACGGAGGCTTACCACCAATTACCCTTAGATGAGGAATCCCAGAACATTGTGGTCATCAACACGCCTTTCAGATTATATAAATACAAGGGCCTTCCATTTGGTATTTCCTTGGTGCCGGGAATTTTCAATAGGTACCTGGAAAAGCTCACATGGCCCATCCCGGCTTGTGTCAATTATCTCGATGACATCTTGCTCACTGGCCATACACGCCACAAGCATATGCATAACCTTGATACCTGTTTTCATGCTCTGCAGGATGCATGCTTATGTTCTTGGCTGGAAAAGTGTAGTTTCTTTCAACCAGAAGTCGAATACCTGGGGCACAGATCACAACTTTGCGGCCATAAATGCCCTTCCCCGCCCCAAGGATTTATCTGACCTCCAGGCTTTTTTGGGCAAGATTAACAGCTACTTAAAGTTTTTACCCTGGCTGCTGATGTTGCACAGCCTCTCAATCACTTGTGTCGCAAAGGGGTGCCATTAACTGGACTCCTGCCTGTGATCATGCTTTTCTCCGCTTGAAAACTATGCTCAAGTCCACCCCTTGTCTGAACCCCTCTCTCCATTAGCCCCTTGGTTGTGGTGCCCAATGCTTCGGCCTATACTATTGGGGCAGTCCTGGCTCACAGGAATGTGGATGGCTCAGAACAGCCCATTGCATATGCATCCCGGACACTATCCCCAGCACAGAGTAATTATGCTCAGAATGAGAAAGAGCCTCTAGTGATTGTGTTCGCCATTCAAAAGTTTCACATTTACCTGCCTGGGACGAAGTTCACTCTCCTCATTGATCACAAGCCTTTGGTTGCCCTCTTCGCCCCACACACACACACACACGCACACACACACACACACGCACACACACCTCCCTGAGTGAACTGCTCAATGTCTCCAGCACTGGGCGCTGTTCTTACACAATTATACTTACATTATCCAATATAAGCCCACCTCTCAACACTCCAACGTCGATGTCTTGTCACGTATCCTCCCACGCCCTGATCCCAAGTTCAACCAGAAAGTCCTCTGCTTTCACACTGATACGGCCCACCAAGATACACTGGATGGATTTTCCATCACGGCTGCACTGATCACCTCTGGCATACGCAGCACACCCGTTCTGCGCTATGTTCTCCGCTATGTGACCCATGGTTGGCCCACCTATCTGACTCTCTGGTTGAAAACTGAATTCAGCCCCTGGCAGCACCTCTCCCACAAGTACTCAGTTGTGATCATCCCACCCTATTTGTGCCACTGCAATCTACGCTTGCTACACCGCAGACACCGGGGAATGTCCAGTATGAAGGCATTGTCTTGCCGGCATGTGTACAGGCCTGGCATCGGTGGCAAGATCGAACTCTTGATCTGTGGGTGCACAGTGTGTGCGCGTCACCAGGCCAGCCTGCCACAATCATTTGCCCCCTGG
Organism: Schistocerca piceifrons; assembly: GCF_021461385.2. Taxonomy (NCBI): domain Eukaryota; kingdom Metazoa; phylum Arthropoda; class Insecta; order Orthoptera; family Acrididae; genus Schistocerca; species Schistocerca piceifrons. Next base: position 10,147,399 of record NC_060143.1, read on the forward strand.
CCCATGCCTTGTCGGCCCTGGGACTGCATCCATCTCGATTTTCTGGACCCATTCTTGGGATCAATGTGGTTACTCATTGTGGATGCATAGTCCACATACCTGTATGTGGTGCACATGGCGTCCACCATGCCACACTTATAGCCTTGGCTCATGTTCTCCCCATCAAAGGCCTGTCTTGTACCTTGGTCTCCGATAATGGAGCCCAATTCACAGCAGCCTCCTTCACACGCTCTGTGAGGCCAATGGTACCAAACACATCTGCACCCCTCTGTTCCATCTGTCCTCCAATGGCACTACAGAGCAACTGGTCAGGATGTTTAAACAACAGCTGACAAAAGTGGTGAAATCCTCTGCCACCATGTTGGTCCTCATCTTATTCCTGAACCCTAATCACACCAAGACGGTTGATGGTCATAGTCCTGCCAAATTCCTCCATGGGCAGCAACCATGGACCCTGCTCCATCTGCTCACACCATCTGAACCCCACTTCCGACCCTCTCAGCGCTACACCCTGGGCACAGTCGTGTGGGCTTACTCGTATGGGGGCAAGGCTGCTTGGACTCCCACCACAGTAGTCACGACGTATGGAGGGGCTCCAGTGATGCCACCATAACAAACTCTGGTACAGACACAGAAGGGGCTCCAGTGGTGCCACCATAACCAACTCTCGTACAGACACAGAAGGGGCTCCAGGGGTGCCACCATAACCAACTCCAGCCTCGTACCCCTTCATGGCACCTCACATTCTCCAACCCCCCCCCCCCCCCCCCCCCCGCCGCCCCCCTCTGGTTTGCGGGATGCCCTCGAGTCAGCCCCACTGCCAACGGGCACCGGCTCCCTGCAGGCACACCAGCAGTCCTTCCCGCATTGAAAACACCATGCGATGTCCTGCCCCTCCAGTGAAGTTTTGGTGGATCCCATGGATGGTCCTGCCAAGCCACCGCTGGTGGTCAACGCCACAGGGTCTCCCCCCGTTCCCTCCTTCCATCCACCACAGCACTGTCCCGGGTGTTTCCACCCCACCTCTACGCACAGGTTTTGGGGTGAAGAGGTCTGGAGTCGGAAGGAGCGGAAGTTGAATGCGTGCTGAGGGTATACACTTGGATACCCACTTGAGGTGTCAGTGCTCTGGTGTGCACCTGTGGCACGAGCTATGCCGTGCAAATGCGCCACTTTCCTTACCGTGTGAAATCCACGGCCGATGGCGCTTCCCACAGTCAGGCATTTAGATGTCCGCATGGCGCTACCCTGGCAGTCTGGTGCTTGCCACAGTTCACGTGTGCATCTCAGCCATCCTGCGTTCCAGTTCCGCACATTGATATACCTACTGCCACTGTTTGGAGTGTTCCTGCATTGTTGTTGTCTCACCAAGTTTATCATCTCAGTTCTTGCTTGCTTGCTTCATATTGTGTAGTGGTCAGTTGTAGTGTGTGTCGCCCCCTACTTGTTTGTCTGTCCTGTGTGTTTGTAGTTAGAGGTACCTCCAGCGGCTCCCCCACCTGGTAGCTTCGTGTCTCCATTCTCTGCCACGCACCCCTCACCGGTTGCTCGCAGCTATAGCATTGGTGACGAGGTAAAAGGCTCGGTAGCATGGAGGCTAAGTTCGTCTGTCTCCTGGAGCAACAGCAGCAGATCCACAGCTTTACATCATACTGTAAATGAAAGCTAATTGGAGAGCCTATTGGCCACAAAGCTAATGATGCTGTACAGAAAGCCACGAAGGGCTTTGAATGATCTGCAGTTTACTTCTCTGTCCAATCGAGTGAATTTCTCCATCAGCTGTACAGCCACGGATTACCAGAAAAACCAAATCCACTGTGGTTTCAGGGTTTTTGAAACCCACACAAAACACAAAGAAACAACTATGTAAGAAATCACTGTTGATGACAATTGGGCACTTTTTATTTATGTTCTGTGATTATTACCACTAAAGAAAAAAAAAAGTGTTCATTAAAGTAACTATGAAAGTTTTCTTACATTATTTGTAAAGTTTCATAAACCTGTTTACTACCAAATGGATTTTCTGAACATCATGTAGTTATTAATTACAGAAATTTGGAGGTACTTGATCAGAAATTTACTACAAATAACAATACATCTTATTAATTAAATTTTATGGCAGTAGCACAGATAACAGAGTAAGCAGTGCTTTGTAAGGATTCTGGGTAGTTTGTGAAGTGGGTTAATTATAGGTTATATCTATATATGACACACAACACCAAGAAATCCACTAGTGTTTGTTCTGGTATCCAGCAACTAGTAGTCAGTGTCTGTTCACCTAGTTGGTGCGGCTGTGAAATATGGCTTGATCTCAACAATCCAGTCTGCAATTGTGATCTTTTTCAATTATGACTGACTGAATGGTATTTTGTGGTATTTTCCTGTGTCATCATCATATAGTGACTCTATGAGTTCATTTTGGACTTGCAAAAGATACATTTCTCATGTTGGAATATTCCACATTTCAACAGAATTATATAATCACTTAGCACCAAGTTTTCCATTACAAGCTATTTAGAACAGTTCTCCATAATTTAAAATGTTTGTAAGAAACTCAAGAAAGTAATTTAAATTATTACACTACTGGCCATTATTAAAATAGCAACACAAAGAAGATGGCGTGCTACAGACGCGAAATTTAACTGATAGGAAAAAGACGCTGTAATATGCAAATGATTAGCTTTTCAGAGCATTCACACAAGGTTGGCGCTGGTGGCGACACTTGCAACGTGCTGACATGAGGAAAGTTTCCAACAGATTTCTCATTCACAAACAGCAGTTGACCGGCATTGCCTGGTGAGACGTTGTTGCGATGCCTCATGTAAGGAGGAGAAATGTGTACCATCACGTTTCCGACTTTGATAAAGTTCGGATTGTAGCCTATCGCAATTGCAGTTTATCGCATCGCGACATTGTTGCTCGCGTTGGTCGAGATCCAATGACTGTTAGCAGAATATGGAATCGGTGGGTTCAGAAGGGTAATACGGAACGCCGTGCTGGATCCCAACAGCCTCGTATCACTAGCAGTCAAGATGACAGGCATCTTATCTGCATGGCTGTAATGGATCGTGCAGCCACGTCTCGATCCCTGAGTCAACAGATGGGGATGTTTGCAAGACAACAACCATCTGCACGAACAGTTCGACGACGTTTACAGCAGCGTGGACTATCAGTTCGGAGACCATGGCTGCAGTTACCCTTGATGCTGCATCACAGACAGGAGCGCCTGCGATGGTGTACTCAACGATGAACCTGGGTGTACGAATAGCAAAACGTCATTTTTTCGGATGAATCCAGGTTCTGTTTACAGCATCATGATGGTCGCATCCGTGTTTGGCGACATCGCGGTGAACGCACACTGGATGCATGTATTCATCATCGCCATACTGGCGTATCACCTGGCATGATGGTATGGGATGCCACTGGTTACACGTCTCGGTCACCTCTTGTTCGCATTGATGGAACTTTGAACAGTGGACATTACATTTCAGATATGTTACGACCCATGGCTCTTCCCTTCATTTGATCCCTGTGAAACCCTACATTTCAGCAGGATAATGCATGACTACATGTTGCAGGTCCTGTACGGGGCTTTCTGGATACAGAAAATGATTGACTGCTGCCCTGGACAGCACATTCTCCAAATCTCTCACCAATTGAAAACTTCTGGTCAATGGCAGCCGAGCAACTGGCTCGTCACAATACGCGAGCCACTACTCTTGATGAACTGTGGTATCGTGTTGAAGCTGCAAGGGCAGCTGTATCTGTACACGCCATCCAAGCTCTGTTTGACTCAATGCCTAGGCGTATCAAGGCCGTTATTACGGCCTGAGGTTGTTGTTCTGGGTACTGCTTTCTCAGGATCTATGCACCCAAATTGTGTGAAAATGTAATCACATGTCAGTTCTAGTATAATATATTTGTCCAATGAATACCCGTTTATCATCTGCATTTCTTCTTGGTGTAGCAATTTTGATAGCCAGTAGTGTATCACAGGGAATATCTGTTAGAATGTAAATACTTTAGAAGTAAAGGGGACCACTCACCAAAGAGCAGAAGTGATGAGTCTGAGCCATAGGAAGGCACACACACAGAAAAGACAGAAAACTTGCTACTTTTCGGAATTAATCCTTTAGCACTGTGTGTCCAGCCAGCACTCTGCAGGGGCACAAGTGTTTGATTCTGTGTGTGTGTGTGTGTGTGTGTGTGTGTGTGTGTGTGTGTGTGTGTGTGTGTGTGTGTGGTTTGTACTGCTTGAGATTGAAAGTGGATTTACTTCAATAGCTATCACGCTCACTCTTTTTATTGTGTATGCATCTCTCAATGACTCAATGCTTTGGCTTTTTGGTGAGTGGTCTCCTTTACTCTTAAAGTAACGGTAATTTAAATTATTCATAGTTTGGCACTTAAAAACTTACTTGCGGCAGCTGACCTGTTCTGGAACGCACCCTCACATCCTATGTTAGCTGCTTCGAACAACCATTCCCCAAAGAGGTGCAAGATGCTGTTACACTTTGGTCGACCAGGAGCAAGAGGGTTCCTTGTATCAGAACCAAGACTTAAAACTGCTGTAAAATAATTTTAAAAAAGTGTTGCAGAGAAATCTATATTTAGTATACATCACTGAAAAATCTAAGGTTCTGATGTAATAATAAATAATTATACCACAATTATCTTCTCATTAATTAAACCAATGATGTACATAACTGTCTGTCTGTTGCCTACAAGAACCAACCGATGACACATGAGAGGATAACTCAACAATTCTATAACAGCAGTGACCTTCGGTTTCTCATCTATTTACACAGAAGATTTTGCTGAACATTTATTATCTTGAAAACTGATAATTATTTTATGGTCCATTCAAACAAGTTTCGAATTAATAAAACTACATTGTCAATTTATTCATTTTTCGTGTGAAGTGCACGGTAAGATTCCACCCATCTGCTTTGAACCCTGCAGTCCTGTGAGACGTCATGAGTTTACAGTACGAATGATGTAAGTGTTCTGTTACTGAATGTTATCCGTGGCTTTCCTAGTTACTACCATAATCTGTAGTGTTTGTAAATTATGCTACTTATTCCAAATATGTCGTGATGTACAAGGGTGTGGTCTGGGTGAAACCTGAGAGCGCAGCTTAAATTGTTGATAGAGAAACGTAAAGATTGTACTTTTATTTTTTTTCACAAATATTTGGCTGTTTCTTTCTGTATTTAACATGATTTCCATGGGTGATATTAGGCATGAACTTAACAGCACAAGTTAAATTGTTGTGAGTGGAACAATTAGTAATTACAATTATCCTGTTGTTTCTTATTATTACTTGGCTCTTTTAGTAATGTGGCGAGCTTGTTGAAGGTGAGGTCATACACAAAACTAAGGGCACAGTTCAAATGGTCATTAGTGAAAAAAAGGTTTTAAAAATATTTGGATTTTCTAGGTTTATTCTTAGGGAATTTTTCTGTGTTATTTTTCAGTTATGTCCTCATTTTGTATTGGTGTGTCTGGTATTTCTGTCTTTGTTTGAGCTACATAGGTCAAGCGAAAAATTCCATTCCAATTGTGCAATTTTTTGTTCAGTTTACTCTATAGGCTATCATGTGTGCAGTTTCTCAACTATCTAGTTCTTTTTTGGTGGTTGTCTTGTATCACTGTCATCATTCAAGTTATATAGTTCCAGCGTATGCTGCGATTCCATTTGTGTGTTTTTCTTTTATTTTCATTTGGTTTAACCTGGAAGAATATGTGTGTATTATTTTTTGATTATGATGTTGTTTTGTGGAGGTGTGCCTGGTATCCCTGTTTCCGTTTGAGCTACACAGGTCCAGCAAAATATTCAATTTTAATTTGTGTTTTCTGCATTTTTTTGTTCAATTTATTGTAGAGGATTTTGTGTGTGTGCCTTTTCTCATTTTTTTCCATTTGTTTATTTTCCAGGTGTGGGTGGTGAGTGGGGCTGTCTGATATAACTATCTTCATCTGAGATGTATAGGTCAAGTGAAAAATTCGATTCCAATTCTGCGATTGTTGCTCAAGACTCCCTGATTCCTACTGCTGTCCCATTAATTTCATTTTATTAGGTAACTGAAATATTTCATGTATTTTTTAGGTTTGTTTCTAACCATAATGGTCTGTCTTGTGGTCACCATTTTAAAGAATGTAACTGACTTGTTATTAAATGTTATCTGTGGTTGTCTTAGTAACTTGTGTAAACTATCCTGTTTACTCAAAATATGATATCGTGGGTCAAAGCAAATGGGTAAAAATCATCCTTTGCTCTTTTCCCCATTTTTCAGTTAGGCTCCTTGCTTTGCAAGTGTGGTTAAGCACTTATGACAAAAGATTTATGAGGACTCATTAAAAAAGTTTTAAAAAACATATATTTTTAAATTATTACTTGCTCTATCAATAAAACCAAAATTATTTCTTGAGATGCTCACCAATACAAAAATAAATAAATAAATTTTAAAAATGGAAATAATCAAAAGAAGGTAAATATGTGGGAAATTAATGGCAAGAAGGCAACAAAGATGTAAAAGGCGATAACAGAAAATCTATGATGTTATGAGTGTTAATCGCCATCATTTAATCTTAAAAGAGAAATAGTGAACAATGACCAAAGCACATTTAACAGAACTGAAGAATATTTTACCAATGAAATTAATAAATGTTCTTAGAATTGAACATATGCCTCCAGAAATTTGCACGCATGACTATAAGCCAAGCAGCAATGGTAAATCATCATAAGGCATCAGTGATGTAACATTCCAATTAAAATGATGAAAGTGTAAGATGATGACAATGAGCCTGAGGTGCAAAAGGAAGACTGCTGTTCCATTTAAATAGTACACCAAAGAGTATGATTGGAATTAAATTAGCAGCAAGGGACTATGTTTGTGAAATTATAAATGAATAATCCAAAATGAAATAGTACAAACATGACAGATGGAGCTACACAGGATAAATGAAGAAGAAATCACTACAAATTAAACACCAATGCAAGGAACGTTAACATAAATAATTACCAAAGACAGACTAGTTGCCATCAGTGTATAATTTCATTTTATAGTTAATTATTTCCTAGTGTTCCCAACCATAAATATAAATCTACTCCCTCTCTCTTGTTACTGTGTACGCATGATGGGCAATTCATAGAGAAATCAGATTGCCTTAGCACCCTTTTTTTTGAGTGTGTTAGAAGACATTAAGATGAAGACCACAGTGTAAAATTAACTATGGTGTGACACAAGTAAGATGATTCCCGTTCACCTAATATCAAAGTGTCTACTTTTTTATAAGTGGAAAATTTATCTGTAATCTTAAAACATAAGAAATAGAGAAAGACAGGTTAAATCTTTGTGTTAATATGTCATATATTAGTTCAGCCAGTGAAATTCAGTATATTGATGAGACTTTTTTGTGCGAGTCGCAATCTGGACAATAAATGTAACTATTTAACATGCAGCTTTACCTTAAACCTACTGGATAAACATCTATGTACAGCATGAACTTCAAAAGATAAAGAAATAAAAGCTAAAACAGCAGCTTGAAAAGAAGTGTCCCATTTCTCAGCACAATGAAATGGAAGAACTTAATCAATGCTACAACAAACCGCTGTGTAACTTTGGTAACCACGTTAATTTCACTGCTTATGTCAAATAATATAGTAACAGTAAAAAAATATTACAAGAGAGTCTCAGATTTACTTATTGCTCAACAACCTGTAGCCCATGTACCTACCTTTCTTTGGTCTTTGATTAGATATTGACATTCCCCTTTAAGCTCGTAACAAATTTTTTAGCAACAGTGTGAGAGACAAAAATCTCTAATTGTTATTCCCTTTTATTGATATCACACTTTAATCATCAATAAATGACTATACCAGTCTCATAACAGATTCCTTCATTTTCTTTTGTTAAGGAGATTACAACGCCTTTCACTTCAAAAATTATTTATTTATAAAATTTGCAATTGCAATTTCAGCTGTTTTGCCATTTACAGGTGGAATACAGTGATTATTTTGGGCTTAAGCATGATAATTTTTTAAAAATATCAGACAAGGATGTATATCACCATGACATATAGGGTGGGTGATGTATGAATGACACGTCTGAAATTTTTAAAATTTTGACGTGTGCTTAAGCACAAAATGTTCACTGTATTCTGCTCTAAAATGGCTAAACACTCAGAATAGTGACAGCATATTTTATAATGAATTTATTTTTTAACTGCCAAATGACACAAATATGTCTCTCAAAAAGTCTTACATGACTGTGAACCCCAGCCATGAAAATAAAATCATTTATTTTAGTTAATGACATAGTTTTCATGCTTAATTTAATGGATGTTTATGCACATATCACGACACTGTTCACCACCTCATGATGCACCTTGGACAGCACTTGTTATTAATTACATCAACTAGCATAATACTGGCTACAAGATAATCCTTGAACCTCCTGGTTACTGCAAATCGCAATGACTCCCAAAAATACATGAAAAGATTGTCTAAAAGACCATAAGGCAAAATATCTTGGCTCAATGATCTCACTCTGTCAATTAAATGTTGAAGGCATAAGCAAAACAAAATTGTCAGCACCTACATGAAACTTTAAAAGATAATGCGATTAATGTCACCCAAGTGTAAGAAACACACACTGAAAATGAAATACAGTGTAAGATGAGAGGTTAGATAGACAGACAAATAGACAGATGTATACAAGAGCCTGTACTACTCAACCTCTGGCATAACAACCTATGTATGAATGGACATTGAAAACACTGTACTTGAGAGGTGTGGTGGCCCATGTAGATTCTGCACTCACGATCCAGGAAAGCAGCTGTACAGTGTGCCACACAACTCAATAGGCACTAGCACTGACAGAGGCCTCCACTCTTGGATGCGCATGCAGCCTCTCTGTAATGCACTCTACCGGCCAGCAGATGGCTTATAGGGCCGGCCCGGCCAACCTCGCTCTCAGACATATGTTGACATTCAACCAGTTTATTGGACTAGTAGTTAAGCCACTTTCTGGCAATTGTCCTCTTGTACAAGTATTCTAGATGTAATAAGGTGATGTGTCTGTTACTATCTCTGTGTTCTTGTTGTCAGAACACACTAGCAAAGAGTAGGTCTTTTTTTTCATGTGTTCCCTTGTGCAGTTGCTTTTTGTGTCTTTTTGTGACATGGAGTCTCTGCTTCAAACGGTGGTCAACAACAGATGGAACTTCTTACTATCATGCAACAGGCTGTGTCAGCATTGCTCTCTGTGCCTTCATCTCCAGCTAAGCTTGCTACTCTATTCCTGCCATCTGATGAGGCAGCAGAAGATTTGGAAATGTACAAACACGGTCTATGGTAACATTTCCACACCCTCCAAGTTATGGATGTGTAGGTAACTTGTGTACTGTTTCTGTCACGGATTTATCGCACCTTGTATCAGGTGTTGTGGCAGTTGGTCACATTGCAGGAACAGTCTTCGTTCTCGTTTGACAATTTATGCACTTTACTGTCTTCCCATTATCACTGCCGCGTGCACATCGTGGTTGCTCAAGTTGAATTTTACCACTAGAAGAAGTGGCCCCCAACAGTCTTATCATTCCTGGGCCACATCCCTCCATGGCGTTAGTAGCAAGTGCCATTTTGTCACAGGCAAGTCAAAAGAGTCATATGCAGACATCATGGTTCGCAAAGTTATCATCCACTCCATCCTCGACAACATCCACTCCACCCTCGACAAGGAAATCCCTCAACATGCCCTCCAATTACAAAACCCCTCCTTTGAAGAGGTTTTGACCACTGCCCAGTTGTATTACATCACATGCCACTAGTCAGCAGCAGGGAACATGGTTCAGCATTGCCGTGGTACAGGGTTGCCCAGCAGCTTACACTGTGTCCAGGGAGGACAATATCATGGCACTGCAAGCTGGCCAATCCAGTGGCTCCCGCACAGCACATGATCAATGTTCCAGCTGCCATCTCTGTTGCCATAAAGTGCATCTTTTTACTCCCAACATGACAGATCAGTGTGTCCCCAATGCTGAGCTATCTGTTCTAAGTGTCAAAAAAAGGCCAGGTAGTCTAGAGGTCAACTGCACAGAATGCAGCATCAGAGAAAATGGCTATGGAATCCAGGAAGCATCATTGTCAGGGTCAGTTACCAATCAGGGTTCCAACAAGCTTTTTATTGAGGTTTTGGTTCTCTCACGACGGTTGCACGTGTAGGTAGACAGCGGCACAGCAGTTTCCTTGCTTAATGCCCAAACATATTCAGACTTCAACTCTACGCTGCTGTCACTGGTAAACAGGTGCCTGCAGGGATAAGGTAAACAGCCAAACCCTTTGCTTGGCCAATTCACAGCTGATGTTACCTATTGATTAATGAGTCAGCCAATTACCCTTATTGTAATCCACAATGCTGGTTCAGCAAATCTTTTCAGGTTTGATACTTTTCAGGCCTTTGGCTTTTCAGTCACGGACTCCATTCAGTTGGTATCTGCCAAAATCCCCTACCAATCATTGGGATCTCTGTGCTCAGAATTTCAGGATATCTTTGCAAAGGCCTAGGATGCACCACAGACTATCAGGCACACATAACGTTAACTAGTCAGCTCATCCTAGACTGGCAGAGTACTGTACCCCTACACTCCCAAGTCAAGGCAGTGTTGGATGGTTTGCATCATTTCCTCCCATGAATAGGCCACACCCCTTGTCATCCCTATCATCATTAAATCCTCTGGTAAACTGCATTGTGACTTTGGAGCAGTTTTAAGACCACCGTGAATTCACAGTCCGTAGTTGACACATACCCATTGCCATGTCCAGACAAGCTGTTCACACACTTACCAGGGGGTCAATTCTCCTCAAAACTTGATCTTTCTGAAGCATGTCACTGGTTACCCCTGGATGACAAGTCCACATGTATCATGGGTCTTAATACATCTTTTGGCCTGTATCAACAGTTGATGTTTGGTGTGGAAAGTGCCCCCACTCCCCTCCCCCCTCCACCATTTATCAACACTATCTGAAATAGCATCACATGCAGTTTCCGATCACTAGTACCCGAATGCCAAGGACACAGTGTCTGACACTCCTCTCAAGCAGGTTGTCTGCGACGTCCAGCAGGCTCGGTCATCTCATACTCTGGGCTGTACTTCCGATCTGCTTCATAACTACTTTGTCTGGTGCCATCATCTCTTGGTCTTCTTACACTGGGTCCTCCTCCTCTCCACAAATAACGTAGCTCCCAGGGGGGTTATTCTGGGGAGTCTATGGCGGGAGGTCTTACAGCTGTTACTTGAGGGTCACTGGGGTGTTTCCCGTGATAAAGACTTGGCTCGAAGACAAGTGTACCGGCTCAGCACTGACCAGAAGCTGGAGCATTTGGTTGCTGCATGTTCCCAGTGTGCTAGTTAACAGGCAACTCCTGAAGTTTCATTCTTCCCATGATCCCAGCAATCCAGCCCTGGGAACATATCCATGTTGATTTTACAAATACATTTCTGAATGTTTTTTTGGCTGACTGTCAGTTACTTATTTTTGTATTTTCCATACATGGTCCGGTGCCTCTCGACCACCACAAAAGTCACAGAATTTTTTTTTTGTGGAAGGTCTCCAGGTTAGCCTCATTTTTGACAATGGACCTCAGTTCCTGTCCCAGGCATTTCTGAGTGCATTCAGGCATTCGCCATGTTCGTTTCCCTCCCATTCAGCCTCTATTGAACGAGGAGGCCACGCACATGGTTTGCACCATTAACACAAATGAAAAAATATCTGCACGACTTTCCCACTGAGGAGGCATTACAGTTTCTCCTCATGGCCTACCGGATGAGTCCTATTGGTTCTCGTAGCCCTGCTGAGCTGCTCTACAGGTGCCAGCTGCAGATGCTGCTCCATCTCTCCATCCAAGTTCTCACCTGCCATTATGTTCTGCTCTACGTCGTCTCCCGCCAGGGACAGCACTGCGGATGCGTATTTTTGGTCAGTACCCCCACGGCTTACTAGCAATCATCGTGGATAAGAAAGGCTGCTGTGTCTACAACTCAGGACTGGTGACAGTTACATCCAGTGCCACCAAAATCATCAGCTCTGGGTGAATTAATGAAATTATAAACATTCTGAACGTCCTCAAGAGAACACAAATAGTTACCACACTTAAGCCAGCCATATCGAATAATATTCACACAGGTACTACCTGATTAAACTACTCAGCACAGTGTACAAATTGCTGGAGATGGTATTAGAGGAATTTTCACAAGAATAGAGGCTACAATCTAGTTCAACCACAACAGAGGCCATTAATGGTTCAAATGGCTCTGAGCACTATGGGACTTAACATCTGTGGTCATCAGTCCCCTAGAACTTAGAACTACTTAAACCTAACTAACCTAAGGACAGCACACACATTCACACCTGAGGCAGGATTCGAACCTGCGACCATAGCGGTCACGCGGTTCCAGACTGAAGTGCCTAGAACCGGACAGAGGCCATTAGTTCCCACTTCCAAGAACAGGTTGGCCAACAACAACCTTACAGTACATTTTGTGAACATCATTCTTCCCTGTAATGGAACTCCCAACATAGGTTGGTATGACCCTGAGCAGAACTTTTAAGCTACAAGCAACTTCTAATGGACACTGCAGCAGAACTATGAATAAAGAACAACCTTGTGCAAAAATCCCCACAAGGGGATTCTTGAGCTCTACTCTGGCTGTGGAATCTAATGCACCAAAGTGGATTGACTGAGCCCACAAAAAAAATGTCAATGCAGAACTAAACCACACCACGTGGATAAAATCTGGAATAATAAGGTCTACACCTAACTATTTGCTCCCTACACTTAGATAACATTAAGATCAGACAGAGATTCCGAAATAAGATACTGGATTGTAAGGCATAACTAGCAGCAGATATAGACTCTGATCACAATTTAGTAATAATGAAGAGGAGGCTGAAATTTAAGAGACTACTCAGGAAGAATCAGTGCACAAAGAAGTGGCAGAGGGAAGTGTTAAGGAATGAGGAAATATGCTTGAAGTCCTCTGAGGTTATAAATACTGTGATAATGGATAGCTCAGTAGACAGTTCAGTTGAAGATGAATGGACATCTCTAAAAAGAGCAATCACTGAATTTAGAAACAAAAACATAAGTACAAGAAAGGTAACTGCGAAAAAACACAAGTACAAAAATGTGCAGGGAAATTCAGGAATACAGAAACAGAAGTCACTTAGGAACAAAATAAAAAGGAAGTGCAGGGAAGCTACGGTGAAATGGCTACGTGAAAAATGTAAGGAAATCGTGGTGGGAGTGGGGGGCAAGAAAAGAATGTTACTGTCAGAAGGACTGACTCAGCAGACAGAAAAGCTAGAACAACTTTTGGTGAAATCAAAAGCAATAGTGGTAAAATTAAAAGCAAGAGTGGTAAAATTAAAAGCAAAAGTGGTAAAATTAAGAGTGCAATGGGAATTCCACTGTTAAGTGCAGATGAGAGAGGTATGCTGAAAGCCCCTATGAGGGGGAAGACGTGTCTGTTGACACGATAGAAGAAGAAATAGGAGTCGATTTACAAGAGATTGGGGATTCAGTATTAGAAGCTGAATTAGAAAGAGCTTTGGATGACTTAAGATCAAAAAAGGCAGAAGGGATAGTTAACATTCCTTCAGAATTTCTAAAATAGTTGGGGGAAGTGGCACCAAAACAACTATTCACATTGGCATGTCAAATGTATGAGACTGCCAATATACCACCATGCTTTTGGAAAGACATCATCCACACAATTTTGAAGACAGCAAAAATTGATAAGTGCATGAACAGTCACACAACCAGCGTAACAGGTCATGCTTCCAAGTTGCTGGCAAGCATAATACACAGAAAAATGGAAAAGAACATTGAGGATCTGTCAGGTAATGATCAGTTTGGCTTTAAAAAAGGTAAAAGCACAGAGGCAGTGCTGATGTTGCATTTGATAATGGAAGCAAGACCAAAGAAAAATAAAGACATGTTCATAGGATGTCCCGACCCAGAAAAAATGTTCAGCAATGAGAATAGATGCGTGATGTCTGAAATTCTGAGAAAAATAGTAGTACAGAAAGGCAGGTAATAAACAATATGTGCACAAACCAATATGGAACAATAAAACTGGAAGATCAAGAATGAAGTGCTCGGATTAAAAAGGATGTAAGACAGGCATGTAGGATCTCGCCCCAACTGTTCAATCTAAACGTTGAAGAAGTAATGATGGAAGAAAGGTTCAAGAGTAGGATTAAATTCAAGGTGAAAAGACATCAATGATAAGATTTTCTGATGATATTGCTATACTCATTGAAAGTAAAGAAGAATTACAGGATCTACTGAATGGAGTAAACAGTCTAATGAATATAGAATAAGGATTGAGAGTAAATCGAAGAAAGACAAAAGGAATGAGAAGTAGCAGAAATGAGAACATAAGAACTGGGGCTCACAAAGTAGATGAAGTTCGGGAATTCTGCTACTAGGCAGCAAAATAATGGACGTAGCAAGGAGGACATAAGAAGCAGACTAGCATTGGTGAAAAGGGCATTCCTGGCCAGGAGTAGTCAACTAGCATCAAACATAGACTTTAATTTGAGGAAGAAATTTTGGAGAATGTAAGGTTGGAGCATTGCATTATACAGTAGTGACACATGGACCGTGGGAAAACAGAATCAAAATATTTGAGATGTTGCGCTACAAAAGAACACTGGAGGTTAGGTGTACTGATATGGTAAGGAATGAAGAGGCTATCCACAGAATTGGCAATGAAAGGAATATAAGGAAAACACTGACAAAAAGAAGAGACAGGATGATAGGACATTTGTTAATACTTCTGGGAACAACTTCCATGGTACTACAGGGAACTGTAGAGGGTAAAATCTGTAGAGGAAGACAGAGACTGGAGTACATTCAGTAAATAATCAGGACGTAGGTTGCAACTGTTACTCTGAGATGAAAAGGCACAAGAGAGGAATTCATAGCAGGCTGCATAAAACCAGTCAGAAGATTGATGACTTAAAAAAAAAAAAAGAAAAAAAAAAAAAACACCCTCTCCCCATCATCAACATTTACCCACCCCAAATACGATGGGACCTTGCTCTCCTCAGTAGATGTACAGAAATAGTACTGCCTTGTTCTCAGTTCTTCATATGTAAAAAGAGGTGCCAATACAGACTTGTTCTACCAATGGGGAAAAACATCTTCAACAGAATGTCAATGTAGGGCCAATACACGAACAATTTGTCTTACTCTGATTAGTGATATAACTTTCTCACTGTGACCCAGGAGGCAATTAAATGCATAAAAAACTGATTTGTGTCTTTTACTGTTCATTTGAACTTGTAACGTAGCTTATTTTTAAATACTGGCTGTGTCTGCACATGACCATATTTGATTTACTGTGCTCAGTTCTAAATAAATCAAATTATCTCAGTAAACTAGTGTAATTTTCATATCTCTAAGTAGTCTCATGGAAACTATGATAGCACATTTTTCAATAACTGAATAGGGAAATGCTTTGCACAGGAAATCCTGAAATGAAATGTCTCTCTCTCTTCCCCCTCCCCCCCCTCCCCTCCTCTACTTCTCTTTTCTGCTGCCCTTCTTTCCTCCAAACCTGCTCACTGCACCTAGCACCCCTACCCTGACTTCAACATGTCCCTGCCTGCTCCCACAAGCAGCACTACACCCTCCTACAACTCCACCCCGCTATCTTGTCTACATGGTGAATAGCAATCCATCCTTTTCGTAACACTGAAAAAAAATAAAATAAAAAAAATAAATTATGATCTTCATAAACTATCTCACATCCCACCCCTGATTGAAAGTAGATTTAAGAGTTATCAATTTGAAGAAATTCAGAACTTATGATGGATACTGACTGGAAGTAAGTGCGCCAAGAGTGAAATCTGAAAATTATTGCACTGTGTAGTGCTGTTCTCCATGCAACTAACACGAAAAGGCCTTAGGTTATAAAAGCTTCCAATAGTGTTATACCTCCAATTTTCAATGCTTTTTTCCTTATGTCACACATCAATGTCAAAAACTACTCATTGTGAACACACAAAGCATTAGCATGTAATGGAATGTTACCTTTCTGACAGCTAAATAATATGTACAAATCTCATATAAACCATATTCCCTCGGTTAAGCGTGTTGTAGGTCATAGATACCTACTATAACATGGTGTAGTATGTATGGTGGTCAATAAACACAGCTTTTCAATAGTTTTTGTTTTTATTTTGTAACAAATTATGCTTCTTTTCATTCAATCCCAGCTCTTTCACAAAATTAGTATGAGTTTCTCCCTCCAACATCCTTGCCCTAATAGAGATTATAGGTACGGGGGTGATTTGAAAAGTTCTCGGAATGGGATGGAAAAAAGTACTTACATCACTAAAACTTTTTTACTTTTCAATGTAGTCTCCTTGGAGATTAATGCACTTGGTCAAACGATGTTCCAAGGCCTTTATCCCATCTCGAAAATGATTTTATTCCAGGCCTGCAAAATAGTTGTCAACTTTGGCTATCAATTCTTCATTTGAAGTGAATCTTCATCCACCAAGAAAAATTTTCAGTTTTGGGAAGAGATGGAAGTCTGACTGGGCCATATCAGATGAATACGGTGGGCATGGCAACAATTCATACCTTAGTTCATATAATTCTGCCACGGCACCAGCACATGTGTGCAGGTGCGCATTGACTTGTCGCAGCACCCATCTTGCAGAAAATTTTTCATGTCTAATTCTTCAGTTAAAATGTGATAGACTCTTTCAGATAACATCTGGCAAGCAAGAGCACATTCACGCACTTTCAATCGGTGATCCTCCATGACCATTTTGTGCAATATTGCAATGATTTCTGGACTAGTGACACATCTTGGCTGATCACTGCGTGGATCATCATCTAAGCTCTCCTGATCAAATTTACATTCATTCGTCCACTTGGCAACAGTTGAATATGAAGGAGCAGAGACCCTCAGTGTATTCTGGAAATCGGGCATGAATTTCCTCTGCTTTCATACCTTGCTTTACGAAGTACTTAGTCACTGCTCGAACCTTGATTTTTTCCATCTTTGCAAATCACTACGCGGGAGCAACAGCAGAGCCACATGACTGCCATAGCTCTCTTCCAAGAGCACTAACGTGGCACATGTTTACAGGCAACAATCCAATAAATATCACATGAACAACTCGTTGCACTAGTGCTGACCTCTTGTGGTGATTCCGAGAACTTTTGAAACCACCCTTGTACATTCTTGTCTATAATTAACAAAAAACATTCATTGACATCCACTCTGTTACCCACCCACAATAACTACTCACCAAATGAAACACTGGCTAGTAATGTTACCAGGCTAAATATTAGTTTCACCCTTAAAAGAGCATACAGATCACTTTGGAGTGCTGTAGGGGATGCAGTGCTGGTGCCACATTATTACTTGACCCTTTACTGCTGATGTAAGTCATGGCAATTAAGTGACGTGTACATGTTAGTTGATTGTATGGAATCAGTCCAGTAAAGTGGGTAGACATGGAGATGTGACGGAATGGTAGAAAGGAGCTATTCTATTTGATCATACCCATGACTACCCCATGAATAAAGTTGGTGTATCAAAGTTGACTGTCCAATACATCTATCATTCACAGCCAATAGCACAGCATAACAACAGTGGTCATAAAAAAATCTTAATCGAAAGAGAATGGAGGCAAATGTCACACCTTGTAATGACAATCACTTTCAAACTCTTTTGGAACTGATGCTATCATTGAGTGTAGGTCCACATCAATCAATTCTCAGGTGTTTCAAATGATGCAATGCAGTAAGTGCACTGGTGGCTCAATGATGAATTCATTGTGTGTGGGAAGTGCAGTTAAGGCTGCAGAGCTCTGTGACATTTTGGGGGGTGTTTTCTTGTTGAATGCTTACATCCCTGTTTTGATTACCACTTTTAACTACCATACCTCAGTTGGTTCCTGAAATCAACTGATCTTAATCCCACAAAAAATTTATGGAATTATTTGGAACATTGGGTGAAACATAGTAATTAACAGCCGCACAATTTGATAACTCTATAGGATGCAATCATCTAGGTGTCGCTTCAGCTGGATATGGCGTACCTGAAGCACACTTGGCTTTGTTTCTTGCCGAACTGAGGCCATTGTCAAGACTGGAGGTGGTGTTACACAGTTTTAGCCTGATGTTTCCTAGGCATGACTAAATTTTTGTTCCCTGTACTTATATCTCCACAGCTGCCTTTAAATGAGGCTTCCTTGTTATCAGAAACTGTATCATTATAAATGATTACATTTTGAGTTTCCATCATTCCTGTTACATTTCAGCCCTCCTTCAAACATCTTGTACAACATATCATTAATCTCATCCAGAATCTCCCTACTCTTATCAAAAAGCTACAAAACCTGTTCAGTGCTGATCACACATTTGTGGATTCCTCCAGGACCACATTAATATTTTCTATAAATCATGTTTACAGTACACACTGAGGTGTCAAATATGACAGCTGAACTAAATTTGAACAAACTTTCTAAAGAAAAATATTTATGTGACTACAAGTTAGCCATTTACAAGTCGGTAACAGTGAATTTTATGATTTTATCACCAAGTTGAGAGTTTGAAGAAATTTAAGACTTGCATCTGGTTGTCATCAACTATACTCCGCAGTATTTTCACTAGGCACCTGCCAGTCACTCTCACATTAGCCACGAAAGACTGAAAAAGACGTCATCAGTTCCACAATATATAGAGTGCTGTGAGTGTTCCACGCATATGTCAAGACCATGGTGACAGACAGACCACATTATCCACTGGTAGTGCCCTTGGTGGTGGAACTATGGAACTCAGCTGTCCTCAAGCATTGTCACTAGCTGCAGCCATCAGCATACTCTGTCTTTGATTAGAGCAAATCGTGGAGATGATAAGGATGTACACATTATCCAGCTGGTAGCCACTGTCACAGCTCACCAGATTATTCACCAGGCACATTTCCACAGATTCTTTAATAATGGAGTCCCAGAAAGAAGTTGTGTGGCCAAAGTTACGGTCTTATCACGCACCATTGAATGTCTGGTGGGGATACAGTTTTTGATAATAGTGGGCTTGTTTGCCTACAAAAGGCATCTGCAGTGTTGATATTCGGTGGAGCATTCTTCCATAGTGTGTGTGGTTTGGCCAGCCTTCTGCAATAACAAATTGTCCTTCACTGATCCCAGCAGGTCCGCAGTCTTAAATCATAGGCAGAAAGCCAATTTTACCTGAAAATTGCAAAGGACTCATGTTATTTTATTGCCAACAAAAGGCATGCTCTCCTCCTTACTCGCTTCTTGGTTCTTCGTTTTAACTGATAGTGCCTTGTTAAAATGTCAGGTAGAATACCCCTTTTCCCTGAACACTGTCATTAGGGAGCAAGCTCTTGAGGCAAACTATCTACCTTCGAGAGTGTGTGAGCTTTGTGTACAAGGTTTCAAGCACACACACAGTTTGCGACCAGTGATGACAACTCGACAATTGTAAATACAAATCAGTCTGAGTGGGTTTGTGATAAACTGGATGCTGCAGAGACCTTCTAACCAGAACATTCAGGTAAGGGAAATGATTATCTTACTCTAATTTCATTGTGAACCAGACGTTCTTATGAATGGAGATGAAGTGATGTATAAACTCCATTAATGTATCTTCTCCTTGAGGCAACACTACGGAAGTATTGTCCACACACTTCTATAATGCAATTGGTTTAAGGACCACTGATTCAAGTGCAGGGTTACAAATGGCGATGCCATCAGTCTGCTCAAAATATTCATGGTTGAACATAAAACAGGTTGACGAAAGACTGTTCCAAAGCAAAGTGGTGATATCCCACCTGAAGCACACTACCAATGAGCACCCAAGAATCTCTGAGAGGGATCTTTGTAAAGAGATATTACATCAAAGCTAACAGGTTATATGGAAGAAGGATGGCTCTCTGAGGCATTAAATTTATCAGAAGACCACTCATACTGATTTGTATTTGCAACCATTGAGTTGAGCTGTCATCACCAGTTGCAATCTATAGTGTGCTTTAAACCCAATCTCACAGACAGTCAGATGCAGATAGTTCACCTACAGAGCTCACACACCTAAATCCAGTGTTCAGGTAAAATGAATCGTCTACCCAGCAGATTAACAGGTCATTATTAGTTAAAACCAAGAACAAGGAAGGGCATAAACAGAAGAGCATGCTGACAAAAGTCTAGCTTTTCTAACCTCTCTTGGCAACATTTCATTTAAAATAGCAAGAATCCTCCACAATTTTCATGTGAAAGTGGTTTATGGGCCATCATCTAAGATTGCCAACCTGCCGGGATCACTGAAAGACAATTATTGCAGAAAATTAGAATTTATAAAACAGCTTGCAAGTGTACTATGGCTTAAATAGGCCAGACCACACGCACCCTGGAAGAACGCTGCACCAAGCAAGTCTGTTATTACTAAACACTGTATCTCCACTAGACTTTTAATGTAGTATGATGAAACCTTAATTTTGGCTAAGGCAACACCAAGTTGGGACTCCATTATCAAAGAATCTGTGGCAATATGCAAAGCAGAAAAAAATGATTAATCATTACAGCAGCTACCAGTTGGATCTACATTTAAACCTACATGCATGCTCCACACGCCATCATGTGGTGCATGGCAGAGGGTACCTTGTAACATTACTAGTCATTTTCTTTCCTGTTCCACTCGCAAAGAGACTGAGGGAAAAACAACTGTCTACATGCCTCCATATGAGCCCTAGTTTTTCTTCTCCTGTCTTTGTAGTCTATATGTGAACTGGACCATGGTGGCATTAGAACTGCTCTGCAGTCAGCTTCAAGTGTCAGTTCTCTAAATTTACTCAACAGTGTTTGGTGAAAAGAGCATTATCTTCCCCACGTGGATTCCCATTTGAGTTCATGAAGCATCTATGTAATACTTACATGTTGATCGAAGCTATGGGTAACAAACCTAGCAGCCCACATCAGAACTACTTTGATGCCATCCTTTAATCTTCCCTGGTGGGCATCCCAAACATATGAGCAGTACTCAAGAGTGGGTCACACTAGTGTGTTCTGTATGTAGTCTTCTTCACTGATGAGCTACGCTTTCCTAAAATTCTCCTGATAAATGGAAGTCAATCAGTCGGTTTTCCTACCACAATCCTCACAGGCTCATTCCATTTCATACAGCTTTGCAACATTACGCCTAAAAGTTTAACTTACAAGACAGTGTCATGCAGCATAGTACTAATGCTGTATTTGAATGTTATGGGATTGTTTTTCTTACTTGTCCTTATTAACTTACATTTTTCTACATTTAGAGCATACTGCCATTCATCCCATCGACTAAGTCAACCTGTATCCTACAGTCACCCAACCGTGACACCTTCCTGGACAACACAATATCATCACAAAATAGCCACAGATTGCTGCTCACCCTGTTTGTCACATAATTTATGTACACAGAGAACATGAGCAGTCCTATCACAGTTCCCTAGGGCACACTCCTGACAGTACCTTTGACTCTGATGAATACTTGCCATCAAGGACAACATACTAGGTTCTATCACTTACGAAGTCTTCAAGTCAGTCACATATCTACAAACCTATTCTGTATGCTTATACCTTCATTAACAGTCTGCAGTGGGGCGCCATGTCAAACACTTTCCAGAAACCTAGGAATATGAATCTCCCTGTTGCCCTTCGCCCAGGGTTTGCAGGATATCACGGCCCTTCTTCCAGGGTTCGCAAGATATCATGGCCCTTCGTCCAGGGTTCACAGGATGTCATGTGAGAAAAGGGAAAGCTGAGTTTCGCACAAGCATGCTTTTTAAGTCTATGCTGATTTGTGGACAGAAGCTTTTTCTGTCTCAAGAAAATTTATTATATTCGAACTTAGGATATTTTTAAGAATTCTGCAGCATACCAATGATAAGGAGATTGCTCTGTAATTTTGTGGATCCATTCTTTAACCATATTTATATACAGGAGTCACATGTACTTTTTTCCAGTAGCTCAGGACTCTGCAATGGAAGGGATGCACAACAAATGCAAGACAAGTAAGGGGCCATTGCTGCAGAGTACTCTCTGTAAAACTGAACTGGGATTCCATCCAGACCTGATGCCGTGTTTGTTTTCAACTCTTTCAGTTGCTTCTCAATGCCAGAGATGCCTATTATTATATCCTCTGTATGGTGGCCTGGGTGCAGGTCAAATGACTGATTGCTTGAACAATCATCCTGCATGGATGATTTCTTAAATGTATAACTTAAAACTTCAGCTTTCATTTTATGGTCTTGTATCGACACACCAGACAAAACAACAAGTAACTGAGCAGAAGCTTAACCCACTTAAAATTTTAAATAGGGCCAGAATTTTCTTAGGTTCTCAGCAAGATCTCTTCCTATTATACGATGATGGAAGCTGTTGTATGCTTTACACATCAATACTTTTACAAGATGGTGAATCTATGCTTACCACCATCATTTGCATGTTCTTTTCTGAACAAAAAGTACAACAGTCTCCGCATTCCCAAAAGTTTCCAAATTTTGGTATAAAACCCCAGTGGATCTTTTCTATCCTTAATCCACTTACTCAGCACAATCTGTTTAAACTTCGGCTATAACTGCTCTATGTCCATCATATTAGAACTAAATCATATACATTCATTTTCTAAGGGATGCAAGCAACTGCTTATGTGATCTTTCTAGCACAAATACTCTCCTAGCCTTCTTGATGGATTTATTTATTAACTTTAGTT
The DNA here is from genome assembly GCF_021461385.2 of Schistocerca piceifrons. Lineage (NCBI taxonomy): Eukaryota > Metazoa > Arthropoda > Insecta > Orthoptera > Acrididae > Schistocerca > Schistocerca piceifrons. The sequence continues at coordinate 10,170,201 of NC_060143.1, forward strand.
ACCCCTATCACTACAACGGCATCATGCTCATTAAATACTTTCTCTGTAATGACCTCATCTGTAAGATCAGCCTTTTTGTAGCTTCGAGGTATAAGATGTTTCCATTGAGCGCAGGGCTCTTGAACTAGCTGCTCAAGATAGTTTTCAGAAAATGTGTTCAAAACTACTTCACAAGACTACCTGCCCTTTCCAACGGAAATGAATCCATGAATGATCCAGTCTATAAATTGTAGGTTAAAGTCACCTCCAACTAATATTACATGATCTGGATATGTCAACACTACATAGCATAAACCTCCATTGAATGAATCTCAAATTGTAACAGCAGAATCGGGTGGCCAGTAAAGACATTCGATAATTACCTTGAGTTCACACAGACCTGTTACTTGCATCCAGATAAGTTCCCAGTCAAATTCAGTTTCAACTTTGGAAAAAATATATCTAAAAACAAAGATGATGTGACTTACCATACGAAAGTGCTGGCACGTCGATAGACACACAGACAAACACAAACATACACACAAAATACTAGCTTTCGCAACCAACGGTTGCTTCGTCAGGAAAGAGGGAAGGAGAGGGAAAGATGAAAGGATCAGGGTTTTAAGGGAGAGGGTAAGGAGTCATTCCAATCCCGGGAGCGGAAAGACTTACCTTAGGGGGAAAAAAGGACGGGTATACACTCGCACACACACACACATATCCATCCACACATATACAGACACAAGCAGACATATTTAAAGACAAAGAGTTTGGGCAGAGATGTCAGTCGAGGCGGAAGTGCAGAGGCAAAGATGATGATGAATGACAGGTGAGGTATGAGTGGCGGCAACTTGAAATTAGCGGAGATTGAGGCCTGGTGGGTAACGGGAAGAGAGGATATATTGAAGAGCAAGTTCCCATCTCCGGAGTTCGGATAGGTTGGTGTTAGTGGCAAGTATCCAGATAACCCGGACGGTGTAACACTGTGCCAAGATGTGCTGGCCGTGCACCAAGGCATGTTTAGCCACAGGGTGATCCTCATTACCAACAAACACTGTCTGCCTGTGTCCATTCATGCGAATGGACAGTTTGTTGCTGGTCATTCCCACATAGAATGCGTCACAGTGTAGGCAGGTCAGTTGGTAAATCACGTGGATGCTTTCACACGTGGCTCTGCCTTTGATCGTGTACACCTTCCGGGTTACAGGCCTGGAGTAGGTGGTGGTGGGAGGGTGCATGGGACAGGTTTTACACCGGGGGCGGTTACAAGGGTAGGAGCCAGAGGGTAGGGAAGGTGGTTTGGGGATTTCATAGGGATGAACTAAGAGGTTACGAAGGTTAGGTGGACAGCGGAAAGACACTCTTGGTGGAGTGGGGAGGATTTCATGAAGGATGGATCTCATTTCAGGGCAGGATTTGAGGAAGTCGTATCCCTGCTGGAGAACCACATTCAGAGTCTGATCCAGTCCCGGAAAGTATCCTGTCACAAGTGGGGCACTTTTGTGGTTCTTCTGTGGGAGGTTCTGGGTTTGAGAGGATGAGGAAGTGGCTCTGCTTATTTGCTTCTGTACCAGGTCGGGAGGGTAGTTGCGGGATGCGAAAGCTGTTGTCAGGTTGTTGGTGTAATGGTTCAGGGATTCCGGACTGGAGCAGATTCGTTTGCCACGAAGACCTAGGCTGTAGGGAAGGGACCGTTTGATGTGGAATGGGTGGCAGCTGTCATAATGGAGGTACTGTTGCTTGTTGGTGGGTTTGATGTGGACGGACGTGTGAAGCTGGCCATTTGTCAGGTGGAGGTCAACATCAAGGAAAGTGGCATGGGATTTGGAGTGGGACCAGGTGAATCTGATGGAACCAAAGGAGTTGAGGTTGGAGAGGAAATTCTGGAGTTCTTCTTCACTGTGAGTCCAGATCATGAAGATGTCATCAATAAATCTGTACCAAACATTGGGTTGGCAGGCCTGGGTAACCAAGAAGGCTTCCTCTAAGCGACCCATGAATAGGTTGGCGTATGAGGGGGCCATCCTGGTACCCATGGCTGTTCCCTTAATTGTTGGTATGTCTGGCCTTCAAAAGTGAAGAAGTTGTGGGTCAGGATGAAGCTGGCTAAGGTAATGAGGAAAGAGGTTTTAGGTAGAGTGGCAGGTGATCGGCGTGAAAGGAAGTTCTCCATCGCAGCAAGGCCCTGGACGTGCGGGATATTTGTGTATAAGGAAGTGGCATCAATGGTTACAAGAATGGTTTCCGGGGGTAACGGATTGGGTAAGGATTCCAGGTGTTCGAGAAAATGGTTGGTGTCTTTGATGAAGGATGGGAGACTGCATGTAATGGGTTGAAGGTCCTAGTGCTACTAACTTTAATTATAAAAGCCCACAGAGAAAGCTACGTACATAACTTTCTACTCTCCTGGTGTGGAACCCTATCATCTCCACAACTTACTCTAATCGAAGATAACATAGTACGCCAATGGCTGCAGCAAGCGGTAATGCTAAGGAAAGCTGAGTTCCATAGTGTCACCCATGACGGTGCTGCTGCTGGGTAGTGTGGTCCATTTGCCACCATGATCTTGACTAATGCACAGATACTCAGACTGCACTACACATACTGTGGAATAGAGGACATTTTTGTCAGTATTGTCAGCTCACAGGAGGATGACTGGCAGGTGCCCAAGGTGCCCAGTCCGAATTTTGAGGAGTACAGTTAACAACCACCAGGCACAAGCCCAAAATTTCTTCAAACTGATCTGTAACTCCCCTTTTCTTCTATTCATAAATCCCTTTTTGATATAGAAAGAGTTTTTAAGAAGAAACTACTTCAATCTATATTTAAAAATCACACTGTTCACTGTTCAACACTTTATTTTTTGGCTCAATTGCCAAAGAATTTTATAGCTGTCGATTTTACTTATTTTTCTGCCTTAACCCACCAACCAAAAGGAACTTCAATAGTTTCTAGGGAAACTAAACTATTACACAGAATTACCTTGTGGGTTGCTAACACATGCATCCACTGTACCAGCTCAGGAAAAAACTAGGCTTAGTTCAGTTGGTCACAGGTATGCATTTCAACCATAAACCCACTGTAAAACTATGCCCATAAACTGCTGTCCCAGTACCAGGTGAGACTTCAAATGATGCCTCTCCAACTAGCACCCAGCTAACTCATCAGCCAACTACAGCCCCAAATGGGGCCATGCCAATATCCAGCACTAATTCCAGAGAATCCTATACTACTCTCCATGGTGCTGCCCAAAAACAAAAAATTTCCCCTCATCAAGAGGGAAACTTCAGGCCTGCAGCCCTGGTGCTACTGACTAGGTCATCATCACAGCATACTACTACTCGTTTTGATGATTACAAAACAGTTGATTTCAGTAGCAAGCACCACACACATTAATGAGTGATACTGCACCCTGGCCTGATACTGATTTGAAAATAGACATTCTGCTGAAGTGTGTAGGAGCAGGTTGCCTCCAGACAGCGCACTTTTCACCCATACTGAGTCTCTGAATGTCACTATTTCTGTAGATAAGCTTCCAGCAGATGACACATTATAGAAAGCTTGTCCCATGGGTTGTACTCATGACCAGACATCTCAAGTAAATTCTGGACAATAAATGGTTATAACCAGCTAGTTTGGTCACTCTTAATGCTGTTCCCAATTACAAAGGCTAACGAAAAAAAATTTTAAAAAACTTTTTTTTTTACTTTCATAGCTGATCTTTATAGATTTTTATGAGCTGAATCCAAATCTAGCCTTAGTTTTTTTGTATCAACCATGCTTTTCGAGCAATATCCTTTTTATTATATTGTCTAAAAATCCTATGCTATACAGTAAATGAGGAAATTAATGAAATGCTTTGTTACAACATAAGCATGGTTTGTATTTACAGTAAGCTACTTAAAACAATGATATGGGTTAATAGAGGTTTCACTTGTCAGCTGGAACTGATCTGTATTTTCTTTCTCTTTTTTCTTTGAAGCTTCTTGTGTAGCTTTTTCTATGACGAGTTGCTTGCTGAACTTCTCGGTGAAGTGACCAACAGTAGTCCCTCATCATGTTGGTGTTCAAGCAACCTTGGCAGCATTTTTCCATCACTTCAATGTCCTGGTGAAAACATTCTCCTTGCTTCTCACTAGCATCTCCCATATTGCCCGGGAAGTAATCAAGGTGACTGTTCAAAAAGTGAACTTTCAGGTTCATTAAACATCCTAAAGTTTTTAACTTCTTTAACATTGTAGCTATAATAGAAACATATTCTGGGTCTTTCTCATGTCCTAAGAACTTTGTAATGACTTACTTGAATGATACCCATGATTGTTTCTCATTTAAGGTCATTGTGGATTCAAAGTTAACATCAAACATCAATTTTCTAATGTCAGGTCTGGAAAAGATGCCTTCTTTTAGTTTAGCTTCTGAAAGGCCTTTACAAACTGTTTCATTAGGCCTAACTTTATACGGAGCGGTGGTAGGAGTACATATTTTGGATCTACAAGGTTTTTGCATAGAATGTTCTTCTCACCAAGTTTTAAATACTCTCAAAGGCCAGTTTTTTCTGCACCAGTGTTGATCCCTACCCCTACTGTCCTATTCACACGAGAAATGTGCAAATCTTGTAAAGTCACCTTGCTGACCAAGGAGCATGCATGTTACTTTTAGATCGCCACATATCATCCAACCATGAGCAGAATAGCCTGTTTTATTTAGCACTATTTCTAGGTTTTCATAGCTTTCTTTCATATGTACAGAATGTCCAACATGTTACCAATGTGTAATAAAACAGCCTTTAAACTAGTTTTGGATGAATCAATAAACAGCCTCCAGTCTTCCTTTTTGTATTCAATACCAAACTCATTCATCAGATCGGGAACGTCTGAGCAGTACACTAAATCACCTTCTTGTTGAAAAAAACTTGGAAAATTGCTGCTCTCTCTTTCTATACATGTATATGCTGGTTCCAACTGCCAATAAGTTCTTGTCTTTTAATCTAGAGCCAAGCAATTCAGCTTTTTCTTTCGTTAAGCCCAGATCCCTAGCCAAATCGTTAAGCTCGGTCTGAGTAAACAATTTGGGCTCTAGACTTTCTGTATTACAATGGAATTCATCATCATCTGGTTCATCTAAATCACATTGTTGATCAGAAAATACTTCTGTTGGAATAGAATTTAAATCATCTGGTGGTTCAGGAACCGGCAAATCTACACCATGTCTTACTGATCTACCCCATACCCTACTGGTCGGATGGCGGACAGAAGATTAGGGTAGCTTATTACCTTCTTGTTTTTCGAATTATGACCAGTAATATCAACACTGCAAAAGCAGCAATCATCAGAATGATTTTTTGGCTCCCTCCATATCATAGGAACAGCAAATCTGTAGGCTGTTTTCTCCTTTTTGGACCATTTTCTCAGATCTTCAACAGGCACATAACATACCTTATGCAGCGCCCAAGATTTATCTTGATCACCAAGTCTGGATCCAAAGTATGATAGATAAACCTTTTTCCCAAAGTCTGTAATGTTTCTTTGGTGTTTTTTAATCACAAATTCACCACAAATATAACAAAAACTGTCAGCAGGGTTTTTACAACCATGATTAGACATTGTACTGAGCACATGTACAGGAAATGGTAAAGTGAGGTAAGGTTGACTGTAAACAAAACACCATCTGTTGACACAAAAATAGAATCGATCTTTTTTTGGCAGCAAATGTTTTTCAGTAGTGCTGCCAACGTCATCCACATTCAATACACCTCCTTTTTAAATTATTTTAAATACATAAAAGCTGTTAAATTCGTTAAAACATCACTTAATTTAATAAATTTAACTGAAAAATGTGAATAAATGGTGGGTGATATAGTTTTTTAAGTATCATATTTGGATTTATCACCCTAAAAAATATAAGAATAAGGTATTTTCAGCAAAAAAGTTTTTCCATCATTGGCCTGTGTTATCGTTTTGTGATATCTCAAAGTGGCTGCTCTTTTGAACTTTGGACTGTGCTTGTAATAATTGACTACTGCTTCACTTGAATGGATTTCTAACTGGCAGTGACTCTCACATAATCTGGCTTGCCTTTGTCATCTCCTCAATAATTACTGTTTTGCGGCTTATTGTGACTGTAGCTCTGTGCAAATAACATACAATAAACTCCAGATGGAAAAATTCTCTCTTAAGTTCTGAAACATAACTCCGAATTAATACAATCACTGCAGAAAGTAACTTGGTTGGAAGCCAATGTGAAGTAACATATGAATCTGAAGACAGTCAGTCCTGGTAAGTACACTTACATGGCAAGCTAGAGGCAGATGATGGACCAGAATTTGGGGTGGATGGTGTCTGAACTGTTGATGCGCGACTGCTTGTCAGACCAATGAGAGAGGCTTTTGGCATTCCTGACAACAGTAGCAACATTGACATAAAGTTAATAGAAACTGGCATTAATGGATGCTAGTTAAACATAAACCAACATACAGAATGAGCTGAAGGTCAACAATAAAATTATAAGACAATGACACTAAAACAATTTGACTCCACTCTAAATAGTACTTTACAGTAAATTTGAAAGCAGGCATCTTTTCTTGCAACATTTTACACAAAAACTGTAAGGTATAGAGTCACAAAGACTACCTCCACTTCTCATAAGCATCACATTACTGAATAACACTAGTCCTACAAACATACTCACTATTCATGTTAGGATAAGTTAAGCACATCAATGTCGGCAGTATTGGAAACAAGATAGCAACAAATGTTAGTCCCTATAATGCACAACTTTTTTTAAATTTGCTTGATAGAAATGGATGTAATCTACCAGATACACAAACTTTCAAACTCAACACTTCCTTTTAAATGAAGCTGTGAGCATCAATCATATTATTCTGGATAGAATAAATGATTACTTTGATCTTGCAACTAGTATTTTTATGTTACCTAGTTGTGCAGTACAAACATGGGGAATCAAGCTAATAATGGAAAAGGAAGGCAAACAACTTTTAATTGGTAGGAGCTCAGACATAAATCAGTTGTGTAGCAGGAAAAAAAAAAACTGTTTGAATAAACAAAATGTTATGGAATTGTGACCTGGAGAGAGGTCAAGAATGGCTAAAAAGGTGGAGGTGCAAGGTCACAAATAAAAAATATGGAAAGTAATCAAGTAATTTCAACAAGAATAAAATAAGGTAAAAATATAGTGAAAAGACATTGATAATAGGAAGCTAAACCACTTCTCTATGAAGACAACAGGTAAAAAATGTGAGGCGCACAAACACTTTAATCAAAATATCTGTGATTCACCCTAAAATCGTGGCATTCAAATAGATTTCAGGAACAGCAATCCTGTGAAATACAAATATACTGGAGGCTGCATGGATAAAGGCCATACTGATTAATTTCTGGGAAGGGTATGAGGCAGTATGAAACTATCATTTAATAAAGGAGAAATGTTTCACGGAATATCCACCCTGTTGACTATGAGACTATTAAAGACAGAGCACAAACTTGGAGTAGAGTGGGGATAGGAAGAAATCAGGTGTGTGTATTTCGGAGGGACCATCATTTGCCTTAAGCAATTTAGGCAAAGTATACAAACGCTTAATCAGGTTGCCAAGACTGGGACTTGAACCACTGCCTTTGTGAATACAAACCAGGTGTCTTACCGCTGGACCACCTTGCTGAATAATTGCCACAGACATATGGCTATCATCTACCAAATTATTGACATTTAAAGATTCACCATGCTCTAGAATGTTCTGTGTCCAATGTTATACTTTAAGAATCGGTACAACAACTAATTACATGAGGCTGTTCATGATCATATCGTACTCCATTAATCAGTATATCTGTAAGAGCTACATCCATTTCTAACCAAGCACAAACAGCAACAAGCTAATTTAGAACTACCATTCAGCAAACATTACAACAGGCCAAAAATTAAATGACACATATAAAATAAATTAGTATGACAAAATGTTGATGTCCTTGTGGTATTCAATCTGAAGACTGGTTTGATGCCATTACCTCTGCAAAGATAATTATTCTGTAATAATAGTTTTGTTTGTATCCACTTCGTTTCAGCACACTATTTTAAACATGATACTATAATTATAAATATGGTATCATTAAATGCAGCTTTATCTATTATGTAAACGTTAACAGTGATAGTAAAAGTTACACTTTCCTGCAGCTGTGATTATTAGAGCACCCTGAACATGAGACAATATCTTTTAATGAGACATTTTACTTAAGAGTGTGAACAGAAACTCATAAAAAGGAACAGTTTACACAAAATAAAGGCAGTTTCCAAGAGATAAAATTACACAAAGAGTCTATGAACGTGAACAAGATAATCTAAAGTATAAAATTCAACCCCTCTGTAGCTATAATTCCCAATGATTTATCTTACATTCTATAAATAAGAAAACATATCTAAATATTTCGATAGTCTTTGTAATGGAATCTTCTATCAGTTACTTTCAGAACAATTTCACATCTAACAATGGGAAAAAATACTGTGTTCTCATCTAATTTATTTGTGAGGCAGTTTTGTGAATCTAAATTCATCCTCGGGATATGTCAGCTTTGAAAACAGAAAATTGCTTGAAATTAAAATCTTAGTGTTTCCATTATTAAATAATCCAATAGCCTATGGTTGACCCTACAAAATGGCTGTGAAGTAATACATATGAATGGGTGGTGTCTGTTCCTTCAGACATGTCTGAAAGAACAGACACCACACGGAATCCACAGCTACGATACTGAGAAGGAACTACTGATGTCAGCTGCGATAGGACTTTATGTGTAATCTGCAACGACATACGAAAATGCGTGCTGGATTGGGATTCGAACCCAGGATCTCCTGCTTACCAGGCAGTAGTGTTAACTGCTGCGCCATCTGAAAACAGCGTTTATCTCTGTTGCGCAGACTACCTTGGCACACCTCCAGGCTGATTCACACTCTCACCTAGCAGCACCAATCCACAGTCCCCATCCATGTCCTCCATGCTTGCTGCTTTGAGAATCCTGCAGAAGGTTGAACACAATTGTGCATCTGCCTGAAGATGGTGGCTTCATTGCTCATTGAGGCAAATTACTTACGTGAATATGTGGTGTCTGTTCCTTTGAACATGTTCAAATGAACAGACACCATGCGGAATCCACAGCTGTGATACACATTAGGTGGGGGGAGGGGGGGGTGGGGGGGGGGGGGAGGGGGAAGGAAAGGAAAGCAAAGAACAGGTGGCATGGATAGGTGGCACTAGGTTGGATTGTTGACTGGCCGACAAGTGTGCCAAGATAGTCAGCGCAATTGTGATGAACACTGTGTCCAAACGGCGCAGTGGTTAATACAACTGCCTATTACGCAGGAGATCCCAGGTTCGAATCTTGGTCCAGCATATATTTTCATTTGTCGGTGCTGATTCCACATAAAGCCCCGTTGCAACTGGCGTCAATAGTTCCTTCGCTTCTCTTTCCTTTCCTTTGTCCCCCCACCCCCTCCTCCACCTTCAATTTACATTCTGTGTATCACAATTGGAGATTCCACACGGTGTCTGTTCTTTGGGACATGACCAAAGGAACAGGCACAACACGTTATTAAAAGTTACTTCCCTCGATGGGTGAATCTATCACCTCCAGCGCATGCGCACGATTTTGTTCGACCTCCTGTGGGAATCTCAAAGTAGCGAGCATGGAGGACATGGACAAGCACTAGGTGTGAGTGTGAATCGGCTGGAAGGTGTAACCAAGATAGTCTGCACAATTGCAATAAACATGGTGTCTGAATGGTGTTGTTGTTAATGCTACTGCCTAGTAATAAGGAGATCCAAGGTCCAAATCCGAGACCGGCACAAATTTTCACTTGCAACTGCTTATTCCGCATACAGTTCCAATGCAGCTGACATCATTGACTGTTTCCCTTCCCTTTCACCACCCTTTCTTCCCCCTCCACCTTCAACTTGCATAATGTGAAGTAACAGATGTCAAAGGTGTGCAATATATTGTAAGGAGCTGAAAGAAGAATGTGAAAATGAACTTCACGAGGAAAAGGAAATGATGTCTGGTGAATGATTAAATTCCACTTTCCCCTATTAAACAACACAAGTCTCGTCATCTGAATTACAGTGTGCAGATTAACATTAATAGTCGTAACATCAGTAGCACATTTCATTTGAAATTCAACTACTGGATTAAAGTATTAATGGCGTCAGCAACATAGTTCTGTATGGACACTTAATTTGTGTCCTTATAAAATTTCTATATAATGTTCTCCATAGGTATTGGAATGCTAAGATGGAATGATAAGATGGCAGGAATGTAGAACTTTCAGAGAATGGAGAATTTAATAAATGGGCTATTAACAGCCTTGGAAATCTCTCTATGAATACAAATGATGGCCAACAGCAAAAGGTAGAAGCCACAGGAGACAAGGTGACATATGTACAACATTAGTAGTTTAATAAAGGAGTCAATACAATTTATGAATACTTAGTGCAACATCTCCCCCCCCCCCCCCTCTCCAGTTACCAGACTGATGATTCCTCAATGCCTCCAGATGTGTCCTAACACCTGTTTGCTTCTCGTAGTCATGTTGTGCCATAAATTTCTTTTTTTCCCAGTTCAATTCAGTACCAATTCATTAGTTATTCAAGCTATTAATCTAATATTCACTTTTATAAATCACAAATTAGAAAATATAAAGCAGAAATTATTACAACTGGGAAGATTTAAGTCTTAGCTAAGGGGTTTCATTGTGTGAACCATTGTACTCTCGCACAAAAGTTAAAAATATTGTGAAAAATTAAATAAAGAAGGTTTAAATTTTATATGCCTGATAGAAAGCCATCAAATATGTGTTACACAGCACATACACGCCGTGGATTTTAAGTCCTTTGGCATTTTGGCCTTTTGCAGATATCTTAAGTGTAGGAATAAAAATCACTGAAACTGCTCTTAATGAAAAGAGAACAACATCAACAGACATGATCTGGCACATAACATTCAGTATTTACTCAAGAAATAAAAATAATGTATTCAAACTACAAGTAGTAGATAGTGTTCAGTTTTTGGAAGAAAAAAGGGAAAGTACGGTTTAATGTCCCATCAACATCAACGTCATTAGAGACAGAGGTCTAGCTCCAAACGTTTCAAAGATGGAAGAGGAAATTGTCCGTGCTCTAGCAATTGAACCATCCTGGCATTTGCCAGGAGCGATTTAGGGAAATCATGAAAAACCTAAATCTGGATGGACAGGCTGGATTTGAAATGTTGTCCTCCCAAGAGTATAGTGTGCTAACCAATGCATCACCTCACTCTGTTTCAATTTTTGGGACTACAGATGATCCCTATAACTGGGAAACATACACCATAGAATCAATGGAAAACACACCATAAAATTAAATAATTGGCTTGGTTCAGCTACATTTGCACTATGTATGATCACACCTATAGATACTGTAGATATGAAGAAATTAGTTTAATCTGTAAATTTCCATTCACCAATAAGTTATGGAATCATTTCTTGGGAATATTAAAGTTATAGGGATATTATTTTCAGAATAAAGATGTGCGACTCCTTCTATGTCACTGAACAGTATATTCCCAGGTGGCCTTAACCTCATAAATGATACACAGAACAAGGTAAAACTTTTGTATGCATATAGAATCCATGTAATGCTAAAGATACATGTGTCAACAGTTTTCTCACCTTTCATGAGGCCTTGCCACCTATTACAGCAAGTTTCAGTGGTCTGTGTCATCAGTTACTGAAGTTGACAACTGTTTACTTAACACACACAATAGAACAATAGCAAAACAATGTCAAGGTTCTGTAAGTGTGCCTTTTTATTCACTTATTCACATCATAAATATCTTGAATGATACTAATTTATTGTCAACTGATGTTAGCGGAATTTAGCCCCTTGTAGCACTAAGGTAGTAGTTACTGCTATTATCTTGGACAAGTTTCATATTTCTGTTGTACATGTGTACAACACAGTAGGTTTGTATCTTGTAAAAACTTTTCTTCATTTGTTACTAATTTCCTCTACGCTTTGGTGCATAATTAGTGAAGTAGTTGCTGCAATAATGATAATAATAATAAATAATGATAGTAATAGTTATAATAAAAGAATAATGACTTGACTGAAAGTAAAAGTAGAAAAAAATTTTCCTTAGTGTCAGAAGATGAGATATGTCATGAGCTGGAGAAGCCATTCAACACTGATTAGAGCCTATTAGAACATGATGTTATTTCATGTGTACAGACACAATATGTGTACTTTTGTCATCTGATGAGGACTCAAATGTAACTTCTGCCACAACAATGATGTAATCCTCCTTGGCACCACACAGATGTGTTTGAGCCCTTGCCACCTGCTCCAGCTTTTGAAGGAGCTGTTTTGGAAGAAAACAAGTTTGTTGTCAAATGCTATGTCAACAAAGCAGTAATCATTCCTTCATCTGTGGAAGCCAAAATGCATGTAATACAATGCAAGCAGTGGGTGGTCAAAGAAAGGCAGAAAGTATTTCAGCATCAACATACCACACACTGCTGAAAGCTACAATGCTAATATGGTAGGTGTCCATTTATTTGACATATCATTGCAGCATAAAGGCAAACTGCAAAAACTAGGAAATGGACAGTCTGCTCAATATTATTTATTTATTTGTTGTTTTGCATTTGTTGCCACATTTTTTGATTACAGACTGGACTGCACTGCTCTGAAAATTCAGAGCAAAGAAATAATGGTCTGCCTGAAGTTCAAGATTAAGGCCTGGGTGGCTGCTCCATGCTGAAAAAGGGGGCACATAATGACACAGTTGAGTACAATGTAGACAGATGCAGTATCCTGCCCTCCAACAAAAAGAAATTCGTGGTGTCACATCCATGCCAACCAAAAGGAAGGCATGAGTATTAAAAATGTCAGAGATTGTTAGTGATGATAAGACTCATCTTTGCAGAATGCCTGGGTGTGAAAGCATAACAGCAAGAGTCTACTGTATAGAATATCATGTTCACTTGTGTTTGTGAAAGAGACTGTTTCAAAGCTTATTATGATATGATGCAAGCCACAAGGTTTGCGTACCACAGAACATCCTCTGAATCAAAGTGTAACTAGTTTACCATGAATCATGATGTAATTAAATGATTTCTTTGTACTGGTTGCCTTTCCATTACAAGTTTATAAAATATAAAATTGATGTTTTATCCAACACCATTTTTATAATTTGCTTACCTTGAATGCCACCATGCTGTGTACAGCCCATTGTTTTTCTGGAAAATTTATCCAATAATTTTTGAAAACAATTACATTTTCTTAATCTTGTTGGTCTAGAAATATTAGATGGATACACATCTTTTTATGCAAGTGGAACTGGTGGTGGTGGTTAGTGTTTAACGTCCCGTCGACAACGAGGTCATTAGAGACGGAGCGCAAGCTCGGGTTAGGGAAGGATTGGGAAGGAAATCGGCTGTGCCCTTTCAAAGGAACCATCCCGGCATTTGCCTGAAACGATTTAGGGAAATCACGGAAAACCTAAATCAGGATGGCCGGAGACGGGATTGAACCGTCGTCCTCCCGAATGCGAGTCCAGTGTCAAGTGGAACTGAAGAGGTTAATAATAATAGAATTATTATTACCATTGTAACATCATAAAGCTATGATTTTACTGTGTAGCATTTATTTGGTAAAGGAGAAAATAGCTGTACATCTTTACTGGATAAATTGCTGAAGAAACTCATGGAGAAGTGACCTCATTTAGTAAGGGAAAATATTTTCATTCATCAGAACAATGCATTCATTCTAATGTTTGCAGGCACCGTAACTAAAATTGGTCAACTATTATCTCATCTGCTCAGTTCCTCAAATTTGGACTCTGTGATGATCTTCTCTTCAAAAACATGAAGAAAATGCTCAGCAGGAGAAAATCCATTTCAAATTAATAGAGTATGGTAAAGAAAGACATAGTGGACTGAGTTTGAAAAATAATGTTTTTGTAATATTTAAATTAATTATTAACAGAAAATAAGATTATGTTGATGAAGAAACTGTGACCTAAAAAGACAATAAAGACATTTATGTATAACTGATGTATCATTTACTTTTTACACATGACACTAGCAACAGAACACACAAAAGCAAATGTAGACTTTTTTTCCAGAAAGAATTTCCACTCTGCAGCTGAATGCGCACTAATTTGAAACTTCCTGGTAGCTTAAAGCTGTGTGCCAAACTGGGACTCAAACCTCGTATCTTTACCTCAGTCAGTAAAGCACATGGCTGCAAAAGGCAAAGGTCCCAGATTTAACTCCCAGTCCAGTACACGATTCATCTGCCAAAAAGTTTCGAATGCAGATTTAACGTTTGAACTGAATAAAATATATTTCATCAGTAACAAAGCTAAAAAATTGCTATAACAGTGCATATACTGGCATAAAACACTAATGCGCTCTACAGAAATGTGCAGCCACAGTCTTACATTCACCCAGACAGCAGACTAAGAGTACAACCGAGTACAACCATAGTTACCCTTTGTGACAGCAGAAGGTGCAACGCTAAAGCTCTTGGCCAGTCTCCGCTGGGGTGGAGGGGTGGGAGAGTGAGTAGCAGAAGGAGGGTGGGAAGAGGCACCCTCCTTCTTGTCACGAGAGCCAGTTCCACAGCTACCTTCTTCCCAGAGGAAAGGCTGCGCTATGCCTGAAAGAGAATTCAGTGCTCCCACTCTCACTTGCATGCCATACACTCATTATGCAATGCCTACACCAAACATGCAGGTGGAAAACATCTTACTACTAAAAGGAAAAGGCTGATGAAAAGACTTGCATTAAAGTGTGCACATAGTGAATTAAAGAAGACAGAGGATGAACACACACAATGAGTAAAACACAAGTACAACAAAGAATTCATGGAAATCTAGAGATTTTGTTTAAGCTATAAGAGTTTGCTATGGTCACTAAGAATACTGCGGAATACACTAGTTGAATCCACCATTGCACATGAAAAAGCACAGTCTCTATTATAGCTATAATACATACATGTTTTAAGGTTAGTGTTGCCTAAGAAAAGCAAGTACTTCACAGTGTCTTAAAATCTCAAATCAGCAAGTGTCTTTATCACTAATGACAAAACTATGATTAGCTGACATAAGAGCCATGAGAATCAGTACAGATTTATTCCAACACCTCAGCAATAAGTGCATGAAAGGTAGCCAGGCTGTTGCAATGGGCCACAGAGTAAGTGTGTGTGTGTGTGTGTGTGTGTGTGTGTGTGTGTGTGTGTGTGTGAATAGTAAGGAGTCTAAGACACAATAGTAAGGAGTCTAAGACACAATACTGAGCTTCTTTTTTACATGCATAACCACTGTACACCATGGTGAGTGGTTGGTTGTACTCATTCCATTACTTGTATACCTCCCAAAATTTTTCAGAAGGCAGAAGCATTTATTCATGGAAAACATACACAAAAAAAGCAAACTTGCTTGGTTTTGAGGTTTTGGAGTAAATCCGTTCTGGATATAGAGTACAATCTCTCTCTCTCTCTCTCTCTCTCTCTCTCTCTCTCTCTCTCTCTCACACACACACACACACACACACACACACACACACACACACACACTCACACCTGTGCCCCTAGATAGTGCTGGCTGCACACACGATGCCAGGAGTGCAAATTCACCAGGTGGACTATGGCAAGTTAGTGTTGCATCAGGTGGGGTGGTTAGATGGAGAGGGAGGCAGGAAGAGGGGTTGGGGATGTGTAGCTGGTGCTTTGGAGGGAGGCAGCTGGTTTGCTGGTTAGGAATGTGGGCTGGAGTAATGGTAGCAGCACAGGCTAGCCATGTGATGCATGTATTTTAGAGCTGGGGGGGGGGGGGGGGGGGGCAGCACAAAGTGAAGTGAAGGAGTGAAGGGAGCAATAGGACAAAGAAAGGGGATGCTGAGGGTGGAGGGTCAATCTGTTAGTAGACACCCGGCTGGAGTGGTTCCAGGAGCAAAGGATGTGTCACAAGTATGACTCCCATCTACACAGTTAAAAAAGGTTCGTGGTTGAGAGAAGCATCCAACTGGACTGGGTCGGTCAGCAGCCATTGAAATCGAGAGCACTGTGCTCAGATGCACGTAGTTGTGGAAGACCCGGAAGTAAGACCTGCCAAACCCACCCACTCAGGCCTTTTGTAATCCAGTTCTGCCCTTCATAGGCTGTGCTGCCTGTGAAAGGAGCCATTTCATAAACCAACTCTGCTGCAACCACTGCACAACCTTTTAAGATGGTATGACAGACAACCAGCTTTCAACCTGAATGAATAGCCACTGTCAAACTGTAGCCAAAAACAAAATAGACCACCCAGTAGCACAGCATGCAGCTGAGATTTCAACGGCTGCTTCACAACATGGGCCATCTCAATCCTGTCCTCCACCATCAGCTTTTTTTAAATACACAGATGGGAGTTATCCTT
The DNA here is from genome assembly GCF_021461385.2 of Schistocerca piceifrons. Classification (NCBI taxonomy): domain Eukaryota; kingdom Metazoa; phylum Arthropoda; class Insecta; order Orthoptera; family Acrididae; genus Schistocerca; species Schistocerca piceifrons. Next base: position 10,186,634 of record NC_060143.1, read on the forward strand.
GCAATACAGCCTACACTCCTGAAACTGTACTGGCCTCACTCTACTTTAGCTGACTTTCCTCTTCTTATCAACCCCTCCCAATTCACCTCCCCATATCGCCTTCAAGATGCTCTGCTTCCCACTGTCTCTCACATCAGTGAATCACATTCCTAGCCCACACTCCTGCCATTCCTCCCTCTCCCATTCCTAATAAACAAACCAGATGCATCCCTCCAACACACTAGCTACCCACCCTCAACCCCTCTTCCCTCTCTCTCCTTCTAGCTACCCCATCCCACCCAACACAACCCCCACCCCAGGCTAGTCCACCTGCCGAAATGCATTCCTGGCAATGTGCATCCAGTCAGCAGAAGTATGTAGGAGCACAAGCATGTGCACACACAATGGTGGGGGGGGGGGGGAGGAGGAAGTGGCGGGGAGGGGGGGAGGGGGCTGGGCTGTGTGTGTGCACTTTAGCTTAAGGAAGGACTTACTCTGAAAGCTAGCAAGCTTTCTGTCTTTTTATGTATGCCTGTTGACGACTGGACGCTTCTGCTTTTCAGTGACTAGTCTCCTTTACTCCTGGACTATTTATGTTCTCCCAGAACTTTCCTACTATAGTTATACCTCCTATGATTTCCTTTTGTGGAAAGAGGAGGAGATAGTTTACTACATTCACCAAACACTAAAAATCAAAGAATTTTCTGTGGCCATACATAAAACAAATTAACTGTTAAAAGCTACTCACACATTTACTGGCTGACCATATGGTTATTAAAATAAATGATAATCTAAACCAAAAATTCTGAATTCTGGCAAACTTCACATTGAGCATATATGAGAATTTTCAGGTCAACGTTGAGCAAAAGACTTCTTTGGTAATCACTGATACTCTCAAAGAAGTAGCAGCTCCCATTCATGTAACAGACACACAATTGTAACAATTCAAATATAAGCACACTATGATTATTTTCAAACATTTCCTCTTTTCTTTTGAAATTCTTGTATTATATTTCTCTATGGCTTGACTACAAATTAAGTAATTCTTCAATCGAGAGAAAAGAAGGATTAAAAGAAGAATCAACAGGGGGAAAGGGAGGGGGAGGGGAGGAGGGGGGAGGGTGAGTAGCGGAGGAGGGGGAGTGGGAGGGAGAAGGAGGGAAGAGGGAGGAGGGAGGGTGCTATTAACTTACTATACGATTAGTACTTCTCACATCAGTGCGAGTTTGACTACTGCACAATATCCTATACGTCACATGCTACCTTGTTATGTTACTTTATTTCACAACTGTCAGTATTCAGGGATCTATTAGCCACGTCAGCATAAACGTTTAGATAATTTCAAGTGATGAAGTGCATGTGCAGTGACAAAATGTCATGAAAAGAAAACAGGTCACTCCACATTATTAAAAGTATTATAAACCAAATATGCAGACCTATACACGTAATATAATGCACACATCACTTCATTGTACTATTACAGAACACATTATGTACTTCCGTATGACGACTTCCCTGATGTCAAACCATTGTTTCATAAAACCCTCATATATAACAAACACTGAAACTAAGATTATGTTTTTCATTCACAAAATCAAGACTACATAATATGGTAGCAACATCCAAACTTTGATATGTGGCACACTATGACCTGGTAAACAAAAAATACAATTGCAACACATATAAGTAGATATGAATGCATTGTGGTTTTTCCAAAAGACAAATAAGAACAGCTCTCAATGGTGAGAAATCATCAGTTGGGTATGCAACACTGGGGCAGCTTCAGAATGGGCAATATGATCACTATTATTAACAACATGAATATCTCTAAGAAACTGTTTGTGGCCAGTTCTGTTGTACATAGTAGACCCATAATGTAAAGTGTTGAGACCATGCAAAAATTGACTCCCATTATAAAGAAATATAATAGTAAGTGTATTTGTGGAGCATGCTGACTCTGAATGAGAGTATCAATGATAAACATTAAAGTCGCGCACAATGCTGATATCCGGAAATGACAAACTGAAGAACTATATAACAGAATATCAGCATAAATCTTTGAGGTGGAAGTATGCACCAGACTACAATTCAAAGAGAGAAATGTAATAAAGTGTGTCTTATCTATGAAAGAGGTGTCTCATGTAACTTCCAGCTTTCTTACTGTTAAGTATTCCTCTTCTGTTTGGATTATTGAATGAACTGTTAAGTGTGTATACATACTAAAAAGAAAGAAAGGAAGAAAAGAAAGAGACGAATTCTGGAAACGGTGAGATATACAACTCGAACCCAAAGAAAGTAGTCAATTATTGTGTAATAAAACAATGATATATGTAAAAATTATTTCCTCTAGAATCTTCAACTTTGAAACATTTAAGTACAAACCATATCTTGTGGCACTAGATGAAATAACAATAGCGACCTCTGTCAAGTCCAAAACTACAAAATGTATTAGTAATATCAAATTTTAAAAATACACTTCCTTTTTTATTTGTGTAAAAACAAAATAGTAACACAATAAATATCAAAAAGTAATTCCATGATTAGGTTTAGAGGATAATGAAACAAAAGACAAAGAAGACCAATACTTTAAATCTTCAGTTTCAGTAGTCTACCTGGCCACACAGTTTCATCACCTTTCAACAAAGGGGTCTGTTGTCCGGGTATTATGCACTCCATGTCTAGCCATGAGAATTAGCTCCGTACAAGGGTCTTCTAGTAACAGTCAACAACACAGAATGGAGTCATGAAAATGACTAACAATACGACACATTTGCAGAAAACTTGAAATTTGTGGTACAGCATATGATACACAAAATGCTAGTTCTGAAAGATCTTTGCAGTCAGCAAACTATGTTCAAATGAGAAAGTGGATATCAGGAGTTTGACATGAAATTCTTGCAATATCAGGTGGCTATATTACATGAGGATCATCCTAATCACAAAATGCAAGTCTACCAGTTTTACAAGCACATAGGACATGAGGATGAGGATTTCAGGGAGAAAACTGTTCTGTTAAATTACACATAGTTTAAATTAAATGGAACAATGAAATGAAATTATTGCATGTAGTTGTGTGCAGCTACGTCACAGGCTTTCGTTGAAATGAAGTCAATTTAGTACAATTTTATGTCTGGTCCTAATTAGACTATTAATTTTTTAAGGTACAAGTGCCACTTGTCTACCCTACCATTCATGTACAGTACAATAATGAGGAATTTTATTTCCAACAGAAGGATGACCATCACACTACCACAAGAATGAAACAGGGTACTGGATAAGGTGAAGAGGTCCATTTCTTCTTTCGATCCATAGACAGAAGATCCCTGAAGCTTTAGAGTATGTCATAAAAACCAAAATATATGTCACATATTTACAAAAGCAAATATATGTTAAAATTTTACTGATAAATTTTTAAGTGAAATGCTCTTCAAGGACACAGATCAGGAAGTGAGTCATTGGGGAATTCATAAGTATGTAGAGGCATAGAAAAATATTTTCATTGACAATGAATAGTTGGAAGAAAGAAAGAAAGGAAGAAAGATTAGGATTTAATGTCCCATCAACACTGAGGTCCTTAGAGACAGAGTACAACCTTGGATAGTTTCACGGATGGGGAAGTAAATCAGTCATGCCCTTTCCATCATGGCATTTGTGTGGAGTGGTTTTGGGAAAACCTAAATCCGGATGGGCCTATGCAGATTCAAATGCAAATAGTCAAAAGATTAAAACGCTGTATACAGCAAACACATTAAACATTTCAAGAAATGTTGCTCAAGCAACAGCCTGTTATAATCAGAAGTGTTTGGATACTTATGATTCTTATTATGAGCAATTGTAGTAATTGCGGAAGTCCACGGTCCTCTTGGAATAGTAATTTGTATCTGTATCCTGAAACGTATATAGACCTTTCTTTTTCACAGCCTCTCAATTTGTATCTACTTTGTATTGTTGTGTTTCTGTCAGTATCATGTTTTCTGAAATGTATATAGTTTTTTTCCTGCAGCCTCACAATTCCTGCAGCCTCACAATTTCAAAACCTATCAATAACCAGAAGTAAGTTCATGTACCGCCCACTTAGAGAAGTGAAATGTAAAATCAAATGGGTTAAAGTCTGTACGGCTAACACAAATAATTTCACATTAGGACGAGCAAAATATAGTGTAAGATTATTATTATTATTATTATTATTATTATTATTATTATTATTATTTCTTTCCTTTCTCAGATGTTATGTCTGGTTAAAAATGGAAAGTGACACGGACCTTGATCAAGCGTGACTTCCTTTTAACTGTATGGTATATGTTACATTGCATTTAGGAACTTTTGGGTAATTGAACATGTATCAATAATTACAGATTTCTGTAGTTGTATATATAAGTTTGGATGTAGCTGTATTGCGTTGATGTACTGATGGATATTGTGTGGTATGACTCCTGTAGTTGATAGTATAATTGGTATAGTGTCACCTTTATCCTGATGCCACATGTCCTTGACTTCCTCAGCCAGTTGGATGTATTTTTCAATTTTTTCCCCTGTTTTCTTCTGTATATTTGTTGTATTGGGTATGGATATTTCGATTAGTTGTGTTAATTTCTTCTTTTTATTGGTGAGTATGATGTCAGGTTTGTTATGTGGTGTTGTTTTATCTGTTATAATGGTTCTGTTCCAGTATAATTTGTATTCATCATTCTCCAGTACATTTTGTGGTGCATACTTGTATGTGATTGATGTATTATTTTTGCTACATTGTCATGTCTTCTGGGGTATTCTGTATTTGCTAGTATTGTACATCCGCTTGTGATGTGATCTACTGTTTCCATTTGTTGTTTGCAAAGTCTGCATTTATCTGTTGTGGTATTGGGATCTTTAATAATACACTTGCTGTAATATCAGGAGTTTATTGTTTGATCCTGTATTGCAATCATGAATCATTCTGTCTCACTGTATATATTGCCTTTTCTTAGCCATGTGTTGGACGCGTCTTGATCGATGTGTGGTTGTGTTAGATGATATGGGTGCTTGCCATGTAGTGTTTTCCTTTTCCAATTTACTTTCTTCGTATCTATTGATGTTATGTGATCTAAAGGGTTGTATAAGTGGTTATGAAATTGCAGTGGTGTAGCTGATGTATTTATATGAGTGATTGCTTTGTGTATTTTGCTAGTTTCTGCTCGTTCTAGAAAGAATTTTCTTAAATTTTCTACCTGTCCATAATGTAGGTTTTTTATGTCGATAAATCCCCTTCCTTTCTGCTTAATGTGAATCTTTCTGTTGCTGAATGTACGTGATGTATTCTATATTTGTGGCATTGTGATCGTGTAAGTGTATTGAGTGCTTCTAGTTCTGTGTTACTCCATTTCACTACTCCAAATGAGTAGGTCAATATCGGTATAGCATAAGTATTTATAGCTTTTGTCTTGTTTCTTGCTGTCAATTCTGTTTTCAGTATTTCTGTTAGTCTTAGTCTATATTTTTCTTTTAGTTCTTCTTTAATATTTGTACTATCTATTCCTATTTTTTGTCTGTATCCTAGATACTTATAGGCATCTGTTTTTTCCATCGCTTCTATGCAGTCGCTGTGGTTATCCAATATGTAATCTTCTTGTGTAGTGTGTTTTCCCTTGACTATGCTATTTTTCTTACATTTGTCTGTCCCAAAAGACATATTTATATCATTGCTGAATACTTCTGTTATCTTTAGTAATTGGTTGAGTTGTTGATTTGTTGCTCCCAGTAGCTTTAGATCATCCATGTATAGCAAATGTGTGATTTTTTGTTGATATGTTCCAGTAATATTATATCCATAATTTGTATTATTTAGCATGTTGGATAGTGGGTTCAGAGCAAGGCAGAACCAGAAAGGACTTAATGAGTCTCCTTGGTATATTCCACGCTTTATCTGTATTGGCTTTGATGTGATATTATCTGAATTTGTTTGGATATTAAGTGTGGTTTTCCAATTTTTCATTACTACGTTTAGGAACTGTATCAATTTAGGATTACTTTGTATATTTCCAATATTTCTAGTAACCACGAGTGGGGTACACTATCAAAAGCTTTTTGGTAATCAATGTATGCGTAGTGTAGCGACCTTTGTTTAGTTTTAGCTTGATATGTCACCTCTGCATCTATTATCAGTTGCTCTTTACATCCTTGTGGTCCTATGCAGCAGCCTTTTTGTTCTTCATTTATACTTTTGTTCTGTGTTGTTTGTGTCATTAATTTCTGTGTAATGACTGAAGTTAATATTTTGAATATTGCTGGTAGGCATGTTATGGGGCGATATTTAGCTGGGTTTGCTGTGCCTGTTTGATCTTTAGGTTTCAGATAAGTTACTCCTTGTGTAAGTGTATCAGGGAATGTGTATGGGTCTGTAATGTAACTGTTAAATAATTTAATGATATGAATATAATACGGAAACATTCCACGCGGGAAAAATATATTTAAAAACAAAGATGATGTGACTTACTATACAAAAGTGCTGGCAGGTCGATAGAAACACAGACAGACACATACATACACACAAAATTCTAGCTTTCGCAACCAATGGTTGCTTCGTCAAGAAAGAGGGAAGGAGAGGGAAAGACGAAATGATGCGGGTTTTAAGGGAGAGGGTAAGGAGTCATTCCAATCCCGGGAGCGGAAAGACTTACCTTAGGGGAAAAATAGGACAGGTATACACTCGCGCGCACACACACACACACACACACACACACACACACACACACACACACACACACACACACACACACACATATCCATCCGCACATACACAGACACAAGCAGACATTTGTAAAGGCAAAGAGTTTGGGCAGAGATGTCAGTCGAGGCGGAAGTAAAGAGGCAAAGATGTTGTTGAAAGACAGGTGAGGTATGAGCGGCGGCAACTTGAAATTAGCAGAGGTTGAGGCCTGGCAGATAACGAGAAGAGAGGATATACTGAAGGGCAAGTTCCCATCTCTGGAGTTCTGACAGGTTGGTGTTAGGGGGAAGTATCCAGATAACCCGGACGGTGTAACACTGTGCCAAGATGTGCTGGCCGTGCACCAAGGCATGTTTAGCCACAGGGTGATCCTCATTACCAACAAACACTGTCTGCCTGTGTCCATTCATGCGAATGGACAGTTTGTTGCTGGTCATTCCCACATAGAAAGCTTCACAGTGTAGGCAGGTCAGTTGGTAAATCATGTGGGTGTTTTCACACGTGGCTCTGCCTTTGATCGTGTACACCTTCCGGGTTACAGGACTGGAGTAGGTGGTGGTGGGAGGGTGCATTGGACTGGTTTTACACCGGGGGCGGTTACAAGGGTAGGAGCCAGAGGGTAAGGAAGGTGGTTTGGGGATTTCATAGGGGTGAACTAAGAGGTTACGAAGGTTAGGTGGACGGCGGAAAGACACTCTTGGTGGAGTGGGGAGGATTTCATGAAGGATGGATCTCATTTCAGGGCAGGATTTGAGGAAGTCATATCCCTGCTGGAGAGCCACATTCAGAGTCTGATCCAGTCCCAGAAAGTATCCTGTCACAAGTGGGGCACTTTTGTGGTTCTTCTGTGGGAGGTTCTGGGTTTGAGGGGATGAGGAAGTGGCTCTGGTTATTTGCTTCTGTACCAGGTCGGGAGGGTAGTTGCGGGATGTGAAAGCTGTTTTCAGGTTGTTGGTGTAATGGTTCAGGGATTCCGGACTGGAGCAGATTCATTTGCCACGAAGACCTAGGCTGTAGGGAAGGGACCGTTTGATGTGGAATGGGTGGCAGCTGTCATAATGGAGGTACTGTTGCTTGTTGGTGGGTTTGATGTGGACGGGCATGTGAAGCTGGCCACTGGACAGATGGAGATCAACGTCAAGGAAAGTGGCATGGGATTTGGAGTAGGACCAGGTGAATCTGATGGAACCAAAGGAGTTGAGGTTGGAGAGGAAATTCTGGAGTTCTTCTTCACTGTGAGTCCAGATCACGAAGATGTCATCAATAAATCTGTACCAAACTTTGGGTTGGCAGGCATGGGTAACCAAGAAGGCTTCCTCTAAGCGACCCATGAATAGGTTGGCGTACGAGGGGGCCATCCTGGTACCCATGGCTGTTCCCTTTAATTGTTGGTATGTCTGGCCTTCGAAAGTGAAGAAGTTGTGGGTCAGGATGAAGCTGGCTAAGGTGATAAGGAAAGAGGTTTTAGGTAGGGTGGCAGGTGATCGACGTGAAAGGAAATGCTCCACCGTAGCGAGGCCCTGGACGTGCGGAATATTTGTGTATATGGAAGTGGCATCAATGGTTACAAGGATGGTTTCCGGGGGTAATAGATTGGGTAAGGATTCGAGGCGTTCGAGAAAGTGGTTGGTGTCTTTGATGAAGGATGGGAGACTGCATGTAATGGGTTGAAGGTGTTGATCTACGTAGGCAGAGATACGTTCTGTGGGGGCTTGGTAACCAGGTACAATGGGGCGGCCGGGATGATTGGGTTTGTGAATTTTAGGAAGAAGGTAGAAGGTAGGGGTGCGGGGTGTCGGTGGGGTTAGGAGGTTGATGGAGTCAGGGGAAAGGTTTTGTAGGGGGCCTAAGGTTCTGAGGATTCCTTGAAGCTCCGCCTGGACATCAGGAATGGGATTACTTTGGCAAACTTTGTATGTGGTGTTGTCTGAAAGCTGATGCAGTCCCTCAGCCACATACTCCCGACGGTCAAGTACCACGGTCGTGGAACCCTTGTCCGCCGGAAGAATGACGATGGATCGGTCAGCCTTCAGATCACGGATAGCTTGGGCTTCAGCAGTGGTGATGTTGGGAGTAGGATTAAGGTTTTTTAAGAAGGATTGAGAAGCAAGGCTGGAAGTCAGAAATTCCTGGAAGGTTTCGAAAGGGTGATTTTGAGGAAGAGGAGGTGGGTCCCGCTGTGACGGAGGACGGAACTGTTCCAGGCAGGGTTCAATTTGGATAGTGTCTTGGGGAATTGGATCGTTAGGAGTAGGATTAGGATCATTTTTCTTCGTGGCAAAGTGATATTTCCAGCAGAGACTACGAGTGTAGGACAGTAAATCTTTGACGAGGGCTGTTTGGTTGAATCTGGGAGTGGGGCTGAAGGTGAGGCCTTTGGATAGGACAGAGGTTTCGGATTGGGAGAGAGGTTTGGAGGAAAGGTTAACTACTGAATTGGGGTGTTGTGGTTCCAGATTGCGTTGATTGGAATTTTGAGGTTTTGGAGGGAGCGGAGCTGAAAGTGGGAGATTGAGTAGATGGGAGAGACTGGGTTTGTGTGCAATGAGAGGAGGTTGAGGTTTGCTGGAAAGCTTGTGAAGGGTGAGTGAGTTGCCTTTCCGGAGGTGGGAAACCAGGAGATTGGATAATTTTTTGAGGTGGAGGGTGGCATGCTGTTCTAATTTGCGGTTGGCCTGTAGGAGGATGCTTTGAACAGCCGGCGTGGATGCGGGAGAGGAAAGATTGAGGACTTTTATTAAGGATAAGAGTTGACGCGTGTGTTCATTGGCTGTGTTGATGTGTAGGTGAAGGATTGACGTTGATCTCCATCTGTCCAATGGCCAGCTTCACATGCCCGTCCACATCAAACCCACCAACAAGCAACAGTACCTCCATTATGACAGCTGCCACCCATTCCACATCAAACGGTCCCTTCCCTACAGCCTAGGTCTTCGTGGCAAATGAATCTGCTCCAGTCCGGAATCCCTGAACCATTACACCAACAACCTGAAAACAGCTTTCACATCCCACAACTACCCTCCCGACCTGGTACAGAAGCAAATAACCAGAGCCACTTCCTCATCCCCTCAAACCCAGAACCTCCCACAGAAGAACCACAAAAGTGCCCCACTTGTGACAGGATACTTTCTGGGACTGGATCAGACTCTGAATGTGGCTCTCCAGCAGGGATATGACTTCCTCAAATCCTGCCCTGAAATGAGATCCATCCTTCATGAAATCCTCCCCACTCCACCAAGAGTGTCTTTCCGCCGTCCACCTAACCTTCGTAACCTCTTAATTCACCCCTATGAAATCCCCAAACCACCTTCCTTACCCTCTGGCTCCTACCCTTGTAACCGCCCCCGGTGTAAAACCAGTCCAATGCACCCTCCCACCACCACCTACTCCAGTCCTGTAACCCGGAAGGTGTACACGATCAAAGGCAGAGCCACGTGTGAAAGCACCCACATGATTTACCAACTGACCTGCCTACACTGTGAAGCTTTCTATGTGGGAATGACCAGCAACAAACTGTCCATTCGCATGAATGGACACAGGCAGACAGTGTTTGTTGGTAATGAGGATCACCCTGTGGCTAAACATGCCTTGGTGCACGGCCAGCACATCTTGGCACAGTGTTACACCGCCTGGGTTATCTGGATACTTCCCACTAACACCAACCTGTCAGAACTCCAGAGATGGGAACTTGCCCTTCAGTATATCCTCTCTTCTCGTTATCTGCCAGGCCTCAACCTCTGCTAATTTCAAGTTGCCGCCGCTCATACCTCACCTGTCTTTCAACAACATCTTTGCCTCTTTACTTCCGCCTCGACTGACATCTCTGCCCAAACTCTTTGCCTTTACAAATGTCTGCTTGTGTCTGCGTATGTGCGCGCGAGTGTATACCTGTCCTATTTTCCCCCTAAGGTAAGTCTTTCCGCTCCCGGGATTGGAATGACTCCTTACCCTCTCCCTTAAAACCCACATCATTTCGTCTTTCCCTCTGCTTCCCTCTTTCCTGACGAAGCAACCATTGGTTGCGAAAGCTAGAATTTTGTGTGTATGTATGTGTCTGTCTGTGTTTCTATCGACCTGCCAGCACTTTCGTATGGTAAGTCACATCATCTTTGTTTTTAAATATGTTAAATAATTTAGTTACATGTAAATGTGTTGAGGTGAACTTCTTTAGCCAGAAATTTGCTATTTTATCTTTTCCAGGGGCTTTCCAATTGTGCGTATAATTAATTGCTCGGGTGACTTCATGTTGCAAAATTATCACTTCAGGCATTTGTGGTATCATCTCGTATGTGTCTGTTTCTGCTTATATCCACTGTGCATGTCCATTATGTTGTACCGGGTTTGACCATATGTTGCTCCAGAAGTGTTCCATGTCTGTTATGTTTGGTGGATTGTCTATTTTAATGTGTGTGTTATCTATTGTCTGGTAAAATTTCTTATGGTTTGTGGTGAATGTTTGGTTTTGTTTCCTTCTATTTTCACTTTTTTTTGTATCTTCTAAGTCATTTGGCCAATGCTTGTAATTTCTGCTTCTTTTCATCTAATTGCTCTATCGCTTCTTGTTGTGAGATTTTACCTAACCTTTTTCGTTTTTTGTCTGACATTTCATTTCTCATAAGTCGTGTTAGCTGTCCGATGTCTTTTCTCAGTTTTTCTATTCTGATCTGTAGCCTGTGTTGCCATGCTGGTTTTGTGGGTTTCTTCTGTGCGTAGGTTGGTTCTGATCTCTGCCTAGTGTGTATATTTAGTGAAGTGAGTGCTCCTATATAAATCAGTAGTTGTAACTCTTCCATAGTTGTATTTTCATTTATTTTGTTGTGTATGATTGTGTTGATAGTTGTTATTGTTGTTTTGACTTGTGTGTTATTTGGCGGTCTATGCAAGAATGGTCTAATGTCTGTATTTGTGTCTTTGTATTCTATATATGTCAGCTGAAATTTTTCTTCTGTATCTAACATGTGTGTCATTTCACTTCATGTTCTATTTGCGCTTGTTCTGGTGGTTGTCTTAAGATTTTGTTTTCCTCTGATTGTTTAATTGATGTGTGTTGTTCTTTGTTTGTTTGCACTGGGATGTTTGGGTCCATTACCGTATTTTCTTCTTCTTCTGACTGCACATTATTTTGTTCCAGTATTTGTTGTACTTGTTGTTTGATGTTTTCTAATTCTGACTGGGGTGTCCTGTTATTTTTTATTATTACACGGATCTGATCAGCCAGTCGTTGTACTGTTAAAAATTTTAATTCTGGGTATCTGGTAATAAATGTTGTGTATACTTGTGATCTGTATCCAGTTGTGTTGGTTCCTACGTTTGTCGCTTGGTAATAACAAAACATGAGGTGTCGGTTAACTTCATCTGACCATCTCATCCTCTGTCTTTGTTTTCCTTCAAGGGTGGTTGCAGGAAGCATATCCTGCAAAACACCTCTATTTGGATTTAAATCTTTTTCCATGTGGCTAGTAGTGTCGTTACCATTGTGGACGGAGATAGGATTCAAGCGCCGTCCCCGACCGTGACAGCGCTTGTCTGAGGCTTCATTAGTTCTGTCCTGAACCAACTAATCACACTAAAAGGGGGGTTAGCCCTATTAGTGGTTTGTTCTTTTCGTCGCCTTTTACGACTGGCATAACATACCGGAGGCCTATTTTTTTCCAAGGACTCCACGGGTATTATTATTATTATTATTATTATTTCAGACTGGTATCAAGAAGAGATGCACTGTTGTAATAAATTAGCTTCTTATTTGACCTTCTGCCTACATTTTATTAACAATTAACAATGAGAAACACCTATATTACTATTCTATTTTTGGATTTTATGAAACCAAAATAGCCTGTTTTGCTAAGATATAATGTACAGAACTGTCTTTCTCATGTACTATTTATAAACTGATAGAAAACACAAGTGAAAAAAATACTTGCCTTGTTTAAAATAACACAGCCAAAAAATATTAATAAATTCTGTTATTTACAGACTTGTGGAAACAAGTATTATAAATTCATTGACTAAAATTTTGGTACATAAAAAACTGTTCCACTTCACAGGATGGTGCAGGAATGTATTGATAGGAATATGGAAACAACACTGAAACCAAGGACCAAAAGTACAAGGAGCATTAAATCAAGGGTACAAGGAAAAAGGAATACGAATACATAAGAAATACAAATACTGCTAGAAAGTGTAGCATTATAAGTTTGATTATTGGCAAACAATATATGTCCAAAAACAATAAAATAAAAGTTGCATAATGGTGCTAAATTTTCTGTCAACAAACAGCTATCTTATTTCTGGTATTCATCTCAAAAACATTTCCACAGTGCTTTTACCCATTCTATTTATTTTGCCTTCCCTCAGTTGACTTTGCCTGAACTTCAAATTCCAGCAAAGTAGGCTCATTAGAGATGGAGCATCAGTACAGTTCTGATGATAATGAGAGAAAGTATCTGGCATTCCTTTCTATATATTTAAATAAACTATGTAAAATTCAATCCAAGACAGTCAATGTGTGATTTCAAGGTCCTCCAAAATATTGGCATAGCACTAGATTTCATCACTTGATGTTCTGATTTGTAGTTATAAGTTAGTCCACCAACTGTACCTTGAAATGAACTGTAAAAACTAATGAATATCAGGGCATGCTCTCCTAACCAGTGGTTGCAATTTATTATCATAGCTCTCCAGGCCCTGCAATTTGACAAATATTTTCATTTTGCTCCTTAACTTTAAATCAGATAAGTTATTGTACATACCACAACAAGACAGTCCAAGACTTTTGGAAGAAGTGCTGTCCAACAATTACTTGCAACTAAAAGTAACTATACTGACTCAGTTTCATGATGAGTGGACCATGGCATACAGTCACTCTAAAAAGACTTATAAAGAAACAGAGACTACTACACAATGAGTGAAAAAAGGATAGAACTATAGATAGAGTGATGCTGAAGGAAACACATTTGGCCGTCAAGAGAACAATGTGTGAAGAATTCAATGACTACCATACCAAAATGCTGTCTAAAGATCTTTCACAAAACCCATAGAATTTCTGGTCATATGTAAAGGGTGATAGTAGCATCAAAGTTAGTGGCCAGTCACTCACAGATGACAGAGGATTAGAAACTGAGAGCAGCAAAGCAAAAGCAGAAATGCTTAATTCTATTTTCAAATGTTCCTTCACAAACGAAAACCCCGATTTTTAACTCTCACATTACTGAAAAGATGAGTGAAAAAATTGCTGAGAAACAGCTAAAATCTGTAACATTTAAAAAAGAGCCAGGGCCCAAAAGACTCCTTATCAGATTCTATACTCAATTTGCAGCTGAGTTAGCCCCCCCTGTTGACTATAATCTATCATACTTGTACATCCCTCGAACAAAACACGATGCCCATTAGCAGGATAAAAACACAGGTCACAATCATTCCCAAAAAATGGTAGTATCAGTGATCCATAAAACTACTGTCCAATGTCTTTGACTTCATGTGTTGTAAAATCTTAGAACATACTCTGAACTTAAACATAATGGGATGTCTAAAACAGAATGACATCCTCGATGTCAACCAACAAGGTTTCCAATCGATCATGTGAAATCCAACTCGCACTTTTTTCTCACATGTCATACTGAAATCCGAGGATCAAACCAGTCAGGCAAACCAGTCAGGTAAGTGCAGTATTTCTCAATTCCCAAAAGTCATTTGACTCAGTACAGCACCTACGCTTATTATCAGTACAATCATAAGGAAATATGTAAGGATTTTATGGTAGGGAGGACACAGCAAATTATCTTACATGGAAAGTCATCGGCAGATGTAGAAGTAACTCTGGGTGTTCCACAGGGAGGTGTTTTGCATCCCTTGCTGTTCATGTTGTATGTTATTGCAGAAAATATTGATAGTAACATATGACTTTCACAGATGATGCAGTTATCTATAATGAAGAGCAGTCTTGAAGAAGATGCCAAAATAATCAGAGCTTAATATGGCGTAAATTGGTGCAAAGACTGGCAACCTATTTTAAACATTCAGGAATGCGAAACTGTACAATTCACAAAATGAAAAATAGCCTTGTATCCCATAACTATAACACAATGAGTCATAGTTGGACTCAATCTACTCATACAAATACCTGGGTGTAACACTTGGTGGGGACATGAAATGGAACCATCATGTAGGTTCAGTTTTCTTTGACCTACGGGAGATTGTCGCAGACATGCTGAAAGAACTGAACTGGCAGATTCTTGAAGTGAGATGCAAACTATCCTGAGAGTGCCTACTTACGAAGTATCAAGAACTGTCTTTAAATGATGACTCCAAAAATATACTACAACTCCATAGCGCGCACGCCCACACACACACACACACACACACACACACACACACACACACACACTCAGAGGCATTTAAAGAGCCATCCTTCCTTTGCTCAATGTGAGAATGGGATTGGCAGGGGAGCGGAGGTAATAATCCGTAGAATGGGACATACTCACTGGCATGCACTTCACAGTGGTTTGCAGAATATGGATGTAGATGTAGAAAACCCTTCATCACTGACATTTTACATTTCATTGGAAGTATAGGGAGTCTCAAAAAGTCACCTAATTTCACAAAATTATACCTTCCATGTACATGAAGACAAAGACTTGGGGCATCCTTAACTTTATGCATAGGACTACAAAGATTTTATCACATTTCGCACAGGTATATCTTTTACATGTATTCACATACAGCCTTGGGATACTTCTGACAACAAAGTTTGGGAATAAAGTTTTCATCTGTAATTCACGAACGTTCAATGTGTAGTCCACTAGATGCACAAAAATCATCCATATGATGGTCAAACTTATTCAATACCTTTGTTAGCATGCCCAGAGTTACTGCATTCACTGCTATTTCCTGGAAGTGTCACAATTTATCCCAAGCTATTGGAAAGGGAGGCGCATAGATTGTCTTTCACAAAGCTATACAAATAAAATCACATATCTACATCTACATCCATACTCTGCAAGCCACCTGACAGTGTGTGGCGGAGGGATCAAGTAATCTCAGAGGCCAAGAGTCAATTCAAGAACCATACATCCTTTATGCTATAGAAGAGACAGTGCTATACTCTCAATGAAATCCATGCCATACAGGTGTAGCCAAGTTTTACCTCTTGAAATGGAGAATGTAAAACTCTTTTTATTGCTGTGTTGCTGCTGTCTCAACTCAGCAGGTAATGGCTAATGAATGTGAGAGCACATGAGGAAGTGAGCTGCACCTTGTAGAGCCCTACCAACAACACACAGATGGGATATTACAACTGACAACTGGTACATGGACATCCGTACCTGGGCAAGAGGGATCGTTCCCTACCCCGTTCTGCTAACAAAACAGAAAAAATATAGCGCAGTTAGGTGTCTCTCTTTCACGAAAATCATGTAAAAGTCGGTATTATTTAGCATTTTAACAGAGTTGGAACTGAAATGTTTTCGTCACTGTTTAAAATTCGCCATTCATCTTCCAAAACATTAAAAAATTTTCAATACCCTTGGTCTAGATCCCCCTTACAAACTATCAATCATATGGGCACTCTTGAACTGGTACCAAGGTACACTTTGATGCATAAGTTACCCACAAGATGCATTCTGTGTTTCTATATTCATTCCCCCCTCCATGAACCATGGAACTTGCCGTTGGTGGGGAGGTTTGCGCGCCTCAGCGATACAGATGGCCGTACCGTAGGTGCAACCACAACGAAGGGGTATCTGTTGAGAGGCCACATAAACATGTGGTTCCTGAAGAGAGACAGCAGTATTTTCAGTAGTTCTAGAGGCAACAGTCTGGATGATTGACTGATCTGACCTTGTAACACTAACCAAACCGGCCTTGCTGTGCTGGTACAGCGAACAGCTGAAAGCAAGGGCAAACTAAAGCCGTAATTTTTCCCGAGGGCATGCAGCGTTACTGTATGGTTAAATGATGATGGTGTCCTCTTGGGTAAAATATTCCGGAGGTAAAATAGTCCCCGATTTGGATCTCCAGGCGGGGACTACTCAAGAGGACGTGGTTATCAGGAGAAAGAAAACTGGTGTTCTACGGATGGGAGCGTGGAATGTCAGATCCCTTAATCGGGCAGGTAGGTTAGAAAATTTAAAAAGGGAAATGGATACGTTAAAGTTAGATATAGTGGGAATTAGTGAAGTTCAGTGGCAGGAGGAACAAGACTTTTGGTCAGGTGAATACAGGATTATAAATACAAAATCAAATAGGGGTAATGCAGGAGTAGGTTTAATAATGAGTTAAAAAAAATAGGAGTGCGAGTAAGTTACTACAAACAGCATAGTGAATGCATTATTGTGGCCAAGATAGACACGAAGACCACGCCTAATGCAGTAGTATAAATTTTTATGCCAACTAGCTCTGCAGATGATGAAGAAATTGATGAAATGTATGATGTGATAAAAGAAATCACTCAGGTAGTGAAGGGAGACGAAAATTTAATAGTCACGGGTGACTGGAATTCGAGAGTAGGAAAAGGGAGGGAAGGAAACATAGTAGATGAATATGGATTGGGGGTAAGAAATTAAATAGGAAGCCATCTGGTAGAATTTTGCATAGAGCATAACTTAATCATAGCTAATACTTGGTTCAAGAATCATAAAAGAAGGTTGTATACATGGAAGAATCCTGGAGATACTAGAAGGTATCAGATAGATTATATAATGGTAAAACAGAGATTTAGGAACCAGGTTTTAAATTGTAAGACATTTCCAGGGGCAGATGTGGACTCTGACCACAATCTATTGGTTATGATCTGTAGATTAAAACTGAAGAAACTGCAAAAAGGTGGGAATTTAAGGAGATGGGACCTGGATAAACTGACTAAACCAGAGGTTGTACAGAGTTTCAGGGAGAGCATAAGGGAACAATTGTCACAAATGGGGGAAAGAAATACAGTAGAAGAAGAATGGGTAGCTCTGAGGGATGAAGTAGTGAAGGCAGCAGAGGATCAAGTAGGTAAAAAGACGAGAGCTAGTAGAAATTCTTGGCTAACAGAAGAGATATTGAATTTAATTGATGAAAGGAGAAAATATAAAAATGCAGTAAATGAAGCAGGCAAAAAGGCATACAAATGTCTCAAAAATGAGATCGACAGGATGTGCAAAATGGCTAAGCAGGGATGGCTAGAGGACAAATGTAAGGCTGTAGAGACTTATCTCACTAGGGGTAAGATACTGCCTAAGAGGACCACTTGTATGAATATCAAGAGCTCAGATGGAAACCCAGTTCTAAGCAAAGAAGGGAAAGCAGAAAGATGGGAAGAGTATATAGGGGGTCTATACAAGGGCAATGTACTTGAGGACAATATTATGGAAATGGAAGAGGATGTAGATGAAGATGAAATGGGAGATACAATACTGCGTTAAGAGTTTGACAGAGCACTGAAAGACCTGAGTCGAAACAAGACCCCAGGAGTAGACAACATTCAATTAGAACTACTGACAGCCCTGGGAGAGCCAGTCCTGACAAAACTCTACCATCTGGTGAGCAAGATGTACGAGACAGGTGAAATACCCTCAGACTTCAAGAAGAATATAATAGTTCCAATCCCAAAGAAAGCAGGTGTTGACAGATGTAAAAATTACAGAACTATCAGTTTAATAAGTCACAGCTGCAAAATACTAATGCGAATTCTTTACAGAGGAATGGAAAAACTGGTAGAAGCCGACCTCGGGGGAGATCAGTTTGGATTCCATACAAATATTGGAACACGTGAGGCAATACTGACCCTACGACTTATCTTAGAAGAAAGATTAAGGAAAGGCAAACCTACATTTCTAGCATTTGTAGACATAGAGAAAGCTTTTGATTATGTTGACTGGAATACTCTCTTTCAAATTCTGAAGTTGGCAGGGGTAAAATAGAGGGAGCGAAAGGCTATTTACATTTGTACAGAAAACAGATGGCAGTTGTAAGAGTCGAGGGGTATGAAAGGGAAGCAGTGGTTGTGAAGGGAGTGAGACAGGGTTGTAGCCTCTCCCCGATATCATTTAATCTGTATATTGAGCAAGAATTAAAGGAAACCTAAGAAAAATTCGGAGTAGGTATTAAAATCCATGGAGAAGAAATAAAAACTTTAAGGTTCGCTGATGACATTGTAATTCTGTCAGAGACAGCAAAGGACTTGGAAGAGCAGTTGAACAGAATGGACAGTGTCTTAAAAGGAGGATATAAGATGAACATCAACAAAAGCAAAACGAGGATAATGGAATGTAGTCAAATTAAGTTGGGTGATGCTGATGGAATTAGATTAGGAAATGAGACACTTAAAGTAGTAAACGAGTTTAACTATTTGCGGATCAAAATAACATGATGGTCGAAGTAGAGAGGATATAAAATGTACACTGGCAATGGCAAGGAAAGTGTATCTGAAGAAGAGAAATTTGCTAACATCGAGTATAGATTTAAGTGTCAGGAAGTCGTTTCCCAAAGTATTTGTATGGAGTGTAGCCATGTATGAAGTAAAACAAGGATGATAAACAGTTTGGACAAGAAGAGAATAGAAGCTTTTGAAATGTGGTGCAATGGTAGAATGCTGAAGATTAGATGGGTAGATCACATAACTAATGAGGAGGTATTGAATAGAATTGGGGAGAAGAGGAGTTTGTGGCACAACTTGGCAAGAAGAAGGGACCGGTTGGTAGTACCTGTTCTGAGGCATCAAGGGATCACCAATTTAGTATTGGAGGTTATCGTGGAGGGTAAAAATCGTAGAGGGAGACCAAGAGATGAATACACTAAGCAGATTCAGAAGGATGTAGGTTGCAGTAAGTACTGGGAGATGAAGAAGCTTGCACAGGATAGAGTAGCATGGCGAGCTGCATCAAACCAGTCTCAGGACTGAAGACCACAACAACAACAACAAATTTATTCATGAAGAAAATAAAGTCTTGTGAAATTGGATTAATCTTCTTGAAACATGCTGTTTAGTATGTTGTGATTTTGTTATTTTATCTGGTTTTTTGCACACAAAACATGGTGAAATTAAACAGATGGTATTGAGGAACAACAGTATTGATATAAACAGTAAAGAAGTAGCTTCATCATCTGAATATGAGTCCAGTTGTTTAACTGTCAAAGCTATTGTATTACCGAATTCAGAAAGATATTCTAAAACTGGCGAAATTCAGCTCTGGATATCTAGCACAAGGACATTAACTTAAGTAACTGGTGTCTCTAACTTTACGAAAAGGAACGTTGGTACTCACCACATAGCGGAGATGCTGAGTCGTAGATAGGCACAACAAAAAGAATGTCACAAATAAGCTTCCAGCCAGCAAGACCTTCATCAAAAATAGACAACACACACACACACACACACACACACACACACACACACACACACAAATGCAACTCACACACACAACTGCAGTCTCTGGCAACTGAAGCCACACTGCAAGCAGCAGCACCAGTGCATCATGGGAGTGGTGACTGGGTGGGGTTAAGGAGGAGGCTGGGGTGGGGAGGGGGAGGGAATATAGAGTAGGGGTGGGGGAAGGACAGGGGAATGCGCAGAGATGAGGTGGAGAGAGGGTAGGGCAGCTATGTGCAGTCGGGAAGTTAGATGGGCGGGAGAGGTGAGGTGAGGAGGGGGAAGGGGGGGGGTGCAGTGGAAAAGGAGAGAAATAAGAAGACTGGGAGCAATGGTGGAATGAGGGATGCATAGTGCTGGAATGGAGACATGGAAGGGGCTGGATGGGTGAGGACAATGATTAACGAAGGTCGAGGCCAGGAAGGTTACAGGAATGTAGGATATATTGCAGGAAAAGTTCCCATGTGCGCAAGTCAGAAAAGCTGGTGTTGGTGGGCAGGATAGATATGGCACATGCTGTGAAGCAGCCATTGAAATAAAGAGTGTCATGCTGGGCAGCATGCTCAACAATAGGGTGGTCCACTTGTTTCTTGGCCACAGTTAGTCGGTGGCCATTCAAGTGGACAGACAAGATTGTTTGTTGTCATGCCCACATAGAATGCAGCACAGTGGTTGCAGCTTAGCTTGTGGATCACATGACTGGTTTCACAGGTAGCCCTGTCTTTCATGGGATAGATGATGATTGTGACCAAATTGGAGTAGGTGATTGTGGGAGGATGTATGGGACAGGTGTTACATCTAGGTTTATTACAGGGATATGAGCCATGAGGTAAGGGGTTGGGAGCAAAGGTTGTGTAGGGATGGACAAGTATATTGTGTAGGTTTGGTGGACAGCAGAATAACCCTGTGGGACGGGTGGGAAGGATTGTGGGGAGGACATTTGTCATCTCAGGGCATGATGAGAGGTAGTTGAAACCCCAGCAGAGAATATAATTCTGTTGCTTCAGTCCTGGGTGGTACTGTGTTATGAGGGGAATGCTCCTCTGTGACTGGATGGGAGACATTGGGGAGGTCATGGGTGACTGGAAAGATAAGGCATGAAAGATTTGTTTTCTACAAGGTTGGGTCAATAATTACAGTCTGTAAAGGCCTCAGTGAGACTCCGTATATTTCACTTGTCACTGTAGATGTGACGACCACGGGTGGCTTGACTGTATGGAAGGGAATGCTTGGTATGGAACAGGTGGCAGATGGTGAACTGGAGGTATTGCTGGTGGTCAGTAGGTTTGATATGGACATAGATAATGATGTAGCCATCTTTGAGGTGGAGGTCAACATCTAGGAAGGTGGCTTGTTTGTTTGAGTAGGACCAAGTGAAGTAAATGGAGGAGAAGATGATGATGTTCCGGTCGAATGCAGATAAGGTGTCCTCATCGTCGATCTAGATCGCAAAAATGTCATCAATAAATCTGAAGCAGGTGAGGGGATTAGGATACTAGGTGTATAGGAATGATTCCTCTAGTTGGCCCACGAAAGGTTGGCATAGGATGATGCCATGCGGGTACCCATAGCCCTACCCCGGATCCTACAAACCGCTCCCCACTCCCACTCTTTCTCTGTTATACCCCAGTGCGCACCCACTAATTTCACCTCATCCCATCACATTTGCCGTCCCCCTTTTTCACACTTATCCACCATCAGGTCTGCTACCCATAGTAATATATTTTTCTTATTGTTTATATATTTTCTTTGATTTTGTTGTGACTTCACACCAATTTTAGTGAGTTTTCGTATTCCCCTCAGATTTCATCTTGTTTCCCCCTTTTGCATCCATTTCATCCTTCTCGTGATTTTTCTCACGTATTTGGGTGTATTTTTGTGAATTTTTTCAGACGTAATTCTACAGTTATTTATGTAATTTTACGCATTTTTTCCACAACCATGGATCCTTACTCCTTCCATCCGCATCAATACAGAAAAGCTTCCTAAACCCTAGCCAAAACCCAGTCCCATATACTGCTGCTTTGTTGCTTGGCTCATGGAATCCTCCAAAATGGCCT
This sequence comes from Schistocerca piceifrons, assembly GCF_021461385.2. Classification (NCBI taxonomy): domain Eukaryota; kingdom Metazoa; phylum Arthropoda; class Insecta; order Orthoptera; family Acrididae; genus Schistocerca; species Schistocerca piceifrons. Next base: position 10,208,721 of record NC_060143.1, read on the forward strand.
TAACATCAAATTACCCATCTCCAGCTGCCACCCCTCCTTCCACAATGACCTCCATCTGTTCATATTCCGCCAATCCTTACCCCTCAGAAATACTGTCCTGCAAAACCATATCAATAAAGCCCAAACCTCTTTGCAGTACCTTCTCTCCATCCGCAAAATTCTTCTGTTATGTAAGCCCAAATTCCTGGAACCCGTAACACACACTGAAACTCTTGCCTTTCAGGAACTAGAAAAACATGTACAACTCCACCTCAAAAAACTCTCCACCCAGCTCCCGCCTTGCAGTACCACTTCCACCATTTCTACAACAACCTCCTCCACATCCCCTCATAGCTGAGAAACCCTGTCTCGCAGACCTACTACACTTACCCCACCCTCCAAAACTCACTCCCACCACCACACAGAATCCAGAACCGAAACAAAGTCATGAACCTTTCCTCCACAAGCCTTAGCCCCACAGAAATATCAGTCCTTGCTAAAGACCTCAACTTTTGCCCCATTCCCAAATGCAAATTACACAGGACTTGTTAAAGATCTTCTCTCCTTCTCCCGGTCCCTACAGTGGAAACACTTTTTTGTCACCAACACTAATAATCAGACTCAACCAAAGACCAATGTTGAAACCTGCCTGACTCAGTTCACTCTGCCATTCAACTGTGGTCCACCCCCACTGCCCCCCAATCACCCCCTGTTAACTTTCCAGAATTTCTTAACCTCAAACCTTGCCTCATCATTAATCCCCAAATCCCTCAACACACAAACTACCCTTACATCCACAGAAAGAACTGCAGTCCACCATTTAAAAACTAATCCCAACGTCTTAAGCCTACCTGTGGACAAAGGTTCCACCACTATTGTTTTGAACCACAAGGATTACCTGGCAGAACGACTCTGCCAGCTGACAGATACATCCACCAAAAAATCTTGCCACAATGACCCCATTTCAGAAATCCAGCAAGATCTCCAGTCACTCCTCTAATCCTTAGGCCCATCCTAGAACCTCTCCCTGGAATCCATCTCGCTGCTCACCCCTGCCACTCCCAGCACTCCTACCTTCTAAGTGCTTCCTAAAGTCCATAAACCCAACTACCCAGAATGCCCCCCTATATAAAATACACCAACCATTTCATCCAGAGGCTCTCCACAGTTCCTATCGCATTACCAAACAGTGCCCTGCTCATCACTACTGATCCTACCTCCCTTTACACCAACATCCCTAATGCCCATGGCCTTACCACAATTGAACACTACCTTTTCCAACACCTGACAGATTCCAAACCAATAACCTCCTTCCTAGTCATCATAAGCAACTATACCCTCACCCACAATAACCTCTCCTTTGCAGGCATTAGCTACAAACAAATTTGGGGTACGGCTATGGGCACCTGCATGGCATCATCCTATGCTAACCTACTCATAAGTCATCTAGCAGAATCGTTCCTAAACATCCAGAATCCCAAGCCCCTCAGCTGGTTCAGATTCACTGATGACATCTTTGCAATCTGGATCAAGGGTGAGGACACCCTATCCACATGCCTCCAGAACCTCAACAGCTTCTCCCCCATTTATTTCACCTGGTCCTACTCAACCCAACAAGCCACCTTCCTAGATGTTGACCGCCACACTCAAAGATGGCAACATCAGTATCTATGTCCATATCAAACACCCTAACCACCAGCAATACCTCCACTTCGGCAGCTGCCACCCGTTCCATACCAAGAATTCCCTTCCACCCGTGGTCATCACACCTGCAGTGACAAGCAGTCCCTCTCGAAATATATCGAGGGTCTCACTGAAGCCTTCACAGACAGTATTTATCTTCCCAACCTTGTACAAAAACAAATAATCCATGCCTTATCTTTGCAGTCACCCACCAACTCCCAAAGTCTCACAATACAGTGGCCACAGAGGAGCATTCCCCTCGTAGCTCAGTACCACCCCGGACTGAAGCAACAAAATTACATTCTCTGCCAGGGTTTTGACTATCTCTTGTCATGCCCTGAAATGAGAAATGTCCTCCCCACTAACCTTCCCATCCCTCCCACAGTGGTATTCTGTCATTCACCAAACCCACACAATATACTTGTCCATCCCTACACAATCTCTGCTTCCAACCCTTACCTCATGGCTCATATCCCTGTAATAGATCTACCTGCAACACCTGTCCCATACATCCTCCCACCACCACCTACTTCAGTCTGGTCACACACATCACCTATCCCATCACAGACAGGGCTACCTGCAAAACCAGTCATGTGATCTACAAGATTAGCTGCAACCAATGTGCTGCATTCTATGTGGGCATGACAACCCACAATCTGTCTGTCCAGTTGAACGGCCACTGACAAACTGTGGCCAGGAAACAATTGGACCACCTTATTGTTGAGCACGCTGCCCAAAACGACACCCTTCATTTCAATGACTGCTTCACATCGATCCTGCCCACCAACAACAGCTTCTCTGAATTGAGCAGGTGAGAACTTTCCATGCAATATAACCTACATTCCCATAACCCTCCTGGCCTCAACCTTCATTAGCCATAGTCCTCACTCATCCAGCCCCTTCCCTGTCCCCATTCAGCACCACATATCCCTCATTCCACCATCATACCCAGTCTTCTTACTTCTCTCCTTTTCCGCTACCCCCCACCCCCACCTCTCCCCTGCCGTCTGTCTAATCTTCTGACTGCAAACAGCTGCCCTACCCTCTGTCCACCTCGTCCCTGCGCACTCCCCAGCAGTACTTCAATGTCCCCCACCCCTACCCTAGTATCCCTTCCCCTCCCTGCCCAGCCTCCTCCTTACCCCCACCCAGTCACTACTCCCATGATGCACTGGTGCTGCTGCTTGCAGTGGGGCTTCAGTTGACAGAGACTGCAGTTGTGTGTGTGTGTGTGTGTGTGTGTGTGTGTGTGAGTGTGTGTGTTTTGTGTCGTGTATTTTTGTTGAAGGTCTTGCTGCCTGAAAGCTTATTTGTGATAGTCTTTTTGTTGTGCCTATCTGTAACTCAGCATGGTGATTAGCAGCTTTCCTTTTCATGATATTGTTACATTCCATCGTGGATTTTCCAATTTTTGGTGTCTCTAAATTGATGCACATGTCAGGCAGTTGACTTGTTTATTACCGAGTCAAAGAAAGAGAATTAACTTATCACTCTGAGAAGAGGTGTACACTGCACATTTACCTGATGCACACTTTGTAATCCTTATCAGCCAAGCAGAATCATGAAACTCAGCACTTGAAACTAGTGTTTGAAGGTATGATAATTTTTGATGTTATTTATCTGTAGCCTGTGTTAGGTGTTTGGGAGAGATGGTACATATTGATATATGTTTTCACATGTATTCTTGCAAGAAAAAGTATTTATGCTAACCTGATTTTCCTGCAGCTATGATATGGTATTAGCTTTCTGTGAAAACTTTATGAGTGCTGAAATGAAGGAGACTGTGTGTGATGGGATTTAAAATGGCTTCTTTGTTTCGCATATGGATTATACTCACTGGCTAATTTCACTAATTTACTTTCTTCTAGGTATGCTTGCAACACTTACTATTGCAGACACAATAAGTCACTGAATAACCCAGGGACTTAGTCATCTTTCATGTTTCTTTATTTGAGTGGCTATGCCGAATTCTCCTGAAGATGTCTTTCACTTGGACAGCAGTTTCACATGGCCAAAATTCTTATATGCAAAGCAGCACATTGTGGTAAGTATAAATGGTCTTAATTTAAGACAAATGAACCTAATCTTCAAGTTCACAAGAATCTTGGATATTAAATACCAGACTGAATCATCCACTTTATTTTCCCCCTTTTCATTCATCTTGTACTTTGGTTACATAATCTGTTCCTATATCAATCTAGTAGTGTTCATTTTCATGATATCTCTGCACAAGAAAATAACAGTCTGATTAAAGACAAAAGTGTTGTGCAGCTGTATTATAATGACATATTCTGCAATCATGTTAGTTTTTGGTCTAAAAGGGCGACAATTTCTCAGAGGGTAAATGTTCTTAGTTCATTTTCATCACAACCACCATCCTAATCACCACCACCACCAACAACAACAACAACAACAACATCATTTGATTCACTACTTGTTGAGCACTGCTTTCAGACTTTTCCCTGGAAGCCAGGCAATTGTTATATGCCAATAAGTTGTTAATGATGCCTATCCACCTTTTGTTCGATCATTGTATGGGCATCTGCTTATTTTCTGGAGTGGAGCAAGTAATGTTCTGGTCTCATCTACCATCTTTTCACCAGTCCACACGTCCAGTCCACCTCTACTTCATTTTCATAACAGTTATGATTATGTTCTCCATTCCAGTGGGCTTCCTGGTGACTCTGTCAGTTTTCTATCCCTTTAGTAATTCTCACTATGTATATCTTCATTGTTTTTGAGCAACCCTCAGCTTTTGATTGGTTTTTGTATTAAAAGACATAAGTCAAAACTTGTACTAGGCAATGTTTGTTAACTTTATTTTTTCAGATTAATCACCAGCTTAATTTTGAAAGCCCTATTTAGTTTACCTGAAGCAATCCACCCCGTTTTTATTCTTCTGTTTACTTCTATTGCTGTTCATCCAGTTGTTACCTCCAAACAACCTAAATACCTAACATGATGAACTAGTTCTAAGATCTCATAGTTAGTCTTTACTTTGTCCTCTTAAAACATTGATTATGCATTATTTTAGTCATATTGTGATTGATTTTCAGGCCTTCTTTAAACTTACTCTTTTAAGTTTCATACATTTATTGTTGTACTGTAATTGCTTTAGAGATAAACGGCACAATGTCATCAGAAAAATTAAGGTGGTTCAGGGTAATAAAAAAAAATATATTGTTCTTCAGTTTCCCATGTGAAGGATCTGAAACACCTTCTAGGACTGTTGAGAATAGTTATGAATAATAAAATCATTGTGGCAGTGAGTTTGCAACCTTAACTCACACACAGATTTCTTTGTTGTTGGTTTTACATGTGTCCACCCATTCACACCCTCTTTACTGATTGAGAGTTAATAATACCAAGTAGTTGACACAAGTAACAGATACTTAACAGGTTATTCAATCATCTTTCAGGCTTGCACCCATGATAGTATTATTTCTCCTTCCAGTATTTCAGTTGATAAACTTACAGCCACCTTCACAGCGAGTCACTGGCCAAATTTAAACCACCTGACACAAAACTATGAAATGGTTGTGAGTCAAAGGGCATCACAACCAAAGATAATTGAAGAATCAGTAACTAAGTTCTTGCAGTGATGAAAGCAGTGAAGCACAACGTGTGGTCTCTCAATGTTTCAGATATGATTGGTCCTTTCAAAGCCTAATCACTGACACATCACTCTACCCTTGCACTTCTTGAATATCTGGTTTTACAACTACAAGCTACTGGAGAATAGATAGCTCTTACCTATGCTATTTATGGAGCTAGCTAGATGTCATCCTAATTATTTACTACTATGGTAAAAAAAAAAACTGTTCTATTACTCTGAGTGGGCATACCTAAAAGGCACATAACACTTTTGGTGGTCAATTCTTTGAGTTCGACAATGAGTGATAAAATGGCCATCAAAGTTGACAAATTTTTTATACCCAGTTGCAACGTATTTCTAGCAAACCCAAAACTAGAATATTCTCATCCAACCAACAAAGGTTATCCCGAATGCACCTAAATGGGTCCATACACAAGTAACCGCAGATAGTTCTTTCCCCATAAGGAACTTACTAAGCCAAAAGAGTATCATGAATGAATTACCAATTACAACACATTTGATAAATTAGAAAGTTACAAATACACCTACTAGTACTAGTAGTAGCAGTATAATTAACATACCATATAGCAGAGATGGATAATTAGTCATATAGTTTAAACTGCTGTAACACTTCTTGTTAATGATCCCATTAATGAAACTGTGCATGCTCTTTATGTAACAGTTCTGACATACTAACACTGTCATTTAAAAAAAAGAAAAAAAAAAACACACACACACACACACACACACAGAAATTTTCATGCAGTTATCCATCACACACCAGCTGTCATGTGTACTTACCCAAGAAAGCATCAACTAGTCCTGCAATCCCTTTTATTGCTTTTAGAAAGATTAGTGGCAGTGCTGAAAGACATGGATGCTGGCTAGGATCGACGACAGTTTCACTAATTATTGCAAACTGCAGGAACTTCTGGGTCTGACTTACAACTGAGGGACGACAAAGGTTCACTGGGTTTCCAAGGCAGTGTAGAAATCGAAACCAACTCTGTGCTATGCAATCTCTACTGGCATTTGCTGGTATCAACTGAGCATCCTCCTCCGCTGTTAAACAGAACAATAACATTTAAATATTATTAATGGTGACATAATATCTCCTTTGGTGGTGTAATTTAACTTAATTTATGATTCTGTGCAGCACTTAATCTACCTGTTTTTACAGACCATAAATAAAGCAAAAATATTTACCTACAGCACACCAGTTAAACACTTGACATATTTGGATGCAATGAAAGTGGGTTCATTCTTTGAAGACTCAAATGTAATTGTATTCTTACACTAACAACTTCCTTTTCTGTGCCCATTTGGGTTTGATAAAATTACTCCCTGGATTCTGTTTGTAAAGGTGGAATGATACGTCTGGTAAATTATGATGAAATTTTGGGAAATTTTGCTAGGGCACAACTGTACTTGGCGTGATTTTGAAACGGTTCTGTTTAAATTTTCAAACAGGTGTCATATGAAACTGGCATGTTCCCGTCACTTCAAGTTCTGGTGATGTTGTGTGACTAAATAAAATGTGGATCCACCATTACACCAGAGGCCCAAGAACAGTGAAATGGCAGAGGTGAAAAAGCGAAGAATGCTATGAAAATTGTCTTCTATTCATGAACTGTGTCGGAGTGCAGAGTAACATCATCCAACCGCCTGTAAAATGGCAAAATAGTAAGTGGCTCTTACTACACAACAATGTCTCTATCTACATCTACACTCTGTAACCCACCGTGAGGTGCACGGCAGAAGCTATGTCCCATTGCACCAGTTATTAGGGTTTCTTCCTGTTCCATTTACGTATAGAGTGTAGGAAGAATGAATGCCTCTGTGCACGCAACAATTATTCTAATCTTATCCTTTCGATCCCTGAGTGGGTGATATGTAGGTGGTTGTAGTATACCCTCAGAATAATCATTTAAAGCTGGTTCTTGAAACTTTATTAATAGACTTTCTTGGGATAGTTTACATCTGTCTCCAAGAGTCTGCCATTCCAGTTCCTTCAGCATCTCTGTGACACCTAAAAATGGATTAAAAAAACCTGTGACCATTCATGCCACCCTTCTCTGTATATGTGCAATGCCCCCTCTCAGTCCTATCTGGTACGGGTCCCATGAATTTGAGCAATACTCTAGGATGGTTCACACGAGTGATGTGTAAGCAAACTCTCTTGTAGACTGATTGCACTTCCCAGGTATTCTCTACCAATAAACCGAAGTCTACCATCAGCTTCATCCACAAGTGATCCTATGTGACCATTACATTTCATAGCCATATAGTGTGTTACACATGAGTATTTGCATGAGTTGGCTGATTCCAACGGTGACTCATTAATATTATAGTCACGGGATACCACATTTTTTAGTTTTTATGAAGTGCAAAATTTTACGTTTCTGAATATTTAGAGCGAGTTTTTACTAGATGGGAAGTGCTAAGAAGTAATCCTCCTGCACAGGACAACGTACTTGGTGCACTAAAATAGGGAAGTGGAGAGCAATCTCATCGCACTAACTGCATTAAGCTCACTGAAACTGGAGCTGAGAATTTCTTTCTTTCCATCTTTTATATGTTTATTCCATTTGATATCAATCTTACCAATTCATACCTCAACTTTACATGCACAATGACGGAAGACTGGGGTAAACATCACATTGACATTAGAGATGGACCACAAGCTTGGCTAGGACAAGGGTGGAAAAAAAACTGGTTGTCTGTTTCAAAGAGGTGACAATATGTTTGATTTGGCACACAATAGCTGGGTCTTTTGCATTTGCACATTACTGCTGTGGGACAAGTGCAGTTGAGAGAGAAACAACTACAAAATTTTAACAACAACTGAAAGATCTTTAATCCTTATAATCCAATACCATAAAAGTTTCAAAACTTTGGATTATTGGACAAATTATAATTAAAAACAGTATAGCAAAATTTGTAACTGGTTGATCACTGGACTAAAAAAGGATAAGTTAGCCATGCAGTAACACCTTAAAACCTCCACCCTGAGAGTTTAGACTGGAGGCTGGACAAAATCTTAATACACATACCACACTTGTCTCATCATCTGCTACAACAGAGGTTAGATCCCCACTTAATGTTGTCACTGCCCTGTAGTCAGAATATAAACTACACTTTGTCAGAAAATGGTCTACTGAAATATGTAGACCACAGGCACTACAATTGGGTGGATCTTATCACTGGGCAAAAAGCCATGCCTGAGAGTGCTATATCCCACAAAAGAAGCATGAGTGAAACCTCATCCCACGTCTGTAACCACAATGAAAACAGAAATGAATAATTTGTTGTCCTTCGCCACCAGCTATTGTTCCTACTACTAATGTATGGCCTTCTGACTCGACAGTGAGTTTACAGCCTGTAACAGAATGCCATATTGTTCAACTCAGCCCCCCTTACTGGTCGCCCTGGCTGCTACATCATTCATTTCTCTTCATTCCAGTGTGATCAATGTTTAGCAGAATATCACCGCATTCCCATGGTGTCATGTTATATCCTAGCCAGTAATGGCACCCGAGCCCGCTGCCAAAAGGTTGGCAGCATCAAAGTCCAGACGCCGTCCGCATAAGCAGCGCCAGCGAGACAGGAAATCGCCGCAAGTCTGCGCGCGCCACCGCTGGCTTCTGGCTTCTTAAGCGCTGGAGTCGCGAGCGCTAGGACAGTTCTGTATTCGCCGCTCAGTTGTATACTCGCCACCGAATTGTGTACTTGCTAGTCAGTTGTGTGTTCATCGCAGCAGAGTTGTTGTTTGTCGTCAGCCGACGCTGACCTAGCCGCTCCGACTCGAACTAGACAGACTACTGTGTTTCTGTATCTTCGTTAATAAAGATAAGTACCGACTTTTATTTAATCAGAGTGTTTGGGTTTTCATCTTTCTGTTCACTGTTCCAGCGGACCGGTCGACCCGCTATTAAAAGTGTGGCGGTGACTTCGTAAGCCGTTTCTACAGCGAATTGTTTGTCGCTACGAACACCGCCACAAAAGTCATAATGAGAGAAAAGTGACCAGAATATTATGTATCATTTGTTGATGTGTCTGAAGAGCACTAAACGTATCAGATCAGATGAGAAATATTGTTCCATGGTCTCAACTCATCTGCTCCAATGTTTTTCAAGAGTTGTGCACACCTCAGCACAGCATACCTCAACATCCTGGTATGCAAATCCTGAAGACACAATTACAGAAACTACTGAGCAGCTGAGAAATTATTCCTGTTTTGATTGACCTGTATACACAAGCTTGAAATTCTGATGTTCAGTTAAAATATAACCAAACAAGTATCTCAAAATAAGATTCAGAACACTTTATTTTCTACAATTAGTAAAATTTAAACTCTGAAGAAGGCAAGGTGAGATTTACTCCACACATAGACTAAAATCTTAATATTTGGCACATCCATTTTCAAAAGCTAGTTCTTTACTTGGATCCCAAATGCCCTCTTGCTCACTGACGACTATTTAAATGTTGCTCAATGGGAGGACAAACAAAATTATTGTATGCACGTACCCGACATACAGACTACATTTTGTATACTCATCATTTGATTTGAAGTGGTGGGTCACCAGCTTCAGTGAAGAGGCTTGGAATCAAGCTCATTCAAAATGCCTCAGTGGCCAACCTAATTCCCTCATGATGGACTGCATCCCACACGTCAAGCAGACGTATACACCATTCACTCTTATTCAATCCTGGACAACATAAAACTTCTACAAAACTAGAACAGACAGGCTCATATTTATCATTGCTACGTAGTGCTGGTACAGTTCATTCCAATACTAAGTTGGACTGTGTTAGTCCATTATATACAAACCCAAGCCAAAGATTGGCTTTAACACAGAAATCATTAAAAAGAGTTCTCTTATTGATGTAGTTTTCCCTTGGCATCCTCCAGTGTGGGAGGTATAGCACCTAATCTATTACGGAATCCAAACAACAGTGCTGATTGATTTACAAATGACACTGCCAAAGCTGAGAGGTACATTAACCCTGCAGCTGCACACTTGTATGTTTGGCTCCTTCCTTAGAATTCCATGTGGCACACTATTATCATGCTAGCTACAATTTCTAGTTTCTCTGTACATTGGAAGTCACTATTTTCATGTTAAATCGTGTTCTGTTGCTCTGAAACATCGGGAGTCAGATTTTGTGTGTTCTCAAGTCTCATCCACACACATGTACCTGTCATGTCAGAAATTTTGTAACCGTTTTCACAAGGCTGTGTATGGAGCCTTGCTTGAAGATATACCACACTCAGAAAAATTATCAATAAGTTGTTCTGTGTTTACAATGATGATTCAATTTTTGTGTTTCCCACATTATGTATGTCGAATGTCAATTAAAAATTGCTTCCAAATTAAGTTTTTGGTTTTCTTGTTAAATTTCTTTAACATAATCCTTATCTATGTAACTGACTACTTATTTCTCTTCAGTAACAAATCTATGGTACACAAAAAGAAAATTAAGTTAGAATTTACTGTCATGGTACATGAGTTCATTAAAGACGGAGTACTTAGCTAAGAATGAACCATGGAGGGACTCAGTTGTGAATCTCAATGAAGGAAATCACTTGAAGTGAGTTAGGAAACTTCAGAAAACCTAAAAACAATGGGCAAGCAGACATTCAAATCCTGCTGTTTCTGAATACAAGGGAGTTCAGGGCCTCAACCACTCGACTACATCACTCAGTTTATTGCACAGGGCAATTTGTTGGGAACAGCTGAACACTATGACACAAATTCAGATCACTGTCTTTTGCTAGCAGACTTCCTATCTACTAGGTCACAAAGTCATTTCTTCCACAATGTTAGCTGTACATTTAACATCAGAGTGTTGATATCTGAATGTTAACCCCCATGTAATTTTTTCCAAAGTTGAAAACATGTAACATACTGTAATATATTTTACATTTATTATTTCAGTACTCCAATTTCCTTCATACTTACGTATCTTAATTTCTGGAAAGGATGGACCATACATGAACTCCAACAGACGAGCAGTTAACAAAATGTTAACACGGTTCCATTGCTCCACAAGAGCCACACGATGCCGCCAATTCATGCATGTCTCACGCAATGTTTTCCACAATGGTGGGGATGGGAAACATCGTACACAGGCCAGTAACCAAACTTCAAATAATACAGACAAAACACGTTCACAAAGCTGGTCACCAACATCATCTGCAAAGAAGACACAATTGTAATACAAATACTTTTTCACAGGATATTAATGACATAATTAGTAATTACTACATAAGCAATAATTAATTATACTTTGATAACTGTAATTTGATAAGAGAGGCTACAATTATAGAATATGGATATTGTGGCAAGAATAACAGAACAATTCATAATTGACAATCGCCCTTAAACACGTACACACTTTAATTAACTATGGCACAGGTATCCATAAACCAACTTTGCTCCTGCCATGAAAAAACTTTTTATGTTATCTCAGGTATTACAATAACCAATGTCCCACACTGAATCTCTTACCCTTCTACAATAAAGCAACATTCTGAACACTAAGAAAGAGTCTCACTGACCCTGTCAATCAGAATACCACTACCTGGCAATACAACAGCAGGCCAGAGAACAATATCAACCCCTTCATCAATCATTCATAGAGTCAGACCACAATTAGCCAAACCGTACCACCTGATAAATTCACAATTGCATTCCCCACAGCATGCACAGGTACACACACTCACACACACACACACACACACACACACACACACAGATGTGTGTAACAGATTATTTAGGTGTTGCAATCTTATCCAAACATGACACTAATCAATGAAGTACACTCTTTCACTAAGCTCTTAAAAGCAGAAACAATTCTTTGTCATCTACTACACTGACCAGAAATGAAACAAAATCTATATTAGTTTGAGCTAAAACCCGTATCAATCCTTGTGTCACCCAGCTCATACCTCCATCCCCTGCCCCTTTACAGTCTTACACAACCATCATTTAGTGAGCAGCTACGAATTTCTCTTCTCAACCCTACCTCCTCATCTTGCTCTGCAACCCCTCTTGATAATGTTAGTTTCGCGATGGGTGAATGGGCAGTTATACATAACATCAAAACAATTTTCATCTTGATCATCTATGTAAAATGACATTTCTGCCAGCTTTTTATTTCTCTACACAAAAGTCTTGCAGTGAGTAACAAATTCCATGAGACCAAACTACCTCCAATGCCTGCTTAGCAACCTATAACATTCCTTTCACCTTAATCTACATCTACATTGATACTACACAACCCACCTAACAGCGCGTAGCAGAGGATACGCCTTTCCTGTCCCCTCACAAATAGTATGAGGAAAAATGATTATCTGTATTCCTCCATATAAGCCCTAATTTCTCGTATCTTATCTTCACTGTACTTATACATAATGTATGTTGGAGACAAGAGAACTGTTCTGCAGTCAGCTTTACATGCTAGTTCTCTAAATCTTCTCAATAGTGTTCCTCGAAAAGAATGTTGCCATTCCTCCAGGGATTCCCATTTCAGTTCCAGAAGCATCTCTGTGACAGTTGCATGTTGTTTGAGCCTAGCAGTCCCCCTCTGAATTGCTTCAATGTCTTCCATTAATACGATGTGGTATGGATACCAAACACTCAAGCAGTATTCAAAAATACATTGCGCTAGGGTCCTACATGCAGTCTTCTTTACAGATGAACCACACTATCCTAAAATTCTCCTAATAAACTGAAGTCAACCATTCACCTTTCCTACCACAATCCTCACATGCTTGTTCCATTTCATATCACTTGCAATGCCATGCACAGATATTTAAATGACGTGTGTCCAGCAGGACACTACTAATGCTGTATCAGAGAATAATAGCGGTCCTATCACAATTCCCTCGGGCACTCATGACAATACCCTCGTCTCTGATGAACACTCACTGTCGAGGTCAACGCAGATGGTTCTGTAACTTAAGAAGTCTTCAAGGCACTCCCATATCTGTGAACCTATTCCATACACTCATACCTTCTTTTTTACAGCCTGCAATGTGGCAAATGCTTTTCAGAAATCTATAAATGTGGAATCTGCCTGTTGCCCTTCACCCTTAGTTTGCAGTATATCATGTGACAAAAGGGCAAGCTGAGTTTTGCATGAGCGATGCTTTCCAAAACCATGCTGATCTGTGGACATAAGATTCTTAGTCTCAAGAAAATTTATTACATTCAAACTGAGAATATGATCAACGATACTGCAGCAAACTGATGTTAGGGGTATTGGTCTGCAATTTTACAGGTCCGTTCTTTTGCCTTACTTATACACAGGAGTCACCTGTGCTTTTTTTTCCAGTTTCTTGGGACTTTGCTCTAGGCGACAGATTCACGATAGATGTGCAAACTACATGGGGGAGGGGGGGCAACTTCCGTAGAATAATCTTTGAAAAACCGAACTGGGATTCCATCTGAACCTGGTGACTTATTTGTTTTCAACTCCTTCAGTTGTTCTCTATCCCAAGGGTGCTTATTACTATGTTGTCCATAAGGGAGTCTGTTCAATGGTCAAATGACAGTATGTTTGTATGATTATCCTGCGTGAACAATTTCTTGAATGTGAAATTTAAAACTTTGGCTTTGGTTTTGCTAGCTTCAACTGCCACACCAAACTGGTCAACACATGACTGGGTAGAAGCCTTAGACCCACTTTGCAATTTTACATAGGACTAGAATTTGCTCAGGTTCTCTGCCAGATCTTTTACTAAGGAACAGCAGTGGTGGTAGTCGTATGCTTCACACATGTATCTTTCCACAAATGCATGAATCTCTACTAACTTTTGCTTGTTGTGTTTTGTGCTTTCTCTTTTGAATTGAGAGTGCAACAGCCTCTGCTTCATAAGCAGTGTCCGAATCTCATTATTAAACCACAGTGGCTCTTTTCTGTCTTTAATCCACTTACTAGGCACGTAATTCTCCAGACCATCCTTTCTTCTCTCACCCCATAGTGCATCCACCTTCTGTACTGAAATCAGCTGCAACCTTTTCAAAACGTTTTCCTTAAGTAACTATCAAAAACAAAGGAAAACCTAAATCTTGATGGCAAGATTAGAATTTGAATCTCTGCTATACTGAGTATGATCCAAGTGCCTTACCAATTTGCCACGTCATGCGGCATGCTGCACAGAGAGCAGCATTTTATGGTAAGGGGAATATGTTGTTCCCATATAATGCAGCTGAAATCTAACCAAGGTTGAATGAAGCTCCTGTAAAATTGGAGTTAGCATGACCTGTCTGTCCCTAACTGTTTCTATTCTCAAATCTCAAAATTTTTTGAATATCAAAGGATCTTTCCTTCAGTCCCTTCGGATGAGCACCATGTTAATTTCTCTATGAATATAAGGCCAAAAACTTGTTGATTACTTAAAATTCAGAACGTCTCTTAGCTATAACTGTGACAGATTAAATCTAAGATGGTAGTTAAAATAGACATGCATGAATTTGCTTTCAGATGAAATTTTAAAGGCTGCTTTCTTTGCCTATTCCTGTAGTTATTTTTTTATATCAACTGTAGTTGACAAGATGATGATGTAAAAAAGACGACAAGTAATAAATTGAAAAGCCATCCACAGACAGGGAGGGGTGCACAGGAGTTTTGTCAGAGGGTGATACACTGTTTAGAATTGTAGCAAACAAGATGAATTTTAAAATGCATCCCTGAAGAGCAAACAATGGAAAATCCAAGATGGAATGCAACAATATTGCAAAAAGGAAAGTTGCTATTCACCATACAGCGGAGATGCTGTGACACACACACACACACACACACACACACACACACACACACACACACACACACACGACTGCAGTCTAAGGCAATCGTTGCCACACTGTGAGCAGCAGCACCAGCCTATTTTTGATGAAGGTCTTAGGGGCCGAAAGCTTTATTTGTAACATTCTTTTATTTGTAACATTCTTTTTGTTGTGCCAATCTGCAATTTAGCGTCTCCACTATACGGTGAGTAGCAACTTCCTTTTCATAATATTGTCCATGAAGAACAATATACTCTTGAAGTAATTTGTCTGTGAGCTAATTCCAGACTGTTTGCCTAAAATACCATTCAGTAAGGAAGGTTAAGTCTCATTCCTGCAACTACAGCATGATTTGGTATCTCAAAGTAGTGGTATAGTGGTATACACAGAATGAGTAGCGAAATAGACCCCTCTAAGATACTGCCACATTGTAACCAAACACATGTCCAAATATCAAAGAAATGTCGTTAATGAAATACAATACTTAGTACTGAAAGGACATCTAAATGAACACCAGTTTACAGCCATAACTGTCCTCCTGACGGAGAATGCTATTTAGACAAACACAGAATATTCCAGAATTCTGGTATTTATACAAACTTCGAATAGTCCAGAATTCTCGTATTTATACAAACTCTGAATATTCCAGGATATACAAAAATAAGATATTTTAAGAACCTTCCAGAAATGATAAATACTGAACAACAAATACGAGGGTGGTTTGAAAAGTCTGTGCTAGCACAACGAGTTGTTCACATAATATTCATTGGACTGTTGTCTGTAAACATGTCCACGTCAGTACTCTTGGAAGAGAGCTGTGGCGATGACGTGGCTCTGTTGTTGTTCCTGCATAGTGATTTGTGAAGATGGAAAAAAATCGAGATTCGAGCAGTGATTCAGTACTTCATAAAGAAAGGTATGAAAGCAATGGGCATTCATGCTGATTTTCAGAATACACTGGGGGACTTTGTTCCTTCATGTTCAACTGTTGCCAAGTGAACAAATGAATTTAAATTCGGTTGGGGGAGCTTAGATGATGAAGCACACAGTAGTCAGCCAAGGTGTGTCACTACCCCAGAAATCATTGCAAAAGTGCACAAAATGGTCATGGAGGATCGTTGATTGAAAGTGCACAAAGTTGCTCACACCAGCCAGATGTCATCTGAAAGGGTGTATCACATTTTAACTGAAGAATTAGAAATGAAAAAATTATCTGCAAGGTGAGTGCCACAGCTCTTGATGCTGGATCAAAGAAGCATGAGAACTGACATATTGGAACAATTTTTGGCCCATTTTAGAAGAAACAAACAAGATTTTTTGCATCGGTTTATGGCTGCAGATGAAACTTAGGTGCACTACTATACCCTATAGACAAAACAACCGTCAAAGTAGTGGAAACATGCTGATTCTCTGCCACCAAAGAAAGCAAAGACAATTCCTTTGGCGGGAAAGGTCACGGCATCAGTGTTCTGGAATGCGGAGGGGATTCTGTTTGTAGATTATATCCCCACTGGGCAAACCATTACTTCTACATCTACATCTTCATCTACATCCATACTCCGCAAGCCACCTGACGGTGTGTGGCAGAGGGTACCTTGAGTACCTCTATCGGTTCTCTCTTCTATTCCATTCTCGTATTGTTCGTGGAAAGAAGGATTGTCGGTATGCCTCTGTGTGGGCTCTAATCTCTCTGATTTTATCCTCATGGTCTCTTTGCAAGATATACGTAGGAGGGAGCAATATACTGCTTGACTCTTCGGTGAAGTTATGTTCTCGAAACTTTGACAAAAGCCCGTACCGAGCTATTGAGCGTCTCTCCTGCAGAGTCTTCCACTGGAGTTTATCTATCATCTCCGTAACGCTTTCGCGATTACTAAATGATCCTGTAACGAAGCGCGCTGCTCTCCGTTGGATCTTCTCTATATCTTCTATCAACCCTATCTGGTACGGATCCCACACTGCTGAGCAGTATTTAAGCAGTGGGCAAACAAGCGTACTGTAACCTACTTCCTTTGATTTCGGATTGCATTTCCTTAGGATTCTTCCAATGAATCTCAGTCTGGCATCTGCTTTACCGACGATCAACATTATATGATCATTCCATTTTAAATCACTCCTAATGCGTACTCCCAGATAATTTATGGTATTAACTGCTTCCAGTTGCTGACCTGCTATTTTGTAGCTAAATGATAAAGGATCTATCTTTCTGTGTATTCGCAGCACATTACACTTGTCTACATTGAGATTCAATTGCCATTCCCTGCACCATGCGTCAATTTGCTGCAGATCCTCCTGCATTTCAGTACAATTTTCCATTGTTACAAACTCTCGATACACCACAGCATCATCCGCAAAAAGCCTCAGTGAACTTCCGATGTCATCCACAAGGTCATTTATGTATATTGTGAATAGCAACGGTCCTATGACACTCCCCTGCGGCACACCTGAAATCACTCTTACTTCGGAAGACTTCTCTCCATTGAGAATGACATGCTGCATCCTGTTATCTAGGAACTCCTCAATCCAATCACACAATTGGTTTGATAGTCCATATGCTCTTACTCTGTTCATTAAACGACTGTGGGGAACTGTATCGAACGCCTTGCGGAAGTCAAGAAACACGGCATCTACCTGTGAACCCGTATCTATGGCCCTCTGAGTCTCGTGGACGAATAGCGCGAGCTGGGTTTCACATGACCGTCTTTTTCGAAACCCATGCTGATTCCTACAGAGTAGATTTCTAGTCTCCAGAAAAGTCATTATACTCGAACACAATACATGTTCCAAAATTCTACAACTGATTGACGTTAGAGATATAGGCCTATAGTTCTGCACATCTGCTCGACGTCCCTTCTTGAAAACGGGGATGACCTGTGCCCTTTTCCAATCCTTTGGAACGCTACGCTCTTCTAGAGACCTACGGTACACCGCTGCAAGAAGGGGGGCAAGTTCCTTCGTGTACTCTGTGTAAAATTGAACTGGTATCCCATCAGGTCCAGAGGCCTTTCCTCTTTTGAGCGATTTTAATTGTTTCTCTATCCCTCTGTCATCTATCTCGATATCTACCATTTTGTCATCTGTGCGACAATCTAGAGAAGGAACTACAGTGCAATCTTCCTCTGTGAAACAACTTTGGAAAAAGACATTTAGTATTTCGGCCTTTAATCTGTCATCCTCTGTTTCAGTACCATTTTGGTCACAGAGTGTCTGGACATTTTGTTTTGATCCACCTACCGCTTTGACATAAGACCAAAATTTCTTAGGATTTTCTGCCAAGTCAGTACATAGAACTTTACTTTCGAATTCATTGAACGCCTCTCGCATAGCCCTCCTCACACTACATTTCGCTTCGCGTAATTTTTGTTTGTCTGCATGGCTTTGGCTATGTTTATGTTTGCTGTGAAGTTCCCTTTGCTTCCGCAGCAGTTTTCTAACTCGGTTGTTCTACCACGGTGACTCTTTTCCATCTCTTACGATCTTGCTTGGCACATACTCATCTAACGCATTATGTACGACAGTTCTGAACTTTGTCCACTGATCCTCAACACTATCTGTACTTGAGACAAAACTTTTGTGTTGAGACAACAGGTACTCTGAAATCTGCTTTTTGTCACTTTTTCTAAACAGAAAAATCTTCCTACCCTTTTTAATATTCCTATTTACGGCTGAAATCATCGATGCCGTAACCGCTTTATGATCGCTGATTCCCTGTTCTGCGTTAACTTTTTCAAATAGTTCGGGTCTGTTTGTCACCAGAAGGTCTAATATGTTATCGCCACGAGTTGGTTCTCTGTTTAACTGCTCAAGGTAGTTTTCAGATAAAGC
Source organism: Schistocerca piceifrons (assembly GCF_021461385.2). NCBI lineage: Eukaryota > Metazoa > Arthropoda > Insecta > Orthoptera > Acrididae > Schistocerca > Schistocerca piceifrons. The sequence continues at coordinate 10,227,597 of NC_060143.1, forward strand.
ACTTAAAAAAATTTCACTGGATTCTTTGTCCCTGCCACCCGTTATGAACGTCTGAGTCTCCCAGTCTATATCCGGCAAATTAAAATCTCCACCCAGATCTATAACATGGTGGGGAAATCTACTCGAAATATTTTCCAAATTATCCTTCAGGTGCTCAGCCACAACAGCTGCTGAGCCAGGGGGCCTATAGAGACATCCAATTACCATGTCTGAGCCTGCTTTAACCGTGACCTTCACCCAAATCATTTCAAATTTCGGATCTCCGTCAATTTCCTTCGATACTATTGCACTTCTTATTGCTATAAACACGCCTCCCCCTTCACTGTCCAGCCTGTCTCTGCGGTATACATTCCAATCTGAGTTTAGGATTTCATTACTATTTGCATCTGGTTTCAGCCAACTTTCTGTCCCTAGTACTATATGGGCGTTGTGACCGTTTATTAATGAGAGCAGTTCTGGGACCTTTCTGTAGACGCTCCTGCAGTTTACTATTAGCACATTAATATTGTTATTCCCTGTTGCATTTTGCCTACTCCTACCTTGCTGCGTCTCAGGAGGCGTCTTGTCGGGCCTAGGGAGGGGATTCTCTAACCTAAAAAACCCCCATGTGCACTCCACACGTACTCCGCTACCCTTCTAGCCGCTTCCGGCGTGTAGTGCACGCCTGACCTATTCAGGGGGACTCTACATTTCTCCACCCGATAGCGGAGGTCGAGAAATTTGCACCCCAGATCTCCGCAGAATCGTCTGAGCCTCTGGTTTAAGCCTTCCACTCGGCTCCAAACCAGAGGACCGCGATCGGTTCTGGGAACGATACTACAAATAGTTAGCTCTGATTTCACCCCGCGAGCGAGGCTTTCCGCCTTCACCAATTCCGCCAACCGCCTGTACGAACTGAGGATGACCTCTGAACCCAGATGGCAGAAGTCATTGGTGCCGACATGAGCAACAATTTGCAGTCGGGTGCACCCAGTGCTCTCTATCGCCGCCGGCAGAGCCTCCTCCACATCTCGGATGAGACCCCCGGCAAGCAGACAGAGTGAACACTGGCCTTCTTCCCCGACCTTCCCGCTATTTCCCTAAGGAGCTCCATCACCCGCCTAACGTTGGAGCTCCCAATAACTAATAAACCCCTCCCCCCGTGTGCCTGCTCGGACCTTGCTGAAGGAGCAGCCACATGTCCACTCACAGGCAGAGCGGGCGATGCCACACGGCCAGCCTCCACATTGACCCTCCGCCTCGTGCGCCGCGAACGCTGCTGAACCCGCCACTCCCCTTGGGGAGAGGGTGGCCCAACCGCGCGCAGTACCCGCGAAGATGTCTCGACAGCAGGGACAGTGGGTGAAGCATGTAACACCTGGGGTGTACCTTGCGACGCACCAGACTCCCCACTGCCGCTACACTCCGAGGCAGCAGCCTGAAGACGGCTGACCGCGGCCATCAACACGCTCAGCTGTTCGCGAACAGTGGCCAGCTCCTCCTGCGTCCGTACACAGCAGCCACACATCCTATCCATCCTAAGGAATCAATTTACTGAAGAGAGTTAATCAACCTTTAACTAGACTGCTAATTCACTAAAGGCGGCTGTTTATTAACTAAACTGTGGTTGCTAGGCACTTCTTGTAGAAAACAATGAAAATAGCACTACCTGTCTCTGGACTGTATTGAAAACAAACACTAGCACTATTGGCACTATGGCTGACTAAAGGGACTCTCTCTGACTGTATTCAAAACAAACATGAAATCTATGGAACAGTATTAACAGCACCCGGCAATTAAAGCTTCCTAAAAGCAAATACACACGGAAGAAGAAGTGACAAGTAAGAAAAATACAGTTAATACTTAAATTAAGGTAGCTCGCTGCACAGCAGACGTGAAGCAGACGGCAGTTACGACGACACTGACACTACTGGCACTATGGCTGACTAAAGGGACTCTCTCTTGATAATACTATGCTAACCTCCCGGACAAATTGCAACAAAAGATTCACAAAAAAAGGCCAGATTTAACAAGGAAGAAAGTCATCTTCCATCAAGAAAATGTGCACCCACACACGTGTTGTCGCCAAGCCAAATTACACAAACTAAGGAATAAGTTGTTGCCTTATTCACCTGGTATGGCTCCGTCAGACTTCCATCTCTTCCCAAAACTAAAAATCTTTTTTGGTGGACGAAGATTCACTTCAAACGAAGACTTGATAGCCAGATTTGACAACTATTTTGCAGGCCTGGAGGAAACTCGTTTTCGAGATGGGATCAAGGCACTGGAGCATCGTTGGACCAAGTGCATTAATCTACAAGGAGACTACACTGAAAAATAAAAAAAAGTTTCGCTGATGTAAGTACTTTTTTCTATTCCATTCCAAGAACTTTTCAAACCACCCTCATAATTACTGGTGGTCAGGTTTGACCCGGTAACCCACAGCACACCATCCAGCGATGGTAACCGCTACACTAGACAGCATGCACCACAGCTTACTGCAACACTGTTCGCACAGATATGAGTCCTATACCACTGACTCCAGTTGTGACTTATTGTCTAAGTTTGCATTCACAATGGAAGGAACTGCTACGATTACTTGGTTCCAATTACCAGTTCAGGTAAATGTTAACCGTACACTGAACTATATTTCTGAGGAAGCTAATGGGAGATTAACTACAATGATTACTTGCATATACATTATAATTTTCTGTTTCTCAATGAGTGATCATGTAGGTTCTCTCTACAGACTGGAGACTTGACCCTCAAACAAAATTAAGTTAAAGGCAAAGAGAGTTTCCTTGGATGAAGCACATAAGACTTTAAATATTATGTAATGCCATGTTCAAAACTGAGATATTCCTGTGAAGTAACCTGTACACCATGAAGTTCCTATATCGAGTTGGGCCGATTAAAGATGTCACCATTTATTAGGCAATTTTGTATTTCATCTTCTTCATGGCTTAATGATAGGCACTAACAGCCCAAACTCTGGCTCTCAATAGGTGTTTCTTGTGGAAATATTGTACTGTCATTTGTGTTCTCTCTTGCAATGTCTTCATGAGTGGTCTGTTGCTAAATATGTCCATTAGTTAGAAGGCCTTGTGCTTTCCTGAGATCCTTGTTTTTGATCAGCAGCTCTTGGCTCTTTTTGTTCTCTCTGGTTAAGCTATGACATTTAGCTCTTGCTGCTCAAAAGGCTTCGAGCGGTCTCTAGATGAGCTGTACCTGAATTTTCACAACACTGGTTGTCTGACCCTTCTGAAATGGGAAACTACTCATTCCACCAAGAGACAGGCTTTGCTCTTAGGCGTGTAAATGATTTCAATATAACACCTCCATGATTTTGAGGACTATATTGGTTATGTGTTCCACCCAATAGCAAATGCTCTTGTTGTTCAATTATAGCCACTTGGCTGTGCGCAATCCAGTTCACTTCACCAAAGATCCATTTTGTCGTCCAGTTTTTATAGAAGTGGAGATGGACTGGAAGTGATCACTAAAGTGGAAGTCATTCATCAATTTCAATGAACAATATCAGTGAAAGATAAAAAACAAGAGGTGCCCCTGATGTTGTGTTGAAAATGCTCCTGCTGTTCTTCCATAGCACACATTGTGTTTTGTAGTCTCAGAAAGGAGAAATAGCTCTAGAAACCAGTTGGCACAGTCTCCAAGATCCTTGTCGTCCAACTGTACAGTAGGTCGTAAGTATACCAAACCAAATGACATGATGCATAGGTAGTAGCAATACACAGCTTGGAGTATGATGGTTTAGGAAGAGGTGTGAACAAAGTTACTTTCCCGTAAACATTTTGTTTTGAAGGTAATTTCCATCTGCTACGCTCAGTGTGATCAGTTCAATGGTTCACCACTGATGCATTGTCAGGATGCCTACTCTCCTGAATCTCTTCTTAGTCTGGTGTTAATACTACCAAACAGCCCAAACAAACTAACAGATGTGTTTATGGAATGATCTATGGATTCCATTTGTATGTAACAAATAGCTAGAGAAATAACAGTCTGCTCAAGCAGTCTGCCCAACATACTCTGGCAAGCCTAACATGACTGATATGTGGCAGGGTCCAGAGTTTATGGTAAATTAGACCTGGTGACACTTCAAAAAATCTTGGTTCTCCAGATCTGTACACAACCAAAACTGGTCAACTTCCTTGAGGTGATCTCTTCCTGTGTATCCCTAAAATCACATAAACATACATCTCCTTGCCCTCTTAGATGGCCCATTGTGGATGGTTAATGTATTCTCACTGAGAGGATTTCTGCCCCAGGCAACCAGTATCTCCAGCCCACTGACCAATAAAAACACTAAAAATCTTTCTTCACAGTTGCTTTCCCGTTATTACCAAGCTCTTGGTTTATCATTGTCAATAACATGCTTTACATGTCTCCCACTGGTTCCAACCCTCTTGCCTCATTCTCTGCACTTATTATTTACTTTTTTTTCATTTTAACAAAATATATACAAAAAATCCATGGCACTGTCTTGGGAGCTCACTTTTTTGGCATTAGTCATATGAATGGTTCAATGTGCCCCAACACAATTTCCTCCCCTGTACCAACCTCAGACAAGCACTTGCACCCAATGTTCTCAATTACTACACAATATTGCAGTGCCTGTGTTATTCCGAATTACGATGTGGTTACATGGATGTGTGTTTGAAGGAACAGGCACTGCAGCAACTACAGCTGTCATGTAATACATCAAATGTTTTCACAGCTGTAAATATGGACCACTAATAGCTGTATAATGGAACAATGACAATAAAAATTTGTGCCGGACTGGGACTCGAACCAGAATTTCCCACCTTTTGCGAGCAGTCACCTTGGCTATCCAAGCACAACTAAAGGCCAGACCCAAGCTTCCACATGTTGCCAACCAAGTGTCTACAGCCTGTACTTGTCATGCATTGTGTATATTCCTGTACAGGGGAGACATTTTAATTGAAATTAGCTTGCCCAGTGTCGGCAAATAAATACGATATTTCATCCCTCTATTGTTCAGATATATGACTGAATGTTCTTTCGGACATGCATGCACACCTGAAGGAACACTACATCATAATTCAGAATAACAGAGGAACTGAAATATTGTATTTATCTGCCAAAACTGGGCAACTGACTTTCAACTAAAGTGTCTCCCATAAATGGGAATATACACAACAGGTGTACGAATACAGGTTGCAGACACATGGTTGACAACATATGGAAGTTTGGAACTGGCCATGAGTCATGCTTGGATAATCAAATGGTAAGGCAACTGCTCGCGATACGCAGGAAATCCATTTTTGAGTACCGGTCCGGCACAAATTTTCATTGTCATCACTCTGTTATACAAGTGATGGTAGTTCAAATTCACAACTGATAATATATTTCATGTAGTCTCAATTACTTCTTGGATACATTCCGGTCTCCATCTTCGCTTAAAGCTATCCCCTTCTACAGGTCTTGTCATCCTGGCACTTATTCTTTCCAACATTTTCCACATATTTCTCCCTTGCCAATTCTGTGGAGTGCCTCCTCATTTCTTACCAGTTCACCTAATTTTCAGCACACTTCTACAGTAGCACTAGGTCTTAAAAAAGTCAATTTTCATCTTTTCAGGTTCCCCCTTATCCATGATTCACCTCCATACAATGCTGTGCTCCAGACATACATTCACACAGAAATTTCTTCCACGATTTAATGCCAATGTCTGATACTGGTAAACGTCTTCTAGCCAGGAATGCCTTGTTTGCCTGTGCTAGTCTGCTCTTTATATCCTCTTTGCTTTGTTTATCATATGGTCTTCTTCTTCCAAGGTAGAACAACTTCTGAATTCTGTCTACTTCATGGTCCCAACTTTTCATTTTAATTTTATTACTAATCTCATTTCCACTACTCTTCAGTACTTTCACCTATCTTCAGTTTGCTCTCTGTCTATATTCTAAGCTCAGCAGACTGTTCATTTTGTTCAGTATGTCCCACAATATCTTTCTTGCTTTTACTGAGTGATGAAAAATATTATTTTAAAGGCAAGAAACCATTTTATTAACTTTATAATTACACCCTGGATACAAAAAAACCACATTTACTGAAAGAAAACACAGAAGTTACGCACACGCCAAGATTAAAGATATTGACAGCAGAGTCATGGAGAAGCACATAAATATTTAGACGCCAAGGAATTTTTTCTTTTCTTTTAACACTTCCTCCAAAAGAAAAAATCATGAAATTATTGCTTTGTCTCTTGCATGCCAATTTCTGAACATAGAAAATTAAATCGAACTCGTTCAAGGGGTTTCGTCAAAATATCTGCCAACTGAAACTTCCTGGCAGATTAAAACTGTGTGCCCGACCGAGACTCGAACTCGGGACCTTTGCCTTTCGCGGGCAAGTGCTCTACCATCTGAGCTACCGAAGCACGACTCACGCCCGGTACTCACAGCTTTACTTCTGCCAGTACCTCGTCTCCTACCTTCCAAACTGGTTGTGTCCATCAATGTGTTCCAAGAAAATTTCATCGTTCAGGTATCTTTCACGAACATAGAAATGTCGGACCTCTATATGTTTAGAACGTCAATGATATTCTGGATTTTTTGCTAACTTCAATGCACTAGCATTGTCAATGTAAAGAACTGGAGGCTGCCCCAACATTTCCACTAATTCTGATAGCAGACGACGTAACCAAACTAACTCTTTCGCTCCTTCACTAGCTGCAATTATTTCCGCCTCGGTTGTGGATGTGGCCACTACTTTCTGCAACTGACTTGTCCATGACACTGCACCACCTGAGTGCTTCGCAAGAATTCCAGTTGTTGAGCGCCTTGTCCGGTTATCACCTGCGAAATCTGCATCAGCGTAAATCTTTAACTCTTCTTTTTTATTATATACAATTCCAAAATTTAAGGTCCCTTTCAAATACCGGAGAATGTGCTTTACTCTATTCCAGTCTTCAGTGGTTGGTTTCTCCATAGCTTGAGCAGCTTTATTGACTGCAAAAGTGATGTCTGAACGAGTTACTGTTGAAAGGTACATAAGACGACCAATTGCTTCACGGTAGGGTACAGATGACGAAACTTCTTCGTTTTTATTATTGTCCTCACGTCCAATAGGAGTTGAGATTGTATTGCATTCTGCCATTCGAAATCTTTGCAGAATTTCTTCTGTGTATTTCTCTTGACTTATCATTATTGCTCCATCTTCATATTGCTTCATTTTTATGCCAAGAAAATTGTCAAGACTGCCAGTTGTTATTTCGAATTCATGTTGTAAAACATCCATAAAAACAGCAATTTCTTTCTTGTTACTGCCGACAACCAGGCCATCATCAACGTAGATTGCCACATAAAGGCTATTTCCATTGTGCCTACGATAAAATAGGCATGGGTCTGCATCACTGCTTGAAAAACCAGCTTTCTTCATGAACTCAACAAAACGTTTGTTCCAGCAACGTGGCGCTTGCTTCAACCCATAAAGACTTTTTTTAAGAAACATACTTGGCCTGTACCATCTTCAAAACCTTCTGGTTGTTCCATATATACTTCATCTTCAAGTATTCCATTCAAAAATGCTGTCTTTACATCGAATTGTTCTAGCAGCATTTTCTTTGAAGCAGCTACTGCCAACAGAGTTCTTATGGTGTCATAACGTGCCACAGGACTAAAGGTGTCATCATAATCAATTCCTGCTTTCTGAATACAGCCTTTTGCAACCAATCTGGCTTTAAAGCGAGTACCTCCACTGACTGCAACCTTTCGCCGTAGAACCCAGCGGTTTAGCAATACTTTGGCATTCTTCGGACGGTCAACCAGCACCCAGGTATTGTTTTTCTTTAGTGATTGAAGTTCTTCACTGATAGCTTGCATCCATTCTTCCTTCTCATTTGACTGCAATATTTTTGAAAAACAGTTTGGATCTTTGTGTTCAAGTTCATCAACTTTTGTTGCCATACAAAATTCACCACTTTCCATCCGGGTTGGTTTTCTTCGTTGTCTTTTATTCTTCTGTTTCTCTTCATTAGAAGATTCAGCAGCTTCTGGTTTTAGAAATTCTGTTAATTCTTTATTTTCATCAGATTCACTCGACTCTTGACTTCCTCTAGAATCGAGAATGCCAATTTTTTCTTGAGTTTGACTTCCTCCAGAAGTGTAGTCTAGGAGATTAAAGTTGCTCATCTTTAGATGAATTCGGATCATGAAATTCTTCCTGAGGGACTTCAAATTCAACATGATCGCTATGGAAATCACAAACAATTTCTGGCTTAAATTCCACATCGTGACTCAACACCACTTTTCTTTTATTGCTGTCACGAGTGTCCTGTGGACACTCTGCTGCAAAGTGACCTATAAGACTTGCTGCCTTTGCGTCGTCCTTGTGCCATTCCACATACGCTTCTTTTTGTGCACTTGTCGCATCTTGCGGCAACTTTACACGTTCACATGTACCGTTAATAATATCTTCTAGTCCATATGAACGCAGCACCATAGAAATATGCCATTTCCATTTGGCCCAGTCATCAGGTCCTTCAAGCTTATCAATGCTGACCTTATAATCGCCACTAGCAGTCATGTTTCTTTACAGACATAGGCTCATTTCAAATATTGTTTTAATTAAACTATGTTGTTTGCCTTTACACGTGTGCTGGGCCCATAACCTGATGAAAAATATTATTTTAAAGGCAAGAAACCATTTTATTAACTTTATAATTACACCCTGGATATGAAAAAACCACATTTACTGAAAGAAAACACAGAAGTTACACACAAGCCAAGAATAAAGATATTGACAGCAGAGTCATGGAGCAGCACATGAATATAGACGTCAAGGAATTTTTTCTTTTCTTTTACCACTGAGGACAGCAATGTCATTAGTGAATCTTACAGTGATATTTGTCACCTTTTGTCCTCAATCTCCATTCCTTCAATCCAATTTGCTTGGTGAGCTTCTGCTTAGTGAGCCATTTTCTTGGATGTCCAGCTCCATTCTCCTGATAGGTTCATCAAAAACTCTATGCATATTAAGTGGATCAACTGCCAAATCAAGTCTATAAAAGAATCTTGTGAACAAGATCATTGAGAACGGAGCACAAGCTCAGACAGAATAACTGGCAAGGGAGAAAACATCTCTCTTTATACACTTTTCCCACCTGTGCATAGTGCATCCACACTGATGAGCAATCATTCTCCAAATTTATTTAACACTCTGCTCAGATCTTATAGATAACATATTACACTCTAATCCTGGCAAACAAACAAACTTCCCATGCCCTTTCCTTCCCATGTTCCTGAAATGGAATGGGTAATCTGTTGCATCCCTCCCTCCAATTATAGAGTACTGCCCTGGACACTTAACAGCTGACACATATCCTATGCCAAGGTCACGACTATCTTTCACTGCCCCCACCCTCCCCTAAAGTCACCAGCTTTACTGAAAAGTGCAAGAGGGAACTGGTACTCCACATCATATATTTGTCCCACAATCACCCTAGCCTCAATCAATACAATTTCTCGGCCATTATCTACATCTGTCCCCAGTCCCACCCCATATATGCATCTACATCTCTACCCTGCGAACCAACCAGAAGTCCATGACCAAGGGTACTTCTCATTTTACCAGTTATTTGAGCTTCATCCCATTCCACTCAAGTATGAAAAGTGGAATGAATGGTAGTTTAAAAAACTTTGTGCAAGCTGTAATTACTCTAATTTTGTTCCCGGATCCCTACGGGAGTGATACACAGGGCGTTGTAGTATATTCCTAGATTCATCAGTTTAAGTTGTTCTTGAAACTTACTAAGTAGGTTTTCAAGGGATAATGTGTTTCTCTTCAGTATCTCGTCTATGTGCCAAACAAGCCTGTGACTACTTGTGCTGCCCTTTTTTGTACATATTCTACATCCTCTGTTAGTCCTATTTGGTATATGTCCCATACATTTGAGCAATTGTCTAAGATGTGTCACATGAGTGTCTTATGGCACTCACCTTTTCAGACTAATTGCATTTCATTAGTGTTCTACGAATGAACTGAAGTCTGCCACTTGCTTTATCTATGACTGTGCCTATGTGATTGTTCCATTTAATGTTGTTGAGGTCTTGAGTCCTGAGACTCGCTTTGATGCAGCTCTCCATGCCAATCTATCCTGTGCAAGCTCCTTCATCTCCCAGTACCTACTGCAACCTACATCCTTCTGATTCTGCTTAATGTATTCATCTCTCGGTCTCCCTCTACAATTTTTACCCTCCATGCTGCCCTCCAATGCTAAATTTGTGATCCCTTGATGCCTCAGAACATGTCCTACCAAACGATCCCTTCTTCTAGTCAAGTTGTGCCACAAACTTCTCTTCTCCCCAATCCTATTCAATACCTCCTCATTAGTTACATGATCTACCCACCTAATCTTCAACATTCTTCTGTTGCACCACATTTCGAAAGCTTCTATTCTCTTCTTGTCCAAACTATTTATTGTCTATGTTTCACTTCCATACATGGCTACACTCCATACAAATAGTTTGGGAAACGACTTCCTGACACTTAAATCTATACTCGATGTTAACAAGTTTCTCTTCTTCAGAAATGCTTTCCTTGTCATTGCCAGTCTACATTTTATATCCTCTCTACTTCGACCATCATCAGTTATTTTGCTCCCCAAATAGCAAAACTCCTTTACTACTTTAAGTGTCTCATTTCCTAATCTAATTCCCTCAGCATCACCCGACTTGTTTTCAACTACATTCCATTATCCTCATTTTGCTTTTGTTGATGTTCATCTTATATCCTCCTTTCAAGACACTGTCCATTCCATTCAACTGCTCTTCCAAGTCCTTTGCTGTCTCTGACAGAATTACAATATCATCAGCGAACCTCAAAGTTTTTATTTCTTCTCCATGGATTTTAATACCTACTCCGAATTTTCTTTTGTTTCCTTTACTGCTTGCTCAATATACAGATTGAATAACATTGGGGAGAGGCTACAACCCTGTCTAACTTCCTTCCCAACCACTGCTTCCCTTTCATGCCCCTTGACTCTTATAACTGCCATCTGGTTTCTGTACAAATTGTAAATAGCCTTTCGCTCCCTATATTTTACCCCTGCCACCTTTAGAATTTGAAAGAGAGGATTCCAGTCAACATTGTCAAAAGCTTTCTCTAAGTCTACAAATGCTAGAAACGTAGGTTTGCCTTTCCTTAATTTTTCTTCTAAGATAGGTGGTAAGGTCAGTATTGCCTCACGTGTTCCAACATCTCTAAGGAATCCAAACTGATCTCCCCCGAGGTCGGCTCCTACCAGTTTTTCCATTCGTCTGTAAATAATTTGCGTTAGTATTTTGCAGCTGTGACTTATTAAACTGATAGTTCGGTAATTTTCACATCTGTCAACACCTGCTTTCTTTGGGATTGAAATTATTATATTCTTCTTGAAGTCTGAGGGTATTTCACCTGTCTCGTACATCTTGCTGACCAGATGGTAGAGTTTTGTCAGGACTGGCTCTCCCAAAGCCGTCAGTAGTTCTAATGGAATGTTGTCTACTCCCAGGGCCTTGTTTTGACTCAGGTCTTTCAGTGCTCTGTCAAATTCCTTAGCAGTATCGTATCTCCCATTTCATCTCCACCTACGTCCTCTTCCATTTCCATAATATTGTCCTCAAGTACATAGCCCTTGTATAGACCCTCTATATACTCCTTCCACCTTTCTGCTTTCCCCTCTTTGCTTAGAACTGGGTTTCCATCTGAGCTCTTGATATTCATACAAGTGGCTCTCTTTTCTCCAAAGGTCTCTTTAATTTTCCTGTAGGCTGTATCTGTCTTACCCCTAGTGGGATAAGCCTCTACATCCTTACATTTGTCCTCTAGCCAGGCCTGCTTAGCGATTTTGCACTTCCTGTCGATCTCATTTTTGAGACGTTTGTATTCCTTTCTGCCTGCTTTATTTACTGCATTTTTATATTTTCTCCTTTCATCAATTAAATTCAATATTTCTTCTGTTACTCAAGGATTTCTACTAGCCCTCGTCTTTTTACCTACTTGATCCTCTGCTCCCTTCACTACTTCATCCCTCAGAGCTACCCATTCGTCTTCTACTGTATTTCTTTCCCCCATTCCTGTCTATTGTTCCCTTATACTGTCCATGAAACTCTGTACAACCTCTGGTTTAGTCAGTTTATCCAGGTCCCATCAATTCCCACCTTTTTGCAATTTCTTCAGTTTTAATCTACAGTTCATAACCAATAGATTGTGGTCAGAGTCCACATCTGTCCCTGGAAATGTCCTACAATTTAAAACCTGGTTCCTAAATCTCTGTCTTACCATTATATAATCTATCTGATACCTTTTAGTATCTCCAGGATTCTTCCAAGTATACAACCTTCTTTTATGATTCTTGAACCAAGTGTTAGCTATGATTAAGTTATGCTCTGTGCAAAATTCTACCAGACGGCTTCCTCTTTCATTTCTTAGGCCCAATCCATATTCACCTACTACGTTTCCTTCTCTTGCTTTTCCTACTATTGAATTCCAGTCACCCATGACTATTAAATTTTCATCTCCCTTTACTATCTGAATAATTTGTTTTATCCCATCATACATTTCATAAATCTCTTCGTCATCTGCGGAGCTAATTGGCATATAAACTTGCACTACTGTGGTAGGCGTGGGCTTCATACCTATCGTGGCCACAATAATGCGTTCACTATGCTGTTTATAGTAGCTTACCCGCACTCCTATTTTTTTTATTCATTATTAAACCTACTCCTGCATTACCCCTATTTGATTTTGTATTTATAACCCTGTATTCACCTGACCAGAAGTCTTGTTCCTCCTGCCACCAAACTTCACTAATTCCCACTATATCTAACTTTAAAATATCTGTTTCCCTTTTTAAATTTTCTAACCTACCTGCCCGATTAAGGGATCTGACATTCCACACTCCGATCCGTAGAATGCCACTTTTCTTTCTCCTGATAACGACGTCCTCCTGAGTAGTCCCCGCCCAGAGATCCAAATGGGGGACTATTTTACCTCCGGAATATTTTACCCACGAGGACACCATCATCATCTAACCATACAGTAAAGCTGCATGCCCTCGGGAAAAATTATGGCTGTAGTTTCCCCTTGCTTTCAGCCGTTCGCAGTACCACAACAGCAAGGCCGTTTTGGTTAGTGTTACAAGGCCAGATCAGTCAATCATCCAGACTGTTGCCCCTGCAACTACTGAAAAGGCTGCTGCCCCTCTTCAGGAACCACACGTTTGTCTGGCCTCTCAACAGATACCCCTCCGTTGTGGTTGCACCTATGGTACGGCTATCTGTCTCATTGAGGCACGCAAGCCTCCCCACCAATGGCAAGGTCCATGGTTCATGGGGAGAGGTTCCATTTAATATCTCCACAAATTGTTATGCCTCAATATTTGTATGAGTTGACTGATTCCAACTGTGACTCATTCATATTGTAATCACAAGATACTAGGTTCCCTCCATTTTGTGAAGTGCAAAATTTGGCATTTCTGAATATCTGAATTAAGACGCCAATCTCTGTATCATTTTGAAGACTTATCAAGATCTGAATGAATACTTTTACAGCTTCTCTCAGACCATATTTTATCCTACAAAATCGCATCATCTGTGAAAAGTCTGGGGTTACTATTAATATTCTCTGCAAGGTCATTAATACAAAACATCAACAGTGAGAGTCACAACACACTCAGCTAAGGAACATCTGAACTTGCTTCTACATCTGATCAAGACTCTTCATTAAAGATGTCATGCCACATCCACCTCACCAAGATATTCTCAATCCACCTACAAATTTTACTTGATGCGCCACACAATCATACTTTCTTCTCTTCACTTCCTCTTCTCGCTTTAATATACACACACCTTCATGCTATTTTCTTCGTGATTTTCCTTATCTTACCTCTCACAAATCCTCCAACCTACTTACCTACCCTCTATAAACCAGTGGCACCTAAAACTTGAGAATAAACCCAGAAACGATTTCAAAGTATAGACATATTTACAGAATATGACACTGTAAAGTAGAGAAGAGGTGTACTTATTGTTTCAAACAATATTATGTATCATAGCACACTCAAAAAAAATTTTTTTTGGAAAAATACACAATACATGGGGTGGCAATTGTCAACAGATTAGGATATTTAACTACAAAAAAACAGCGGACCCAATTACAGAACTGCATCCAGTATACTTCATTGTGAAGCTACCAGAATCAAAACATGAAACAAAAGCAGAGTTGCAATAAGAACAGCTACTAAGATACACACTTAAACAAAAAACAGTGCTCAAATTGTAAAAAAAGAGGTTCCAATACTGTGACTTCCAGGACATGTTTCTCAAATTTAGACTTCTTCAAACATTATTTTAACCCCTTTCAGAGTATTTTAAAAATGTACATACAACATTTGCTTTATATCATTCCAACTATAGCAGAAGCACATCTGGATATCAGTGGTCCTGGTTTTTTCTCGTCACAGGTACCAGTATGGCGAACAAATGCATACTGTCGCAAATCAAGCACTGACAAGAAATTTTATTGTACTGCATATAAAGCAAAAGATATGAATCAGAGTGATGCAAAATGTAAGTGACTTCTTGTCATGCATACTTAAAACTTTTATTAGCTAACTATATCACATTTGTTGGCCTCACAAACTCACAATCAAATTATCAACTTTTAATCTCACCTATGCTTTGGGTTAGACTAGAGGTCAGTCTGTCTCCATAACCAAGATTTTGTGTTTAAATTTGTTATCCTTGCCAATAAACAATCATTACCTTTAAACCTAACCTAGGCCTCCAGCTATGCTAAAGATCAGTCTATCACCAACACCTTCACCCTAGAAAATAATATCAATGCAAAATAAATATTGATAGTGTTCGATCACTTTTCACTTTCGAACACAAGTTTGCTGCATGACAATAGCTTATCACTTGAGGTAGTCTGCCAATTTTCTGGAAGAGGTGCTTACACTGACACAAGATAGAGTTCCCAGCTTTGCTTTTGTCTGGATTAATGTTCAAGTTTATCCCAATGGGAAACTTGCCACTAATGCTGCATGTTTCTGGACTTGCTATCTTTAGCCCTGTATTTCTAATTTCTTCCTCTGTTGTCCTTCCATCACCTTATTCCTCACCTACTTCCATCTTTCACTTCCTCTATGTACACCACATGCACTGGTCAACATCACATTTGCTTGCCTCAGACCCCTTTTATAATTTCCTGCCCCTGCTCTCCTATCACCACATCCTTTTCACTTGCTGATATGCTCCTCTTTCCAGCTGGGTTGATTCATTTAATTCCACTTTTGATTCATTCTCACTTGTTGATTTCACCTTTTCTTTTCTCTTTCATTCTCCCATCCTTCCTTTTCCATCTACCTGATGCACCCACCCTTACTTCATTTATATTTTGGTCCCCTCCCTTCACAAATTCTGCAACTTTTTCACTATTCATCTTTCTTTTTCCCCTCTGTAGTCAGTCCCGCCTTCTATTCCTTTTTAGCATCTAGTTAAAAATACTTCCTGAAGAAGAAAGAAAGTTTTGAGCCTTTTAAAGCAATATCATCTCTACATTATATGTACTTTCCAATGGCTTAGCAGTTCATTTCAACAGTGAAGTATTGCACACACTCCAGATTGATAAATAGAGGTGTTACGTCCCACACCACTACCCCTGGCAGGCAGTTCACCCTTCCCTCATGGCGGCATGACAGCATACATACATCTGTTCACAGAAGTCACCAGCGATGGCTGCACTATTTTGCCATGCCTCATCATGAGCACAAACTGGGAAAGATAATGACACCATCCCACTTGGGCAGCCAACAAGCATATGTCCATGCAGCTTTACAGCTTAGGTCATCAGCAGTGCCTCACCAGTAGCACCAAGAGTTCATCATTCACCGCAGCCAAGAATTCATCATGAGTTCATCACGAGTGCATCTAGTATGCAGTCTGGAGTTCGGGCTTAGCAGCAGCCTGAAGAGAGCAGCTGCCAGTCTGGACTCAGCCAGTCCTAATACACAGCCAACAAGAATAGCAACCACCACAACCCTTGCCACAGTGAATTGGTAACTGACAACCTCCAGATGGGTGCTTATTTCTGAAAGTGACAGTTTTGCTAGAGGATTTAGTTCTCAGCCTGGACAGAATAAGATACACTCCTGGAAATTGAAATAAGAACACCGTGAATTCATTGTCCCAGGAAGGTTAAACTTTATTGACACATTCCTGGGGTCAGATACATCACATGATCACACTGACAGAACCACAGGCACATAGACACAGGCAACAGAGCATGCACAATGTCGGCACTAGTACAGTGTATATCCACCTTTCGCAGCAATGCAGGCTGCTATTCTCCCATGGAGACGATCGTAGAGCTGCTGGATGTAGTCCTGTGGAACGGCTTGCCATGCCATTTCCACCTGGCGCCTCAGTTGGACCAGCGTTCGTGCTGGACGTGCAGACCGCGTGAGACGACGCTTCATCCAGTCCCAAACATGCTCAATGGGGGACAGATCCGGAGATCTTGCTGGCCAGGGTAGTTGACTTACACCTTCTAGAGCATGTTGGGTGGCACGGGATACATGCGGACGTGCATTGTCCTGTTGGAACAGCAAGTTCCCTTGCCGGTCTAGGAATGGTAGAACGATGGGTTCGATGACGGTTTGGATGTACCGTGCACTATTCAGTGTCCCCTCGACGATCACCAGTGGTGTACGGCCAGTGTAGGAGATCGCTCCCCACACCATGATGCCGGGTGTTGGCCCTGTGTGCCTCGGTCGTATGCAGTCCTGATTGTGGCGCTCACCTGCACGGCGCCAAACACGCATACGACCATCATTGGCACCAAGGCAGAAGCGACTCTCATCGCTGAAGACGACACGTCTCCATTCGTCCCTCCATTCACGCCTGTCGCGACACAACTGGAGGCGGGCTGCACGATGTTGGGGCGTGAGCGGAAGACGGCCTAATGGTGTGCGGGACCGTAGCCCAGCTTCATGGAGACGGTAGTGAATGGTCCTCGCCGATACCCCAGGAGCAACAGTGTCCCTAATTTGCTGGGAAGTGGCGGTGCGGTCCCCTACGCCACTGCGTAGGATCCTACGGTCTTGGCGTGCATCCGTGCATCGCTGCGGTCCGGTCCCAGGTCGACGGGCACATGCACCTTCCGCTGACCACTGGCGACAACATCGATGTACTGTGGAGACCTCACGCCCCACGTGTTGAGCAATTCGGCGGTACGTCCACCCGGCCTCCCGCATGCCCACTATACGCCCTCGCTCAAAGTCCGTCAACTGCACATACGGTTCACGTCCACGCTGTCGCGGCATGCTACCAGTGTTAAAGACTGCGATGGAGCTCCGTATGCCACGGCAAACTGGCTGACACTGACGGCGGCGGTGCACAAATGCTGCGCAGCTAGCGCCATTCGACGGCCAACACCGCGGTTCCTGGTGTGTCCGCTGTGCCGTGCGTGTGATCATTGCTTGTACAGCCCTCTCGCAGTGTCCGGAGCAAGTATGGTGGGTCTGACACACCGGTGTCAATGTGTTCTTTTTTCCATTTCCAGGAGTGTATGTGTCAAACTCAAACTGGATATTATGGTTCACACATGGGATGCAATAAGTAAGTGTTCAATTACATTGCAATAACTAACTTGTGTAGCAATGTTCCAGAACCTGATCATGACAGCTGACTACCCCACTGGTGGTACAGTTGGATGGAGATCAAGCAAGAAGATAGGACTCAGTAGCAATAAAAATTATTCAGTGATAAATTTTATATTCCACAAAAAATTACATTATTAATCACTTTTGAAATAATGGCTGTCAGACCTAATGCACTTGCCCAAATGTTTCACCCACTGGTGGATAAATTCATAAATTTGCTCAAAGTTAAGCCATGTAGTAGCCTTAGTGATTTTTGTTCCATGCCTCCTATGTTCTGAAAATAAGTCCCGAATGTTGCTGCAAGGATGCATCCACTGAGCTTGGTGGGTGCAAATCTATCGCCATTTGGTTTTTGGTTATAGACTGGCTAAGACTCAACAACAGTGCACCCCGAAGTGTTATCAAGGTCAAGGTATCAATCTTTTGATGGCTATGATGTAAGCTGCATTTCTTCTTCTTCTTCTTCTTCTTTTAAATGCCTCATCTACTCATTTTAGTGCTTAAATAAATATGCTTAAATAATTGTGGTACCTTGGGGAACAAATTTGTGGTGACCATTTTCTGCAGGAGATTTTTCCTAACCAGGATATAACTTGATGTACACTCATTGTTACATCATGTACCTAACTGTAAAATCACCGAACATGCGAAACGATATTTAGGAATATAAGCACTCCCCTGATGCTTCCCCACAGACGACGGTTGGCCAGCTGAATAGTTAGCAGCAGAGGCACATAGTGGGACAACAGTCAATACTCCCCCTCCACCTGCAGCAAAGGAATTCTCATTATTTTTCTAACTCCTCTCATATTTTCTGTTATATTGCATACCTTTTAACTCAGTGGTCTGTCACATTATCCCTCTATCACTCATCAATTACATCACAACATATTTTTTTTAACTGTGCTACACAAATTCTGGAAGGAATAATTTTACCTTTGATTGTTGGAGGAGACAATAGTGTATCATTTATTGCAAGGAGAAAAAGTAACAGTGCTTCCCAAGTATGTCGGTCAAGACGTGATGACTGGTGGGCTAGATGTTGGAGAGTGCGGAGTACTCGGTGGCACAGAACAGCTTGGCGATTGATAGTATCAGCGCCTGCAACAAATGACATGGCACTGAATAAAATATCAAACTAACAATTTTAAATAGATTTCTCAGAATGCTGGCTTAATAAATGATCGATGAGTTTCTGCAAACTTTGTATTAACAAGAAAATCTAATGATAAAAAGAAACTTAAGGACCACCACAATGCTGTTGCACTGTAAAAAAAAAAAAAAGAGTGTAGTGCCTGCCACATCCAGTGATGCCTACATCAACTCAGAGAGCAAGACTATCTACTTGTTTTCACAAATGGTGTCACCATGTGTACACAGCTAATAGTGAGCACACAGCATCTGGATGGAGACACTTCCCATCATCCTCTCACATCATGTGGTATGAACCCATGATCTCCACAGCGAGATAAAGTGGTCCACACAGCAACAGCATGTCACTCTAGTATTCTAACTGCATGATTACCAGATGCATACAGCTTCGTCCCTGTTGGCAACACATATTGTAGACTTTGTCCTGTCCAGTGTTTGATTCGAACTGGAATTCTCATAGTGCTCGATGGACTTTGGCTTATTCCACAGACTTGCAGTATTTCACTGTGCTGATTCTTTGAGTAACCGCTGCCAGCCATAAGCCATGTGCATTATGACCCAAATTCTTTACTTGTACTAAACTTGTAAGCAGATTTAGCGTTCAAATAAAGGGAATCATGGTATCATACCAATAGTCTACATACTCATGGCATCATGCGATGGATCCCAGATTCTTGCAATTCCTGAAATCTCAGGAGAAATGACACCATGAAGAATGACATCAACAGCTGCTCATCATGAAACTGCAGTAGAGGAACAACGCCTACAGCAACTCGTCACTCTGATACAATAACAGTTAACAGCACATTTAGCATCGGTGGCACTAGCTGTGCCTCCATTCCCATTTTCCAAATGTGCCAATGATGATTGGATTGTGTGCTGATGGCTAAACAACCACATCAGAAACTTCCTGGCAGATTAAAACTGTGTGCCCGACCAAGACTCGAACTCGGGACCTTTGCCTTTCGCGGGCAAGTGCTCTACCAACTGAGCTACCGAAGCACGACTCACGTCCGGTACTCACAGCTTTACTTCTGCCAGTACCTCGTCTCCTACCTTCCAAACTTTACAGAAGCTCTCCTGCGAACCTTGCAGAACTAGCACTCCTGAAAGAAAGGATATTGCGGAGACATGGCTTAGCCACAGCCTGGGGGATGTTTCCAGAATGAGATTTTCACTCTGCAGCGGAGTGTGCGCTGATATGAAACTTCCTGGCAGATTAAAACTGTGTGCCCGACCGAGACTCGAACTCGGGACCTTTGCCTTTCGCGGGCAAGTGCTCTACCAACTGAGCTACCGAAGCACGACTCACGTCCGGTACTCACAGCTTTACTTCTGCCAGTACCTCGTCTCCTACCTTCCAAACTTTACAGAAGCTCTCCTGCGAACCTTGCAGAACTAGCACTCCTGAAAGAAAGGATATTGCGGAGACATGGCTTAGCCACAGCCTGGGGGATGTTTCCAGAATGAGATTTTCACTCTGCAGCGGAGTGTGCGCTGATATGAAACTTCGTGGCAGATTAAAACTGTGTGCCCGACCGAGACTCGAACTCGGGACCTTTGCCTTTCGCGGGCACTCCGCTGCAGAGTGAAAATCTCATTCTGGAAACATCCCCCAGGCTGTGGCTAAGCCATGTCTCCGCAATATCCTTTCTTTCAGGAGTGCTAGTTCTGCAAGGTTCGCAGGAGAGCTTCTGTAAAGTTTGGAAGGTAGGAGACGAGGTACTGGCAGAAGTAAAGCTGTGAGTACCGGACGTGAGTCGTGCTTCGGTAGCTCAGTTGGTAGAGCACTTGCCCGCGAAAGGCAAAGGTCCCGAGTTCGAGTCTCGGTCGGGCACACAGTTTTAATCTGCCAGGAAGTTTCATATCAGCGCACACTCCGCTGCAGAGTGAAAATCTCATTCTGGAAACATCCCCCAGGCTGTGGCTAAGCCATGTCTCCGCAATATCCTTTCTTTCAGGAGTGCTAGTTCTGCAAGGTTCGCAGGAGAGCTTCTGTAAAGTTTGGAAGGTAGGAGACGAGGTACTGGCAGAAGTAAAGCTGTGAGTACCGGACGTGAGTCGTGCTTCGGTAGCTCAGTTGGTAGAGCACTTGCCCGCGAAAGGCAAAGGTCCCGAGTTCGAGTCTCGGTCGGGCACACAGTTTTAATCTGCCAGGAAGTTTCATATCAGCGCACACTCCGCTGCAGAGTGAAAATCTCATTCTGGAACCACATCAGAGCATTTAAGGTCAGTGATCCAGACATTCAGAAGTATCTCCTTTTGTCATGGTAATCTAAAGATGTTATGTGTTTACTTTGTAAGGTCCACGCATTAAATGACTCCGATAGACTGTCATTTCCTGGAATGTTCCAAACAGGAATAGATTGCAGAACACAGAAGTTTACGTCAGCATCGTAACTTTGTATAAGCAAATGAGACATGTATATGATCTTACACTGTCTCTTATTTGGGACTGTTTTATTCAATGTGCCCAAGATACTGAGGTTTGCATGCAGGCTTTAAAAAGTCATATCCTTTTTTAGAAGAAGTCTTCAACATAAACAAAGTTTCAAATTTCCATATGAAATTCAACAATACTGGCACACACAGCCTGCAGTTTCCAAATTTGACTCAGCTGTGATAGATGAACAACCAGCTTGCTTAGTAATAATGCACTTGTAAACAATCCTGCCACCAGCAATATTCACAGCGGCATAAACAAAGCCCCCCCCCCCCCCCCCCTGGCAATTCTAAATCTAGGTCATTCTCATCTAATGCTAGCTCTCTTTCCACGGCTGTTTACCAATAATGGCAGCAGTCATCTCGTCCAGATTGTCTGAGATGTCACCCTCGTCAACAATTACCCCAGGTGTGACAAACAGCATTTTTTCTGTCATAAATACAGCAGTGTCTGCAAATTCTTCCTCCACAGAATGATTGCAAGAGACCACCATGACTCAATAAATAAAACAAACTGCTGTCATGCAGTTTTCAGAGTTACTCTCTCCAGGGCTAGATTGTGCCACTGATACATAGACCGCAATACACTTCCAACCTGATGTGTTTCCCCTTCTTGCAATGGTATGTCCTTTACCCCACATTCTGTGAAGGCTGTTAGAAAAAGAGCTAGATCATCTCCAGTACCATGAAGTGATCACGCCTACCAGGTCTGGTACACAGGCATCCACTTTAGTTGTCGTTCGCAAACTGAATAGCTCCCTCATATTGTGTGGGGACTGTAAAGCTGTTAATTCCAAAGTGGGGGTTGATATCTATTCAATTCTACATTTCCAAGACTTTTTTTTTTCAAAACTTAAATATGGAGAATATTTTTCTAAATTCGATCTGTCAGAGACTTAGACTTGTCAGGGTAGCTGCGAGCGCTAACGCGCTGGTTCCTGGACTCGAGTAGGCACGCTGGCCCCGGATCGAATCCACCCAGCAGACTAACAACGAGGACCGGTGTGTCAGCCAGCCTGGATGTGGTTTTTAGACATTTTTCCAGATCCCGCTAGGTGAATACCGGGCTGGTACCCATGTTCCACCTCAGTTACACGACTCGCAGGCATTTGAAACACGTTCGCACTATTCCATGGATTACACTAGATGCACAGAGTTGGGGTACATTTATTCCGTCCCGGGGGGTACGGGGTGGCGGGGGGTATGGGGTGGTGACAGGAAGGGCATCCGGTCACCCCTTCAAATTAACACGCCAAATCCGGTTAACCATAACAGCAGACCCTGCCAGTTGGGATTAAGAGAGAGATCTGCAGAGACTTACTTGCAACTACCTTTGCACCCACACTCCAGTCTTGTTTTGAGCATACCATTAAAACTTGACCAATATCAATGGCTTCTTTATGACATTTCTCTTGTGCCTGTCATTTTCCAAAGAACTTAGAACACCTGATTCATGTGACTTCATCGTGTTGTAATATCTCAGGAATATAATCATCATGTAACCTAACTACTGTGAGTAGCTTGAAAACTTACATTCACTTTTTTGCCTTACAGAACACCAGCCTAAAGCGTAATCTCAAAAAAAGCTTTTTTTTTTTTTTTTTCCAACAGCAAATCAAGTTCTTGGGTTTCATTATACACAGAAATGGGATGCTACTGACCAAGCACCATATAAAGGCCACTGAAGATGTGCGCCCACAATGGAACTTAAAACAACTACAAACTTTCATGAGCAAAGGAAATTTATAGTGAACATGGTGCAGATTGCACAACCCATTAATGCTCTCCGTAAGCATTGGGCTGGGTGCCATTTATTTTGGTCCCTTACTTTAAACTACATAAGATTAGACTTTAACATTAATTATTTTCATTACGTAGGAGGGGCCAATATAAGCTGAATACTTTGTAGGAGGCCAAATAAAGGCTTGATTTTATTTTTGATGAGTGCCAGGCTCCCAACAAGTTAATAATTTCACGAAATGAAGTCCAGGCTAGAGTTCACTGATCTTCCTTAACTGATATCGCTGAAAATATCTGAACCCTTGTAAATGCAAATTACTGAAATCCTCAAACTCAAAGTAAATAATGATTAAAAATGATTTAGTAGCCACTGCTATGAATGACATCTGCAAAATAACTCAATATTTGAATCTACCGCATAATGGCGTCCAATTGTTGCCCATCATCAATAAAGGCTTTTGGGCGTCGTAGCAGCTAAAAAATACTAATTAATCTTTCTCTGCAAATGAAACATTGAGATGAGGTGCTTATATTACCTTGAAATAGTAACACGAGCTAGTTTTTAAACATATAATTTAAGTAATACTTTACATATACACCTTAACATCGTCTAGGAGAGAAAACAACACGAACATCTGAAAGCATTAAGCACTGCCCACAATCTCTAACGAACAAAAGAAGCAGAATAAAAGGATTTGTTCTCTCCATCGTATATATAATTACACAAAGATACAAATATTTGATTTCAATATATTTTTCACTACGATATTAATCATCAGTGATAAAGTCCTTTTCGCACCAGAGTATTTACATTATAGGTCTTCATGAATATTACTATTACAGTTCTTCACAAATGCCTTTTAAGTCTTGTATATTTTATGTCATACACTATTTTTATATTCATTGCACATGCACTGTCCATAAAAATTGCACAAAGGACACTACAGTGACCACACTGGAACTCAAAACAACTACAAACTTTCGTGAGCAAAGGAAATTTATAAGTGAACATGTTGCAGATTCCACAACCCATTAATGCTCTCCGCAAGCATTGGACTGAGTTTGTATGGTTGCCCAAATAAGACAACGTGTTCCACACTCTTGAGTGTGCCCTACAAAAGACACCTTGTTTAGTTCTCTACTCCCCTGAAAACTTTTGATCCTTGCCACAAATGCTTCACAGCGCAGTATCGACACTGTCTTTTCACATCAGGAAGCCACGTATTAAAACATCCAATACCTTTCACCTTCAAAACATTGAATAAGGCCTAACACAACTATGTCCAGATCGAGAAAGAGAACCATGCCATCATTTACGCAATGTGCAAATTTCACACATACCTCTATTATCTGAAATTTTAGCTAGTGAGCAGTCACAAGGCTTTGCTTGCTTTATCTGGCTCTCTATCATCATTGCCTGACAACAGGGCACAATGCTGACAGGGGTGGGCTCCTGGCTACTTTGTTTTCCTTCACATTAGTCCTACATTGCATACTAACCAATATGCCAGCACACAAATGCAGATGCATTTTCCCCGCTACCAGTTAGTATTGACGCAGAAGTTTACCAACAAGAGGTCATGTGCTTCCACATTCACTTAGAGGCCCTTTTCACTTTAAACAATTTTCTAGTCACAATACTCGCAATTGCAACATAACTATGTTAAGACAGCATTATCCATCACTTTTCTAAGTGTGTGAAGTCAGGCTGGATGGAGCACCTCCCTCTGAGCTAGGACCCAACATTACAATGCTACTTTTCTTTGTAACATCGGCTGTCAGCAAAGGACAGGATCCTCTGACTCACTAAGGAGAAAGAATGCCTCTGGGTGCTGATACCACCCTCAGTATACGCTCTGGTTCTCGTCCTGCTTGACAACAGCCACTGGGGCATCACACAAATGAAGATCTTAGCCCACCATTATGGTTATGGACCAGTAATAAACAAAAACATTGAGGTATTCACTCACTCATGTCCTGACTGTGACCCCAGCAGGTATCTCTTCCAGAAGTTTTTTCATCCTGGCTTCAGCCTGCTGTTCCTTGAGACCGAGTTCATATAGACTTCACAGGTCCTTTTCTCAACTCAATGTGACAACCATGATAGACACTTATACAAAGTTTCCTACACTTTCAGTACATACTCCAATACAACACAAAGAGACAATTAAGGCACTCATACAGGTTTTCATGTCTGACGGCCTCCAATGGGCCATGGTGATAGATAATGACCCCCAGTTTGAATCTGTTCCCTTTGTAGAGTATTACACTCAACATGGCAGTTCAGCATCTCTTCACTGCTCCTTCATGTCCTCAATCAGAGAAAGAGGCACAGCAGATGGACTGCACCTTCAAAGAAAAGGTAAAGGTGGTGATTCAGTCTTCTTCTAGGAAAGAAGCACTAACCATGTTTTGAGGAAATACAATCCAGTGGAAATGTCCTCCATTTGCCCCTTGCACAACACCAGCAGCATCCATTGTATCAAAAAAGCGTCCACAGAGAAGTCCAAATACAGGAGCGGACATTTGGATAGCACATGGAGGCCCCCCCGGCCCCTCCCCCACCATAACAATCACAGGTGCCCAGGGCAGGCATCCTTACAATGTGGATGCTGACAGATTCCACTGGCAGAATGATCACCATCAAAACAATTGTGGCACTGGCCTTCAACAAGGCCAACCACCCCCCTACAACCTACAGTGAGAGCTCCAGAGGCATCATCCGCAACCTCCTCTTCACCCTTCAATCACCACCACCACCACCACCACCACCACCACCACCTCAGCAGCAGTAGCCACTGCAGGATTACATATTTGTTACCATCACCCCAAAGAGACCATGGGGTGATCCTCCACGACTCCTCCATTGCCACCACAGCAGCTGCACCAGCAGCAGCTGCACCAGCAGCAGCTGCCTTGGCTCCACTGCAACTCCACAGGTACCATGAAGTGGTCTCTTGCTCCTTCTGACACTGCCATTCTCATTGTCTGCTAAGCGTGCTTTGCAGGCTCATCAAAGACTCTGACTTATTTAACGGATTAGCAGTATTTCACAGTGATGATTCTTTGCATAACCACCACCAGCCAGACGGTGTGTTCTGATCTGAACTCTATTCACACAAAACTTGTAACCAGATTTCTTGTTCAAATAAAAGGAACAGTAACATTGTTTCAACAACATCAGTATATAAATCAAACATCCAGGAAATCATCTGAAGCACAGGAAAACATACTGAATGGCTAGGAAAATCAGATAGATACTGCCTACAGGAAAATTAAAGAGACCTTTGGAGAAAAGAGAACCACTTGCATGAATATCAAGAGCTCAGATGGAAACACAGTTCTAAGCAAAGAAGGGAAAGCAGAAAGGTGGAAGGAGTATATAGAGGGTCTATACAAGGGCGATGTTCTTAAGGACAATATTATAGAAATGGAAGAGAATGTAGATGAAGATGAAATGGGAGATATGATACTGTATGAAGAGTTTGACAGAGCACTGAAAGACCTAAGTCAAAACAAGGCCCCGGGAGTAGACAACATTCCATTAGAACTACTGACAGCCTTGGGAGAGCCAATCCTGAGAAAACTCTACCATCTGGTGCGCAAGATGTATGAGACAGGTGAAATACCCTCAGACTTCAAGAATAATATAATAATTCCAATCCCAAAGAAAGCAAGTGTTGACACATGTGAAAATTACTGAACTACCAGTTTAATAAGCCACTGCTGCAAAATACTAACACGAATTCTTTACAGACGAATAGAAAAATTGGTAGAAGCCGACCTCGGGGAAGATCAGTTTGAATTCCTTAGAAATGTTGGAACACGTGAGGAAATACTGACCCTACGACTTATCTTAGAAAATAGATTAAGGAAAGGCAAACCTACATTTCTAGCATTTGTAGACTCAGAGAAAGCTTTTGACAATGTTGACTGGAATACTCTCTTTCAAATTCTGAAGGTGGCAGGGGTAAAATACAGGGAGCGAAAGGCTATTTACAATTTGTACAAAAATCAGATGGCAGTTATAAGAGTCGAGCGACATGAAAGGGAAGCAGTGGTTGGGTAAGGAGTGAGAGAGGGTTGTAGCCTCTCCCAATGTAATTCAATCTGTATATTGAGCAAGCAGTAAAGGAAACCAAAGAAAATTTTGGAGTAGGAATTAAAATTCATGGAAAAGAAATAAAAATTTTGAGGTTCGCCAATGACATTGTAATTCTCAGAGACAGCAAAGGACTTGGAAGAGCAGCTGAACGGAATGGTCATGGTCTGGAAAAGAGGATATAAGATGAACATCAACCACGGCAAAACGAGAATAATGGAATGTAGTCAAATTAAATCAGGTGATGCTGCGGGAATTAGATTAGGAAATGAGACGCTTAAAGAAGTAAATGAGTATTGCTATTTGCGGAGCAAAATAACTGATGACGGTTGAAATAGAGAGGATATAAAATGTAGACTGGCAATGGCAAGGAAAGCATTTGTGAAGAGGAGAAATTTGTTAACATCGAGTATAGATTTAAGTGTCAGGAAGTCGTTTCCCAAGTATTTGCATGGAGTGTAGCCATGTATGGAAGTGAAACATGGACGATAAATAGTATAGACAAGAGAATAGAAGCTTTTGAAATGTGGTGCTACTGAAGAATGCTGAAGATTACATGGGTAGATCACATAACTAATGAGGAGGTATTGAATAGAATTGGAGAGAAGGGAAATTTGTGGCACAACTTGACTGGAAGAACGGATTGGTTGGTAGGGAATACCGGTATTCTGAGGCATCAAAGGATCACCAATTTAGTATTGGAGGGCAGCGTGGAGGGCAAAAATCGCAGAGGGAGACCAGGAGATGAATACACTAAACAGATTCAGAAGGATGTAGGTTGCAGTAGGTACTGGGAGATGAAGAAGCTTGCACAGGATAGAGTAGCATGGAGAGCTGCAACAAACCAGTCTCTGGACTGAAGACCACAACAACAACAACAACAACAACAACAACATGTTCCTTCATTCGTAATTCAAATGTATTATAAAAATCTATGTGTGTATCTGTGCATGTACGTTTGTTCTACATCTCCTCCTAAACCACTGTACTGATTTCAACCAAACTTGTTACACAAATCCCTTGCAGTAGGCAATAATTACTGTGAGGGTAAAAAACCATGTAGCTATAATAGTTCAGTAGATATGCCATCATAAACACCGAGATGAGTGAAAAACTGCCACATTGTGAATGATGTTTGAATTTATTGCTTCTTTGCTACTACTTCTATTCGCAACATATTTAGCAAACAGCATCCACATTTAGCTCAATGTACCTACAGACCATATCATTGTACAACACACTGTTCATGAGATATGATGTCATAAACACTGAGATGCATGAAAAGTGCTGCATCATTTACCCTTTACTACTAAGACATTCCTACAATTGAGTTAACTTCAGGAAATCCTTGACACCTGCAGTGCTTTTGACAGCTGTGAAATGTAAATGCCTGTAAGGGGTAATCAAAAGCCATCTACAGAGCTATGATGAGGTGTTGCCAAAGAGACATGTACAAAATTGTGTGGTAGACATGCAAAGCAGTTGTATCAGGTATACAGAAACTGTCCAAGATAATCTCATATTGATTTTACTGCAGGAGTATATAGAACATTTTGTTTGTTACACAAAATTGGCAAACTGAATACCCAGGCACTGCCGGGTTTTCGGCTCATTAAATAACTCAATGGAACTTTAAGGCTCTGTGGACACTTTAAGGTAGCTATAAATTCTCAGTCAACAATAGAAACACGACCGGTACCAATAGCTGAAGAATTACTGTCAATATTTTCAGGTGGAAAATACATTTCAAAATTGGATCTTGCTGATACATATTTACAATAGTTATAACAAAAAGGAATCAAAGAAGATAATAGTAGTTTGCACTGTAACATTCGGCAACTCTGCTTCATACAGAATTTATTTGTGCCACCTTCACCAACTTCCTCTCCATCATGGTTGCCTAATATAAGCGGCATTCAAAAAGAAATGAGCCGGAGGTATAATTACAAAACCCAGTACCTGTACGTTAGAATTATTGACCCGGGCTATTGAGACACTTGTCCCACTGTGACACAAGTCGGTGAATGGCTGTCTCATAAAATTTCTGGGCTGCGATGTTAACCAGTTCTGCACATACAGCTGGATGTCATCATCTGAGGTGAATCGTTTCATCGTCGGAGCATTTTTAAGGGGACCAAACATGGTGTTATCACAGGGAGAGAGGCCCGGGCTGTATGGAGGATGGTCGAGAACCTACCATTTGAATATCTGCAGTAGTTCCATGACTGTGTTGGCCGTATGACGCTTTGCATTGTCGTGGAGCAGAATGACACCACTGGTGAAATTATCTATTCGTTTTGATTTGATTGCTTGGCGAAGGGTGGTCAAGGTTGGTGAGTAACACTGGGCATTTACTGTTGTCACATGCTGCAGGAAGTGAATCAGAAGGGGATCATCTTGGTCAAAGAAGAACATCAGCATAACCTTCACCTTGGACGATGATGCCCAGTTCTACATGTGGAAATGGTTAACATTACAGCCTCGGGAATTTTATGAGACAGCCATTCATCACCTTGTGTCACAGTGAAACAAGTGTCACAACAGCCAGCATCAATACATCTAACATACAGGTACTGGTTTCTGTAATTATGCCTCCAGCTTGTTTCTTTTTGAACGCCTCTTATAAACAAATGTCAAATGTCACTGGTACTGAGAATACAATTGTCCTCCTTTTGAGATGCACCAATCTGACAATACTTGAAGGCAACAAGCAAGTGTTTCATTTATTCAAGTTTGGTTAACATCATGTAGTCCTCAAATTATCTGTACAATTCAGCAGGATCTATCTCACACTTACCACACTCCACACCTTATAAAACATACCCTCAAGCCATCATATAAAATTCATTTTATCCAATATTATTTATGCCAAGGCTTTGTTCTGATTCACCGTTTTCTTTGTGTCCATGTTCAAGGGAGAACTTAGGCTGTCTTCCGTATTATGTAATAACCTGTGAACACATGCTCTTTCATGTGTTATGCTCTTTCTATTAACGATTACAGCATCTTGTGGCGGGTGTCTATCATACACTTTTCTTGTTGCTGTCTTCAAAACTTGAATCCTGTGTTTTGCTCAATCACACTCAATTTGATGAAGCTATTTTGCAGAGTACATGCTGGAGTCAAATTCATGACTTTCTACTGCATTTGTATTGCAGTAGGAGTTAGATGCTGTCTTAACATTTTTATCCATGCAAAGGTCTTCCTCCAGTATCACAGCCATGTGTACAGTGATTTCTTTTTCCTTCAAACGTTACCCAGCTTTTCAGTCTATCTTTGTTGGTCAGCTGTGTTTACTTTCTGCTCTACAGTTTCTGTACATTCCTCACTGGACATAACCGGTTCACTCATTTATCTATACAAAGGCGTTTTGTAAGTCAGGCATTCTTTTCCCAGATTTGAACACGTTTCCCCTCTGGCTGCATATGGAATACATTTTGGTGGCTGATTTAAATTTGGACAGTTTTTCTTCTGGTAACTGCACTCACCACAATCTGCACATCCTATCACTCTTTCTTTGCAAGGTGCTGCAAAGTGTTCCAAAAATCTGTCAACTGAAACATGGGAAGTACCAGTGTGTCTTTGAATGGAATAGCTCAAAAACCATTGTATGATCTTTTTATGTTGAGCAGATTGTTTCTTAACTGAGGAGTGATATCATTCACACGATGGAGAGCTTCGTTATTGCACCGTCCTGTCCTGAAGCAATATCTGACTTCTTCGGTCATGTCTTCTTTGTTCATCTTGTTCATCAAATTCTGCTTGAATAATGCAGCCATTCACTCAGTCTTGGAAAGAAAGGGCAGCACATTGTACATTATGATACTTGGACATCTCCTTTGTGAAGCCATGCAATTAAGGACCTACACTAATTTTATGTTTGATATGATTTTGGCAGCCTTGGGTGTCCGTCTCAGTCTCTGCAACCAAGGATTTGTTTGTGGTCATGATACTCTTTTTGTTTTCAATCTATCTTTCTTGAGGTCTATTAAGTCAGTAAATATTTTCTTTTTTGCCTTTGCTTCACCATCTCCTTTCAATCTAATGAACATCATGCTCAAGTGTTTCGAATTCTGTCTTGGTTGTTCCATTTATTTGAGTGAGGTACTCCTTATGGGATTCATGTAACAACTGTAGCACTACAACTGAGGTCATCACAAGTGCAGCAAAGACTGCTGCACCATACACAGATCCAAGGAATATTAACAACCTGAACATGATATATCGCAAAAATGTCAACATGTGTTGAATCTTTTGGTGATAACATTTTATTTAGTTGGTTGAACGTTAGGGTCTGAACTGGATGTCAGTTTAACATAAAGCCACATGCTAATGACTAATCTCTTCTCTGATGTATAGTCACTGTATAATAAAGTGCTATTATAACCTAAAGTTATCAGAATACTGACTTAGTAGACGATATAAAAACAAGATTTATGATTTCATCTAGTTGGAAGTTCGATGACTACTATAGAACAGATGTGTAATTTATTAGTAACATGCATATTGAATGAACTCTCTCAATCTGCTACTGCATTCTGGGATACTTCACTTGACACTGGGAGGAGCATTAGGATTAGGGGGGAGGGGGAGAATTCAAATATCATAGATCACAGTGCAAGTAGAATACGCAAAACAGATTTTACAGGACGTTTAGCACAGCAATTACACAGAAAGGAAAATATTAGTAAAAGGTACAATCAGATGGAGGATGGCATTTAGTTTATCGAAATAAATAACTCACGACTTTAAGGAAAGGAGGGGGGAACCTAGAGAAAACAAATCGTCATATATGGATGGATGTTATATCTGATGTCACCACTAGGGGTTCTGGTTTATTCTAGTCAGCATGTAAAAATAATTTTATGTGGATATATCCTCAGGCAGGTAAGAGATATAAAAGACTCAAAGATTAATTTCATATCAACAAATATTAACTACAGAAAAAAATTATGACAGAACATATGCAACAATTCTATCCTTATACTTACTTATATCCAAATATGGAAATGGCCAGACTTGAAAAATAAACAAATTAAAAAATTAGCACTTGTAGAAGTACACACCAATGTCAATTAGAATAGGAGCGTATATTTTTTTTTGCATGTCCCAACTTATTGCATATAATATGTCATTATTATAGTTCTGTGTAGATAAATAAAAAATAATTTCTGATAGTGACTGACGCGCAAACACACACACACACACACACACACACACACACACACACACAGAGAGAGAGAGAGAGAGAGAGAGAGAGAGAGAGAGAGAGAGAGAGAGAGAGAGCTTGGAGGGGGGGGGGGGGCGCATCTGTGAAAAATGTGAAGATTTCTCATTGAGTATCCTAAGAATGAGCTTTAATACCTACTTACTATCTTATTTCTTGCTTATCACCAGAAATGTGTGAATTCAAAGCCACCCATGAAATTTCAGTTCATCTTTTTTTCTCTAACACAATCAAGGAAATGATTCATCTGTAGCACAAATATTAATTATTCCTGTAGATTCATCACACATTGCAGAAAAACACCTACTTAGAAACATTTAAAATTACCAACGTATATAGAACATCAGTACTACAAAAAAGTTTTGAAAGAAACTGCATTAAATCACAGTTTGCATCATAGAGTTGCTTACATCAGCAATAACAGTAATACAATTTTTTTTACACAGGTTTGAAAAACACGCAGAAAAAACTCAAACATACCTTCCCCTTTTCGTGGAATGAATAAATTATGAAAGTGTGTTATCATTTTACGAGCATACAGATTGGGATCCTCACAAACAGGCTTCGGAACACACACTTTTGGAACTGGAAGCAAGGCTGACAGCCACTCACAGTACACACTTACACAATCCCTTATAGTGTCATGTTCACTAAGTGGCAAACTCATTCCAAAGCAAATGACCTGAAATAGATGCAGTGCTAATGTTAAACACAAAAAGAGTCAGTTCAGATATGTTGCAGACTCAGTAAACACCAACTATAATTTACTCTTGTTCTAACAACAATTCAATACCATTCTAAAAGTGCAAATACCAAGTCAGCATAGAGAATCAATATTTAATGTCAAATGTAAGAATATTTTACTGCATACACTGCATATTTTGTGCCAACATCAGATGGATGAGATAGCAAAGGTTAGAAGGTGTATGGATATACACAACAACTTTTCCCTGGCTCGTTTTGCCAATGGCACAAAACTGAATCACCAGTTGTGGTACAGTTAACTTTCTGCCCTGTACTGTGTAGTCCACAATAAATACAATGATCCAGAACCAAAGATATACTACACACTAGTTTGTTTTATATTGTGAATTGTGTTCTTGTACAGAAGAAATTATACGGGTTGTTACAAAAGGTACGGCCAAACTTTCAAGAAACATTCTCCAGGGCTGCATCAGCGCATCAGGGATTCCATGCGACAGAGGGTGGATGCATGTATCCTCACTAACGGAGGACATTTCGAACATTTTCTGTAACAAAGTGTTTGAAGTCACGCTGGTACGTTCTGTTGCTGTGTGTTTCCATTCCATGATTAATATGATTTGAAGAGAAGTAATAAAATGAGCTCTAACATGGAAAGTAAGCGTTTCCGGACACATGTCCACATAACATCTTTTCTTTATTTGTGTGTGAGGAATGTTTCCTGAAAGTTTGGCCGTACCTTTTTGTAACACCCTGTATAGCAAAATACTTATGACAACACACATATATTTTGGAGATCAGGCTGTTTAACCCAGGTGGACAGCTTAAGACAAACATTTAAGTGTACATTTTACTATCAGATTTCAAGACTCATATAACGAAATCTTTATAATGCAACTTTTATGGAAGTAACTTTCAAAACAAGAACATGTACGTTAAATTTTATTCCAAAAGACTGCGCAACAATGTAGTTATAACATGAGAAATGAAATAAACTTCTACAACAACAAACAGACAATCGGATTATTTGGGGGACCATCTTTATAATGTGATACTGTCTGTGATCATCAATATGAATTTTTTATTTAAAAAAAAAGTAATAGTAATAATTTTTTTTCTCATCAACAGGATTAATACATTTAAAAAAACTGTGATAGACTGTTATCAACTCTAGAGGGCGATAAAATAGAATCAGATTTTTCTTTATAAACAGGAGTGTGAACTAAAGATTGGAAACTTTTTGATAACTGTGTACTACATGTACATAAAGAGGGGCACTACCAACAGTAAACTGAAAAGCTCTATAGAAAATCAACACAATAACTGCCAATTGATTCTCCATACAAGTAAATATACCGTTATTTTAAGATTAGTAAAAAGTCAGTGGTGAGACACTCAAACTAGGGGCACTTGTACCTTGGAGTGTTGCATCAAAGGCAACAGTACATGTAGGAAGAAATGACTGAGACTAATATAATGTGATTTACTCACACCAAAGTCTTTATCCACATCATTCTCACATGATACACAAAGCTGTTTTATCTTACTGAAACTGAATGGCAGTGGATACAGATACATTTGAAAAATATGTATGAGCCTTACTTAGGGTCTCTATGAACTGCTAAAAAGATTTCAAGTGCCATATTGTGTAGCTCATAAAATTCCACAAGGCAAAATAAAATGGTACAGTATTTAAGGCATTTCCCTTCCATGGACGTCTTAACAACAAAAGATAGAGAGTCAAATTAACAAATGATACCACCAGAATACGACAAAATTTGGGGGGTGATGGTATGGTGGTGGAGGGGGGGGGGGCGGAGAGGGGAGACATTAAACATGGTATCTTGGAGTGATTGGTGCTTGGTCCTGTTTGTGATCCATACGGATGATGACCCATAGACACTGTAGAGCTTTATAAAACCACAATGTTTAGTCAAATACTCATACATATAAATCCCAACAAAAATGACTTAACAGGTACCAGAACTACACAGACTGGATGAGATTCCATTTGTAAAGTTCCTGGGCATCCAGAAGGGTAATAAACTGAGGTGATGCCAGTGCATGGATAAGTTAACCAAAGAGCTCAGTTCCTCCTGTTTTGCAGATAGAAATCTGTTTCATTGTATTGACCTAAAAACAAGATTGCTACCATATTTTGCATTCTTTCACGTAATTTTGTCCTGTGGCATAATATACTGGGAAAATACAGCTAAGGTCACAGAAATATTTATCCTATAGAAGTGAACAGCAGAAATAACGTGTGAAGTTTATAACAAAACATCTTGCAGAAGCTTATCCATGGACTCTCGTACATAGGAAGCATAAAAGAATGACCTGCTAAATTACAAACCAATATCCTTAACATTGTGTGCTGCAGAATTCTTGAACATATTCTCAGTTCAATTATGAGGTTCATTCAAATGAAACCTCGACAGTGCATCCAGCTTCGCCTTACTTGTAAGATGGTAAATAGCTAACTGCGGGTATGGTGGCACCATCTATTGGTAGAGAGACTGATGCGTACGCACCGTTTGATGTTGCATAGTGCCAGTGTGGTTTCACGCTGAAGAGAAGGCGGTCACACAAGTTATTGTCCACTAAAGAACATGCAGGCAAGTAAGCAGGAACAATGAGGAGGGATTCAATTTTTGGTGGTACAGGAAGTTGAAGGCTGTGAAATGTGTTGGCTGATGAAGGCTTTGTACAGTGAGTACAGTCTGAGCTGTTCAAGTGTTGTGGACTAGCGCAAACGCTTTCACTGAGGGGTGCACATGTCACTGGAAGACAATGCTCGTCCTGGATGGGCTCATTGTGTCATCACACCGGAAATAGTTGTGGAAGTGAATGCTTTAGTCTTGGACAACTGCACAATCACTGTGGACGAGATTCATCAGTTACTGGGTATTAGCGTGGGCACCGCCCACACCATAATTCATCAACACTTGAACTTTTGAAAAATCTGTGAGCAGTGGGTGGTTCCCCACCAACTGACTGCCAAACAGTGCAATACTCGAATGGTGCTATCTTTGAGTCATCTGCAACGATATTGTGACGAGGAATATGGCTTTCTGTCACATATTGTTACACGTGATGAAACATGCTGTCACCATTTTGAACCGGGAAGCAAGCATCAGAGCAAGAAGTGGAAACATGCAACTTCACCACCTCCCAAGAAATCAAAGGCCATGCACACCAGTTGTGGTAAGGTCATGATGTCCTCCCTTTCTGACCACAAGGGCCCACTGCTTGTCGAGTTCCTGGAATGGGGAACCACCATCAATGCCCAGCTATATCAAGCCACTTTACCTTAGATGAGCCATCAAGTCAAAATGCTGAAGCATGTTGTCCTATGGTGTTATCCTCCTGCATAATAATGCCCGCCCACAGCCAATGCAGTGAAGACAACATTGCAGCAGTTTCGGTGGGAAGTGCTGGAACATCCACCATACAGTCCCAACCTTTCGCCGTGTGACTTTCATGTGTTACGTGCTCTAAAACAAGCTATTCACGGACAGCGATTCGCAGCAAACAACAAAGTGTGTGACTGAGTCCAGGCATGGATCCAACAGCAGCCTAGTAGCTTCTTCAAGGATGGAATCTACCGACTAGTGCTGCAATGGGATAAATGTGCCAACAGTTTTGGCAACTATTTCTGAGTATGTGTACTGTGTATAACTACACTTTTGAGTTAATAAAATCGTTCCCGTTACTTTACACTAGTGACTGGGTTTCATTTGAATGCCCATTATATAATAAAGTTTCTTGAGATGGAAAGGCTTATGTCCAAAAATCAGCATGGTTTTAAAAAGTATCACTCAGGCAAAATTCAGCTGGTCCTTTTCTCGATGATATCCTGGGAACTACAGATGAAGGGCAACAGGCAGATTCCATATTCCTAGATTTTCTAAAATAATTTGACATGGCACCCCACTGCAGATTATTTATGAAGATACAAGCATACAGAACTGGTTCCCAGATATGTAAGTGGCTCATTGACTTCTTAAGTAATACAGCCCAGTACATTTCCCTTGATGGCAAGTGTTTATCAGAGACAGGGCTTTCATCAGGTGTGCTTCAGGAAAGTGCAATAAGGCAGCTATTACTTTCTATATACATGAGGGATATGACTGACAGGGTGAGCAGCAATTTATGGCTGTTTGCTGATGTGGTGTGCAGAAGGTGTCGTCATCTAGTGACTGTGGGAGGATACTAGGTGACTTAGACAAAATATCTAGTTGCGAATGGAAGCTACCTTTAAATGTAGAAAAATGTAAGTTAATGCAGGTGACAGCTAAATTTCTCATTGTAATGTTGCAAAGCAATAGGAAATGGCATGATCATTTACGGATTGCAGTGTGAAAGGTGAATGGTTGACTTCGGTTTATTGAGAGAGTTTTAGAACAGCGTGGTTCATTTGTAAAGGAGACTGCATATAGAACACATTAGTGTAACCCACCCTTGAGTACCACTCAAGTGTTTGGGATCCACATCAGGCCAGATTACAGGAATACATTGAAGGAATTCAGAGGCGGGGTGCTAGATTGGCTAGTGGTAGGTTCAGTCAATACACACGTATTCCAAAGATGCTTCAGGAACTGAAATGCAAATCCCTGGTGGGAGGTAACGCTTTTTTTCAGGAATGCTATTGAGATAATTTAGAGAACCAGCATTTGAACCTGTCTCCAGAACAATTGTACTGCTGCCAACGCACATATCAAATAAGGGCCACAAACATAAGATAAGAGAAATTAGGGTTCATACTGAGGTATATAAACAGCTGCTTTTCCTTTGTTCTATTTGCGAATGGAACAGGAAAGGAAACAACTAGTATTGGTACAACGTACCCTCTGCCATGCACATAATGGTGGCTTGTGGAGTACGTAGATGTGGATGTAGACCTATGGAGTCTTGTGCTTCGGTGGCAATACATCTGCTGCCTAACTGCATTTGTGATTGATAACAAGAGTGAATTTAGGGTGAACTGTGGAATTCACAATCACAATAGTAAAAGCAAAAATGATTTCCATGGCAACAAAACATGACTATTGATGCTTTCGAATGGAATTTTATATTTTGGGCGGTGCAGGAAGCTACAACAGACTACCAGACGACATCAAGCAGAGGATTGAAAATCCCCAGTTACTCAAGGGCATATTAGAAGAGTACTTAGTACACATTTCTTCTATAAGTTTTCAGAATATCGGCACTCAGAAATGTAAATTGCACTCCATACTAGTGTTTGTATAAAACGGGTTTTAACTTTGGAAGTATATAGACTGTTGGTAGGATTCTGTGTAAGGTCATATAAATGCTTTGTTTAACATATTAGATAAAAACATCAGGTAGATCGTTTAAGAGGAGCAGCAGAGGGTTCCCTCCCTTCAAAAAGGTGGTTTTTTTTCTACCACCATACAAATTCATGCAAAGTAACTTAGAGGTAATTTACATTATTATCAGTCCAGGGACCTTAGCATTAGTCATAACTGTGTATTGTGTATTAAACTGAGGACCTAGAAACGATGGTGAGGCTTTGTCCTGCCGTAGCCCTCAGTGCTCAGTGGTTCACAACCCTACAACAGGCCACAGCAGTCCACACAGGCCACAGCAGGTCAACCCACCCCACTGCCGCCCCACACCAAACCCAGGGTTATTGTGCAGTTCGGCCCCCAGTGGATCCCCTCGGGAATGTCTCATACCAGACAAGTGTAACCCCAAATGTTTGCGTGGTGGAGTAATTATGCATACATGGAGACAGTGTTTGTGCAGCAATTGCCAACACAGGGTAAGTGAGATGGAACCAGTCCGCATTCACCGAGGCAGATGGAAAACCACCTTAAAAACTATCCACAGGCTGGCCGGCACACTGGACCTTGACACTAATCCGCCAGGCAGAATAGTGCCAGGGACTGGCACACCTTCCTGCTCGGGAAGCAGCGCATTAGACCATGCAGCTAGCCAGACAGGCTAGTCATAATTAGTTGTTAGCATATTGTACACAATTAGCTTGCAGTGGCTGCTTCTGCCTGTTAATGCAAAGATTGATTGTTTCCACATCTCTGAAGGCTCTCCTTCATGATGCGACTTCTGAAATACAATGAATGTATAAATGAATAAAGTTTTATTGACCTGAACCAGTGAGGAGAATTAGAAATTATGACTTTTGGTATATATACGACTCTCAGTTATATAATTTAAACAAGTAGTGTACAAGCAAAGCTATGTAGTCATTACTTTTATGTTAAAAACATCAACGAAACAGAAACGAATTGAAAATATGTCAGCACTGACACATCATGTGGTACAAAATGAAGGTTAGGTCAATAAATGAGATTAATGACAAAGCAGTTAGCATCCAGGCCAACCTGTTAGCATAAACTGTTATGTTCAACTGATATTACAATGAAAATATCTGTGGCTAATTTTCAATTTCTTCTTGGAGCAAAACCATTATGTACAATTTCTTTAAAACATGCATGAAGCAGTTCACATCTAACAAATACTCCTCTGTACGCTACTGTATGCTGTATCTATCCATACGCAGAAAACTCAAATTGTCCACAGAAGTGACAGATTTTAAATCTAGCTTATCATTCAATAAGAGGCCTCTTTTTCCCTGAGGAGAGTTACAATGTTTAATCTCACATATGATCCAAAACTGTGTACCAGATCTACTTCATTCAACTTTTTGCCCCTAGAATTTTACACATTTCGCTCTCTAACATTAAGTGGGCAGTAGGACTGCACATTTTTCCAGTCAGATCACAAGATTCTATACAGTTCATTCTACAGATGTGCACCTATTTGCATGTGAGAAGACGTGTAGGACATATATTTTGCTGGATGAATTTTGAAATGTGTCTTTCAGAATGACCTGGTAAATTATCAATTGAAGCTCCAAATTAAAATGTCTCACTTTCAAACAATAGCTACAACAAAAGTTATGTATCTCATGAAAACTTACCTCCATACACCACATAACCTCTTTGTCAGTTGTAAGTGGGCTTGGCTCTGCAGCTTGAGTGAGGCCAAGATTTGATGCAAGCTGTTTGACAACTGCAACAGCAACATCTTTGCCTGCAGACATGGGAAACTTGGCCAGAACACTTTGGCTTTCTTCATTTCCATGCTGAACAAGAGATGTCAGAGAAGCCCACTCTGAATACATTCCACCACCCTCTGTGTCCTGAAAAACAAACAACGGCAAACTTTTTGTCACACAATTTTTCCATTTACTGTGGCACTGTAAAATTAATGTCACAGTATTCGCCACCTATGGGAACAGATAAGTGTAAGGGAATACTGTGGGGCTTGGAGAGAGAAAAAGTAGACATCACCAATTATCTTCTAAGCCACTCATCCTAATGTCTTCATCCAGAATCATTGTGGTATTGACTGGTTGGCTGTACATCTACATGTACAAACATATTCTGCAAGCCACTGCATGGTGCTTAGTGTAGGGTACCTTGTCCCAATATTAGTCGTGTGTGTTGTGTGTGTTTGAGGTTTACGGGCGCCAAACAGCGGGGTTATCAGCGCCCAAACGCATAAAAACAGGAACACATGCAGTGAAGGGACTAAGACGAACAGCGAACAAGGGGAACAGCTAAAAGACACAGACCTGACGCAGTTCCAAATCCTCACATACAGAGGCAAAACAAGAGGAGAAGGAGTGCACTAAAAAAGGAATGGAAACACAAGGAAGGGAGGACAGGAACCGAAGGGAAACAAGGAGGTATTCGTGACTGGTGGACCTCTTACCTAAAATCTGGGTGAGCCAGTCATCCAGCAGCACATTAAAACCCTCTCCCTAAAATCCGAGGCAACAAATTGGACAGGACACAAAACCGTAAAACCTTAACCACAGACGTTGCGTCGTCTTTCAAAATAGAGGGCACATCCGGTGGCAAAGAAACCACCGCCCTCTGGTCAGAGAATAAAAGACAGTCAAGTAAAATGTGGCGGACAGTAATCTGGACGCCACAAGCACTGCAGATTGGGGGATCCTCCTGCCGGAGTAAAAAACCATGTGTGAAGGGACTATGCCCGATGCGGAGGCGAGTGAGGAGAACCTCATCCCGCCTGCATGACTGGTAGGACGTACGCCATGGCCACGTGGTGGCCTTGACCAGACGCAGCTTATTTTCACCGACTGCCAGCCACTCCTCTTCCCACTGACGCGTAACGCGAAAACGCAGGATGGAGGTAACAGCATGGAGGGGGACGGCACATTCAACAACGTGAGGGAGGGAACATGCATCTTTGGCAGCCACATCCGCCAGTTCGTTTCCCCTAATACCCACGTGCCCCGGCACCCAGCAGAAGGAAACCTCCTTCCCCTGCCGCTGCAGGTGCAGTAGGGCATCATGGATGTTCTGGACGACCGTATCCGCTGGGTACAAGTGTTGCATGGTCTGAAGGGCACTCAGGGAGTCAGAACAGATGAGGAACTTACGACTGGGAACACATCTCATCTGCTCCAATGCCTGCAAGATCGCAAACAATTCGGCATCAAAGATGGTAAATGCCGCAGGAAGCTGTAACTTGACAAGTCGATCAGGGAAAACAACAGCACAACCAACAGAGTCCCCCTGTTTAGAGCCATCCGTAAATACTGGTACATGGTCGGGATGCTGGTTTAAAATATCATAAAATAAGGAGGTAAAAACAAACGCAGGAGTGCAGCTCCTCCGGTACTCCGACAAGTCTAAAAGGACGCTGGGCCTCTGGAGCAACCAGGGAGGCAGGCGAGTAAAACCTTGTCGCTGGGGGGCCACACGCTCCACACCAAGGGATTCAAGCAAATGCTTGGCACGAATCCCAAATGGTCTCGTTGCCCTGGGACGACTGGAAAAGAGACGTTCCATAGGCGGTCGGGCAACGGTAGGGTACGCAGGGGAGGTAGGACAGGCAAGGAATTGACACACCCGTCGCACCATGAGGAGTTTCCGCCGGATGGCGAGCGGCGGTTCCCCTGCCTCAGCACACAGGCTGGGGATGGGACTGGTATGGAAGGCACCAGTGGCCAGCCTGATACCCTCATGGTGTACTGCGTCAAGAATCTTCAGATACGAAGGCCTTGCTGACCCATACACGGTGCAACCATAGTCAAGACGCGATCGGACGAAAGCCCTATAAAACTGCAGCAGACGCGCCCGATCTGCTCCCCAGGACCGATGGCTCAGACACTTCAAAATATTCAGTGCCTTCAGGGCCCGCACCTCGAGGTCTTTAAGGTGAGGCAACCACGACAGTTTGGAATCAAAAGTGAGGCCCAGGAACCGCACAGTGTCGCTAAAAGGAAGAATGGTGTCCCTCAGACGCAATTCAGGGGAGGTAAAAAGACGTCGAGAACGATTAAAATGAACACACACACATTTGTCTGCAGAAAAGGTAAAACCCGTCTTCGCAGTCCATGCCTCTAATCGCTGTATCGTAAGCTGCAACTGCTGACTAGCAGTGACAAGACTGGAGGAAGAACACAAAACAGCAAAATCGTCCACAAACAAGGAGCATTGGGCAGGACTCCGGATAGTGGACGTGATACTGTTAATGGCGACGGCAAAGAGGGTGACACTTAAAACGCTTCCCTGAGGAACACCATTCTCCTGCACATACAAATCAGATAGCACATTACCAACCCTATAGCGAAAGAGGCGGTGGGAGAGAAAGGACCGAATGAAGATGGGGAGACAGCCACGAAAGCCCCACTCATGGAGTTGATTGAGGATATGGCGGCGCCAAGTAGTGTCACACGCCTTATGAATGTCAAAGAATACACCTAGACAATGCTGGTTACGCAGGAAGGCCTGTTGGATGGCCACCTCAAGCAAGGTCAAGTTGTCTATAGTGGAACGACATATCCGAAAGCGTGTACTGAGAGGGGCTAAGGAGCTGCCTGGTCTCGAGCAGCCAAACCAGGCGACGGTTGACCATGCGTTCCAACGTCTTCCCGACACAGCTCGTCAAAGCAATACTCCGATAACTACTGGGATGCGTTCGGTCCTTCCCCGGTTTGAGGAGGGGAATCAAAATCGCCTCCCGCCATGAGTCAGGGTACGTGCCGGATAACCATGTCATATTAAAACAATTCAGGAGAACTTCCTTGGAAGGTAGTAACAAGTG
Source organism: Schistocerca piceifrons (assembly GCF_021461385.2). Taxonomy (NCBI): domain Eukaryota; kingdom Metazoa; phylum Arthropoda; class Insecta; order Orthoptera; family Acrididae; genus Schistocerca; species Schistocerca piceifrons. The sequence continues at coordinate 10,270,749 of NC_060143.1, forward strand.
CTGCAGCATGCTGTACCGGATTTGATCACGACCAGGCGCAGCATCATGAGCGACAGACAGCGCCGAATCCAATTCCCACATTGTGAAGGGGCAGTTGTAGGGCTCAGAATTTGGAGACCGGAAGTCCAAGTGACCCCTCTCGATGGCAGTGCGGTAGCGGCAGAAATCTGGACCACAGTTAATAGTGGCAGTAGATGCCGCAAAATGCATGGCCAGTGTCTGGGCAATGTCTCTCGGCGCCGTGAGAAGACTTCCCTGATGCAGCAATGTCGTGACAGGTAGTTGGCTGCGTTTCCCGGAAATCCTCCTGATGGCTTCCCATACTTTTGTAGAATTAGTGGAGCGGGAGATGGAGTTCAAGAACAATTGCCATGACCGTCGTTTGCTCTCTTTAATCACGCGCCATGCTTTGGCCCTTGCCACCCGAAACGCCTCAAGATTGTCAGCTGAGGGACGGCACTTGAAGCGGTGCAGAGCTGCACGGTGGGCTCGGATGGCTGAGCGGCACTCAGTGGTCCACCAAGCGACAGGGCGCCTCTTGGGATGACCGGACGACCGTGGGATTGACAGTTCAGCAGCATGGGAGATCACGGCTGTAAGATGGTCTACCCATTCGTGGACGCTGGCACGGTGTTCCAAAACAGCAAGTTGGCTGAAAAGTGTCCAGTCAGCTCGGCAGAGGTGCCACCGGGGCAGCACTGGTAACGCCATAGCCTCATCCAGGAGGCGAATCCAAAGGGGGAAGTGGTCACTAGAATGGAGGTCAGCAGCAACCTCCCACAGAGCAGAATCCACGAGTGCTGGAGAGCAAAAGGAAAGGTCAATAGCTGATGATGACCCAGAAGCAGTACAGAAATGAGTGGGAGCACCAGAGTTGAGGATGCACAGTTCTTCAGACATCATGAGGCTTTCCAGAATGCGACCCCTGGGGCAAGTAGTCGAAGAGCCCCATAAGACATTACGAGAATTGAAGTCCCCCAGAAGAAGAAATGGGCGGGGGAGTTAGCTAATAAGGTCTGTGAGAGCCTCAGAGTCTATCGCATCATGAGGTGGTAAGTAAAGTGAACAGACTGTGAGCCTCCGACCCATAAGAAGGTCAACTGCAACTGCTTGCAAGTCTGTAACGAGAGGGAGCTCAGATGAGGGGTGCATGTCACGGACAAAAACCGCAACACCACCCTTTGCCCTTTCCCCCGTCAGATCATCTTTCCGATAGACGGTATAGCCCCGTAAAGAAGGAGCATCAGTGGCCCGAAAATGTGTCTCTTGGAGACATAAGCACAAAGGGCACTCTCGTACAAGGAGTTGTAATTCGGCCACATGCGTCCTGAACCCATTCAGGTTCCACTGTAATATGGGAGCCAGTGATCAGGGGGGCTGAACTCTCACCCTGCCTCTGTGCTTTGGAGGAGAGCCCGTACTGGCTGGAGATTTATTCCTGGGGCGAGAAGATCGCCCCCGGTCGACGTCAATGTCCATCAGCTCCGATGACGACCCAAGGGAGATGTCAGACAGTACGATGGCCTCGTCATTGGACTGACCCTGACTAGTCTCCTCAGGTGGCAAAACCTTCAGCTTCGGCGTCTTTGTCTTGGGGGGCTTAGAATGCAGAGCCTTGTCAACAGGTGGAGCATTACTCGCCTGGGCAGAAGGCCCCATATGGGGAGAGGGAGGAAGTACCCCAATGTCAACAACCACAGCCTTGTCCGACGTTGCGGGGAGGGCTGCAGGTTGCAAAACAACCGCAGCAGCACAAGAGCACTGGCAAACGCAGGTATTAGTGCTAACACTAGGAACCTCCGTTTGCGTAGCAACAGTGGCCATTTGTACCGGTTTTTTCAGAGCGGAAGCGAAAGATGTAGTAAACACAGGAGGTTGCATGGCCTTAAAGAGCTTCTTGGCCTCACCATAGGGGATGCGCTTAGATGTTTTAATATCCTGTATCTTCCGTTCATCGAGATAGACGGGGCAGACCCGGCTCCAGACAGGGTGACTCCCAGAGAATTCACGCACTTCACAGGCGATGAACAATCAGCTCCTTCATGGGCAGGCTGACCACATTTACCACAAGTGGCTATCCCATTGCACCCCAACGTAGTATGCCCAAAGCGCTGACATTTAAAGCAGCGCATTGGGTTGGGGAAATATGGCCTTACTGGCAAATGTAAGAACCCCACTTTAACATGCTCTGGGAGGCGTGGGCAACTGAACGTGAGAATAAACGAGTCGGATTTGACTAGGTCCCCATCGACTCATTTCATAATACGCTGCACGTCAACAATACCTTCATCAGCCCATTCAGATTTTAACTCGTCTGTGGGGATATCCACCAAGTCCCTACATGTCACAACACCCTTACTGTAGTTCAGAGTGGAGTGGAGCTCGGTCTCGATAGCGTACTCACCGAGACAGGCTGCTTTCCGAAGAGAAGCGACTTGACGGGAACTAGATGTCTCAACTAAGAGAGTCCCATTGCGCAGTCACTTCACAGATTTAAGTGTTCCTGCAATTCCCTCAAGATCCTTGTGGATGTAAAAGGGAGAAACCCTCTCAAAGCTACCCTTCTTCCGTTTAATAATCAAAAACACATTCTGATTATCAGCATGTGCTCTGTTACGACAGTCTGATAAATCTCGATCAACACTAGGCGCTGGAGGACTTGCAGCACGAAGTCGCTTCTTCGATGGGGTGTGTTTTCCTACCAGTGGCCCACCCAAGCCACTGGTAGGGGGAAATGTAGAGGTCGAAGGGTCCATTGCGGTCCCACGAGCAGCTAGGGAACGAAAGGTCCGCTCAGACAGAGCCCCGCGTGCCTGAGTAAGCCTGATACAACTGGGGTGCAGCAGGTGCCCCAGAGGTTGCCCGCTTGCGACTGTTCCACCTCAACAGCCATGCATCTCATAGGCGCGGAGCACACCGGAAGATTGAGGGTTTTTTATAGAGGTTGGCCTTCCTCGCAATCCAGGCGGTCAAGCCAAGATTACCATTCCCCGCAGCACACAACATTCCACCGCCGCGCCAGACGGTGGTCGCTGAAGCATGTCTGGGGTTTGGGGTTACGGTGACAGGAGACTGGCGGCGCTTACCAGTCCCCAGCTCAGGACCCCGGGGTCGCCAAGCCCGTACTCAGCAAATGAATGCTGAGCCCCTGGGGGCCCAATATTAGTCATGTCATTTCATTTTCTGTTCCAGTCACAAAAAGAGCGGGGGAAAAAGTGACTGTCAATATGCCTGCATACGAGCCTTAATTTCTCTCACCTTATCTTAAGAGTCCTTATGCAAAACGTATGTTGGTAACAGTAGAATTGTTCTGCAGTCAGCTTCAAATGCTGGTCCTCTAAATTTCTCCAATAATATCTTGCAAAAAGAACATTGTCTTTCCTTCAGAGATTCCCACCGAACTTCACAAAGCATCTCTGTAATACTTGCATGTAGATCGAACCTACAGGTAACAAATCTAGCAGCCCACCACTGAATTGCTTCGATGACTACTTTTAATTTGACCTGGTGGGGATCCCAAACCTTCAAACAGTACTCAAGAATGAGTTGCACCAGTGCTCTATATGAGGTTTCCTTTAATGAAGAGCCACATTTTACTAAAATTCTCCCAATAAACCAAAGTCTATCATTCACCTTTCCTACTACCATTATTAGGTGCTTGTTGCATTTCATATAGCTTTGCAACATTACGTCTGGATATTTAATTGATGTGACCATGCCAAACAGTACACTACTAATGGTGTATTATAGCATTAAAGGTTTTTTTCCTACTCATCAACCATTAACTAACACATTTCTACATTTAGAGCAAGCCGCCATTGGGGATTATGAGATGAAAAGCATGGTTATCAGTTCCTCATCCAGGAATTGTTCATCTGGAGTTAGCGACATCTGCCAGGAATGTATTCTGATGACGAATGTACGTAGGAGTGGTAAAATTGGGGCATTAAAGCCAATACTGTTGCCAGAGCTGAGAAACCATTTTTGAAGAAGTACACAGATTGGGCCAATATGTAGGTCAGAGCAGACAAGGGATCTCCAAGGGCTCATCCATGGTGACAGAAGCCCCACAAGCATCCAACCCCTTCCAACCTGATTAACGGGAAAGACAGTTAAAGAACAAAGAATGCATTCTAGTCAGGAGATTCAGAACAGAAAAGGTGAGAAGGCTAAAAATGTTATTACCATCAATGCGTAAAAAAGGATGAGAGAGATAAATAAGGCAACAGCTTGGTTAAGCCAGTGCTCAACAGCTGATGGAAGCAGTCCCACCACAGATGCGTTCCAGGGTACCCACTATTCAACAGAGTGCTACCCCTAAAATGGAAAAAAGATGCAACAGAACAAGAGGCAAATCTCACTTAAAAGCAATTAAAACAGAGTAAAAGAGAGACGGAAGAGGCAGCTGACAAAGACCGTAAGATCAAGGAGCCCCCAGACCCAGCAAGAAGCAGGAAATGAGCCAAACCCAATCACCCTGCCCCCAACACGAAGATGGTTAAAACTTTATATCTCAGAAGATAAACCACATTCACAGAGAAAATGGAGAAACAGTTCAGCTGTTCATGAATCATCCACTAATATCAAAGGCAAAGAATTCAGAAGACCATATTTAGTGTGGAAGGCCAGGAGCAGTGGGCAGCATACCAGGATAAGAGCAAGTATCTACAAAGCTCCTCAATCATAGTGTTGACATGGCTCATTACACAAAATAAAACGTTGATTAGTCTAGTATGACACAGGATGAAGGATTCCTTCCAGGAGGAATGGAAGGAGGACTGCCATGCAGCAGCAGACTCTCTGATGGTGCAGAGTTTATTAGAAGGGGCAGTACTCCAACATATGTTGCTCCATCTCCAAGTGAGCAGGAGACCATATATTCACCCGCAAATCAGAACCTGGGATCATCAAATCAAGTGTGGGATGAGCAATCATTTCTTTAGCCAAACGGTCAGCTGATTCATTCCCTGTGACACCCACCTGACCTAATACTCAGAGAGGGACAACTGAGTGGGCAGTGTGGACTAAGGTCAGAGAGAAAGTCATGACAACGAGTAACCATGACTGATGGCCTGGAGACTGCTTACTGAGTCACTGTACATTAAAACACAGCCAAGGGAGATTTGTTTAATAAAATGTAGAGCTCTGTTAATGGCTGTCGGCTCTGCCATACAGACACTACATGTTCCCAGCAATGCTGATGATCCTGAGCATAGCAGGTTTAAAAGCAAATCCTGCCCTGTCCATGATTTTAGAGTCATCAGTGTAAATGACAGTAGCATCCTGATAACCTTGGAGAACTGAAAGCAACACATGCCAAAAGTCATGGGACAGGCCGAAGCTTTTAGACTATAGAGTTGAGGGGGGTGGGGAGGGGGGGGGGCAGTAGGAGGTGTGAAGAGAGAGAGTGGAACAGAGTTTTATGGGAAGGTTTTGTCATTACATGACTGTTGGAGGGTACAAGACAACTTGATAGACAAAATTTCTAGTTGATGTGTGAAATGGCAGTTTGCTCTAAATGTAGAGAACTGCAAGTTAATGGCAGATGAGTAAGAAAAACATTACTGCAATGTTCGATTACAGCACTAGTGATGAATTGCTCAATACAGTCATGTCGATTAAATATCCAAGCATAATGCTGCAAAGCCAAATGAAATGAAGTAAGCACATACGAACAGTAGTAGGGAAGGCAAATGATCAGCTTTGGTTCACTTGTAAAGGAGACTACATTGGAAGAATAGTGTGACCCATTCTTGGGTACTGCTTGAGTGTTTGGTATTCCTAACATGTCAGATCAAAGGAAGACAATGAAGAAATTCTGAGGCGGGCTCCTAGATTTGTTACCAGCAGCCTCACTCAACATGTGAGTATTATGGAAAGTCTTTGTGAACTCATGGGAATCCATTGAGGGAAGATGAAGTTTGTTTTGCAGATTATTGAGAAAACTTAGAGAATCAGCATCTGATGCTGACTGTAGCTGTCTACTCCACCAACGTACATTTCACGTAAGGACCATGAAGGCAAGAGATGAGAATAAGGGCTATTACAGAGGCATATAGAAAGTCTTTCTTCCCTCAGTCTACTTTCAAGTCAAAGAGGAAAGGAAATGATTAGCAGTGGTACAGTGTACCCTATGCTAACACCATATGGTGTGTGAGGAGTATGTATTTAGAAGCAGATATTGATGTAGACTGCACTGTGCTACTGCACTGGTATGTGAATTGTATACTAGTTATCTCTGAAGAGGGACATCCTGTGAATACTTAGAAACGTTTCTGTCATCTTTATGGACCCAATCAACCATACAGTTCAGTTCTTACTTTCACTCCTTCCATTAGGACAGTGAGATATATAATGATGGAATAACAAAAAGCTATATGAGACATGGATTGAATAGGACAATTAAGAAGAGATGGAGGAGGAAAGGAGACAGAGGAAAACAAAAAAGAATAAGCGAAAAGGTGGGAGTGGGGGAAGAAAAGATTAAGATGAAAAGGCAATTACAAGAAACATAGTGCAAAATTGATTAAATAATGGAAATCTACTAAATGGAAGGGGGGGCTTTGGTTAATAGAGTTTAAGTCCAAAGGTTGGTGAGAAGTGAAGATGCACCATATAGCAAGTTCCCTTATCTGGATTTCATGGAAGTGATGTGGTAACACATTACTAGCACTGTTAGGAGTATGTGGGGTGTAAAGAGTGTTAAAAAAAGTCAGGAATGAACTATGTTAGTGCCAAATCTATCATTTTTGACATTTTTGGGGCAATTAGTGGCAAACTCAAGGTCATTTAACCCCGAGGTCAGGTTGGGAATAAGAAGATATCACATGTAAAGTGTAACTCTGGAACACAATACCCTTTCAACCAAGGTGTGTACAAATATGAAATACACAGAAATACGGTGGAACCAGGACATCATTAGCACTCCTAGACACGGTGGTAATGGTGGAGGAAGGGGGAGGGGGGATGTAGGGGATTATGGTGACATGTTATATGATATAATAACTCTGGATTGCATGGTGAAATTTCAACCAAACTTAGTACACATAGTAGCGTAATATATAGAAAAAAGCACTGTAGGGTAAAATATCCTTATTTATGCAGAGGAGTTAGGGAAGTAATGACACGTAATCCAAACTCTGAAATGTCTGGAGCAGTGTGCATGTCGCTTCTCAGCAAGAAGTTTAGGCTAACGCTCTGAGAAACTCTGACACTATTTTAAGCAAGGTTCATCACACAGCCCTGTCATTTGAAAGAGCATCACCCACACAATGTGCATCTGGTGTTGACTTTCATATGGCTAAAGTACATCCTACGAAATGTTATTCCCTGAAATCAAATGATGAAACGGCAATGTAATTATCTACAGATCCCATTGTTCCCATCATAGAAAAGTTCAAGAAAGGCAATTAGGAATGTAATTAGAAACTCCTTGTCAACACTGACTCAAGCAAAAATTGTGCACATCCTCGAATGCTATGTGGTGTAGATAGAAATTCAAGTAGTAGTAGATAGTAGTTGCAGTAGCTTTAATCATAGTATAGTTAACAATAAACTTTAACAGTATTATGTTTAAATGATTTGGACGCTTTATGTGAGGAGCATTGTGATTTCTCTAAAACTAAATGGGTCGCACACAAAACTCTGGAGCACACCACAGTTAACACTTCATGCCATTCTTCTTTTTTTCTGGGACGGACATATGCCTTTTGCTACGGAGGAAGTAATTAAAGGGGAACACTATTGTTTACAAGCATCATGGGATGTGATAACAGCCGCAGTTAGTCGATGGGTGACATCGATGGTTGTAACTAAGAAGTCTAACGGTACACTACAGAGCTGTGATGCTTAAAAAAAACCTGTCGACACTTAATTTAATGTAGATGATTATATGACTGTATGAGCGTAAGAGCTACTTGCTAAGTTATCGGTGGGCCAGTTCTATTCTATGATGATTTAGCAGATGCTTACCTGCATTTATTCTTAGATGTAAAATCAAAGAATTTTACAGTCAACAATATACATTTCAGGCTGTATCAGTATAAAATATTACCCCTTGCGGTTGCAAAATCTGCAACAATACTTCAAAACTACTTGTAGAAGTTTATGCACGGAGGAACATATGTCGCAAATTTATCTAGATGACATAAAAGTCATTGAGTCTACACAAGAGCAACACTTCAACAACTTCAAAACAGATAAAATTAGAAGTAGTGGGATCAAATACAAATTAAATAAATATAACTTTTTCTCAAATGCAACATCAGTATCTTGATCATGTGGTGAACAAGCACATCAAAGCAAATGACAATCTCCCTGCACACAAAGATTTGAAGAAGCTCCAGTTGCATACAGCAAATTATTTCAGCAAATCTGTACTGAACTCTTCGGAAATATATCACCATCTCAACTATCTTCACAAAAGGGGCATCTAATGTCACTGGTATGCCATGAGTAAAGAAGTATTATTAAAGCTAAAAACATGTTTTAAGTCTACTCTCAGTCAGGTCACATTTATATCATGCATACAGTTTACACCTGGCAATAGATGCTTCACATAGAGAGACACCATGCTATCACATAAGTCACATGATGGCACGGCACAGTCAGCTGCTTATAAGCCTAAAACATTAAAAGCAGCAATGTTTATTTTATTATGATACCAAGAAATTCCACGTCTTCCTACACAGAAGAAAGTTCCATCTTATCATGGCCCACAAGCCACTAATTGAATTCTTTGGCCCCTTAGCAAATGATTACAGTGATGGACACTGTTTCTGAACAACTGCAATTATAAGACACACTACCATTCCATTGTTCAACATGTCAGTGACCCGAAGCATATACCAATGGCTTCTAATTATGAGTGAGGTAAACAAGAGAGACTTTATTTCCATCTCAATGAAATTATTAGGGACACAATGAAAAAATACGTCACAGTCCAGGAAGTGGCTAGATTCACACATCAGGATCTCACAGTCCACTGGATAGCGTGCCATGCTTATCTTGGCTGATCAGAGCAACTGCCCCCCTCCCCCCTTGTTTTTGGGGTCATTAGTCTTCTGAATAGTTTGATGCAGCCCATCATGAATTCCTCTCCTATGCCACCAACCTCTTCATCTCAGAGTAGCACTTGCAACCTACATCCTCAATTATTTGCTGAATGTATTCCAATCTCTGTCTTCCTCTACATTTTTTGCCCTCTATAGCTCCCTCTAGTACCATGGAAGTCATTCCCTCCTGTCTTAGCAGATGTCCTATCATCCTGTCCCTTCTCCTTATCAGTGTTTTCCACATATTCCTTTCCTCTCCGATTCAGCATGGAAACTCCTCATTCCTTACCTTATCAGACCATCTAATTTTCAACATTTGTCTGTAGCACCACATCTCAAACACTTCGACTCTCTTCTGTTCTGGTTTTCCCACAGTCCATGTTTCACTACCATACAATGCTGTACTCCAGATGTACATCCTCAGAAATTTCTTCCTCAAGTTAAGCCCTATGTTTGATACTAGTAGACTTCTCTTGGCCGAGAATGCCCTTTTTGCCATTGCTAATCTGCTTTTGATGGCCTCCTTACTCCATCCGTCACTGGTTATTTTACTGCCTAGGTAGCAGCATTCCTTACCTTCACCTACTTCGTGACCATCAATCCTGGTGTTAAGTTTCTCGCTGTCCTCATTTTTGCTACTTCTCATTACTTTAAACTTTCTTTGATTTACTCTCAATCCATATTCTATACTCATTGGATTGTCCATTCCATTCAGCAGATCATGTAATTCTCCTTCACTTTCACTAAGGACAGCAATGTCATCAGCGAATCATATCACTGATATCCTTTCACTTTGAATTTTAATTCCACTCCTAAACCTTTCTTTTATTTCCATCATTGTTTTTGGACACACAGATTGAATAGTAGGGGTGAGAGACTACATTCCTGTCTTACACCCTTTTTAATCTGAGCACTTTGTTCTTGGTCGGCCACTCTTATTAATCCCTCTGTGGTCTTACACATATTGTGCATTACCCCTCTCTCCCTATAGCTTTCCACTATTTTTCCCAGAATTTCAAACATCTTGCACCATTTTACACTCTCAAATGCTTTTTCCAGATCAACATATACTACGAATGTGTCTTGATTTTTCTTTAGTTGTGCTTCTATTATCAACCGCAATGTCAGAACTGCCTCTCTTGTTCTTTTACCTTTTCTAAAGCCAAACCTATCATCATCTAGTGCATCCTCAATTTTCTTTTCCATTCTTCTGTATATTATTCTTGTCAGCAATTTGGATGCATGAGCTGTTAAGCTGACTGTGTGATAATTGTTGCCCTTGTCAGCCCTTGCAGTCTTCAGAATTTTGTGGATGATATTTTACCAAAGTCAGATGGTATGTCATCAGACTCATACATTCAAAACACTAATGTGAAAAGTCGTTTCATTGCCACTTCCCCCAATGATTTTATAAATTCTGATGGCATGTTATCGATCCCTTCTGGCTTATTTGATCTTAAGTCCTCCAGAGCTCTTTTAAATTCTCCTTGACTGCTGTTTCTTCTTCTATCACATCAGACAAATGTTCCCCCTCATAGAGGCTTTCAATGCATTCTTTCCACCTATCCGCTCTCTTCTCTGCATTTAACAGTGGAATTCCTGTTGCACTCTTAATGTTACCATCCTCGCTTTTAATGTCACCGAAGGTTGTTTTGACTTCCCTGTATGCTGAATCTGTTCTTCTGACAATCATTTCTTTTTCGATTTCTTCACATTTTTCACACAGCCATTTCACCTTGGTTTCCCTGCACTTCCTATTTATTTCATTCCTCAACAACTTGCATTTCTGTATTACTAAATTTCCCTGAACATTTTTGTACTTCCTTCTTTCATCAATCAGCTGAAGTATTTCTTCTTTCTTTACAGTTACCTTCTTGTACCTACGTTTTTCTCTCCAGCTTCTGTGACTGCCCTTTTTAGAGATGTCCATTCCTCTTCAACTGTACTGCCTATTGGACTATCGCTTACTGCTGCATTTATAGCCTAAGAGAACTTCAAGGGTATCTCGCCATTCCTTAGTACTTCCATATCCCACTTCTTTGCATATTAATTCCTCCTGACTAATGTCTTCAAACTTCAGCCTACTCTTCATCACTACTATATTGTGATCTGAGTCTATACCTTCTCCTGTGTATGCCTTCCCTACACTACTGAAATGGAACTATGTCTCGATACACCCAATTCAACATTAATCAGGGTATAGTTTTACTGACCACAGGAGAGTCAAAGCGTCGAGTTCTGATCTAAACTATGTTGCAGCCTCTCATCCTCAGATTATGTCATGAGAAACATTGTCACACATCTAGGATGTATGCATTGTCAAGGTGTTACATATTTTGGTTGAGTATTGATGTGGAAGTCAAACTTCTGGTCTGAGTCTACCAAGCATGCATAAAACCAGTCGCATCCAATGCAAAATTTCTTCCACTGGTTTTCACACAATTATCCATGGGACCATGCATACATAGACTTTGAAGGAAGAAGGAAAGAAAGAAAGACAGGGTTCAACGTCCCATCAATATCAAGGTCATTACAGATGGAGCACAAGGTTGGATTGTATCACGGATAGGGAAGGAAATCGGCTGTACGCTTTCAAAGGAACCATCCAGCAGTAGCCTGAAGCAATTTAGGAAAATCACGGAAAACCTAAATCTGGATGGCTGGACATGGTTTTTGACCATCATCCTCCCGAATGTGCATCCAGTCTGATAACCACTGTGTCACCTCGCTCAGTACATTGACTTTGAGGGTCTTTGAAAGAGGCTATCTGGTTGCTTATCATAGACACCCTCAGTAATTTCGCATACATTGCCCAGGTGTTGTCAATGACATGAGCACTTACAATCTGTGCAATAGTGATGATCTTCACCACTGATGGGCGCTACACATCACTGTATCCAACAACAGTCAACATTTCAGATCAGTTGAGATCTGTTCATTCTGCCAAAGGAACGGTATGTCATATCTGACCAGCACTCAGTTTTATTCTGCACTAAACTCTGAAGATAGAGGTTGATCAATACGATCAAGGCACAAATGGACAAACTAATGATGACAGTGACCTCTGAGGAAAGTCAGACCTATTTTCTCGTATCATACAGATTGACTCCTGTACACAGCTGTGGCCAGTAGTGATGATGCATGGGGGTCAATTAAAGTTTGCAGTACCATCCATCTGCTTTGATTCCCCATGTAACTGTGCTGTGAGGCAACACAGTGGCACAGCCTATTTGAAATGGTTTATGTTTCCAGGGGGTGTGTTGGAGTATGCAATGGCATTCTCTGGTGTTGGATGATTATGTTTCTTGATTGTTTGTGAGTGATAGTGATCCACTATACTGCTTTTGTGCTATTTGTAAGAATAATATTGGAAGTGTTGTGGCAGTTTGTTAGTCAGTTATTTTAATGCTGGCAGTTATGGGAATAGATTTGTTTTTGGGTTTGGTTCAAATGGCTCTGAGCACTATGGGACTTAACTTCTGAGATCATCAGTCCCCTAGACTTAGAACTACTTAAACCTAACTAACCTAAGGACATCACACACATCCATGCCCGAGGCAGGATTCGAACCTGCGACTGTAGCGGTCGCACGGTTTTTGGGTTTGGAATTACTAATGCAGTGTGCTCTTTATGGCCGGAGATTTAATTTTATGTTTTGTTTTTTGTCAGCTATGGGTATGACAATGAAGTTCAGGAGTAGGACAGTGCATGTAGCAATGGCAGATGACATGATGAATATGATTAAATTCCTACAGTTGTTCGGTCACTTTTGTGGAGCTGCTGCATCTCAGACCAGGGATCAGTATATGTGGCATTGTCAACAAGACACGTGTGGTTTCTGGTTCGAGAATTCTATGGTGGCCATTCGAGAAATTGTGTTGATGATGTATTATTTTAGCTGTCACGCGTGAGACAGATGACAGTGCCGTAATTGTGTTGGGAAGAATGGCTGGCATCTATGGTTTTTGTTCTCTCTCTCTCTCTCTCTCTCTCCCTGTGTGTGTGTGTGTGTGTGTGTGTGTGTGTGTGTGTTGGGTGGTGGCAGGAGGGGGGGGGGGGGGGGGAGGACAACCTAGGTACTGTCAGCTCCACTTGGTTGATCACTGTAGTGTGTATTCTCATGTTGTGTTGTTCACTGTAGGTAATTATTTGGACTGTGACTGGAAGATATGTGGAGTTTGTTTTATCTACATTAAGGAGGTTACATTTTCGATATTAGATACGAGTGAGCTTCGATGGTGTGGGGTGCACCCACTTCACTTCAGCTGTATAGGTCAGGTGGAGGGTTTGATACTGGCTCTGGCAAGCTGTGTACCGTTATGTGGCATAGTGGATCTCTTTTGAGCTATACGCGGTGTCCCGGGAGGAAGGGTCAATATTCAGGGATATAACAGCAATGATCGCTCAAAGCAAGAAAGTCTAGTAAACACGGGCTCTATAATGCATGTCTTAAGAGGTATGAGCACTTCTTCGATACTGTGAAAGAAATCTCTTCTACTGCAAGCTCTTTGCTTTCTATATTTTGGGAGGAGGTAGTATGGATCAAAACAAGAAACAATTGTCTAGTAAATAGGGGCTCTAAAATGCATACCTTCCAAGCTATGAGCACTTGTTCAGTACAAGAGATGTGTTTCAAGCAGCGAAGATGAACAACTGCTCAGAGCTGTTACGGTATGCATTTTACAGCCCATATTTGCTAGACCTTTTTGCTCCTAATAATCATTCCTGTCATATGCCTGAATACTGACAATTCCTCCTGGGACATCTTGTATTTCCAGTACCAGGTGTTATCGTGGACTTTCTTTAAGCAATATAACTCGAGTAAAATTCAAATACCAGTTTCTTAAGGTACTTTTATTGGTGTTTTGTCGCTGTTGAGGAATTTGTTTGCTTGATTCATGTGTATTTGTTTTGTTATAACTTCACTATTAGGATTGTCATATATTTAGTTTGTCTCCAACTGAAACCCCATAATTCCTGTAGTTGTCAGATTAGCTTCATGTTATTTCTGCAATTAAAAATTTTTTATATTACTTGTGTCTGTTCTTGTGTGTAAAGTGTGGCATCACGGTTGTCATATTGCATCAGTTTAAAATTAATATCCACTACCTTGATGATATCAGGGGTCAAACCCAAAGGATAGTACCATAATCCCAAAGTGAGGTACCCTTTTTGATCTCCTACACCTTAATCAGTGAGCCCAATTTTCAAGCAACACAAATTATGGGCTCGCTAGTCTGGGCTCTCATATATAGTCATATAGCTATGTGAAATTAAGGATTCATCACAGATCATATGTAGCATTGTTCATTTTATGCAGTAGTCAAACAAAAGCATCTCCTGTGATAGTGCGATTAGCTCCGACTGAGGAAGTTGGATGCTCTTATGTGCTCAATATGATATCATGAGGACCCAAGCAACCACCCGAGACTGTGATTGCAGATAACTATGTCTCTCAGAGCTGCCCCATGTCTTGACCACAGCCTCCAAGAATTCAACATACTACCCACCAAAGTTCCTCTCCTCGAGTTGTGGTGAGGTATGGGTATGACCTCCAATATAGGTGATAACTATGAGGTCCCCTGGAGGTTGTACCACTGTCCTCACTAACTGAAGTGCAACTCCTGCCAGCAGAAGAAGTCCCTGAAGTGACAATGATGGGAATGACACTCTTCGAAACATCAGATGATTTCAACCAATTGGAAGCTTGAGAACTCTATATCAGCTCAACTTACTGGGAAAGACAACAAGATTTTTGTTCTGTTCACTGGAATTGATTCAGTCTCGCATTACTTGCAGTCATAGCATTTTTTCTCTACAGCATTTTCGACTAGTTACTTAGCATCAATCTTGTGTTCCACATGCACACACACACACACACACACACACACACACACACACACACACACACATACACACACACAGGCAACTTGCCTTACTTAGTGTCAGGCTATGACATTTAAGAATCTATTGAATTTGGGGTTGCTAGGGTCATTGATGAGAAGCATTGTGACAAGTGACTGACAGATGTGGGTGTGTGGTATGGGTACAATGATTAAGTAACAGGTCAAAGCCAGGTAATCATCAAGTTCTTACATATGAAGTCACGCAGCGAACACATCACACAGTCTGCGATGATGTAGGAATTGCCAGTGGTGGGGCTGGAGTAAGATGCGGTGGTATGTGGGTGAATGGGGATAGTATTTACACTGGGAATGATTACAAAGGTAGCAACCTTGAGACAGGACTAATGGTCTGGGAATGTTACATAGTTTCCCTAGGTGTAAAATTTTCTGGTTTCCCAACCAAATTTAACAGACTGAAAATTAAGTCTAAAAAATGTCAAGGAATCCTAGACATTACAAACCAAGTTTGACACAGGACCCTTTTCAGTTGCTTCCATGATGGATGGACTAGAGCGTGACCACTTGCAAGACCATTATTGCAAGGAAAAGGCAAACATTTAGTGGACAACTGTACTCGCTGCCAACAACAAACCCAATAAGGTTTGTCAGTCCACAGACAGACACGTAACTTGAGTAAGGTATGACTGAAAATGAAAGACCTTTCACTAAAACCAAAAATAACAGAAAAACTAACTTCATGAACATAGGTGGAAAAAACTTCACAAGAAAGAAAAAACATTTCCAAATGATTAATGGAAAATCTCATACAAAGATGTGAAACAAATACTAACAAAGAGATAGAGGGGCTGGCCAGTACTTACCTCAGCTCAGTACAGCCGATAGATACACATAAAACAGAACTGAAAATTTACGTTCCTAGCTTTTGGAACAAATGTTCCTTCATCGGGGAGGAGAGAGGGGAAAGAAAGGGAGGGAAAGGAGATTCAGTTACTCACAACCCAGGTTATGAAGCAACAGGGAAAGGAAAATAGGGACGGTAGCAAGGATGGAGGCATGGTTGTCAGAGGCCAAAGAGGATCCATACAGAAGTAAAGAGGTATATAGTATAAAGATAAACACAACTATGTAGGATGAAAAGATGCGTGAATGGCTAAAGAGGAAAGGGAAAGAGGAGAACACTGAAGAGTGAATGGGAGTTAGGTTGTTTAACGTAGGTTCAGTCCATTTCCACATTTACAAGTTCACAAAGTCTTAGCTTGAAGAAGTATTTTCACAATCACAGTCCTATGTGAAACAAAGCTAATGCTGAGTCCATACTATGATTTTATATTGTCCAGATTATGACATTATTTTTAAAAAGCTGCAGTTCTCCAAATGGAAATTTTTTCTAAGATATTCTAAAGTGGTGTACAAAGCAATGATATATATAAATTTATAATTATTTTGTTAATGCATTTTGCTTTTGTGTGTGTGTGTGTGTGTGTGTGTGCGCGCACGCGCGCGTGTGTCTGTTGCCTATGAGGCTAGCCTATGCCTCTAGCTACTCAACAGATCAGTATTATTCTACCATAATCAAGATCTTATATTTATATTGTTGGTCCCACCTCCCAATGAACCATGAACCTTGCTGTTGGGGGGAGGGGGGGGGGGGGGGGGAGGAGAGAGTCTTGCGTGCCTCTGCGATACAGATAGCCGTATTGTAGGTGCAACCACAACGGAGAGGTATCTGTTGAGAGGCCAGACAAATGTGTGGTTTCTGAAGAAGGGCAGCAGCCCTTTCAGTAGTTGCAGAGGCAACAATCTGGATGATTGAATGATCTGGCCTTGTAACATTAACCAAAACAGCCTTGCTGTGCTGGTGCTGCAAATGGCTGAAAGCAGGGGAACTACAGCCATAATTGTTCCTGAGGGCTTGCAGCTCTACTTGTGTGGCTAAATGATGATGGCATCCTCTTGGGTAAAATATTCCAGAGGTAAAATAGTCCCCATTTGGATCTGTGGGTTGGGTGTACTCAGGGGGACGTCGTTATCAGGAGGAACAAAACTGGCATTCTATGGATCGAAGCGTGGT
This sequence comes from Schistocerca piceifrons, assembly GCF_021461385.2. Classification (NCBI taxonomy): domain Eukaryota; kingdom Metazoa; phylum Arthropoda; class Insecta; order Orthoptera; family Acrididae; genus Schistocerca; species Schistocerca piceifrons. The sequence goes on from NC_060143.1 coordinate 10,287,740, forward strand.
ATGTCAGATTCCTTAATTGGGCAAGTAGTTTAGAAAATTTAAAATGGAGAATGGACAGGTTAAAGTTAGATACAGCGGGAATTAGTGAAGTTTGGCGGCACGAGAAGCAGGATTCCCTGTTAGGTTATAAATACAAACTCAAATAGAGGTAATGCAGGAGTAAAAAAAATAGGAACTCAGATAAGCTGCTATGAACAGCATAGTGAACACATTACTGCACCCACGATAGACATGAAGTCCACACCCACCACAATAGTACAAGTTTATCTGCCAACTAGCTTCGCAGATGAGGAGGAGATTGAGGAAATACATGATGAGATAAAAGAAATTATTTATATGGTTAAGGGAGGCAAAAATTTAATAGTCATGGGGGACCAGAATTTGATAGTAGGAAAAGGAAGAGAAGGAAACGTAGTAGGTGAATATGGACTGGGGGAAAGGAAAGAAAGAGGAAGTCATCAGGTAGAAATAAGCACAGATTGTAGTTAAATAATAACTAACACTTGGTTTAAGAATCATGAAACAAGGTTGTATATGTGCAAGGAACCTGGAGACACTGGAAAGTTACATATTGATTATATAATGATAAGACAGAGATTTTGGAACCAGGTTTTAAACAGTAAGACATTTCCAGGGGCAAATGTGGGCCCTGACTACAGTTTATTGATTATGAAGTGCAGATTAAAATAGAAGAAACTGTAAAAAGGCAAGATTCTAAGAAGATTGGATGTGGATAAACTGAAAGAACCAGAGGTTATAGAGGGTTTCAGAGGGAGAATTAGTGAACTATTGACTAGAATAGGGGAAAGGAAGACAGTATAAGAAGAATGGGTAGCTTTGGGAGATGCAATAATGAATGTAGAAGAGGATCAAGTAGGTAGAAATCATTGGGTAACACAAGAGATATTGAATTTAATCAATGAAAGGAGAAAATATAAAAATGCAATAATTGAGACAGGTGAAAGGGAATACAAACATCTAAAAAGTGAGATCGATAGTTAAGTACAAAATTGCTAAGCAGGAGTGGCTGGTGGACAAATGTAAGGATGTAGAAGCATATATCACTAGGGGTAAGATGGATGCTGTCTAAAGGAAAATTAAAGAGACCTTTGGAGTAAAGAGAACTTACTTGTACGAATACCATGAGCTTAGATGGAAAACCAGCTCTAAGCAGAGAAGGGAAAAGAGAAAAGTAGGAAGGAGTACATAGAGGGTCTATACAAGGAGATGAACTTGAGAGCAATATTATGGAAATGAAAAAGGGTGTAGATGCAGATGAGAAGGGAGATAATGCATGAAGAATGTGAAAGACTTAAGTTGAAACAAGGCCCTGGGTGTAGACAACATTCCGTTAGAGCTACTGATAGCCTTGGGAGAGCCAGCCATGACAAAACTCTTCCATCTGGTGAGCAAAATGTATGAGGCAGGTGAAATACCCTCAGACTTCAAGAAGAATATAATAATTCCAATTCCTAAGAAAGCAAGTGCTAACAGATGAGAAAATGACTGAACTATCAGTTTAATAAATCACAGTTGCAAAATAGTAACATGTTACAGACGAATGGAAAAACTTGTAGAAGCTGACCTCGGAGAAGATCAGTTTGGATTCCGTAGAAATATAGGACACACGAGGCAATACGGACCCCATGATTTATCTTAGAAGATAGGTTAAGGAAAGGAAACCTACATTTCCAGCATTTGTAGGCTTAGAGAAAGCTTTCGACAATGTTGACTGAAACTCTCTCTTTCATATCCTGAAGATGGCAGGGGTAAAATACAGGGAGTGAAAGGCTACATACAATTTGTACAGAAACCAGATGGCAGTTACAAGAGTTGAGGGGCATGGAAGGGAAGCAGTGATAGAGAAGGTAGTGAGACACAGTTGTAGCCTATCCCTGATGTTATTCAGTCTGTATATTGAGCAAGCAGTAAAGGAAACAAAAGAAAAATTTGGAGTAGAAATTAAAAATCTACGGAGAAGAAATAAAAACTTTGTGGTTTGCCGACGACATTGTAATCCTGTCAGAGACAGCAAAGGATCTGGAAGAGCAGCTGAGCAGAACAGACGGTGTCTTGAAAAGAGGATATAAGATGAACATCAACAAAAGCAAAATGAGGATAATGGAACATAGTCGACTTAAATGAGGTGATGTTGAGGGAATTACGTTAGGAAATGAGACGCTTAAAGAAGTAGATGAGTTTAATCATCTGGGAAGCAAGATAATGATGATGATTGAAGTAGGGAACATATAAAATGTAGATCACCAATGGCAAGAAAAGCGTCTTTGAAGAAGAGAAATTTTTTAACATCGGGTACAGATTTAAGTGTTAGGAGGTCCTATCTGAAAGTATTTATATGGAGTGTAGCCTTGTATGAAAGTGAAACACGACGATAAACAGCTTAAACAAGAAGAGAATAGAACCTTTTGAAATGTGGTGCTACAGAAGAACGATCAACATTAGATGGGTAGATCACTTAACTAATGAGGAGGTACTGAATAGAATTGGGGAGAAGATGAATTTGTGGCACAACTTAACTAGAAGAAGGGATTGGTTGCCAGGACAAATTTTCAGGCATCAAGAAATCACAAATTTAGCACTGGAGGGAAGCGTCAGGGGTACAAATCATAGAGGGAGGAGGCCAACCGATTACTACACTAAGCATATTCAGAAGGATGTACGTTGCAGTAGTTACTCGGAGATGAAGAGGCTTGCACAGGATCAAATTTCAGGCATTATCTCTCACCACAGATTACGCAGTGGTCAACGGCCTTCACTTAATGACCAAGAGCAGTCGTATTTGCATACAGTTGTCAGTGCTAACAGACAAGCAACCCTGCATGCAATAATTATGGAAATCAATGTGGGACATACGATGAACAAATCTGTTATTACAACTCGGCTAAATTTTGTGGTAATGCGCTATGGCCGCAGATGAAGGACATTAGTGCCTTTACTAACAGCATGACACCACCTGCAGCACCTCTCCTGGACTTGTGACCCTATCAGTTGGACCCTAGATGACTGGAAAACTACAGACTGGTCAGCTGAGTCCTGGTTTCAGTTGGTAAGAACTGACTGTGACACAGACACCATGAAACCATTTATTTACTTATTCAATCGTATGGCTAGGGCCCCCCATCAGGCAGACCAATCACCGGGTGCTGGTCTTTCAATCTGACGCCACTTTGGCGACCTGCAGTCGATGAGGATGATGACAAGGACAGCACAACACCCAGTCCCTGGGTGGAGAAAATTCCCCAACCCAGCCGGGAATCGAAAATGGGCCCAGAGGATTGACAATCTGTCACGTCTACCATTCAGTTTCCGGGGGCCGACACGAAACCATTGTCAACAAGGCACTCTCCAAGCTGGTGGTGGCCTCCATAATGGTACAAGCCGGCTTACATGGAATGGATGGGTCCACTAGTCCACCTGAATTAATCATTAACTAGAAATTGTTATGTTCAGTGCTTGGCGATTATTTGCAGCCATTTGTGGACATCATAGTTCCCACATAACAATGGCAGTTTTATGGATGACAATGTGCCATGTCGCTGCACCATAATCATGGTTTGAAGCACATTCTAGAAAATTTGAGTTAATGATTTACCACCCAGTTCACTTATGGGACATAATCGGAACGTCAGATCATGCCCAAAATCCTGATCTGACAACAGTTTCACAACTCTTGACAGCTACAGCGGCAGCATGGCGCAGTATTTCTGCAGGAGTTCCAATGACATGTTGAGTCCATACCATGTTAAGTTGCTGCACTGTGCCAGGCAAAAGGAGGTCCGACACAGTGTTAGGAGGTATACCATGACTTTGGTCACATCAGTGTACAACAGATAATGACATATGGCAAATAAGTCAACAATAACAAACATGCCTACAGAATATACATAATTTTCTGTATCTACAAAATGATCTGTTCCAAATGAATAGCATAAACCGAATAAACAGCTGCTAAAACAATTTATTTCCAGTAACCTACTAGAACCAAGTTTTCTAGAATACCTCCCTACATCTGTTTATGGTTAGCAGATTTGTGTTTGATGGATCAATTAAAAACAGAAAAGCCTGCTACTGCAAATGAGTAAGTCTTATTAGTAATTGTATCAGATACAGATATCGCTTAACATACCATATCGGACAAGTATTGTTGACAATAGGATTCTTGGAACCACGATGAGTGTAAATGAAGGAAAGCATAATGAATGAATAACAGATCTGAAATGTATTACCCACAGGACGATTTCTGTAGATAAACGATGTAAACAGTCAAATATAAATAAACAAAACAACCAACTGGAAAATTTATATAAGTTTGGGCTTGAATATTATGTTTAATCATGGCACCAGCATAAGACAGCCTTGTTTTTAGTACTTAACGATATTAACGTACCTTGATATTATAGTTAACTCGATTGAAGACACCTAAATTCATATGGAAATGTTTATGCTGAAGTATGTAGCTGAAACTGAATAAATATTTATTTCCTTGTGTTGATGTTAACTTTTTACTTAGTAAACATCGTTAAAGGCACGAGGTATAAACTGTGTTGAATGACGTCCATCGTCCACAATACGCGCTTCAGCAATTCCGTGTGTCACTACATCACCCAGGTTTTAAAACATAAACTCTAAATTTGACAGGAGTCGAAGTCTGCAAAACAATCGTACATCCAAAGCTTGTACCCATCCACTTGAAAATAAAAACCTATAACTCCACTGCAAAGATCTTCAGAAAGACATGATAGCTGGCGCCGCTTTTAATTACAACAAGCGCTCAATTCATTATTTTGAACGACGAAAAATGTGCTCGTTCATAGCCAGTATAAGCACAGCTAGAATATTTATTTTTATTTAGTTATTTGTTCATCCAGGAAACGTCTCACAATGATATAGGATTTTTCATCGCAATGCAATTAAAAGAAATAGCTCAAAAATATACAAGAACAAGAACTCTATACGTATTTTTTTTTACGAGGATTGGACAGGTGATTAGCGCGGTGTTATGAATGAACGATCCTGTTATTTGCTTGAAAGCAGTGGATGAAGAAACAGAATAAAGGCAGTCAAACAGGAAATTGAAACTTTCAGCTCACAACATTAGACTGTGAAGGTACACTTAGACCTATGCGCCTTGGACCTTTTCGCCGTGTGTCTGTGCTTGCCTCACACACAAGCAGAGCGAAGCATGGAAGTGTATATCTCTTTCTCAACATGTGCGCACCAGTGATCACAGTCACACCTGAGTGTTCACACTGGACAATTGGCCGACTGCTTGAAGAAGGGTAAAACCGATTTTCCGATTGTAACGCCTTTATGCCACTTGATAGTACATAATACTACGCCACATCGTTTCCTGAACTCGTTTTCTAGTCACAAGTTTTACTTCCATATTAAAAAACGTGTAACGGTGTGTCGCGTTTCTCAATCCATTCTAAAGAAAGTATTCGGTTTAAATATCTGATTTTCTTTCCCAACGGGATAGTGTGGGATTTTAGCTTCTTAACAAATCATTTTTTTCATAATTCATAACAATCACTGTGAAATGATGCTATTTAGACGTCTATTTATTATCCTATCATCAACTTTACCTTGCAGTTGGTTTTGTCAATTAAAGTTATACATGTACGTGCACTTTTAGTGTAATACATATAATTTTCTACATATTTATAAATTGGCAATTTTCATTACATAATTCACATTGTAGTATACACTCCTGGAAATGGAAAAAAGAACACATTGACACCGGTGTGTCAGACCCACCATACTTGCTCCGGACACTGCGAGAGGGCTGTACAAGCAATGATCACACGCACGGCACAGCGGACACACCAGGAAACGCGGTGTCGGCCGTCGAATGGCGCTAGCTGCGCAGCATTTGTGCACCGCCGCCGTCAGTGTCAGCCAGTTTGCCGTGGCATACGGAGCTCCATCGCAGTCTTTAACACTGGTAGCATGCCGCGACAGCGTGGACGTGAACCGTATGTGCAGTTGACGGACTTTGAGCGAGGGCGTATAGTGGGCATGCGGGAGGCCGGGTGGCCGTACCGCCGAATTGCTCAACACGTGGGGCGTGAGGTCTCCACAGTACATCGATGTTGTCGCCAGTGGTCGGCGGAAGGTGCACGTGCCCGTCGACCTGGGACCGGACCGCAGCGACGCACGGATGCACGCCAAGACCGTAGGATCCTACGCAGTGCCGTAGGGGACCGCACCGCCACTTCCCAGCAAATTAGGGACACTGTTGCTCCTGGGGTATCGGCGAGGACCATTCGCAACCGTCTCCATGAAGCTGGGCTACGGTCCCGCACACCGTTAGGCCGTCTTCCGCTCACGCCCCAACATCGTGCAGCCCGCCTCCAGTGGTGTCGCGACAGGCGTGAATGCAGGGACGAATGGAGACGTGTCGTCTTCAGCGATGAGAGTCGCTTCTGCCTTGCTGCCAATGATGGTCGTATGCGTGTTTGGCGCCGTGCAGGTGAGCGCCACAATCAGGACTGCATACGACCGAGGCACACAGGGCCAACACCCGGCATCATGGTGTGGGGAGCGATCTCCTACACTGGCCGTACACCACTGGTGATCGTCGAGGGGACACTGAATAGTGCACGGTACATCCAAACCGTCATCGAACCCATCGTTCTACCAATCCTAGACCGGCAAGGGAACTTGCTTTTCCAACAGGACAATGCACGTCCGCATGTATCCCGTGCCACCCAACGTGCTCTAGAAGGTGTAAGTCAACTACCCTGGCCAGCAAGATCTCCGGATCTGTCCCCCATTGAGCATGTTTGGGACTGGATGAAGCGTCGTCTCACGCGGTCTGCACGTCCAGCACGAACGCTGGTCCAACTGAGGCATCAGGTGGAAATGGCATGGCAAGCCGTTCCACAGGACTACATTCAGCATCTCTACGATCGTCTCCATGGGAGAATAGCAGCCTGCATTGCTGCGAAAGGTGGATATACACTGTACTAGTGCCGACATTGTGCATGCTCTGTTGCCTGTGTCTATGTGCCTGTGGTTCTGTCAGTGTGATCATGTGACGTATCTGACCCCAGGAATGTGTCAATAAAGTTTCCCCTTCCTGGGACAATGAATTCACGGTGTTCTTATTTCAATTTCCAGGAGTGTATCTCGATACATACTTACATGGACATACACAGATAAACGCGTCATCTCTTCCATTATATATCTGCATATTAATTACAGGAGTACACACGTTTTTCTAGTTTCACGTTATGTATATGGTACAGTTAGATTTCATATGAATGTAAAGTGTATTATGATTTCTCCCACATTATACATGTCCTTCATGTTACTTTGGAGGTATTTTTCCACTGAATGTGCCAAGCATGTGCTCTTGATTTAAAAATCTTCTATTGAAAAAGTATGATAGCGTCTAGCTTACTATTCGCTGAGTTTCAGACCATACATTACTGGGAGTGAAAGATACCAAAAAGTACAAAACAGTTTTTGAAATGGTGATGACACTGATTTCTGTCTTATGATGTGTTATTGAATGGCATCTATGCGCGAGAGCAGGCCAAAGGAGTTCAGGAAGATTTAATGTAGTGTCAAAGACTGCAGGACAGAGAAACGAATTACTAGTGATCAATGCACACCTAATATCGAACACTAGTGTGATTTTTATCATCCACATTCAGAAAACACTAAATATATACGAATTTTTCCTTGATGATGACAGATGACACGATAGTAATCTTCTATGGTTTTTCATTAGCCCACACATTACATCATACTCGCAAAAGGCAAGCAGTTAACTTTTATCCATATCTTACAAGTAAGTGGGCTGATAATTTGGGATACAAACCAGTAGGAGAATAAATAACTGTTAGCTGAGAGTTTTCTGTGCACTGACTAATAAAATATTGTTTATTTTTTTCTGACTGGATATAAAAAAACGAAAGATATCAAGTACATTTATAGAACTTTCTGCATCTACAGTAATTCATCATCATCATCATCATCTTACAGTTTCCAGCCTCTGGCTGGGCCTGTTTGGAACATAAGCCTGTCCATAGTTTTCTGTCTTACCACCATCTCCCCATCTTCACCTTGATCCAGTCTTCTCTTTTCTTCTGGACACATTCCTACACTCCTTTCAGCCATCTAGCTCTTGGTCTCCCCCTTGGTCTCTTTCCCTCCAGTTTCATTTCATGTATCCTCCTGGGTATTCTCTTCTCCTCCAATCGCTTAACACATCCATACCATCTCAGCCTTGATTTCACTATCTCCTCCTGTAATGGTTTCACCTTCGTTAAATCTCTTATCCTCTCATTTCTTAATCTGTCTATCTTTGTCACTCCAATACTGTTCCTCAAGAATTTCATTTCACTGGCTTGTACTTTGCTTTTCTCTCTTCCTTTCATAACCCGGGTTCAGATGTATATGTTACAATCAGGACATAGTTTGACCGGTATAGAACATTTTTACAGATTTGGGGTACATCCTTGCTCCATATCAGGCTTCTGGCACTCTTCCGAAATGCTTCTGCTTTTCTGCCATGCTCGTTTATTACTCTGTCGTTTTTCTCCATCTTTCTGTATCAGGCTTCCTAGGTACTTGAAACTCTCCATTCTCCTCAATCGTTCCCCACCAACTGTTATTCCAATTGTTCCTCTCTCCTTCATCTCACTCTTACTTATACTAAATTTCATCCCATATTCTTGTACTGTTCGTTCCCATACATCCAATTGCCCTTGTACTTCCTCCTCCTTATTCCCCAAATCATCAGATCTGCAACACCATAACTTTCATCTTTCCTTCACAAATTACTTGTGTTACTGTGCTCATTATATCATCATCCATCACTACAGTGAAGAGTAATGGTGAAAGTAGTGCACTTAGCTGCCTCAAGACATTCTTCTGTGCTCTTGCAGATAGAGCTCACAGCAGAATGGTTCCGCTGACGTGCACTGCCCGCTTGTGTAGCAGACGAGTGACCTTGATTATGTAACGCGCTGATAACGGACTTAGACTCTGCAGGCACCAGCCGGAATAGCTTATCCTATACGCGCACTGTAACCATACTAGCAGCGCGCTTCTGCAGGTGCGCTGACATGGCGCCAAGCCAAGTCAGGCGGGTTGCGTCACCGACTTACTAGGGGCTCAGCAGGCAGTGCGGCACTATGTTTTCAATTTTTTTCAAACTGTTGCATCCTTGAGCCCCCATAGTGGTTGGTTCACGCTAGCCATCGTTCGTTGTGAAAACGCCTCCCTTCCTGGACTGGAATGTTTCACTGATCGAGATGTCATCGCTTACAAGACGTGGCATTGTGGTATTGATCCAAAGACTCAAAGTAGACCTAGCCATGTTTACAGTAACATGCCATTTACGCTGTATACTCACTCCCGTAGAAAAGTTAGCAATGATGAAAAAATTCATGTATGGATGAAAGGTCTTGGTGTATTTGCTGAAAATGTAACTGTAACTGGAGATATTAATTTGTACTATAATTATTAATAAAGTGTGATCCCTGACATTAGCAACTGGGGAGTGTACATCACGAATCGGGGGCTGAAGGATGCAACAGTTTGAAAAAATTCGAAAACATTATGCCGCACTGCACGCTAAGCGCCTAACGAGTCGGTGACGCAACCACCCCCACCCCCCCCACCCCTACGACTTGGCTCAGCAGCATGCCGGCGCACCAGCAAAAGCTACTACGGCTTTTTGTTTTGGTCATGAGTCTACTGACTGGTTTGATGCGGCCCGCCACGAATTCCTTTCCTGTGCTAACCTCTTCATCTCAGAGTAGCACTTGCAACCTACGTCCTCAATTATTTGCTTGACGTATTCCAATCTCTGTCTTCCTCTACAGTTTTTGCCCTCTACAGCTCCCTCTAGTACCATGGAAGTCATTCCCTCATGTCTTAGCAGATGTCCTATCATCCTGTCCCTTCTCCTTATCAGTGTTTTCCACATATTCCTTTACTCTCCGATTCTGCGTAGAACCTCCTCATTCCTTACCTTATCAGTCCACCTAATTTTCAACATTCGTCTATAGCACCACATCTCAAATGCTTCGATCCTCTTCTGTTCCGGTTTTCCCACAGTCCATGTTTCACTACCATACAATGCTGTACTCCAGACGTACATCCTCAGAAATTTCTTCCTCAAATTAAGCCCGGTATTTGATATTAGTAGACTTCTCTTGGCCAGAAATGCCTTTTTTGCCATAGCGAGTCTGCTTTTGATGTCCTCCTTGCTCCGTCCGTCATTGGTTATTTTACTGTCTAGGTAGCAGAATTCCTTAACTTCATTGACTTCGTGACCATCAATCCTGATGTTAAGTTTCTCGCTGTTCTCATTTCTACTACTTCTCATTACCTTCGTCTTTCTCTGATTTACTCTCAAACCATACTGTGTACTCATTAGACTGTTCATTCCGTTCAGCAGATCATTTAATTCTTCTTCACTTTCACTCAGGTTAGCAATGTCATCAGCGAATCGTATCACTGATATCTTTTCACCTTGTATTTTAATTCCACTCCTGAACCTTTCTTTTATTTCCATCATTGCTTCCTCGATGTACAGATTGAAGAGTAGGGGCAAAAGGCTACAGCCTTGTCTTACACCCGTCTTAATGCGAGCACTTCGTTCTTGATCGTCCACTCTTATTATTCCCTCTTGGTTGTTGTACATATTGTATATGACCCGTCTCTCCCTATAGCTTACCCCTACTTTTTTCAGAATCTCGAACAGCTTGCACCATTTTATATTGTCGAACGCTTTTTCCAGGTCGACAAATCCTATGAAAGTGTCTTGATTTTCCTTTAGCCTTGCTTCCATTATTAGCCATAACGTCAGAATTTCCTCTCTCGTCCCTTTACTTTTCCTAAAGCCAAACTGATTGTCACCTAGCGCATTCTCAATTTTCTTTTCCATTCTTCTGTATATTATTCTTGTAAGCAGCTTCGATGCATGAGCTGTTAAGCTGATTGTGCGATAATTCTCGCACTTGTCAGCTCTTGCCGTCTTCGGAATTGTGTGGATCATGCTTTTCCGAAAGTCAGATGGTATATCGCCATGTAACGCCGGAAATGCATATGCTCCTATTTCCATCTATTGCACTGCAAATTTTTTTCCTTATTTTGTTACCTGAAGATATAACATTTCTGTGTCTTTGTATATTGTAATTGTTTTACTATTTGTATATATATGCATTTATGTCGATGTATAATTGGTTTGTTTTGTGAATATTATTTGTATTTATACGCTGGGTCTGGCCTAGGGAAAACTATACTATCGAACGAATACATCGATAGGTCGTGTGGAGAACGAAAGTGTTTAGGATCTTTGGTAGTGTTAACTCTGCCGCGTGGAGCGCGGGCTGAGCAGAGGGGGTCTGGCTGGGGTGGTGCAGTGGAGCAGGTGTGCTGTGTGACACTCCCGCGAGTTGCCGCGCTTTCGGGGTTTGGCAGCATGTAATTGCGCTCGACTTGCGATGATAGTTTCTGACATGGTGTCGCGGACGGGAAGCATTAGCTGGCGCACATCAAGACCCCGTTTCGTCTGGTGACCATGTCGAGAAGAAGATGCGCCAACATCCAGCTTCTGCAACAGCGACAGCCGACAATGAGTGACTGTCGCCACCTCCTCGATCGACGGCTTCAAACCTTCAATCAACCAACAAGGAAGACTGAAAGCACGTAAAGTTTTAGAACTGTATGGCAGACCTCAGCTTTTCAAACTTTTAAAATTGTTGCATCACAAAATTACAGCAACTTAGCATGAACCTTTGTTGCTCATTGTCCAAATTGCATTGCCAAGCAGGGTCCCTTCCTTTTCCGAAATGAGCCCGAGTGTCGTTGAAATTCAAACGCCAGCATCATTCGATTTCACTGCTTTAATTTCAAAGTTCAGTTAAGGTATTCATAGCTGGCTAGAACATTTAGACTACACAAGCACAAATTAAGAGTGCGAGTTTTGTTACCGTATTTTAGCTTACCTGTAACTGCAGCTCAGCTTGGTACGTACTAAATTTTACTATTGTTAATTGTTCAGAATCATTTAATTCAAGTTCAAAGTTAAATCTCTTATTTCTAAATTGCGTAGATTCAAGTAGCTTTTGAAATGATTGTTGAGGTAGTCCAAGACTAACCGTGTCTTACTGAATTTCGATGTGCCTCAGAAAGAAAGCTCACTATTAACTTCAGTCACTAAATTAACTTTCGATTTTCCGGTTTTATTAATTCTTTTGCTAAATTAAGTCAGAGTGTAGTGAAATTTATTACTTCTGACAAACTTTCAGTTTTCACACTACATGTGTCAACCTTCAGTTGCCACGCTTCTAGTGCTAATTATATGTGTAATAACCTTTCTTTTTCAGTTACTACAGTAATTGTCCTTAGGACTGGCGACCGTAATTTCCCCCAAATCTCAAATATCTAATTACCGCTAGTTAAATGTTAACGTAACGGCTGCACATTTACTTTCTTTATTAACTTTACCCCTTTTCAAAATTAATTTCCACCAGTTTCATTTGCATTTTTCCTTTCATTTAGATGTAACCCTTTCCTCCCTCTTTACCGACAAATTAACTTCGGTGACGATTGCTTTTCCCAAATTCCCATTAGGTACACACGTTTTAATTTTTCACTGTCATTAAGGTCGATAAGTGAGGGGGAGGTTACAGCCAGACTCATATATTCTACGCACCAACGTGAATAGTAGTTTTGTTGCCACTTCCCCCAATGATTTTAGAAATTCTGATGGAATGTTATCTATCCCTTCTGCCTTATTTGACCGTGAGTCCTCCAAAGCTCTTTTAAATTCCAATTCTAATACTGGATCCCCTATCTAAACTAAATCGACTCCTGTTTCTTCTTCTATCACATCAGACAAATCTTCACCCTCATAGAGGCTTTCAATGTATTCTTTCCACCTATCTGCTCTCTCCTCTGCATTTAACAGTGGAATTCCCGTTGCACTCTTAATGTTACCACCGTTGCTTTTAATGTCCCCAAAGGTTGTTTTGACTTTCCTGTATGCTGAGTCTGTCCTTCTGACAATCATATCTTTTTCGATGTCTTCTCATTTTTCCTGCAGCCATTTCGTCTTAGCTTCCCTGCACTTCCTATTTATTTCATTCCTCAGCGACTTGTATTTCTGTATTCCTGATTTTCCCGGAACATGTTTGTACTTCCTCCTTTCATCAATCAACTGAAGTATTTCTTCTGTTACCCATGGTTTCTTCGCAGCTACCTTCTTTGTACCTATGTTTTCCTTCCCAACTTCTGTGATGGCCCTTTTTAGAGATGTCCATTCCTCTTCAACTGTACTGCCTACTGCGCTATTCCTTATTGCTGTATCTATAGCGTTAGAGAACTTCAAACGTATCTCGTCATTCCTTAGTACTTCCGTATCCCACTTCTTTGCGTATTGATTCTTCCTGACTAATGTCTTGAACTTCAGCCTACTCTTCATCACTACTATATTGTGATCTGAGTCTATATCTGCTCCTGGGTACGCCTTACAGTCCAGTATCTGATTTCGGAATCTCTGTCTGACCATGATGTAATCTAATTGAAATCTTCCCGTATCTCCCGGCCTTTCCAAGCATACCTCCTCCTCTTGTGATTCTTGAACAGGGTATTCGCTATTACTAGCTGAAACTTGTTACAGAACTCAATTAGTCTTTCTCTTCTTTCATTCCTTGTCCCAAGCCCATGTTCTCCTGTAACCTTTTCTTCTACTCCTTCCCCTAGAACTGTATTCCAGTCGCCCATTACTATTAGATTTTCGTCCCCCTTTACATACTGCATTACCCTTCCAATATCCTCATACACTTTCTCTAACTGTTCATCTTCAGCTTGCGACGACGGCACGTATACCTGAACTTTCGTTGTCGTTGTTGGTCTGCTGTCGATTCTGATTAGAACAACCCGGTCACTGGACTGTTCACAGTAACACACCCTCTGCCCTACCTTCCTATTCATAACGAATCCTACACCTCTTATACCATTTTCTGCTGCTGTTGATATTACCCGATACTCATCTGACCAGAAATCCTTGTCTTCCTTCCACTTCACTTCACTGACCCCTACTATATCTAGATTGAGCCTTTGCATTTCCCTTTTCAGACTTACTAGTTTCCCTACCACGTTCAAGCTTCTGACATTCCACACCCCGACTCGTAGAACGTTATCCTTTCGTTGATTATTCAATCTTTTTCTCATGGTAACCTCACCCTTGGCAGTCCCCTCCCGGAGATCCGAATGGGGGACTATTCCGGAGTCTTTTGTCAATGGAGAGATCATCATGACACTTCTTCAAATACAGGCCACATGTCCTGTGGATACACGTTATGTGTCTTTAATGCAGTGGTTTTCATTGCCTTCTGCATCCTCATGTCGTTGATCATTGCTGCTTCTTCCGCCTTTTGGTGCAATTTCACACCCCTAGGACAAGAGAGTGCCCTGAACCTCTATCCGCTCCTCCGCCCTCTTTGTCAAGGCCGTTGGCAGAATGAGGCTGACTTCTTATGCCGGAAGTCTTCGGCCGCCAATGCTGATTATTTATCAAAATTTAGGCAGTGGTGGGGATCGAACCTGGGACCGAAGACGTTTTGATTATGAATCAAAGACGCTAACCCTAGACCTAGGATGGCTACAACGCGCCTATGGGATAAGCCATTCCGGCTGGTGCCTGCAGAGTCTAAGTCTGTTATCAGCGCGTTACGTAATCAAGGTCACTGGTCGGCTATATAGGAGGGCAGTGCATGCCAGCAGAACCATTCCGCTGTGAGCTCTATCTGCAACAGCATTGAAGCACTATGTCTCGTTGACGTGTATCACACTTCCATGATACATTTCCATTATCCTCCAAATAATCTGTTTTACTACTCCTCCGTTCTATAGGGCTTTCAACTCTTAGCTTCCACACACACTATCATACGCTTTTTCAATGTCTAGAAAGGTCATTAGTAGATCTATTCCATATTCATAATGCTGTTCCTGCAGGTATCTTACAGGATAAATTAGATTCACGATGGATCCACTGAGTCTATAGTAATTAATACACAAAATTTTCCTGTTTGACATTTTCACTTTCGTATTTCTGGGACACTCCAGTACCACATGTTGTAATAATTACCTTATCTTATTTTTCAAAGGACTGTGAACAGCTTTTAGCAATAATATTTCTTTTAGATAATTCACATGGTGAACCCAAGACGAAGGAGATTCGTTTTAATGGACCTTCTCTTGGATCACCTGACCTCATTTTGCCAAAAATTTAAATTCTTCTCTCTACCTCTAAAGAGTTTCCATTTTGATTTTTCTATTTTAACAGAAAGAATAATACACTCCTGGAAATTGAAATAAGAACACCGTGAATTCATTGTCCCAGGAAGGGGAAACTTTATTGACACATTCCTGGGGTCAGATACATCACATGATCACACTGACAGAACCACAGGCACATAGACACAGGCAACAGAGCATGCACAATGTCGGCACTAGTACAGTGTATATCCACCTTTCGCAGCAATGCAGGCTGCTATTCTCCCATGGAGACGATCGTAGAGATGCTGGATGTAGTCCTGTGGAATGGCTTGCCATGCCATTTCCACCTGGCGCCTCAGTTGGACCAGCGTTCGTGCTGGACGTGCAGACCGCGTGAGACGACGCTTCATCCAGTCCCAAACATGCTCAATGGGGGACAGATCTGGCCAGGGTAGTTGACTTACACCTTCTAGAGCACGTTGGGTGGCACGGAATACATGCGGACGTGCATTGTCCTGTTGGAACAGCAAGTTCCCTTGCCGGTCTAGGAATGGTAGAACGATGGGTTCGATGACGGTTTGGATGTACCGTGCACTATTCAGTGTCCCCTCGACGATCACCAGTGGTGTACGGCCAGTGTAGGAGATCGCTCTCCACACCATGATGCCGGGTGTTGGCCCTGTGTGCCTCGGTCGTATGCAGTCCTGATTGTGGCGCTCACCTGCACAGCGCCAAACACGCATACGACCATCATTGGCACCAAGGCAGAAGCGACTCTCATCGCTGAAGACGACACGTCTCCATTCGTCCCTCCATTCACGCCTGTCGCGACACCACTGGAGGCGGGCTGCACGATGTTGGGGCGTGAGCGGAAGACGGCCTAACGGTGTGCAGGACCGTAGCCCAGCTTCATGGAGACGGTTGCGAGTGGTTCTCGCCGATACCCCAGGAGCAACAGTGTCCCTAATTTGCTGGGAAGTGGCGGTGCGGTCCCCTACGGCACTGCGTAGGATCCTACGGTCTTGGCGTGCATCCGTGCATCGCTGCGGTCCGGTCCCAGGTCGACGGGCACATGCACCTTCCGCTGACCACTGGCGACAACATCGATGTACTGTGGAGACCTCACGCCCCACGTGTTGAGCAATTCGGCGGTACGTCCACCCGGCCTCCCGCATGCCCACTATACGCCCTCGCTCAAAGTCCGTCAACTGCACATACGGTTCACGTCCACGCTGTCGCGGCATGCTACCAGTGTTAAAGACTGCGATGGAGCTCCGTATGCCACGGCAAACTGGCTGACACTGACGGCGGCGGTGCACAAATGCTGCGCAGCTAGCGCCATTCGACGGCCAACACCGCGGTTCCTGGTGTGTCCGCTGTGCCGTGCGTGTGATCATTGCTTGTACAGCCCTCTCGCAGTGTCCGGAGCAAGTATGGTGGGTCTGACACACCAGTGTCAATTTGTTCTTTTTTCCATTTCCAGGAGTGTAGTTGGGTTCAACATAGCCTCAAACACTGTAGGCATGGTAAAAGAATTGCTGTCAATTGACACAGGTGTATTATTGTATCTTTGTGCAGTTCAAATCAGTTTAAAGTGCGAGAAATGCTTGTCTTTTTGTGTTGCTTTTATGTTGTTGTGTTTTATCATTGACTGGCTGATTGGCACAGATTGAAGAACTCTCACTCTCCAACAGATAACACACATGGTCATAGATACACATGTACAGCCACAAGTTGTTCACTGCCATCCTGTCAGAGCCACCTTACAGAAAAACGACTTCATTGTTTTACCGGCAACCAACAGCCCTGCCACAGTGATAACACCAGTTCCCTTTAAATCAACGAAGTTAATGGCTGTCGAGCTTGGCCAACTCAACCAGCAAGCGGTGTGCACTCAGCCCTTGTGAGGTCAGCTACTTGGCTGAGGAGTAGCGGCTCTGGTCCTGAAAGCTGACAAGGGCCAGGGAAGCAATGCGCTGACCATGTGCCCCTCCATATCTGTATTCAGTCACTCCTATTGGCTGGGGATAACACAAAGGTCTGTCAGTACTGTTGGGCCTTTCAACGCCTGTTTGGATGGAGTTCAGTAAATTTTAGCTTTATTGGTGCTTTTTGACAGTACATTGACTCATCGAGTTTTGAAGCGTAGAACAAATAGGTGGTTATGGACTCATCCCGTAAATATTGACCAGCATTTTTGAATATATTTCCTCACATGAAGAACCTAAAAACTTTCATGAGAAAGATTATTCATAATACAGAATGAACCATAGTACATTTGAGTATCTGCTCCAGTACACCGAAAAAAAATTTCAAGACAACAAATTGTTGCAGGAGTATAAGAGCAGAAGGAATGTTGCACAATGATAAGGTAAGATGAATTAGTGCACAAGTTTTGAAGGAAAACTTTGCATAGAGCTCACTTCATTATATTCATTATACAGAATCTCTTGTATTTTAAGTGTTAAAAATATTTGCCTTTGTAGAAGAAGGGTGTTTATTGCATCAAGTGTCATAATTTTGGATGGCAACTTGCTGTCCTTTATCAAAGCTAATTTGTCCTTCTTGAGATGCCAAAACCATTTGTCAATATTTTTCTACATTTTTCTCCATCATTTTAGTGAAGCAGTACTCGTAAATGGCGATTGTTCATCAACTGGAGCTAGTAACAACCTTTTAGGATTATCTTTATCTTGTGATAAAGAGATTGAAAAGTAAAATCACAGACGTCTTGGAATTAC
The DNA here is from genome assembly GCF_021461385.2 of Schistocerca piceifrons. Classification (NCBI taxonomy): domain Eukaryota; kingdom Metazoa; phylum Arthropoda; class Insecta; order Orthoptera; family Acrididae; genus Schistocerca; species Schistocerca piceifrons. The sequence continues at coordinate 10,305,748 of NC_060143.1, forward strand.
AACATCTTCTAAGGAATGTATCTGATGAAACCAAAGACAAGTAGAATTGTATTTTCCTTGCGTCACCTAATCTCACTGTGTTTTCTCAAATTTTTTGTGTAACTCTGCCTGAGGTGTTTCCACTTTGAGTTCACTATTGTAACTGATGTAATAGTGAAAGTATGTAACATAATATGGCCCTTTGGATTCCCATTGCTCCAAAAATATGAAAACTGATGGATGATGTATATGTCAATTTTAATGTCAAACCTGAGAAAAGAACTTTGCTAGTATCACTACAATACTTGCAATTTTTTCTTAACAACTTTGAAATGTGAAATAAATTCTCCATTCTTAAAAAAAAGATACTTCTGCAACGACCCTTTGGATGCAAATATGCGTAAAACACATAGCTGCTATGTGTTTTATGTACATTTTAAATTTGAATTACTTCATGATTCACAAATGCACAAGAGTTATTTGGTGTTACTATCTCGCAAAACCAGTAATATTAAGTCTTCACGTGACACGTGTCACATAGAGGGCGTGCCAAGCCCTGTCACACCGAGGTCTGCAGAACAAGTGCATGTAAACAGCGGCCTCAGTTTATGTGATCGCTGTAAGCTTGTTGACAACAGTGCCTACCAATTTAAATTGTATATTACAGGTATGTTCCTACCAACTGTTATGTTCATATGCAGATGTAGTTGTGATTTTCTGTTTTATACTCTCTGATCGTAATGTGGAAAAAAAAAATTAACTTCTAGCACTGAAGATTTTGCGGATAATAAAACAAAAAAATACGACCAATGCTGTCTCTCCTTCCAAGTAT